>NC_044031.1:680947992-681547992 GCF_901765095.1 Microcaecilia unicolor
GTATACACAAAAAGTAGCACATATGAGTTTATCTTGTTGGGCAGACTGGATGGACCATGCAGGTCTTTTTCTGCCGTCATCTACTATGTTACTATGTGGTCACGGCCACAGACGTGACAGTTTGCCACAGCTCTTCCTTGCTTTCCTTGCTTTCGGGTGGGAGTTTTAGCCTGGCACAGGCGGATTTTGCCTTTTCTAGTTTCAGGCACCTCTCTCCTGACACATTTGGCACTCCTTCCTTTTTCTGTAAGGGACACAGTTCTTTCCTGCTGAGCAGATCTATTGCTGTGCATCTGGATTATCGCCTCTTAGCTCTGCGCTTTTCTCTACTTTTCTGCAGGGAAGTGGCTCTGTTCTAGGTCTGGAGTTTCTCTCCCTTAGCTGGTTTTTCCTCAGTTTGGTGTTAGTGGCCAGCTTCCTCTTTGTTCCTGGCCTGGCGAGAGTTGTTTCTTCCTCACTGCCTTACAGCTACACTTTGCTCCTTATGGTCTGAGGATTCCAGCTCCGTGATGCTTACCTCCCTCTTGGCGGGAGTTCTTTCTTTACGTTGACTGCTGCTCCATATCGGTTGCCTAGGAGGGCGGTCATTGTGGCGCAGAGACCACTTGAGGGCCGAGAGTGTCTCTTGGGGCACAGGGCTTTCTTTTGTAGTTTTAGTCCCTCTGGGCCAGGTCTGCATTTCCACAAGTTGTGCTCTTCCTGTTGGGCTCCTGGCAGCACCTTCTTCTCTGGCTGTTCCCCAGGACTCCATCTATGCATTTTGTGTGTTGAGCACAGCTCCATCGCTGCATGTTGAGCACAGCTCCATCGCTGTATGTTGAGCACGGCTCCATCGCTGCATGTTGAGCGCAGTTCCATCGCTGTATGTTGAGCGCAGTTCCATTGCTGCATGTTGAGCACAGTTCCATCGCTACATGTTGAGCGCAGTTCCATCGCTGCATGTTGAGCGCAGTTCCATCGCTGCATGTTGAATGCAGTTCCATCGTTGTATGTTGAGCGCAGCTCCATCATTGCATGTTGACGCTGCTCCATCGCTGCATGTTGAGCGCAGCTCCATTGCTGCTCCTTCGCTGCATGTTGAGCACAGCTTCATTATTCCATGCAGTTCCACTGTTCCATGTCGGACACGGCGCCATCGCTGCATGCTGGGCACAGTTCCACAGTTCCAGGTTGGCTTTAACTCCATCGCTGTATGTTGAGGACAGCTCTATCATGGCATGTTGAGTGAAGTTCCTTCGCTGCTTATTCTGCAACCTTTCATCTCTGCATGTTGAACGCAGCTCCATTGTCACATGTTGAGTGTAGTTCTTTCTCTGCAGGTCTCAGCGTGGGGCACAGTCCTGTGTCTGCATGTAGAACACAGTTCTGTGTCTGCCTGTGGAATGCAGCTCCTTGTCTGTGTGTGGCATGCAGCTCTCTCTTTGCATATGGAACCCAGCTCCCTGTCTGCGTGCAGAGCGCAGCTCCACCGCCTGTTGAGTGTAGCTCCATCTCTGTATGTTTAGCATAACACTTGTCTGCAATTTGGGTGAAGTGGAGCACAGCTCTGTGACTGCAGGTGCTACACAGCTTTTTCTGCGTAGAAAGCATAGCTCCTTGTCGGCGTGTGGAGCGCAGTTCCTTGATTTATAGTAGTAGTTTGCATGTGGAAAGCATCTCCTTGTCTTTGTTTTATACACAGTTTCATTTCTACCGCAGCTTCAGTTCTGCAGGTACCTCTAACATCCAGCTCTTTCAGTGGGGCACTGCTCATCCTCTATCTGTTACTCTCAGCTTCTTCTCTGCTTGTTCAGTGCATTTCTATCTTTGCAAGAGGTGTGCAACTCTTTCTCTGCCCGTGGTGCGTGGCTCAGTTTGTGTGCTTTGAGTGCAAATCCGTTTGTTCTTGTTGAGCACGGATCCTACTCTTCTGATGAGCGCAGCTTCTTTTCTGTCCCTTGAGCACAGTTCATCCCTTGAGCACAGTTCAGTCTCTGACTGTTGAGCATATTTTCACTTTTGCCTATTGGGCACTTTTCACCTTGTTGGTCAACCCCAGCTTTTTTTCTGCGGGTCGGATACAGTAACTTCTCAGCAGCTGTGGCATACCGCAGTTGAGACTACTAGACAAGTCTGTCTTGTCTCCTGTTAGCTACCATTTTGTGGCACCTTTTCTTGCCGTAGCCTCTTGGTGGCTGGCGAGAAGCTTCTCCATTGCTGGAGGTTGAATTAGTCTCTGCTCCTTTTGTGGCTACTTGGCACCTTGGGGGTCTTTCCTCCACAGTGTGGCTCTCGACTCTTTCTTTTTGTCTCCTTTTGTTCTCTTGGCTTTGTTCTTTCATCCCTAAGTCCAGAGCGAGGTGGTTGAGGAGTACTCTTTCTATGGTTGTACCCTGGTATACTGCTGCCCTTTTCTTCATGGTTCTCCTGGAGAGACTAGCGCTCCAGTTAGTTGGTTCTCTCGATTCTGGAGTCTCTTGCTGTTCTGTGGAGTTTGATTCTCTCACTAGGCACGGGTCTGGGTGGTTCCTGGGCCTTGCTTCCTTCTATGAAGTGCGGCTCACTGTTTGGGGTTGTGTACTCCTAGTACTTGTTAGGTTCGCTTCATCCGACCATCTTAAGACTCAAGGCAGACCGGCAGGTTTGGGAGTTACTTTGTCTTGCCAGGGTTCGGAGAAGTGGATCCTGGTCTAGGAGAGACAGTTCTTCTCCTTGTTGCTCGGATACGATTGTTGCCTTCCTTCCAAGGGGGGGGGGGGTCCTTTGGCATGAGTATCTTTTGCTGCTTCTTTTACTGCTCTCGGGACAGGGGTATGTAATTTTTCTTTTGTTCAGGACATTTGTTTTACGTCCTACAGCTTCAGTTCCTTTTCTAGTGTCTAACTCTGTTCCATTTTGGTAGCCTGATGGTTCGGATATTCGAATCCTTTTCTGCTGATCAGTTTTTTGTTGTGTGTATAGCTTTGTTGATTTTTCAACCTTCTGCATTCTTCTTTTCTCCCCCCCCCCCTTCTTTGGGAAACTGCTTTGCTACATCCCATTAGTCTGGACTGGTCTGGTATAGATGACAAGGAAGGAAACATTATGTTCTTACCTGATAATTTTCTTTCCTTTTATCATACCAGACCAGTCCAGATGCCCTCCCTGGCTAAAGTTTGTCAGTGTTGTTTCCTTTAGGTATCCCTGGCTGTTCCATGATGCTTCAATATGTTGGGATGTCCTACAGCACTGCCTACTTCATCTTCTCTGTTCAGTCTCCTGCCACTTGTTGTTGTGCCAGCTCTGTATGACTCCTGTTACTTGGCATCACGGAGTTCTTTCCCCGGATTCAGGGGCAGATCTCTATGTGCTTGAGCAAGCTCAGTATGGCCCATTCTGTCCCGCTTACTTTACTGTGAGGGTGGTTGCAGTTGCCTTTGGCCAAGCAGGAACAGTGAGGTTCTGCATATTGGCTCCAAGAGTTTGCCTGTTTGGTATTAACTGTGTTTTCTTCTAGACTTCAGAGCACCATTGCTTGGTTATTTGAAATACTGAACATTCCAGACTGCATGATACCCTTAAGGGGCGGTTTACTTGGAACTATTTTCTCTGTCTCCTTCCGCTGGTAGATGGACACAACCCATTAGTCTGGACTGGTCTGGTATGATTAAAGAAAATAAAATTATCAGGTAAGAACATAATTTTTCCTTAACACTTATCAATAGGTAACCACTCAAGATCATTTCCTCAACATATAGGACTGCCTCCAACACAGACCCCTTTGGTGGCTTATTGGTTGGATAATCATCACACTTTCACAGATATTAGTTGGAGAGTAATAGAGCAGATTTGTATGGGAGTGGAGGGTGGTGGCACAGAGCAATTATTGAACTTCAAGGAACAAAGGTGGATTTTATTTTGAAAACAGTATCCCCTGGGGGTTTAAATCTAGAGGTAGATTAGTCGTCCTTATTATGATCTGCCTCCTGCTGATTGGCTTGTGTAATGATAGCTTATACTTATTAGTATAAGCTGGGCTTTAAATGAAAAACTTGCGTAGGTGCCTTTACAGCAGATGCCATGTTGAAAATAATAAGTGACACCAAGAAGTAATGGGTGTCACATTAGGTATATTAAAGCTTTAATTGTAGTATATGGGCACTGTTTTATTTAGTTAGGGAGTATATTTCATATTTCATACAATTTTATTATACTTACAGGACTGAAGCCTTGATGCAGCTGAGCGAAACATGGTCCATGTTGGCGGCAGTCCTACATGTTGAGGAAATGATCTTGAGTAGTTACCTATATTAGAAGTGTTAAAATTTGTTTTTAAAGGAAGAGGTTGGCACTAAAAGCTTATAAGAGATTACAGAGTTAAACTGACATCAATGAACCGATGACAATTTGGATAAGGCACTGAGGTGTGAAATGAGTTACCACCGAGGTCCTGTCAGTGGCACTTTGTGCTTCACACATTACTACATTGTTAAAATCTGATTTTTGCACTGAATTCTTAGATTTGTATGTTATTAGTTACCCCCACATTTTGTTAATTTAATAGAACAACAATTTTTTTATTAATCACATGGTTATAATCAACATGATCACAAGGCTCCCAGGCGACACACATGACTCCTTCTTCTGGTGGCCAGTCTGCCCTGTTAAGACAGTTTGAGGACAATAACAGGATGTATGTCTGCTTAGTAAATATTTGCCTGTCCTGTTTCTATCTTATTTATACTAAGTATGGGTAGACCTCAGAGGGTTCTTCTGGTTGGGGATTGACCAACCCACAGACATTTAAGCTACATGAGCATATGTGTAGCACAGTGGCCTAAAGCTACCAGCCATGTTTGAACAGACAAGCAAGACAGGATTATTTATTGATTGATTGATTGACTGATTTGGGATTTATTATCCACCTTTATAAATAGATTCACCCAAGATATAGACAAAGAGGCACGTTTGGGTATGTGTTATTTCAGTGGTTCCCAAGGTAGGATTTTGCCCTGGTAAGTTAGCTGCCAACCAAGGGAGAGTGAAGGATAGAACAGAGCCATTGCAGACTGCAGAAGTCTATATATTCCCCCCCCCCCCCCTTGCCCCAGTCCTGCAGTTTGCAGTAGAAGTGGGCAGGCACTATTCCAACCTGCTGTTTATTTCTGTAGCAGCTTTCCTCTGCAGTTAGAACCGTGCAGGACCACATAGTCTTACAACATCTACCATCCCTACCTGCAGAGGAGAACCTCTAGAAGAGAAGGCAGCAAGAGATATGATGTGCTGCTTGCTGATGCCTACCTACTGGAGGGGCTAGGTTGGTTGATAAAGGTGATTATTGAGCCATAGACAGGTAGGGGGATGAATGGAGTAGTATAGTGATACAGAGTTGCATAGAGCCTAATGTACTGGTTTTCACACATTTTTTTGGGGGGGGGGGGGGGTGTGGTTAAGAATGTGTTTCTATTACTGTGTTGGATCCTACATTCTTTCTTGCCTAGGACTCACAAAAGGGTTAATCCAGTGTGGCAAAGCTGATGGCCCTGGGACTGAGGATATATAGTAGATCTCTCTGCCTTAATGTGCTTCTAGATATCCTAGTAAGCAGATTTTATCCAGATAGCTGCTATCCAATAAGGCCTGTGAGCCAATGGTGGCCCTCGGACCAATTGGGTAGCCCATTCAGTTCTAATGTTTTTTTTTTTTTTTTGCCACTGGATATAGGCCACGGACTTTGCATTGAAGAATACTGCCGTGCTTCTAATGATGGGCTTCTTTCTCGCCCTTCTCTCTCCGCTCCTGTCCAGTCTGGTCTGATCTTACTACTACTACTACTACTTAACATTTATAAAGCGCTACCAGGGTTACGCAGCGCTGTACAATTTAACACAGAGGACAGTCCCTGCTCGAAGGAGCTTACAATCTAAAGGACAAAAAAGTGCAGTCAATCAAATTGGGGCAGTCTCATTCCCCGTCCTCCATTCCTTCTCCACTTCATGTGTTCAGTATTCCTCCCTGATGGTCTTACAGACTTGATCATCTTCCTAGTAGCGATTCAGCCAGGCTGTCTCTAACCAAACCAAGGGGCCTTTCCTCTGCAGCACCTTCCTGTTGCCGTATGGGAGGGAAACTCAGAGGAAAGGTTCCTGGTGTTGGTCAGAGAGAGCCTGGCTGAATTATTTCTAAGATGATCAAGTTTAAGAGTGTCAGGTGGGTGAGAGGTAGGCAGGCAGGGAGCGATGCCAGACCCACAAAGCGAGGAAGGAGAAAGATCAGACTGGACTGAGCAGAGGGTTTGGGGGGTGGGGGCAGGAGAGATGCCAGCTTCAGGTAGGGAGGGTGGGCCAGAATGATTGATACTGGACCAAGGTTGGGGGGGCAAGGGGGCTGCCTACTGTGTGATGCAGAAGAAAAGAAAGAAAGAGGGGAGAACCTGGATATGGGGAGGGAAAGAAACAAAGAAAAGAGAGAGGGAGAGATCATAGGGACAGGTACACAGGGGGCATTACTGGATGTGGAGGACAGAGGAGTGATGCTAGATGCAAGGGAAGCAAAGATAGAGGGAAGAGATGGTACACATAGATGGCGAGAAAGGGGAGAGAAGGGACATAGAGGATTTGGTGCACATAGATGGAAGAGATGGTACACATGGATGGAAGAAAAGGAGAAGGAAAGAGAGAGGGAGGAGATGGTGCACAGAGAAGTAAAGAGAGAGGGAGGAGGTACACGCACAAGGATAGAGGGGAAGGGAAGAAAGAAGGAGGAGATTGTGCAGAAAAATTGAAGACAGCTGAATATGAAAAATCAGTGCAAAGATGGATATAGGGCAGAAAGTGAAGGAGAGAAGAAGCAACAAATGGTAATGAGGCACCGGAGACAGAGTTAAAAGCACAGACAGAGGGAAGTATAACCAGACAACAAAGGTAGGAACAATTATTTTTTCAGTTCAGTGATTGAAATATGTCAGTTATGAGAATTTGCTTCAGTTGTCTTTATATTTTGCACTGTTCAGGAAGAAATTAATTTCTTTCTATTTCTCTGGTGTATTGTGTGTAGAGTCTGGCATGTTAGGGTTTTGTTTGTATACATTAGTACTTTTATTTATATATTTCTTTTGTTTTAATGTTTTTGAAAACAGAAGCATGAAAGATACAACCAGTGGTGTGCTGGTAAATGTTTAACATCAGGCTCTCTCCCTGGTCCCCCTCTGCGCCCCCCCCCCCCCAAATTGCAGAGCTGGCTATAGCTGGGGAGAGAGCCTTGGGGGGGGGGGTGGCAATGCATTACTCCAGGGAAAAAAAATTAAATGATCCCAGGTTCCAATCTAATTCATGTTTAATGTGCGATAAAATGTCATAAATAAGTAAATAAATATAAACTTTTAATGCTGAGCACCTGATTCTCAAAGTGAACATATTCCAAACACTATAATGAAAATAAAATGATTTTTTTTCTACCTTTGTTGTCTAGTGACTGTTTTTCTGATCATGCTGGCCCAGTATCCGATTCTGCTGCTATCTGTACTCTTAAATCCTTTTCCAGGGCTTCCTTTCCATTTATTTCTTTCCTTTCCTCCTTTCTTCTTCATTTTTGGTCCTCAGCTTCTGGCTATTTTCTTCAACCATGTGCAGTTTTTCTCTTCCTTTTCCCTCATCTCATCTCCTTCCTCACTCTTCCCTCCCTTCCATCCATGTCCAGCATTTCTTCTCTCTCCCCTCCTCTCCCCTGCTCTCCATCCACCCATGTCCAGCGACCCTTCTCTCCCCCTGCCCTCCATCCACCCATGTCCAGTGACCCTTCTCTCCCCCTGCCCTCCATGCACCCAGCGACCCTTCTCTCCCCTGCCCTTCATGCACCCATACCCAGTGACCCTTCTCTCCCCCTGCCCTCCATCCACCCATGTCCAGTGACCCTCCTCTCCCCTGCCCTGTCCTACATGCACCCTTGCCCAGCGACCCTCCTCTCCTCTGCCCTGCATCCATACCCATTGACCCTCCTTTCCCCTGCCCTCCATCCACCCATGTCCAGCAGTGACCCTCCTCTCCCCTGCTGCCCTGCATGCATCCATACCCAGTGACCCTCCTTTCCTCTGCCCTCCATCCACCTATGTCCAGCAGTGACCCTCCTCTCCCCTGCCCTGCATGCACCCATACCCAGCAACCCTTCTCTCCCCTCCATCCACAAATGCCCAGCGACTCCCTTCTCTCCCCTGCCACCCCCTCCCGAGTTGTTCGGTGAATTCTCCTCCCTCCCTCCTCCCTCCCTCCGGATCCGGTCCCTCACTTCACCGACCTGACTCTTTGAATTCTTCGGGGCAGGCAGTCTTGCCTGCCCGCTGCCAGCACTGACTCTCCCCCGCTGGCGCTGCCGGTTCGCACTTCAAAATGGCCGCTGAGACTTACAAGGGCAGCCTCCAAGACTTCAGCAGAAGTCTCGCGAGGCCGAATCTGGAAGTCTTGGCGGCCATTTTTAAAGTGCGAACCGGCAGCGCCAGCGGGGAAGAGTCAGCACTGGCAGCAGGCAGGCAAGACTGCCTGCCCCGAAGAATTCGAAGAGTCAGATCAGTGACGTGAGGGACCGGATCCGGAGGGAGGGAGGGAGGAGAGGCGCCTCGTGCGTTTCAACAACCGGCTCGCAAGAGCCGAGCAAAGATAACAACCGGCTCTTGCGAGCCGGTGCGAGCCGGCTCCAGCACACCACTGGATACAACAAACATTTTGTGTATTTGCTTGTGTGTCCAAGGCTAGATGTTTTAGTGGGATGGAAGTTGAGATGCTTTGGTTGGTGTCATGGCTCTCAAGTAAGAATATTTGTCAGCTCTCCTTCCACTCTTTAGGAAAACAAATGGCGCCAACTAAAAAATTAGTGAAGACCACTACTACTACTGGTACTATTCAGCATTTCTATAGCGCTACAAGGCATACTCAGCGCTGCACAAACATAAAGACAGTCCCTGCTCAAAGAGCTTACAATCTAATAGACAAAAAATAAAGTAAGCAAATCAAATCAATTAATGTGTACAGGAAGGAGGAGAGGAGGGTAGGTGGAGGCGAGTGGTTACAAGTGGTTACGAGTCAAAAGCAATGTTAAAGAGGTGGGCTTTCAGTCTAGATTTAAAGGTGGCCAAGGATGGGGCAAGACTTAGGGACTCAGGAAGTTTATTCCAAGCGTAGGGTGCAGCGAGACAGAAGGTGCGAAGTCTGGAGTTGGCAGTAGTGGAGAACGGAACAGATAAGAAGGATTTATCCATGGAGCGGAGTGCACGGGAAGGGGTGTAGGGAAGGACGAGTGTGGAGAGATACTGGGGAGCAGCAGAGTGAGTACATTTATAGGTTAGTAGAAGAAGTTTGAACAGGATGCGAAAACGGATAGGGAGCCAGTGAAGCGACTTGAGGAGAGGGGTAGTATGAGTAAAGCGACCCTGGCGGAAGACGAGACGGGCAGCAGAGTTTTCAACCGATTGGAGAGGGGAGAGGTGACTAAGTGGGAGGCCAGCAAGAAGCAGATTGCAGTAGTCTAACGAGAGGTGACAAGGGTGTGGATGAGGGTTTTGGTAGAGTGCTCGGAATGAAAGGGGCGGATTTTACGGATGTTGTAAAGAAAGAAACGACAGGTCTTGGCGATTTGCTGGATATGAGCAGAGAAGGAGAGAGAAGAGTCAAAGATGACCCCATGGTTTCGAGCTGAGGAGACAGGGAGAATGAGAGAGCCATCAACAGAAATAGAAAACGGGGGGAGTGGGGATGTGGGTTTGGGGGGAAAAATGAGCAGCTCGGTTTTGGTCATGTTTAATTTCAGGTGGCGTTGAGCTATCCAGACAGCAATGTCAGACAAGCACTCTGAAACTTTGGTTTGGATGCAAGGTGAGATATCAGGGGTAGAAAGGTAGATTTGGGAGTCATCAGCAAAGAGATGGTAGGAAAAGCCATGGGATGAGATTAATGAACCAAGGGAAGAAGTGTAGATAGAAAAGAGGAGGGGACCAAGAACAGAACCCTGAGGTACGCCGACAGGCAGAGGGATAGAAGTAGAAGAGGATCCACCAGAGTGAACACTGAAGGTGCGGAGGGAGAGGTAGGAAGAGAACCAGGAAAGGACAGAGCCCTGGAATCCAAGTGAGGACAGGGTATCGAGGAGTATGCTGTGATCGACAGTGTCAAAAGCAGCGGAAAGATCAAGAAGAATGAGGATGGAATATTGACCTCTGGATTTAGCCAGTAATAGGTCATTGGAGACTTTAGCAAGCGCAGTTTCGGTTGAGTGGAGAGGGCGAAAACCAGATTGTAGTGGGTCAAGAATAGCATGTGAGTAGAGAAAATCAAGGCAGCGGTGGTGAACAGCACGCTCAAGTAATTTGGAGAGAAAAGGAAGGAGGAAGATGGGTCGAGTGAAGGCTTCTTAAGGAGAGGTGTGACCACAGCATGTTTAAAGGCAGTAGGGACAGTTGCAGTGGAAAGTGAGAGGTTGAGAATGTGACAGATAAAAGGAATAAGAGCAGGTGAGATGGCATTAAGAAGGTGGGTGGGAATGGGATCAGAGGAACAGGTGGTACATTTTGAGGAAGAAAGGAGAAGTGTAGTTTCCTCTATAGTAACTTCAGGAAAGGAGGAAAAGGAATGAGGTGAAGGAGAGAGAGGGGAAAGGTGACGAGGTAGAGAATTCAAGGTTTATCTTTTGAACCTTGTGAAAGAATTCAGCAAGGGTCTGAGGAGATAATGAAGGGGGAGTTGGGGGAGGGGACACCTTGAGGATAGAGTTCAATGTGTTGAAGAGAAGTCGAGGGTTAGAGCCAAGAGAGTTGGTCAGTTGGAATAATCCTGTTTGGCGCGTAAAAGAGCAGATTGGAAAGAGGTCAGCATGAACTTAAAGTGTAAGAAATCAGCAAGGGCCCGAGATTTCCGCCAGAGGCATTCGGCGGAGCGGGTACAGGAATGTAGGTAGCGGATATTAGAAGTCAGCCAAGGTTGGGGTTTTGTACGCCTTATAGGGCGGGTCATCAAAGGTGCAAGAGTGTCTAAGGCAGAGGATAGAGTATTGTTGTAAGAAGAAACAGCCTCGTTGACAGACGTGGATGGTGCCACAGTAGAGAGGAGGTTTGAAACATGGGAGGATAGAGATGAAGGGTCAATATCCTGAAGATTCCTAGATAAATTAGATAAGATAGGACGGGACTGGGAGGGAGGAGATTTAAGTGTGAAAGTTATAAGATGGTGATCAGAGAGGGGAAGATCAGAGGCAAGGAAACTAGAGGGTGAACAGTTGGAGGAGAAGATGAGATCAAGACAGTGACCATTTTGATGAGTGGGGGAGGTGGAGCATAGTTGGAGATTAAAGGAGGATATTAAAGCGAGTAACTTGGAAATATAAGAGTTGGAAGGATCATTAGCAGAAATATTAAAGTCACCAAGGATGAGAGCGGGGGAGGAAGAATCATGGAAGAAGGCAAGCCAGGCATCAAAGTCACTGAGAAAGGATGAAAGGGACTTATCAGGGGGACGATAAATGACCGCTATTCGAAGAGGCAGAGGAGAGAAAAGGTGGATAGAGTGGACTTCAAAGGAGGAAAAACAGTGAGATTGAGGTGGAAGAAGGGGTTGAAATCTGGAAGAGGGAGAGAGAAGTAGTCCAACACCACCCCCGCGACCAGCAGGGCGAGGAGTATGTGAAAAAAGATAACCGCCATGGCAGAGGGCTGCGACTGAAGCAGAGTCTGTACCTGAAGCAAACTCCTCCAAAGTATAACAAATTTGGACCTTTTAAATTCCAAACTTCTCAACTTTCTGGCTAGAGGTGAGATTCCTGATATTCTCTTTAATTTAATGCTTAATAAATTTTGCCCTGTGAAACCTCTTATTTTCTTTCTTTTTCTCTTCCTACCAAGCTCTGAGAGAGAGGCTGTATTGTATTGGGGCTCTAAAGTGCATTTTACATTGTTGAAACTGATATAATTATTGGGAATATCTGGATTTATATTACAACAAGGAAAGTTTATTTTTTATATTCTAGGGCAATTTTGGAAGTTAAATAATTTGAAAATTCTGGTCCCACCCAGAGAATTGCCTTAACAGTAGTTAGCTGGCATTTGGGACTTTTTAATCCCACCCACCCCAGGGTTTTCCACTCATTTATAGACAAACCAAACCTCATTAACTTAATCATACACAGGCAGTCTTACAGACTGTTAACCCCAACTAAGTACACCTGTTCATACCCAATTCAAGAAATCAGGATGACTTTTATTCTCTGCAATAATTGTGGTACTTAGTTTCAAGGCCAATCATCTGGAGACTTAAAGCTTGCCCTATCTGTCTTAAACTATCTAGTTTTAAACAAGAGCTCAGTAAAGTAATGCAAGAATTGGATACAATTAAAGCATCTTCTAGGACTGCACAGAGAAATAGCTTCTCACCACTCCCTCAAAGAATAAAACCACATAAGAACAGATGGTTCACAGTAGACTCAGGCAGACTTCGTCATGTGACACAGAAGCATGCACCCGCACAAGTGTTGCCACTAAAGAATTCTTTTGCTCCATTACAGCACTGTAATGCTCCTGAAAATAGAACTGAAGCAGAGGAAAAAGCAATAAAGTTGGAACAAAAAGACATGAAGGTACCCAAAGTGAAAAGATACCCCCAAATCACTAATGTTAAAACACATACCAAGAAATATAGGTGGAAAGCAATGGCCACAATTGCTCGTAGTCTAAGCAATAAAGTTCATGACCTTCAAGCCCTGATGTTGGAGGCAGACTTAGATGTTGTTGCAATCACAGAGACATGGCTCAACAGTTCCCACGAATGGGATGCAAGCATACCAGGCTATAATCTATTTAGGAAGGATAGAGAGGGTCGTAAAGGTGGAGGAGTAGCTCTGTATGTGAGGAATGGTATCATGGCGACTGAAATGACAGGGACCTGGGGAAAAGAAGAAGCGATATGGATCACCTTAAAAAGAGAGAATAGAACTGTCCACGTGGGTGTTGTCTACAGACCCCCCACACAATTAGAGGAACTAGATAAAGATCTGATTGCAGATATTCAAAAATTAGGAAAGAAAAAAGAGGTTCTGTTGATGGGAGATTTCAATCTGCCGGATGTAGATTGGAAGGTTCCGTCTGCCAAATCGGAAAGAAGTAGAGAGATCGTAGATGCTTTCCAAAGTGCTCTGCTCAGACAGATGGTGACGGAACCCACGAGGGAGGGAGCGATGCTGGATCTGGTGCTCACAAATGGGGATAGTGTGTCCTTCTTATCTGTTCCCTTCTCCACTACTGCCAACTCCAGATTTCGTGCCTTCTGTCTCGCTGCACCCTACGCCTGGAATAAACTTCCTGAGCCCCTAAGTCTTGCCCCATCCTTGGCCACCTTTAAATCTAGACTGAAGGAGATCTCGCGATGCTGTGAGCTGGACGGACGCTTAGCGCTGCAGCTCTGGGACCCCGGCTCCTAAACGCCCCCAAAATAAAAGAAATCAGCTGAGTTGCCTCCCTCCCGCGAACACACATAACGGAGGACTGTATGGACAGATATTTACGCCGCTCACCAGCTCAGATGGCGCATAAAGCGGTGAAAAAAGAAAAAAACAAACTCGCGAGCGAAAACAAAATGGCGGACAACGAGAACGAATTGAGAACGGAATTCTCCGAAGCTCAATTGGCACAGATTACAGCAGCGATCATGAAGGCACTAGCCCCGCAGTGGGACTCCCTGTCCGAAAAACTAGACAGTTACGCGGCGGGCTTTGATGGCTTGCAAACGCGAATGGGAGATGTGGAGACCAGAGTAATGGCGCTGGAGGACGATGTTAGAACGCATGGGCCTGAGATTGTCAGCTTGAAACAGCAACTGATAGATCTGACAGACAAGTTCGATGATCTCGAGAATCGCTCGCGGAGAAATAATATAAGGTTAGTTGGCCTGCCTGAAAGCATACCGGAGGCTAACATGGCGGAGTGGCTGGAACAATGGCTGGGCAAAGAACTGGCTTTGACTGATTCAAGAGGGCCATTGGTGGTAGAAAGAGCCCATAGAGTAGGCCGGAAAAACGAAGATGTTAATCGACCCCGAGTGGTAATAGCAAAAATACTGAACTATAAGCATAAACAAGAAATCCTGCAGGGTTTCAAATTGAAGAGAGACTCACTGACCTATAACACTAAACGAGTACTAATTTTTCAAGATTTTTCCCGGATTATACAAGAAAAAAGGAGACAATTTCACCCCCTCTGCACAATACTGATCAAGAAAAAAATTAAATTTATGCTAACATATCCAGCTCGATTGCGAATCTTTTACCAAGATAAATGGCAATATTTTGACACAGCACAGCCTGCACGAGCATTTCTGAATGGATGTGGATTATTGACGGGAGAATGAGAGTTGCTGGACAGGCGCGGGAGTCTGGTCATGAAGCATAAGCAGATTGTAAGGTGAGGGAAGCACAGGGAACGGGGGGGCAGGCGGGGGTCGGGGCTCCTTAGCGTCACAAGAGATCCCCCACTTTCAGCTAGCGCTGGAAGGGCACATAGGGTTTTGGCAGAGGGTGAAGGGGGGAGGGGAGGGAGGGAGGGACAAGAAGAACGGACAACTAATGACCTATGAAAACCAATCATCAGGGCAGGAGAGACAACGATTAATAACAGAGGACAGATGTTCCAGAGGGATAGGGGGAGGAAGAATAGATAAAGAATTGGATATAATACATAGGATTAAGACTCATGCAATCCAGCATCACAAGACACAAACATGCCAATTAGGCTAGCTACATGGAACGTAGGGGGAATAACTTCCCCCATAAAACGAACAAAAATCTTGACTGCACTAAAGAGACATAAAATAGACATTGCTTGTTTACAAGAAACGAGGCTATCAGACCAAGAGCATAAAAAATTGAGAAAGCAGTGGGTTGAAGAGGTTTATGCAGTTTCGGCCCAGGGACGGAAGGGGGGAGTGGCTGTCCTAGTGAGGAGGGGAGTGACCTGTAAGTTTACAATAATTGAAAGAGGAGAACAAGGGAATTATATACTGCTCCAAGGGTGGGCACAGGGAATAAAATTTCACTTACTAGTAATATATGGTCCTAACGTACCGGATAAAAAGTTTTTCCAAAGTTTGATAGCTAGATGTTTGGCAATCCGGGAGGGAGAGCTGATGGTAGTGGGCGACTTTAACCTGATTTCTGACCCCACCTTAGACTGCTCGGCGACCGCGTCCCCATACTATCGGGGGTATAGAACACAGATGTGGCAGACTTTCGCCGACACTCTGGGATTGGTGGACACATGGAGGACCTTCCATACGGGGGAAAGGGACTACACCCACCGTTCCAGGGCCCATAATACCCAGGCTCGATTAGATTACATACTAACAGATCGTTCCCTGTTCTCCCGGATACAGGCGGTCCACATAGGCCCTGAAGAGATTTCGGACCATGCCCCAGTGTGGGCGGACATTGAATTTGCTGTGGAGGGGGGAGGGGGTGGCCCAGGCTGGCGTTACCCAATTTACTTGGCTAAGGACCCCCACTTCAATCAATATATACATACAAAATGGGCCGAATTTAAAGAATATAATATACAACATAGGGACCAACCCAAGTTATATTGGACAACCTCGAAAGCGGTGCTGCGAGGAGATATAATTGCTTATGTGTGCAGAAGGAAAAAGCAAATGGCGAATAGCATCCTACAGTTAGAGAAACAAACCCAGGTAGCTAAAAGGACATATATCCAAAACCCTAATACATACACAATGGAGGCCCTCAGGGCGACACAAGTCGCTCTAAACACTCTTATCCATGAGAAAACAACCCACTCCATGAATTATCAGAAATACAGACTTAAGCGCTTTGGAAACAGATCAGGGAAACTGATGGCCAGGCTAATTAAGGGATGGGGAGGCTCTAGAATTATAGAAGCGATTAAAGGCCCTAATGGACAGACAATAAACGATCATAAAGCAATAATTGACCAGTTCACGAAATATTTTGCCTCCTTATATGGAGCAGAGGAGGGGGGGCCGGGGACACCCATGGAGATACAACATTACCTAGAACAGGCGAAGGTCCCCAAACTGACGGAAATAGAACTAGAATCCCTAAATGCACCTTTGCAACTTAATGAACTTCAGGCAGCGATAAAGACTTTAAAGACATGCTCGGCCCCGGGACCTGATGGATACTCCGCGGAATACTATAAAAACATACCGATAGAAGTAATGGGAGACTTGCTAGCCTATTTTGAGGAGATAGTTGAGTCAGGTTCATTTCCCTTACACGAAAACACAGCATTAATCACCCTGATCCCGAAACCAGAAAAGCCCAGAGAGCAAGTGACATCTTACCGACCTATCTCTCTCATAAACGTAGAAGTAAAACTGCTGGCTAAGATACTGGCAGAGAGGATGGCAGCACCCCTTGCTAGGATGGTGACCCCAGAACAGGTGGGCTTTGTCAGAGGGAGACAATCTTCATTTAATGTTAGGCGCCTGCTGTTGGCGATGGCTCGCTGCCGGGCGGGGGGGAATCCCGCCCTGGTGGTGAGCCTAGATGCAGAGAAGGCCTTCGACAGGGTCGCTTGGCCGTATCTTTTCCAGACGCTAGAACACATGGGTTTCGATGGGTGGTGTATGGAGGTGATGCGGGCACTCTACAGAGAACCCTGGGCAGGGCTATTGGTGAATGGAAGGCAGGGCCCGCGATTCCCGATAATGAGAGGGACGAGACAGGGTTGTCCCCTGTCGCCACTCCTCTTTACTATAGCCTTGGAACCCCTGCTCCGAACTGTTTTGTTAGCGGAGGAGGTAAGGGGGGTGGCGCTGGGACAGGAGCAAGTCAAACTTCTGGCTTATGCTGATGACCTACTCCTAGTGTTAGAGGAACCGGCACGCTCTCTCCGGGGCATGATGACCTGCCTGGAGACCTATGGACGCTATTCTGGATTTAAACTGAACTATGATAAATCTTGGGCGCTCCCACTGATGCCCTCGGTGAAGGGCGACTGGCGTGGTCCCTTCCCTCTCGGATGGACAGAAGACTCCCTCAAATATTTGGGGATTCAGATTCCAGCAAACTTGAAGAAACTTCATGAACTTAATTTAACTGCTTTGCTGTCAGATACTAAATCAAAGCTGGAGGGGTGGGAGAACCTCCCGATATCCCTATTTGGACGAGTGGCACTATACAATATGTTTATTATTCCAAAATGGATATACGTCTTTCAAACAGTGCCCCTTTATCTTACCAAAACGGATGAACGGCAACAGAACAGACTCTTAAATAAATTTCTGTGGAGGGGAGGGAAACCAAGACTCCCGTTGAGGATGATGTGCACCCCAGTGGAATATGGAGGGGTGGGCCTCATGAGCTTACGGCATGTGACTGTCGCCTGCGGAATGCGCCATGTCAACGACTGGCATAGACGAACTTCAGATTTTTCAAACACCCCTCTGGAAAGACGGATGTCCCCGGTTGCGGACTTGGGATGCCTCCTGCATCTGACAGGGAGGGAGACCCCTACGGAACTACATCAGTCAGGTATAATGCCGGCGGCGCGGGCCGCGTGGCGCTGGGTGTGTAAGCTACACCATTTTTCGTCGAGAGTAACACCATTTCTACCCATATGTGGCAATCCGCGGTTTCCCGCGGGAAATCTATACCCAACATTTAAACGCTGGGAGAGACAAGGACTCAAATATCTGTTACAAGCGGTGACTGACGAAGGGAAAATTAAACCCTTTGCGGAATTACAAAGGGAGTACAGTATCCCCAGCAAAGATTATTGGCACTATTATCAACTGGCACATTATATACGGGGGCTGCCTTGGGCAGACCTGGCGGAAGATGTTAGGGAGGAACTGTCGACGGCATTCTCCTTTGAAGCACAACAACGAGTGCCACTGACCTTCTACCACAGACACATCAAGGACTCCGCCTCAGAACTGGATTATAAAAAATTAGCGGAGGCCTGGACCAAGGATCTCGGAACCCCTATTCAGGAGGAACACCTCAAGTCTTTTATCCTGGGCATTCGCAAAAGGTCCAGATTCATTGAGCACTGGGAGACATGGTATAAATTTGCGCTCCGAATGTACATTTCACCCCGCAGAGCATTCCACATGGGGACCTCCCCCTGGGGAGAGTGCCCGAGGTGTGGTACAGCAGGAGTATTAATTGGGCACATGTTCTGGGAATGTAGGAAGGTGGAAGAGTTGTGGAGGGAGGTGCTGTTCCAGGTCTCCTCTTGGTGGAGATCTAAGTGGTACTATGATGTGTTGCTGTTGTTTGGCAGGCCCCGCCTGGGACTGCCAGCACCAAAAGGCTATAAATCTTTTGCAAATAAAGTAACTTTAACAGTAATGCAATTACTCCTGGCAGGATGGACTACTGGACAGTGCCTAAATATTCAGCAATGGCGGGTCAAGCTGATTGAACTGATGAGACTTGAAAGGCTAGACATACAGGACTGGCAATCCGAAAGGGGGGTAGAGTTCCAGGACTGCTGGAACCCCTTCTGGAGAACGTTGTCATCTGGAGTTAGAAGTAGACTTTTAAATGTTTGAATACTTGCCTGTTCTTCTGCAGGGGGGTGGGAGGGGGGGAAGGAAGGGATAGGAATTAACATTGGGGGGGGGGGGAGAAAATAAAATGCTTGGTGACGCAGTTGGAGATGATGTTAAATACCAGATTTCATTCATGTTCATGTTGGAACAATGTATAAGTTGTGTTACCAATAAACAGAGTTAAACATAAATCTAGACTGAAAGCCCACCTCTTTAACATTGCTTTTGACTCGTAACCACTTGTAACCACTCGCCTCCACCTACCCTCCTCTCTTCCTTCCCGTTCACATTAATTGATTTGATTTGCTTACTTTATTTATTTTTTGTCTATTAGATTGTAAGCTCTTTGAGCAGGGACTGTCTTTCTTCTATGTTTGTGCAGCGCTGCGTATGCCTTGTAGCGCTATAGAAATGCTAAATAGTAGTAGTAGTAGTAAATGTGCGAGTGTGTGCACATCTGGGAAACAGTGACCATCAAACGGTTTGGTTTGATATAACAGCTGAAGTGGAGGGCGGCCACTCTAAACTCAAAGTCCTGGATTTCAAGCGTGCTGACTTTAGTAAAATGGGGGAATACCTGAGGAAGGAGATGATGGGCTGGGAGGACGAACAGGAAGTGGAAGGGCAGTGGTCCAGGCTGAAAGAAGCAATAAATAGGGCCACAGACCTTTATGTAAGGAGAGTAAATAAAAGCAAGAGGAAAAGGAAACCGATATGGTTCTCCAAGCAAGTGGCTGAGAAAATAAAGGCTAAAGAGTTGGCGTTCCAGAAATATAGAAAATCTCAAGAAGAGGAACATGGGGAGGAATACCGGATGAAACTGAAAGAAGCCAAGAGAGAGGTACGTCTGGCGAAGGCGCAAGCGGAAGAACAAATGGCTAGAAATGTAAGGAGTGGCGACAAAAATTTCTTCAGGTATATTAGTGAAAGAAGAAGGACTAAAAAGGGAATTGTGAGACTAAAAGATACAGCGAACCGCTATGTAGATAATGATGAAGAAAAAGCCAATTTACTAAATAGATACTTTTGTTCGGTTTTCACTGAAGAAAATCCTGGAGAAGGACCGCGAGGGACTGGCAAAAGTACACCTGAGAATGGAATGGATATAGCACCGTTCACGGAAGAGAATGTGTATCAACAACTTGGAAAGCTAAAGGTGGACAAAGCCATGGGACCAGAATATTGAGGGAGCTCATAGAGGTCCTGGCGGGTCCTCTTAAAGATTTGTTTAGTAAATCCTTGGAGACGGGAGAGGTTCCGAGGGATTGGAGAACGGCGGAGGTGGTACCTCTTCACAAAAGTGGTAATAGGGAAGAAGCTGGAAACTACAGGCCGGTAAGCCTCACTTCGGTTATTGGAAAAGTAATGGAAGCCATGCTGAAGGAAAGGATAGTGAATTTCCTAGAAGCCAACAAGCTGCAAGATCCGAGACAACATGGTTTTGCCAGAGGGAAATTGTGCCAAACGAATCTCATTGAATTCTTTGATTGGGTAACTGGAGAATTGAATCATCGACGTGCTATAGACGTAATCTACTTAGATTTTAGCAAAGCTTTTGACACGGTTCCCCACAGGAGGCTCTTAAATAAACTAGATGGGCTGAAGATAGGTCCCGAAGTGGTGAACTGGATTAGGAACTGGTTGACGGACAGACGACAGAGGGTGGTGGTAAATGGAGTTCGCTCGGAGGAGGGAAAGGTGAGTAGCGGAGTGCCTTAGGGATCGGTGCTGGGGCCGATTCTGTTCAATATATTTGTGAGTGACATTGCCGAAGGGTTAGAAGGTAAAGTTTGCCTATTTGCGGATGATACTAAGATTTGCAACAGAGTGGACGCCCGGGAGGGAGTGGAAAGCATGAAAAGGGATCTGAGGAAGCTAGAAGAATGGTCTGAGGTTTGGCAATTAAAATTCAATGCGAAGAAATGCAAAGTGATGCATTTAGGGAGTAGAAACGCACGAGAGACGTATATGTTAGGCGGGGAGAGTCTGATAGGTACTGAGGGGGAGAGGGATCTTGGGGTGATAGTATCCAAGGATCTGAAGGCGACGAAACAGTGTGACAAGGCGGTGGCCGTAGCGAGAAGGTTGCTAGGCTGTATAGAGAGAGGTGTGATCAGCAGAAGAAAGGAAGTGTTGATGCCCCTGTACAAGTCGTTGGTGAGGCCCCACCTGGAGTATTGTGTTCAGTTTTGGAGGCCGTACCTTGCGAAGGATGTTAAAAAAATGGAAGCGGTGCAAAGTAAAGCTACGAGAATGGTATGGGATTTGCGTTCCAAGACGTATGACCAAAGACTTGCTGACCTGAACATGTATACCCTGGAGGAAAGGAGGAACAGGGGTGATATGATACAGACGTTCAAATACTTGAAAAATCTTTTCCGGAGATGGGAAGGCGGTAGAACGAGAGGACATGAAATGAGATTGAAGGGGGGCAAACTCAAAATAGATGTCTGGAAGTATTTTTTCACGGAGAGGGTGGTGGATGCTTGGAATGCCCTCCCGCGGGAGGTGGTGGAGATGAAAAAGGTAACGGAATTCAAACATGCGTGGGATATGCATAAAGGAATCCTGTGCAGCAGGAATGGATCCTCAGAAGTTTAGCTGAAATTGGGTGGCGGAGCAGGTGGGGGGGAAGAGGGGTTGGTGGATAGGAGGCTAGGATAGGGGAGGGCAGACTTATGCGGTCTGTACCAGAGCCGGTGATGGGAGACGGGACTGGTGGTTGGGAGGCGGGAAATACTGCTGGGCAGACTTGTACGGTCTGTGCCCTGAAAAAGACAGGTACAAATTCAAGATATGAGTTTATCTTGGGCAGACTAGATGGACCATGCAGGTCTTTTTCTGCCGTCATCTACTATTTTACTATGTTACTATGAGTCATCAGGGCAGAGCCAGGTTTCTGTTATGGCGAGCAGATGGAAGTGACGCGAGATAAAGAGGTCCTGGGTATAGGGGAGTTTGTTACAGATAGAGCGGCCATTCCATAGGGCACAAGAGAAGGGCAGAGAAGAGGAGGGGAGTAGAGGAATAGAGATGAGGTTAGAGAGGTCATGGTGAGATCTGTAGAGTTGGGATAATAGTTGGTGAGGAGGGCCAGGATTGGGATTGATGTCACCAGCTGAGAGTAATGGAAGGAGTAAAAGAGAGCGGAGGAGAGTAGGAAAGGTGTGGCTACGAAGGCATCGAAGGCGAGAGGTATTTAGGTGGAATGGGGAAGGCAAAATGGAGGGAAGAAAGAGATGGAGATTAAAAGCCAAGAGGGAGGAAGAGGGTAGGAGAGAAGGTGAGGTGATGAAGTCGATGGATGGGCAGTGAGTTCCTGTAGCGGAGAGAGGTAGGGGGGTGAGGGAAAAGATTAGGAAGGCAAACAAAGCAGATCAATCAGTGATATGGTTCAAAACTTTATTTTTAGAGATTCGCCCGACACAGACTGTGTTTCGCCCACAAGAGCTGCGTCAGGGGGTCTACAAAAGCAAATAAAATCAAATACAATTAAAAACATATATATTTGTATAATACTATATCATAAAATGTTAATAATGAAAAAGAAACCATATGAGATATATAAAATCAATCAAACACTTGGAAGGAGAAATCAAATATTGTCGAGGAAATAAAAATAAATACTTGCATAAAGCTATGTTTACAAACATACAAATTTGAGTAACACAAATAAGACATAATCATAAATTCTCTGTTATGCATATGATAATTGTCTGAAATAGAGATAACTGATTTAGATAGCATAAGAACAATAGTCCAAACAATAATTAACATAATAAAATATCATTTATACTTACATTGAGCCTGCAAAAAGGTGGGATAATGTGGGGTACAAATGCAATAAAATAAATAAATAAATATATAAAGAATCAGACTCACAACAATTATAACAAAATACCTCATACAATTTTATCACTCAATAAAACTCGCAAAAAGAATTATATGGCAATATATATTTATAATACATTTAAAATGTCAGTTATAATTATATATATACAAAAAAGGTAAAATAGAATATTAAAAGGACCAAAATAAATCATATGATTCAACAAGAAAACGGCCACACAGAAAAGATTCTATGGCAATACTTATTTAAAATGTCATTTGTTATCAGTTATCTCTTTCAGAAAGGAATGGCATATATGTTGGATGAATACCTTAATAGGAGAAATCTATTACTATAATGTTACTTGAAAACATACATAATCAAAATATAAAAACATAGATAACTCACAATAATCCAAGCAGGACATGAGATTGAAACGTAAAGAACCAGCAGGATGCTTTCCTCAATCAAATTGCGAAAAGTAAGAAAATTGTATGAGGTATTTTGTTATAATTGTTGTGAGTCTGATTCTTTATATATGTAAGTATAAATGATATTTTATTATGTTAATTATTGTTTGGACTATTGTTCTTATGCTATCTAAATCAGTTATCTCTATTTCAGATTATTATCATATGCATAACAGAGAATTTATGATTATGTCTTATTTGTGTTACTCAAATTTGTATGTTTGTAAACATAGGTTTATGCAAGTATTTATGTTTATTTCCTCGACGATATTTGATTTCTCCTTCCAAGTGTTTGATTGATTTTATATGTCTGATATGGTTTCTTTTTCATTATTAACGTTTTATGATATAGTGTTATACAAATATATATGTTTTTAATTGTATTTGATTTTATTTGCTTTTGTAGAGCCCCTGACGCAGCCCTTGTGGGCGAAACACAGTCTGTGTCGGGCGAATCTCTGAAAATAAAGTTTTGAACCATATCACTGATTGATCTGCTTTGTTTGTCTCCACGTTGGATTTTGCGGATCGCTTGCCATCTTGTTTCTTAAAGATTAGGAAGGGACAGGGCTAGGAAGAGAATGTGAATAGGGGCCATAAACGGCTGAGGTACTTTAGCAACTGGGAAAAGATTAGATGTAAAGAGAAAAATGCCCCGGCGCGCGGCACCTAGAACGGAGGCCCTGAGTGGATCGGAGTGGACCTGGGTGTCACCCCGGAGAAGGCTGTAAGGATATGCAAATGAGCTACAAGTCCTCCACAGCACCTGAAAGGCAGCCGGTGGTAGAGCTGGGCACCTCTGAGCTGAGGAAAGGCTTACCAGGGGTTAGGCCGAAGCCAGCATTCCTCCCCCTGAGGGTCACCTGATCCTAGCCAAAAAGCACCTGGAAACTCTGTGCTCTTGGAGCGAGGGCCCTGGGAAGATCTGGGTGGACCTGGAGTCACCCCGGATACAGCTGTGAGGAAATGCAGAAGGGCTGCAAGTCCTCCACAGCACCTGGTGGGAGCGCTGGGCACCTAGAGCGGAGGCCCTGAGTGGATCGGAGTGGACCTGGGTGTCACCCCGGAGAAGGCTGTAAGGATAATTTTGTCTGGAATGTTTTTACGTTTGGGGAGCGTGCCAGGTGCCCTTGACCTGGATTGGCCACTGTCGGTGACAGGATGCTGGGCTAGATGGACCTTTGGTCTTTCCCAGTATGGCACTACTTATGTACTTATGTACTTATGATATGCAGATGAGCTGCAAGTCCTCCACAGCACCTGAAAGGCAGCCGGTGGTAGAGCTGGGCACCTCTCAGCTGAGGAAAGGCTTACCAGGGGTTAGGCTGAAGCCAGCATTCCTCCCCCTGAGGGTCACCTGCAGTAAGTGCTTTTCAGTATTGATTGTTTATATAAATAACACATCTTTCAAGATACTTATAGCATAATGTTGTAGGGGATAACTTGGTTCAGGTGATAAATGTTTTTATAGCCATTCAGAAGGTCCCTGGTTTGATTCTGAGGTCAGGCCTTCATTTCCCTGGGTCTTTCAACACAGGAAATTCTGTAGAGGTAGTGATCATAGCCCTTAGGGGGGATGAGGTTTGTGGTTATTGCACAAAGGTGACAACTAGTGGCTGATTCAAAGCCAGTGATTGCAGGGTTCCAGAAGGAGCCTTTATGCATGGCCCCTGCTGCAATTACTGCCATGTCCAGACATCTTAATTATGTGCTGCATGAAAGAAGCCTTCTAATTTGTTCTGAATCTGCTTGTCATTATTTTCAGAGTGGCCTCTTGTTTTTATAGTGTTTGATAAACAACCATTGCCTATTTAACTATTGCACTCCACTCCTGATCTTATAAACTTTTATCATGTCCCCTCTCTTCATAAGGGAAGCGTTGTATGCCATTTATCATTTACTAGCCGTTGAGCCCGTAAAAACGGGCTAGTAAAGGAAAGGGGGGGGGGTTTGAAAGGCTCCCCCCTGGATAGGTCGCCGCCAACCCTCCCCCCCTCCGGAGTCCCCTCCGCCACCCCTCCACCCGGGCTGGGTACCTGGCTTCACTATTCAAACCGCCGGAACGCAGCACACAGCTTATCTGAGCTGCTGTCGGCCTTCCTTCTTCTCTGCGTGTGTTCCGCCCTCGTGAGACGTAATGTCAGCGAGGGTGGGACACAGGCAGGTAAGGAAGGCCAACGGCAGCTCAGATGAGCTGTGTGCTGCGTTCCGGCAGTTTGAATAGTGAAGCCAGGTATCCGGGCCGGGTGGAGGGTGGGTGGCGGCGGCGACTCCGGGTGGGTGGGGGGAGCGGTAGCGGCAACCCTGGGGGGGGGAGCGGTGGCGATGGCGGTTCCCTCACTCGCAGGTGCGCAGGTTCCCTCTCTGTCACGCCCTCGTCATCACCTATTGATGCGGGGGCAAAACAGAGAGGGTCTCTTCTGCGCATTTGCGAGTGAGTACGCCTCTTGCTATTTATATGTTTGATGTCATCTTTCTCTGTACCTTTTTTAGTTGTGCTGCATCTATTTTGAGATGGGGAAACCAAAACTGCACAAAGTACTCAAGGTGTGATTCTAGTGTAGGGGGAGAAGTGAAGACAAAAGGAAAGAAAAGAAGTGGAAAATGGAAAGGAAATGATTGTCCTCAACCTAATCATTTCAGCTGTCCAGGTTGCGCCACAGCATGATGGTTGAAACATCGGCTTCATTTACCTGGACAAGGCACAAACTGGACAACTGCAATGATCATGACACTAGCTTCAGAAGCCTATGAGGTCATCAACCTAGTTGGACATACAGAGCAACAGTTCCGGTGTGGAGGAGTGCAAAAAAGATTTTTGTGCTTATTTCTGACCTTCTACATTTTCCCCTGGAGAATTTGCCAAATCCGATGAGGTATGTTCTCTGCTTTGATGATGACAGCGAGGCACAGAAGCATCGATTTTGATGAGTTTGCCTTTGAAGGCGGCAGTATGTTGGATGGTGCCAGGAAAGACCAAGAAAGTGCTACCTGCAGCAGGCCTTCCTGCTGGACATGTAACAAAGTCCTCTCGGGAAGACATTGAACACTGGCTCAGACATCTGAAGCAGGAAATGGTAGCAAGTAAGACCAAACTGGTGGGGCTGACTGGAGATCTTAATGCTGAATTGGTGGATTTGGGGGCCATGTGGAAAAACTGGAGCACAAGTTTGAGGAACAAGAGTAAGAGTTGGGGGAAGTCCAAGACAAGCTGCAAAAATTGGACAGTTTGTGACAGCAATTTTAAAAGAAACAAGATAAGTTGGAGAACCACTTCTACGGGAATAACCTGTGGATCAAATAGTCTCCAAAATTCAATTCAATTCAGGACTTATATACCGCTAATATCCCCCATTCGGGGTTCAGTACAGTTTACATCTTAAGAATTATTTAGGTTGGATACAATGTTGTAGGTAGAACATACGATGGATACAGTTTTAAAGACTTGTTAGATGAAAACAGACTTGAATAGAGCTGTAGACTGTGAGGGTGGTGGGTTTATTTTTTTTTTTTTTTGTAATTAGCAAAGGGGACATATGGGTTGGTGGTTGTCATATAGAAGACTTTGGAAAGAAAAAGGCTTTTAGCCTTTTTCAGAAGGTGATGTAGTTAGTTTCAGATCTGATGCCCGAAGGGAGTGAGTTCCATAGAGAGATTTCTGATACAGGGAAGAGTGATCTAAAGGTCTTCTGAAATTGGATTCCCATTTGGAACAATGGTGCTAAGGTCAATTGTTTTTTTCCAATCTGCTGGAGTGAACAGTGTACATTGATGAGATAGTTCAGATGTGACACTTTGTAGGGTTTGAAATACCAGACAGGTGGTTTTGAACCTAATTCTTTCTGCAATAGGTACCCAGTGTAGTTTAATTAGGTATGGTGAAGCACTAGTATATCTATTTTGTTTGAATATTAGTCTAGCTGCTGTGTTTTGAATGATCTGTAGTTTTTGTTTTGTATTGGCTCTTAATTCCACATAATAATGAATTACAGTAATCCAGATGTGGTAAGATCAGTTTTTAGACCAGTAGAGCAAAGGCTGTTTGGTCAAAGAATGGCCTGACTGTTTGAAGTTGTCTCATTTTAAACAGTGTTTTCTTCCATAGTTGTTTGATATGGTAGGAGAATGCTAGGGAGGAGTCGAAGATGACACCCAGAACTTTAGCTTCTGTTTCATTCTTGAAGGTATTACCATTGGATATTGTCAGTGAGGTTGGGACCTCCACTCCTTGATTCCGGAACCAGAAGATCTTATTTTTGCATGTTCAGTTTTAGATTATTTACCAGTGCCCAGTTCTGAATAGTATTCATCCCAGTTGTTGTAACTTGATTTATATCTTGATGGGGAGTTGATAACAGTAAGAGGAATGTCATGAAATGCCTAGCCACAAGCCTGGGGCTACCCTGCGGCCACTTAGAGAGTCTTTCCCTAGCACAGCTCAGGTCCGCTTGCACCTGCCGCTTGTGCTGTACACTAACACCCTCCTCCCACCAACTAGGTCACAACCGCCTCTGAACAAGTTTCCAGCTCTTAAATTATCCCCAGTGATTTCTAGGTTACTGGAGACACACTCACAGTGGTCCCATAATTCTTAGAAAGCACTCACAGACCCAACACACAAACCACCAGGATTCTTTATCAGTCCAGACAAACAAAGCGAACAAACAATTGTGTTTATTCTCATAAAATTATTGAACAGTGGACAGAAAAAGTGCAATCAGCAAACAATAATAAGACTGAACTCAAATCCAGTAACTGCTAGTTAGCTTCAAATTCCAGGCCAATCAGAGCCCAGAACACAACATTTCAAAAATATACTGCATCTTGCATGTTGCTTCCTGTTTGTGTTAAACTAAAGAAAAGAGCATTCTCTGTAATAGCTTAAAACATATGCACCACCTGCTGGTCAAATAGTAGAAATACACTTCAAGACATAATGCTGGAAAATCTATATAAATAAAACCCCCCCTCAAACTTTCTGAAGCTCACTCCGTGGCAGTGAAGCACTGAACTCCTGTACTCTTTGTAGGCTAGGCTATGAGGACCACTCACCCTCACTCATAGACCCGCCCTCAGCCACGCCCCATCTGCACATAAAAAACAACCTCAACGTTCTAAGCTTTATGGCTTCAGGGTTCGTAAGTTCAAAGCTCTGTAACCACTTTTACAAACCATCTAACTCTGCCCCGCCCTCACGTCAAAACATTATGACGTCAAGGGCGGATCATAATGACCACAACTACACTAAGCTAGGAAGCCCATTGCTTGATCTCTCTTTTCACTCCCCAATGCAGCCGTCATTCCCATACACTGTAAACCAAGCACGCGTTGCCCCCCCCCCCCAAATCCAACCCCCCTCTCTCACAGATGCTTGTGCATGTCACCCCCCCTCTAAAAACGCCAAACCACTCCCATCTCTCTCACACATGCCTCCACCCGCGCAACGCACCTCTGTTCCCTGACATAGGCCCCGCCCATCCCCGGTACGTGCACGTCGGCCCCCCCTCCAAAATCGGCAACCCCCTCTACTACCCTCCCCTCCTCTTACCGGAGTCTCAGCCGCAGAAGTGGAAGGCAGGGTACTTGGGAGATTCTGCTGCCTTCCGTTCTGTTCGTTATGAGCTCTGTGCCCTGATTATCTGGTCCCGCCCTCATTTCTGCAAGGGCGGGACCGCACAATCAGGGCACAGAGCTCATAGCGAACAGAACGGATTAAGGCACCAAAATCTCCGAACTACCTTGCCCTTCACTTCTGCGGCTGGGACTCCGGTAAGAGGAAGGGAGGGTAGTAGAGGGGGGTTGCCGATTTTGGAGGGGGGGCCGACGTGCACGTACCGGAGATGGGCGGGGCCTATGTCGGGGAGCAGAGGACCTTGCTAGCGCCTGTTTCATTTGTGCCAGAAACGGGCCTTCATTACTAGTATCCAATACATTTTACAGGCTTAAAACACACTTTCTCTGCAAGGAGCATGATGTCATCAGCATCTAATCCTAGGTGTATTGCGCTGAAGCACGTTCATTTTCTGTCACTAAAAAAAGGCCTTTTTTGCAGGTGCACTCAGAAATGGACCTGCATGCGTCCAAAACATGTGCCTACTCCACGCAGGCAATTTTTCATCACACCTTAGTAAAAGGACCTCTTCGGTTTTTTACATTCCAGCCACTGAAATAGCTCATCGAGTCCTAGAGGGAAACACAGGCAGCAGAGAACATAGTAAATTGAGTTCTACAAGAAAATATTTCTTAGGTTTAGTCCAGGAATTAAGACTTAGCTATTTTATGTTTGTAGATGTGCTTCACCTTTGGCATTATCATGGAATGTGAGTTCTAATGGCTAAGGCTGAGGAGAGAGGATGGAGCACTATAGAAGAAGAATGAGAAAGCGGCATCTCCAGAAGTAAAATAAGTAAACTATACATTGTAAAACAGAAGATAAAACATTCTGAGAAAAGGCATATAGAAAAGGGTTGCTGTGGAGGAGAAAGGCTATTTAAACAATTTGTTTTGAATATGTCTGTAGAAGGTATTGGCTTCTTGAAGTGTTTATTCTCTTCCTTTAGAATGTTTACTCTTAATACTGCCTGCTAGTGTGCGTAGGAAGATTTTATGTGTTTGCACACAGTTTAGTTTGGAGTTTTGCCCTAGCTTTAAACTCAGGAGTGTTTACAAAGTGTTTATTTTTATGTCCTGCCTTTTCTAGAGTCTCTCTGTGAAAATGTCTGTATTAGGTAATTTTAGATCCCGGAAGTTAGTGATTCGGAAATCACCCAGCACAATATACCAGAAGCACAGTTTTTTGTCTTTTATTACACAGTGGGAATAAATAACTACATTGCCGTGAATAACTATTTATTGTTCTTGATCATGTGATTGTTAACAAATAAAGCAAAATTATTTGGACAGGAGTCCAAGATGGCGCCGCTCTGCTAGGACGCTCTGAACCTCTCTCTGAAGATGCCGAAGCGTAGGGGGAGAATAGCGGGCAGAGCTTCCCCGCTGCAACCACCTTTACCTGGTCCAATTGACCAATTTCTGAGGCCACGAGCAGTTTACTGGAACGCGGAACGCTACCGGTTAGGAATGTCGGCGAAAGGGAGATTTCAGCTTCCTCCGGTCTAGAAACTACGTTGAGCCCCACAGCGCGAACTCCGCCTCCCCAACCCCTCTGTGCAAGTTCTTTCCTCTCTGACCCGACAGGGTCCCCCTTGGAAGTAGGTACAGACCCAGGAGAACGCCGGGGAGAAGTGACGAATCTATCTGAGGAGAGAATGGAGGGCAGTTTGCCCATGGAGCCGGCGGGGAATGAAGGGAGAGAAACTGAGAGCCGAAGTGAGGTTCGTGAGCAGCTTCCAGTAAGGTTTGAATTGCCTAAAGAGTTAGCGGTAAAACCAAAAGAAGTGACTCTAGATGTTTTGTGGGACTTAATGTCTAACCTGGGACAGCTTTTCCTTAAACAAGTTAACGAGGTTTTACCAAAAGTAAAGCATATTGAAACTGAATTACAAAAAAAGGAAGAAGAGACTAAAGTTTTGAATGAAAAAGTAGAAAAATTTGATCAAAGGTTTATGAAACTGGAAACAGTATAAACTACGATGTTAAAAGATTTGACGAATATTAGGCAAAAAATGGAAACATTTGATAATTTTACTAAAAATCATAACCTGAGATTTGTCAACTTTCCCAGGTTACCAAATGTTCTTCCTTTGGATATGTTGAAGCGTTATTTTTCTGAAGTTTTGAATATTATGGAAAAGGACTTTCCATCTTTTCACAAGTATACTATGTCCCGGGGAAGAATTTGAATCAAGAAACTGAACAACCGATTGACGTCTCTCTTTTGCGTGAGACCTCTGACTCTGATTTGGCGACGACCTGTACTTTGGTGGCGACTGTCGCCTTAATGCCCGATAAGAATTGGTTTTTCCGTCTTTTCTTTTGAAATAAAGAGAAACTCTTTTTGGGTTTTAGAATAATGTTATTTCCTGATGTCTCTAAGGAGACAAGACGACGGAGGAAACAATTTTTGCTCACTAAGCCGGAGGTATTGCACTTGGGGGGGTACCTTCTTTTTAAGGTACCCCTGCAAGTGCATAATAAGGCTTGGGGGTAAAAAATATATGTTTACTGAACCTGTTCATGTTTCAACATTGATAGCCTCAGCTAAAATTGAGAAGCAGTAGAAGAAGATGATGTACAATTTTCTAGCAGAGTTTAATTGTTGTTTAAATTAATTCCTATGTTATATTTCTCCCTTAGATTATTTAATCTTGGATCTCCGTTTATGGACTTGAGAGTCAATAGATTTAGAAAAGTGAAGATTTATTCACATTTTCTTTTCCTTATTGTTTTTTTTCCCTTTTATTTACTGGTGTAAAACTTTTACTATTGACTCTATCCTACTCAAGAAGTTTTCTTGTAATATATTGTTAAATGAATAAATAATAAATTTAAAAAAAAATCAAAATTATTTGAAATAAGCCTACAAATTAATTCAGTCAATACACGTAAAACTCACAGGTATGGTCAAGCTGGTTTTCAACTTTTTTTTTTTTTTTTTAAGAGGATCAATTGTGGGCAAAATCCACTGTGGAACCACACATGTATTGCATTAAATCTTCAGAGATTTCACAGAATTAATTGAAAAAAATCCAACAGTGTTTATGGTTGTAAAATCTACTTAGCTTATACTTGATTAGAAATGGTTTGCACTTCTGTACTGTTTGTAGAATTCCGCCAGCTCATACCCTCTTTCACAAAATATGTTTGGAGGCAACTAGGCATACTGCTTTTGCAGTAGTAGTTCCTAAACTCTGGAATGACCCACCACCAGGTATGAGATTGGAAACCTCTGATTTAAGGCTGGCTTAAAAACACATTATTTCAGGCAGGCCTTTCTAATGTGTTCTTTGTTTTCACTGTAAAATTAATGGTGCGACCCAGTATGGCAATGACACAATGGGACTATGATTCAGTGATAGACTGTATGAACTGATGTTGGCTGGAAAAAGGGAGGTGTTTCGTTACTTGGTTACTGTATAAATGGACTAAATTGCCTTTTCTTTTTATTTATATTATTTATATTTGTATTATTTTTATATCCAGTGAGCCTTCTCTGGTATAGCCCCCACACTCTGGAATGCACTCCCTGAAAGTCTTTGCTTACCACAAGACTGTCTCTACTTCAGAAAGCAGGTGAAACTTGGTTCTTCACCCATGCGTTTAATGGAAATAGTACCTAACTTACTAGTCACACACATTTTTTTATTTATGATTTATTTATTAGGACTTATTTACCACCTTTTTGAAGGAATTCACTCAAGGCGGTGTACAGTAAGAATAAATCAAACATGAGCAGGAGGCAATTAGAGCAGTAAAAATATTCAAACAACAATACAAAGTATGGCATGGTATACTACTTGCAGTGACAACATAATATGTACTAGAACATTATAATTGGTAGTGAAGGGTAAGGCAAAGTTGTAACATATAGATGAGTAAGAAAGTAGGAAGAATTAGAAAGTAAGGCGATTGATTTGAAGAAAGTTGCACGTGAGGTCAGAGAGATGGTTAAATATTATCTCAGCTAGGGTAGGAGCGGATAAACATGTCCCGCTGCAGTATGTGCAGCCCAAGTCAATACTTGTGTGTGTGTGAGTGAGACTAACAAGTTAGTTACTTCTTCCGTTAAAGGCTTGGTTGAAGAGCCAAGCTTTCACCTGCTTCCTGAAGTAGAAGTAGTCTTGTGTTAAGCGGAGCCTTTCAGGAAATGAATTCCAGTGTGGTGGCTACTCCGGAGGAGGCTCACTTGCGGGTATCACATCGTTTAATGTCTTTTGGAGAGGGTGTAGTTAGTGAAAGTCCTTGGGAGGACCTTAGTGTCCTTGGCGGTGTGTGGAGGATCATCCTATTCTTCAGATACTCTGGGCCATTTCCTTTCAGGGCCTTGAGGATCAGACATAGAGTTTTAAATTTAGCTCTGTATTATACTGGTAGCCAATGAAGTTTTTGCAAAAATGGTGTGATGTGGTCACGTCGCTTGCAACCTTCTATGAGTCTTGATGCTGCATTCTGAATCAACTGGAGCTGATGCAGGCCCTTTGTAGTCAGACCATTGTATAGTGCATTGCAGTAATCCAGTCTTGATGTTACCATGGCATGCACAACTGGGATAAGATTTACCTTCTTGATGTAAGGAGAGAGGCAGCTTAGCTGTCGTTATTAGTAGAAGCAGCTCTTGAAGGTTGCTTGGATTTGGGGAATCAAAGTAAGTGTTGAATCTAACTGTATTCCAAGGTTCCTGACTTGTGATTTGAGTGGGAGTTCATACTTCCCAAAAGGGATTTTGATGTCAGGTATGTAGCCACTTGTGTTAGGGACCCAGAGAAACTCGGTTTTACTTGGGTTCAGGCAAAGTTTGTTGTGTTTAGCCCATTCTTGAATTGATGTTAGACAAATGATCAGTTTATTCAAGGCTGTAGGTAAGTCAGGTTCAATGGGTATGAGTAGCTGCACATCATCCACATAGATGTAGAACTAAGTGTCCATTGAACGAATCGGCTCAGCTAGTTGCTTGAGGTAGATATTGAACAGAATAGTTGACAGTATCGATCCTTGTGGTACCCCACAGGTCAGTGTCCATGGTGGTGATGAGTTGCTGCCAATCATTATGGATTGTTGCCTGTGATAGATAGGATCTGAACCAGGCAAGTACTGTTCCATTGATACCTGTTTCTGTCAGTCGTGCTAGCATGATTTCATGATCCACGGTGTCAAAAACTGCTGAGAAATCTAGCAGTACTAACACCGAAGTGAATCCACTGTCTCGGTTTCTGTGAAGATCATCCAGTAGGGATACAAGGACTGTTTCTGTTCCATAACCAGGTCTGAATCCAGATTGACATGGATCTAGCCAGTTACTCTTTTCTAGCCATTCATTAAGTTGAACACAGACTTTTTGTTTTATGAGTTTCCCTAGAAACGGGATGTTGGATTCTGGCCTGTAACTTTCAAGTTGTCCTGGTCAAGGTTGTTTTTCTTCAGCAGAGGGCGAACCACTGCCCTTTTTAATGCTGTTGGTAATTGCCCATTAGAAAGAGAGGTGTTCACAATTTTTGTGGCGCCATCTATAAGGCCCATACTTGCCTGCTGCACTATTGATGGGCAGGGATCGAGGGAATAGGTAGTTGGTCGAAGGTCTCTTAGGATTTTGTCAAGGCTGTCCTCTGTCAGGTTAAAAGTGTTCCATCTGTCTCTGTTAGGAGGGGGCGAGTTTGTGCACCCCTGGTTGACTGGTTGGGGACTGGGTGAGAGTGCCAGTGAATCCTGGTGGAGATTTTTAATTTTGTTGGCAAAGTATGCAGCAAAATCATTGCAGTTCAGTTTAGACTGGGCAGGCTGGTTTTGTTGTGGGGGGTTGCAGTAGGCTGTTTACTTACTGAACAGCTGCTTGGTTGAATTGGCAGCCTGTGCAATGCATTGAGAGAAATACTGTTTTTTGGTTGCTGTTAAGGCTTGGCGGTACTTTGCCATGTGCTTCCTGCAGTTTAGCCTGTCTTCATCCAGGTGAGACTTACACCATCTCCTTTCCAGTTTTCGTCTTTCGCGTTTAAGGATCCAAAGTTCTGGAGAAAACTAGGGTGAGCATTTGTGAGTGGGGCATAAGACCTTTTTTTTTAGTGCTGTTTTCTCCAAGGTCTTGGCTAGGTGTGTATTCCAGATGTCAACTTGTTCTGCCACTGTTGTCTTTTCATCTACATGCGGATAGTCCAAGGCCTCTAGGAAATTCTCAGCGATCAGCTTTTTTTTGTCTCTGACCTCTTTCCAAACTCTGGGAGGTGCCATTTGTTTCAGGTAGTCACTTAGGGAGAATTTAATTAGAAAATGGTCTGACCATGATAGGGATGTTATTTCAATACTGTTATCCCAGAATTCTGGGATATCCACCCCTTTGTAGAATACCAGGTCTAGTATGTGACCCTTTTCGTGGGTTGTAGAATTGATCACCTGTGTAAATCGTAGTGCTGTCATCGTGTCCAGAAAGGCAGCTGTGGTTTCTGGGGTTTTGATGTGTAGCTTGAAGTCTCCCATGATCACCAGCCTAGGGTAATTCAGGGTCACTTGAGTAATCAGGTCTAGCAGTTCTTACATAGGTAATGTGTTGTTACGAGGAGCTCTGTAAATCATGAGCAGCCAGATTGGCTTCTCCTTTTCAAGTTGTATTGAAAGAGATTCTGATCCTTCCTTGTCATCAGCAGCAGATGAATCCATTATGAATGGGTTGTGTCCACCTACCAGCAGGGGGAGATAGAGAACACTGAAAACCATAGTGCCTCTAGGACGGCTAGCTCCATCTGCCTCTCAGTATTTCTCTATCTCCTAGCAGGGTAGGATGCAGCTTGTTCAGCTCCTTGAAGGTTATGCCTGGCTCCTGTGCTTTTGCCAGTTGTAGCAGTGGTGTTGTGTCTAAGTGGAGCCCACTTTAAAGGCACATAGGTTCGCCCTTTCCCTGCCTTACCCTTCCCCCTGTGTGGATGCAGGCATATAGGTTCCCACCCTCTTCTGCCTCCGGAGTACCTCTGTAGCTGTTTACCTCCAATTTTCCTCACAGCGTAAAAAAAAAAGATGCGCTTTTTATGCGCTGCTATTCTGAAACTTTTCCTGACTGTGCAGCGTGACCGGAGCTCGTGGCCTCGGTTCTTTGAGGTAAGAGCGGTACTCAGCTCCTCCGGGGAGTGCCCGCGGACAGCGTTCCGATCGGGGTGGTTTTGATGCGAAGCCGGCATTTTGAATTTTATTCCTCCGTTTTTCAGCGATGGCTGCTGAGGGAGTTAAGAACTGTTCCTGTTGTGGCAAGCGCAGATCAGCAGCGGGGCTCTGTAAAGCGTGCTGTTTAGACGGTAGAGCCAGTCCGAGCATGGCGAGCGATGATTCTTCCCGCTCGATGGAGCTGGCAGTGGGCGCCATCTTGGAAGCGCCATGTGGCTCGACCCCCGCGGTTGCGGAGGAGTCTGCAAGCAGAGGGGTGCCTTGGGCCAAGGCTACCAGAGGAGCTCCGTTCCCCGTGGCTCCTAATTCGGAGACGGGAGGTCAGGGTGAGTTTTTCTCCCCCGAGTTTGTGCTTATTTTACATAAAGCATTCATGCTGAAAAGAGCTCTGCCACAGGTGTCTGACACTGCATTGTTACCTGGTTCTTCTCCGACTGATGATGGCCCGGGGCTGATGCCAGACGTGGATGCCCCTGAGCGTTGGATGCACACTAAGCATAGATGGGTAAATTCCCCGTCGGAGAGTGGCACACCCCTCTTTCCCCCCACCGTTGGTTGGGCTGTGGGGACTCTGAGGGATCTGGTAGGCCTTCGTGGTCTGAAGAGCCAGAGGAAGGTGCCGGTTTGCCACTGGATCTGGATGATACCACTGCGGTTCGGATTTTCCACTGCGATGAGCTGCCAGCACTTATCTCTGCTGCCTTACAGGCCCTCTCTATTGATGACCCTGTTCAAGGCGAGGCCTCCTCTGGTAATCTGAGGATGGCGAGTACTAAGTAGCCTGCTCGAGCCTTTCCTTTGCATGACTCCATCCAAGAGCTTATTTCTGCTCAATGGGCTGACCCCGAGGGGCCCTTGAAAGTGGCCAGGGCGATGGGGCATCTTTACCCTCTGAGTGAGGAGCACTTGGCCCGTTTTGGGATGCCTAAAGTGGATGCCTTAGTCACTGCGCTGACAAGAAAGACCACCCTCCCAGTAGAGGGAGGGGTTGCCCTGAAGGACATTCTGGACCGGCGCCTGGAATCAGCGCTAAAGTGATCCTTTGAGTTTTCGGGCCTAGCCTTAAGGGCGTCTGTTTGCAGTTCTTATGCTGCTCGAGCCTGCCTTTCTTGGTTACAACAGTCAGTGGAACAGCCTTTGGATGGTGCGGAGTCCCTCGCTGAGGTTGCACCGCGCATGGAGTCAGCCTTGTCATTTTTAGCTGACGCCCTCTTTGATCTGGTCAGAGCTTCGGCTAAACAGATGTCTGTGGCGGTGTCCGCCCGCCGCCTTCTATGGATACGGCATTGGGCGGCTGACATGGCCTCTAAGCAAAGGCTGGTGAAGTTGCCCTTTCGGGGCCTTCTCCTATTTGGAGAGGAGTTGGAGAAGATTGTTAAAGACCTGGGGAATGCTAAACCCCAGCGGTTTCCTGAGGATAGGCCGCGGCCTTCTTCCAAGGGTCAAGTGGTTCCCTTCTCCTCTAGACCTCGCTTCCGTGAAGCTAGAAGGTATCGCCCGGGGCGCTCTGCTGGGTTTACTCAACGTGCCCGCTTTCACCAAAGGAACTCCTTTCGCTCGAACAAACGCTCTGCAGCAGCAGGCTCAAGGCCAGGAGTTCAGGGCCGTCCTCCACAATGATGGGACGCCGGTCCACTCCTCCTTTACAGCTGTCGGAAGACGCCTTTCCCTCTTTCTTGAGGAGTGGACCAAGATTACCTCAGATCAGTGGGTCCTGGACCTGATCAGAGAAGGTCATCGATTGGAATTTGGTGCCCTGGTGAGAGACGTGTTTGTGGAGTCCCGATGCGGCACTGCCGTCAAATGGGCGGCTGTAGAGGAGACCTTACAAGTCTTGTTGCACCTTGGAGCGGCCTCCCGCCGAACATGGCTGCGGTTGTTACTCCATTTATTTTGTGGTGCCGCGAAAAGACATGTCTTTTCGGCCCATTCTCGACTTAAAGAAAGTCAACGAATCTCTAAGAGTGCGGCATTTTCACATGGAAACCCTGTGCTCCATCATTGCGGCGGTACAGCCAGGAGAGTTTCTCATGTCTCTGGACCTGAAAGAAGCTTACTTGCACATTACTATATGGCCCCTGCACCAACGGTTCCTCCAATTTGCGGTGTTGGAAAAACATTTCCAGTTTCGGGCCTTGCCTTTTGGACTCACCACAGCTCCCCGAACCTTTTCCAAAGTAATGGTGGTTGTAACTGCTTTCTCAGGCGAGAGGGTATCCGAGTTCACCCGTACCTATACGACTGGCTCATCAGAGCGGACTCTGCAGAAGAGAATCGTCATGTCACAGCCAGAGTGGTCTCAGTACTTCAATCTCTGGGCTGGGTCGTCAATATGCCCAAAAGTCACCTGACCTCCTCTCAGTCTCTAGAATATTTGGGGGTCCGGTTCGACACGGCCTCGGGGTTTGTCTTTCTACCAGACTAAAGGCGGTGCAAGCTTCAGAATCAGGTCCGTCTGCTCCTGAGGATGCCTCATCCGCGAGCTTGGGACTTAGTCCAGCTGTTGGGGTCGACGACGGCCACCATGGAAGTGGTGCCATGGGCGAGAGCACATGAGATCTCTGCAGATTGCCCTGCTTCAACGATGGTCTCCTATGTCCCAGGATTATCAACGCAGACTCACGTGGCTCCCTGCGGCCCAATTCAGTATGGAGTGGTGGCTCTCAGACAGCATGCTGCGGCGAGGAATGCCGCTAGCGCTTCCCGATTGGTGCCTGATGGTAACGGATGCCAGCCTGAAGGGCTGGGAGCACATTGCCGGAGAAGCTATGCCCAGGGTCTTTGGACATCCGAGGAAACGGGGTGGTCCATCAATCGCTTGGAACTGAGAGCGATATTCCAGGCTCTTCTGGCCTTTCACAAGGCTCTGGAGGGACTGGCTGTCAGAGTTCTGTCGGACAACACGACAGCAGTGGCCTACATAAATCTCCAGGGCGGCACTCAGTGCCAAGCACTAGCCGCAGAGGCCACTCAGATATGCCACTGGGCCGAGCTACATCTGCAGCTTCTGTCAGCAGCTCACATAGCAGGACAGAGCAACGTGCAAGCCGATTTTCTAAGCAGGTATCAAATCGATCCTGCAGAGTGGGAACTGGCAGACGAAGTGTTCCTTCAGATCTTTGCCAAATGGGGAACGCCCGTAGCGGATCTTATGGCCTCAAGCACAAATGCTAAAGTTCCGTCCTTTTCAGCAGACGGAGTGATGCTCACTCGGCGGGGTTGGATGCCTTGGGTCAACCCTGGCCTCAGGGCCTCCTGTATGTATTCCCTTCTTGGCCCTTAATAGGGCGACTCCTCCTGCGAATTTGGCTGCATCAAGGAGTGGTGATCCTCATTGCCCAGGATTGGCCCAGGCGGCCGTGGTATGCGGACCTCCGACAGATGCTGGTGGAGGCTTCCCTTCCTTTGCCTCTGGTACCGAACCTGTTGACGCAGGGCCCGGTGACCATGGAGGATCCATGCTGCTTTGGTCTTATGGCATGGCTATTGTCTCGTTTTCCAAAAGCAGGAACTAGGATCGTGAGCCCTTGGGCCACTGCCAAGGAGCAGCAGTGGCAGGCAAAACCACCCCACACAGGAATAAGACAGAACTCAGACAGGGATGGCTAGACTTCACCTGCACCTGGCCACCCTTCCCCAGGAGTTGAGCCCCTGGGTGCAAGTGGCTGGCAGGACTTGCCAGACAGGGCCTGAACAGGATACCAGCAGGATACACACAGGGACTAGAATACACAGGGAGGCTAGGCAGAATACTAGACTAGGACTCTCAGACAGACAAGGGACAGAACTGAAAGCTGCAAGCAGCCACTGAAACAGGGAACAAACACTGATAGAAAGGAGACAGAACTGAAAGCTGCCAGGCAGCCACTGAACAAGAAACATAGGCAACTAAGAACTAGACAAAGACATACAAACAAGAAACAAGACTGGGAAACAAGCAATACAGAACAAGAAGCTACACAAAGACTAAACTAGAATCAGGCAAGAATTACAGACTATAAACTGGACTAGGCAGAAGTGCACCAGCACCCCAACATACCAGGGACCTTAGACGATGCAAAGGCAAAGCAGAGAGTTTCTAAATGGCTAATAAGCCCAGCAGGAGCTGAGATTCAGCTGCAGCAATCACCAGGCAGCTACAGGTGCTGTGCAGGCTCAAACAAGCCAAGCAAGTCTGGACTGGGCTGAAGTCTGAAACGGGAAACAGCACACAGACAATCCAATGCAACCACCAGGTCTGGCCACCAGAGGGCAAGAGGAGCACAAACCAAAACACAGGCAGAAAGCATACTGAAGCACAGAGAGGCTTAACACACACAGGTGCAGTATAGTGGTGCAATCAGAGCCCTGCTGGAAGCAGCCAGCACACAGAGACAGAACTAACTCAGGAAGAACAGACAGAAGCCAGCTTAGAAGCTGACCGCTGTAAATAAGGTGAGCCTGAGAGGGGTCACAACCACAATCATGACAGCTATTGAGAGGGCGCAATTGAGAGACAAGGGCTATTCTAACAAGGTCATCTCCACTCTCTTGCAGGCCCACAAGTGTTCCACTTCCGTTGCTTATGCTCAGATCTGGCACCAGGTTGAGGCTTGGTGTGCTTCTAAAGCGATCACACCCATGCGGGCTTCTGTCTCGCCGATACTTGACTTTTTGCAGGCTGGTGTACAATAATTCTTGGCCTATAATTCCCTGCGTGTTCAAGTGGCAGCATTGGCATGCTTTCGGGGAAGGTCTCGTGCCTCTCTCAGACTGTGCATCTGGACATTGCACGGTTTCTTAGAGGGGTGCTTCGGCTCCGGCCTCCTGTGCGGGCCCCTTGTCCGGCTTGGAACCTGGGGCTAGTATTAAAGACTCTTCATTGTTCGCCTTCGAGCTGCTCAGGTGAGCTTTGGAGAAGGATGTGACTCTAAAGACAGTCTTTTTGTCACAATTGTGGTCATGACCCCTCTCAGACTCACCTTATTTCTGGCGGTCAGCTTCTGAGCTGGCTTCTGTCTGTTCTTCCCGAGTTAGTTCTGTCTCTGTGTGCTGGCTGCTTCCAGCATGGCTCTGATTACTGCACTATACTGCACCTGTGTGTGTTAAGCTTCTCTGTGCTTCAGTATGCTTTCTGCCTGTGTCTTGGTTTGTGTTCCTCTTGCCCTCTGGTGGCCAGAACCGGTGGCTGCCATAGACTTTCCAGACTTTCTTTCTGGTCCGGTCCGGTCCAGATATTCCAGCCCTCCAGACTTGGTTTGAAGTTTGGCAGCTAGCCTCACCCGTAGCTGCCTCATGATTCCTGCAGCTGAGTTTCAGCTGCGGATGGATTTATTACCATCTGGAACCTTCTGAGTTTGCCTTTGCACCGTCTAAGGTCCCTAGTTTGTTGGTGCTTTGTTGCACTTTTGCTTAGTCTGGTTTCTTGTTTAGTTCCTTGTCTGATTCTAGTTAGTCTATGTGTAGTTTAGCTTAGGTTTATTTGCTTATTTCCCTAGTCTTGTTTCTGGCATGTATTCCTTGTCTAGTTTCTGTTTGTCTGTGTCTCTTGCTTAGTGGCTGCTCTGCAGGTTTCAGTCCTGTCTCTTGTCTGTCAGTATTTGTACCCTGTTTTAGTGGCTGCTCTGCAGGTTTCAGTCCTGTCTCTTGTATGTCAGTATTTGTACCCTGTTTCAGTGGCTGCTTGGCAGCTTTCAGTTCCTGTCCTTTAGCTTGTCCATTTCCTGCTTTGTGTAGTATTGTCTGTGTGTGAGTCTTAGCCCAGTTTCCTGCCTTGCTGCCCATGTATATTCCTTTCCCCTCTGACCCTCAGTCCCTGTTCAGCCTAGTTGGTATCCAGTGCCTGCTCTGTCCGGTAAGTCCTGCCGGCCGCCTGCATCCAGGGGCTCAACTCCTGGGGAAGGGCGATCAAGCACAGGTGAAGTCTAGCTGTTTCTGTCTGAGTTCTGCCTTGTCTCTGGTGTGGGGTAGTTTTGCCTGCCACTGCTGCTCCACGGCAGTGACCCAAGGACTCACGAACCTTTTTGGTGGCCATTACATCGGCGAGACGGGTGTCTGAGCTCCAGGCGCTGTCCTGTTGAGACCCATTTCTGCAATTCTCAGAGTCCGGAGTAATGGTACGTACAGTGCCCTCCTTCCTGCCTAAGGTGGTATCAGTGTTTCACCTGAACCAGCCCATTTTCTTACTCTCCTTTTCTAGGGAGGAGTTTCCGGAATCTTTTGGGCAGTTGCACCTTCTGGATGTGCGAAGGGCTCTGTTGCAGTATCTGCGGATGTCAAATGTTTTCAGAACCTCTGATCACCTTTTTGTATTGTTGTCAGGTCCTCGCAGAGGGTCTCCAGCGTCTAAAGCCACCATAGCCCGTTGGCTTAAGGAAGCCATTTTTTCTGCATATCTGCTATCTGGCCGGCCTCCGTCTGACACCTTTAAGGTACATTCCACAAGAGCGATTTCCTCCTCTTGGGCTGAAACGGGAGCACTCTCTCTTCAAGAGATATGTAGTGCAGCTACTTGGGCGTCTAAGCTCTCTTTTGCCCGTCATTACAGGCTGGATGTGGCTGCCAGGAGGGACGCGCTTTTTGGAGCACAAGTGATTGCGCGTGGTGTGGCTTGTTCCCGCCCTATCTAGGGATTGCTTTGATGCATCCCATCAGTTAATGGATTCATCTGCTGCTGATGACAAGGAAGAGAAAATTAGGTTCTTACCTTGGTAATTTTCTTTCCTTTAGTCACAGCAGATGAATCCATGATCCCTCCCTGATTGACTCTGTTTTGTGTTCAGTTTTTTCCTGCAGACATGTTTCCTCGTTGGGAGAAGTTGGACTACAGGAGGTTGAGTTCGCCCCTCCTTTGTGTTGTTGCTCCTGTTCTGGGGCGTTCGTTCGCTGTGAGGAAAGTTCATGTTATGCTACTTGGTTTAACACTGCTTTGGAAGCTTCAAAATACTGAGAGGCAGATGGAGCTAGCCGTCCAGGAGGCACTATGGTTTTCAGTGTTCTTTATCTCTCCCTGCTGGTAGGTGGACACAACCCATTCGTAATGGATTCATCTGCTGTGACTAACGGAAAGAAAATTACCAAGGTAAGAACCTAATTTTCCCTTGTAGCTGAGGGATGGATATTCTGCGCAGTTTGATTGTGTCCCCAATCAATACTACTACCCCTCCACCCTGTATTCCAGCTGCACATACTGTAGCAGGACTTGCTTATCCACTCTTTCCCTGGCTGAGATTGTATTTATGCACCTTTCCGACTTCATGTGGAACTTTCTTCAAAATAGTCTTCTTATTTTTCTAACTCCTGTTACTCTCTCTTATCTACATATATGTTCCATTTTTGCTTACACCTTATGCTATTAAAATGTTTCATTGCGTATTGTGTTGACTTTGGGTTAGGTTTACGTGGAGGGGCATAATCAAAAGGGACACCCAAGTTTTGCTGAGGACGTCCTCCCAAAATGTCCCGATGGAGGGGCAGGGAAACCCGTATTATCGAAACAAGATGGACGTCCATCTTTCGTTTTGATAATATGGTCGGGGACACCCAAATCTTGAAATTTAGGTCGTCCTTAGAGGTGGTCATCCCTAGACTTGGTCGTTTCTGATTTTCAGCGATAATGGAAACCAAGGACGCCCATCTCAGAAACGACCAAATGCAAGCCCTTTGGTCGTGGGAGGAGGCAGCATTCGTAGTGCACTGGTCCCCCTCACATGCCAGGACACCAACCGGGCACCCTGGGGGGCACTGCAGTGGACTTCATAAATTGCTTCCAGGTGCATAGCTCCCTTACATTGTGTGCTGAGTCCCCCAAAACCCACTACCCACAACTGTACACCACTACCATAGCCCTAAGGGATGAAGGAGGGCACCTAGATGTGGGTACAGTGGGTTTGTGTTGGGCTTTGGAGGGCTCATATTTATCACCACAAGTGTAACAGGTGGGGGGGGGGGGGGTGGGCCTGGGCCCGCCTGCCTGAAGTGCACTTCACCCACTAAAACTGCTCCAGGGACCTGCATACTGCTGTCATGGACCTGAGTATGGCATTTGAGGCTCGCATAGAGGCTGGCACAAAATAGTTTTAAAGATATTTTTTGAGGGTGGGAGGGGGTTGGTGACCACTGGGGGACTAAGTGGAGGTCATCCCCGATTTTCTCTGGTGGTCATCTGGTCAGTTCGGGCACCTTTTTGTGCAATGGTCGTAAGAAAAGCAGGACTAGGTAAAGTCGTCCAAGTGCTCATCAGGGATTCCCTTTTTTTTTCCATTATCGGTCGAGGATGTCCATGTGTTAGGCACGCCTAAGTCCCGCCTTCGCTTCGCCTCCGACACGTCCCCGTGAACTTTGGCCATCCTTGCGACGGAAAGCAGTTGGGAACGTCCAAAATCAGCTTTCGAATATACCGATTTGAACGACCCTGTTAGAAGGACGCCCATCTTCCGATTTGTGTCGAAAGATGAGTGTCGTCCTCTTTCGAAAATGAGCCTGTAAGTGACACTATGGGTGTGTTAGCATTTTTAATACGCTTAAATGGTGTGAGCGCATTAAATGCTAATGCGCTCATAGAAATGTATAGGCGCATTAGCGTTTAACGCGTCTTAAATTTACAGGCGCGTTAAAAACGCTAATGCACCTTTGTAAATATACCCCTTTGTAATTTAGCATACTATACCATACCTTATATTATTTGAATATTTTTACTACTGAAATTGTCCATTGCCTATGTTTTAATTATTCTTGCTTTACACTTTGAGTGAATTTCTTCAAAAAGGCAGCAATCAAATCCTAATAAATAAATACATTTAATTTAATTATATCTATTTTTGTAATAGTGTATTTTTACACTGTTGTATTGAACCTGTTCTTTCATGTATTATATATTTCAATTTATGACGTAAACTACGTAAGACAACTAATTTTGATGAGCGGCATATCAAATAAACTTGATACGTGATACAGTACTTAGCGCACAACTATGGAATGCATTGCCAAAAGCAGTAAAAACTACACTCGACCATCAAAATTTTCGGAAAGCACTAAAGACAGACCTGTTCAGAAGAGCATACCCCACTGACCCAACATAAAAATACCGGTCACTTGCTTCACAATATAACCAAAGATTGCAACGGACATTACCTGACTTTTCTTCCCCATTTCCCTCTCTAAGTTCCCCCCAACTGATTCCTACCATACGTATACCTCATTATACCACAATATCACTTTGTATTCATTTATACTATGTATTTGTTCAAACCTTAATCGGCTAACACCGTTAACGGTTAAATGTAAGCCTGCAAAAGGTGGAAAAATGTGGGATACAAATGTAACAAATAATAATAATAACTTGTCAGGTGAAAAAGAAATGAATGGTAAACATTTAATCTCACAATGAAACCACAGTGTTCTGTTTGTGGGTCTCTTAGTTTTGAAACAGAAAATTTATGGCTGATGAACTACAAAGCCTATTTATTCTGCCACCTATAAAATGCCACAAAATCTAATCATATAATCACATCTAAGGGTCCTTATCCCATGCTTTCTTGATTTCTGTTACTGTTCTGTTTTTTTATCAAATCCCCTGGGAATCTGCCTCAGTTCTGGAGTTTATCAACTTATCCTCTAGCTCCCATGCCCTTGGGGAACAGATTTGGAAACATCAAGTGTAATTTTTTTATTTTCTTTAGTAGTCTGCTTTGATACAGCCAAAGGGATGCTTTTTATTCCAGAGGAGTGGGCAGAGAAGTTCTGAGTGCATTCGCTCTGGTTTTGTGATCTCCCAGAGCCCACAGTCTGGGATTATTTGGGTGAGGGCTTATATGCACCCTCTACGGTGGGCTCTGTTATCCCGATGGGCATCGACCTCGCAGGACTTCCATTGTTCTTTGCCTCTGCCGCTCAAGGTGAGGCCCAGTCTAGCTTCGTGGGACAGTCTGGTTCGCATGCTCAGAGTGTTCCTTTGGATCCCCTGCAGTGGCTTTTGGACACCACGGTTGCAAATGTCCTCAGTTGGGGTGCTCACTGTCTGGGCTTGGGGCCTCAGGGCACCTAGGTCGAACCAGGAGGTATCCTGGTCCATAAATTGACTGGAGTCTTGGGTGACCCGCCTAACTCTGTAGTGGAAAATGGTCAGAGTAGTGTCAGACACTGCCAAAGCGGTGATGTACATAAACAAGCAGAGCGACCCAAGAGTCAGGTGATGACCCTGAAGTCCATGTGTCTCTGTCATTGAGTGGAGACCCATTTGTGGACCTGTGGTCCACATTGTAGACAAGGACAAGATACAAGTGGAAGTTCTCAGTCGCTCCCTCCTGGATCCGGGAGGGTGGGAGCTGGGGCAACAGGCCTTTCAGCTCATTCTGGATCAGGCCCTCCTCAGTTTGACTTGATAGTGTCCAGGATCAGCTCCAGTCAGCAGAGGGAGCTGGCCTCCCAGGGAATAGATAATCTTTTTCAACCGTGGCCTTGCAAGGAGCCCCTCTATGTCTTCCCTCTGTGTCCTCTGATAGTCCTTTTCTTGCACAGGATTGCATGTCATCCTCATCTGGTCCTGCTGGTGATGCCAGACTGGTCTTACAGGTCATAGTATGGACCGAGATACCATGGTCAGACCATTTTAAATTAAACTTATCAATTCAATGGCGGAGAAAAACTCTGGTCCAGAAACAGGAACGTAAAACCTACACCACAAGAGGCCAAATTGATCTGGCACTTTTCTGGCAACAGTTTTACTTGAACGAATGGTCAGCACAAATAGCTTCCAATCAGTACCTCTTAAGTTGGGACAATAGATGCAGGAACACACTTTGCACTTTTCTGGCAACAGTTTTACTTGAACGAATGGTCAGCACAAATAGCTTCCAATCAGTACCCTAGTAGCGCTTTAGAAATACCTCCTAAGTTGGGACAATAGATGCAGGAACATACTTGACACAATAGCACCACTAAAAACTAGAGCATCGTGTAGACATAGTTCAATACCTTGGTTTAATGATGACTTGAAAAAATTAAAAACCCAAGTAAGAAAACTTGAACGAGCATGGAACAAAAAAAATGATGAATGCACACTTAAAGCATGGAAACAAATGCTAAGAAAATACAAATATACAATTAGACAAAATAAAAGGTCATTCTTCAAATCCAAAATCGGACCAGAATATAAAGATACACATAAGCTATTCCAACTCGTACATAGTCTTCTTGACACTACTTCGTTTACCGTAACTAACACAGATACCCCATCAGCAAATGAATTAGCCACTTACTTCAATGAGAAAATTATCAAGCTACGATCCACACTGCCACCCAACTCAACCAAATATGAAAAATTCATTGACTGCTTGGATCCTTCCAATGATCAATATCCAGTTAACCAAATCTGGACAAACTTTGATTTATTGAAGGAAGAAACAATCACCCAAATGATCAATAAATTTACTAAGTCCCATTGTAAATTAGTCACATGCCATACTTACTTAATAAAAACTGCCCCTCAACGTTTCATAACAGACCTCACCTCCTACTTAAATTACATGCTTCAACATGGATTTTTTCCTGTGGACAAAGGTAATATACTACTCACTCCCATCCCCAAAGACCTGAAGAAAAAATTAAATGATATAACTAATTACCGCCCAGTTGCTTCTATTACTTTTGTAGTCAAGCTAATGGAAAGTCTAGTTACTAAACAACTAACCGATTATCTAAACAATTTTTCTGTTCTACATGCATCCCAATCTGGATTCCGTGCTAACCACAGTACTGAAACAGTATTCATAACACTTTTAACTAAATTCAAACAAACAATTGCAGCTGGCAGTAATGTTCTTCTCCTACAATTCGATATGTCCAGTGCGTTCGATATGGTTAGCCACGATATTCTACTGAACATCCTGGAATATTTCGGAATTGGAGGAAATGTTTTGAATTGGTCCCATAGCTTCTTAACTACAAGAACTTATCAAGTAATATCAAAATCGATTATATCATCACCATGGAAACCGAAATGTGGAGTGCCTCAAGGATCATCGCTTTCACCAATCCTTTTTAATTTGATGATGTTACTATTGGTCAAATCACTATCCGACCAAGGCTTAAATCCATACATCTATGCTGATTATATCCCGTTTAAAAATGACTTATCTGAAATTACAAATAAAATTAACCATAGCTTCCAAATAATATATTTATTTATTTTTATTTGTTGCATTTGTATCCCACATTTTCCCACCTCTTTGCAGGCTCAGTGTGGCTTACAATACATCATGAATCGTGGAGATATATAAGAAATAAACATTTAGTAGTATAGAAGGATCTCGGGTAACATGATAATGATAAGCATGCTATTAATATAACAAGCAAATAGTAAAGACGATTCTGGGTATGTGTGGAGTAGTTCATAGTTGTTGGTCTTTGTGGTATGTCTTGTTAAAGAAATGGGTCTTCAGTAGTTTGCGGAAGTTAGTTAGTTCATAGATCGATTTTAAGTTGTGTGGCAGCGCGTTCCAGAATTGTGTGCTCAAGTAGGAAAAGGTTGACACTTGCATTGGTTTGTATTTTAGCCCTTTACAGTTAGGGAAATGAAGGTTGAGGAGTGTGCGGGATGATGTCTTAGCATTCCTAGGTGGTAGGTCTATTAGGTCTGACATATAGGCTGGGGCATCTCCATGAATGATTTTGTGGACCAGGGTACATATTTTGAACGTGATGCATTCTTTAAGAGGGAGCCAATGCAGCTTTTCTCGTAGAGGTTTAGCACTCTAATATTTTGTTTTACTGAATATGAATTTGGCTGCCGTGCTCTGGGCTGTCTGAAGTTTCTTGATTATTTGTTCTTTACAACCGGCGTAGAGTGCGTTGCAGTAGTCTAGATGACTGAGCACCATTGATTGTACCAGGTTACGGAAAACAGTCCTTGGGAAAAAAGGTCTTATTCTTTTTAATTTCCACATTGAGTGGAACATCTTCTTGGTTGTGTTTCTCGCATTGCTCTCGAGTGTTAGGTGCCGGTCGATGGTAACTCAGAGAATTTTTAGGGTGTCTGCGATTGGAAGGTTCAGGTTTGGTATGTTAATGGCGGTGAATTTGTTCTTGTTATGCTGAGGGGTGAGTATTAGGCATTGAGTTTTTTCTGCATTGAGTTTCATCCGAAATGCGTCCGCCCATGAATGCATGATCTGGAGACTTTGGTTAATGTCATTGGAAATTTCCGTTAGATCTTGTTTGAATGGGATGTAGATCGTTACATCATCTACGTATATGTATGGGTTGAGGTTTTGGTTTGATAATAGCTTAGCCAAGGGAATCATCATTAAGTTGATTAGAGTCGGCGAAAGGGGAGATCCCTGTGGTACTCCGCATTCTGGTATCCATGGGGCTGAGGTAGTCAAGTTAGTTGTCACTTGGTATGATCGTGTGGTTAGGAATCCCTTAAACCAGTTTAGAACGTTACCTCCAACTCCGAAGTCAAGCATGTGTAGTAGTATTCCATGATCAACCATGTCAAAAGCGCTTGACATATCGAATTGGAGAAGAAGTATGTTCTTTCCAGATGCAATCATTTGTTTGAATTTGGTCATGAGGGTAACTAGTACTGTTTCAGAACTGTGGTTAGATCGAAATCCTGACTGAGAGTTGTGGAGTATTGAGAATTTATTTAAATAGTTTGTGAGTTGTTTGGTCACCAATCCTTCCGTTAGTTTGGTTATTAGGGGAATGGATGCTACTGGTCTGTAGTTGGTTAGTTCACTGGCACTTTTCTTTGCGTCTTTGGGTATGGTGTGAGTGAAATGTTTCCTTTCTTCTTCGGGAATATTCCATTTTGTAGCATATAATTCAAGTGTTTCGTTATGTCTGTTATGAATTGTTGAGGAGCAGATGTCTTAAGGTTGTTTGGACATATGTCTAGTTTGCAATAAGATTTGGCAAATTTTTTGAGCTTTTGGGAAATGATAGCCTCTGATATTGTCTCAAAGTTGGTCCAGGTTCTATCTGCTGGGCAAGTACTAATGAATTCGTGGGAGGATGCTTTCCAATTAAAACTTAATGCAGGAAAGACACAATGCCTTATCCTTTCATTGCAATTCAATAGAACAAACTATGTCAACATAGACACACCAAATCACACTCTGCCTGTTGCGGACACCCTGAAAATCCTGGGAGTCACTGTTGACCATAATCTTACTTTAGACAGTCATGTGAAAAACTTAACAAAAAAGATATTCTATGCAATGTGGACGCAAAAAAGAGTAAAACTTTTCTTCCCAAGGGAGGTATTCCGTAATTTGGTGTAATCACTCATTTTGAGTCACTTGGACTATTGCAACTCCATCTATGCTGGATGTAAAACCCAAATTATTAAGAGACTCCAGACAGCCTAAAATACTGCTGCCAGGCTCATATTTGGTAAAACAAAATATGAAAGCGCCAGACCCCTCAGGAAAAAATTACACTGGCTCCCACTAGCATACCAAATCACATTCAAAGTCTGCACTCTGGCCCATAAAATCATCCACGGAGAGACCCCAACTTATATTTCAGACCTTATAGACCTACCAGCAAGAAATACAAAAAGTTCTACACGTACTTTCTTAAACCTCCACTACCCTAACTGTAAGGGACATAAATACAAGTCATTATATGCATCCAGCTTCTCTTACATCTGTGCACAGCGTTGGAATGCACTACCAAATCCCTTAAAAACAACGCACGATCTGACAGCCTTCCGGAGATCACTGAAAACTAAATTATTTAACGAGACTTACAACAAGAATCCTTCATAAAAGACTCACTATTACATCTGTATTGAACTAATCAACATTGAATTCTTAATTTGGCTACTTAATCATACTGTTATTATTTAACGCTATACTCTACCTTACATTTTGCATATCCGATAGGTATTAATTATCTCTTTTATTTCTAATTTTCTTGATACCTAAAGTACCTTAATTGTAACAATACTTTGTTCTTCTCATACCGTTTATGACGATTGTCATTGTGGAATAATGTAAGCCACATTGAGCCTTTAAAGAGGTGGGAAAATGTAGGATACAAATGCAACAAATAAATAAATAGTATGCAGTTCTTTAGCGTCTCTTGGTGGAGGATCTTCTTCCATTGCCTAGGGGCTGGGTTCTTCTCTGGCAAGGGCAAGTAGACATAGAAGATCTGAATTCCTTCTGGCTTACAGTTTGGCCATTGGGAGGAAATGTTTGGAGATGCATGGGTTCTCCCCAGTGGTGGCCTCTGTGCTGATACTCCAGGAAAGCCTCTAGGTCCCTGCGTACGTCTAGTAGCGCTATAGAAATGATAAGTAGTAGTAGTAGTAAGGATGCTTGTTTTGGCACAGCGGTGGTCTCGGGGAGCGGCAGCATCCCACTCTATTTAAGGATTGCTTTGGTACACCCCACCAGTTCCTGGATTCATCTGCTGCTGATGCCAAGGAAGGTAAAATTATGTCTTACCTGATAATTTTCTTTCCTTTAGTCGCAGCAGATGAATCCAGGATCCCTCTCTATTTCCTGATACCTCGCCTTGATTGCTGATATTTGCAGGCAGATAAGCAAACTAAGAAGATGAATTTTGACAGAAGATGGTAAATTCCGGTTTGCAGTTCGACTCCTTTGTGTTTTTGAGTCGTAGTTTATTCCAGTTTCAGGTTTTATATTTGGCTGTTGCCGTGCGGAGATTGTTATTTGCTTTCTCCTTCTTTTGTTTTGGGATACGATCTATACTGAGGAGATAAGGAGCTGGCTGTCCAATGTCACTGTTTTCAGTGTTCTCTATCTCCACCTGCTGGTAGGCGGATGCAACACCAGTTCCTGGATTCATCTGCTGCGACTAAAGGAAAGAAAATTATCAGGTAAGACATAATTTTACCTTTGCATGATTTTCATAGAATATGTATGGATTTGATGTTGATTAAATTCTCTTTTGAATATTTTTATGCTGGTTTAAAAATATAAAGGCTTACATGTGCTGAAATAGACAAAAGGTGTGCATTATGCAGCAGAGATTTCCAAACTTTAAAAAAATAATTCAGTTGTACCCTTTTTATCTATTTCAGCACATATATGTCAAAATTAGATATGTTTTGGGGGAAATTAATTTTGTATTCTTGTGAGCAACCATGCAAGAGAGGGCAAAACTAAAATGCTCAGACATACCAATGGTATATTTTTACAAGAGGCAAATGTTTTTTTGGGTAAAGGAAGTTCTATCACAGTATGTCTTGAGCTGAGGCTAGAAAGGGGTAGGTTGAGACATACAATATGAAATAATTCTTCGCAGAAAAGTTGATGAATACATTGAACATACCTTTAGCAGTGTGGTAGGTGCAAAAGCAGTAAAGAATTTCAGGAAGGAATGCAATAGGCCAAAATAATCTTTAACGGTGGGAGAAATAAGGATAAATTAGGGTTTGTCATACTATAGTAGACAGAAAGAATAGGAAGACTAGGTGGTTCTTTTTGTCTTTGGCTGCTTTCTTATTGTATGGGATCTGGGTTTACCAAACAAAGTGATAGCCAAAATGCAAAATATTGCAGCTAAAATGATTTTGGAAAGATCTAGATTGGAGATAGCTACCCCATTTTTGATCTAGCTTCATTGGTTCTCAGTTCGGGTAGTGTACTTTTAAACTTAAAAGTGGCATTGATGACAGTATTATACATATAAGGGTTGGTCCAAACTTATTTGCCTCCAGCTGAGGTTTAAGTTCCGAGGGGGAATGTTTATTGAAACTCTCCACAATGCAAAACTATAGGCTGGTGGCTGCGTATAAAAGAATGGTGGGCAGTGGAGAGTTAAGATGCCATCCCTTTGGAACAAATTGCCTAGGGGCCCATTTACTAAGGCACATAGACGCCTACACATGTCCAACGCACGTCAGTTTGGAACTACCGCCTAGCTACCGCGTGTCCTGGGTGGTAATTCCATTTTTTATGTGTGGTAGAAAATGTTTTTAATTTTCTTTACTGTGGTGCTAACTAAGCAGTAATTGGCAGTGTACGTGCGCTGATGATTACCGCACGGTTAACGCGCGAGACCTTTCTGCTAAGTCAGTGGGTGGCGGTAAGGTCTCAGGCCTAAAATGCACACATGCCAATTTTTACTTTTGCCGCATGTCCAGTTTTGGACCCCATAAAAAGGCCTTTTTTGTAGGTGCGCTGAAAAATTAACCTGTGTGTGTCCAATACACGCGCCTACAACAGTGCAGGCCATTTTTTGGCATACCTTAGTAAAAGTACCGTCTAGAGAGCTGAACAGGGATATTTCATGTCTGAGTATTAGAAAAAAAGTTCAAATCTGCATTAGTTTTTCAAAACAGTTTTATTTACTTTGACTTTTTAATTTTATTTCTTTAGTATTTGATATACTGCCCTTCATCAAAGACATTAGGGTGGTATACCAAATACTAAAGAAATAACTGTCTGTCTGTATGCATAGGCACAGTGACACATACACACAAAGAAATAAGCGTCATACAGCATCTGCCACCCTAAGAAGGCACACTTATGTCTTTTCACCTTGTCCTTGAATAGATATGCACGAGTTTGCAAATGGAGAAAGGTGAAATGCTCTATTTTGTTGTGGTGTAAATTTGTTAAGCATTGTTTATGTTAGGGCCAGTAAGCAAAGATTAGCAACAGGCTAGGATTCGTTCAGAAAACTCTAAATTGTAACCTATAGTTGTTAACAGTAGGACTATGGAAAGTGTATTATCTGAAAATTCAACTTGAGTATAGCGTTATTGCTTCAGTGTTTTAATCTTCACAATAATACAGATGTTCTATAAATAATTGTGCTACCATGTAATTAAAGCAGATGGGTAATGAATGGGTGGGACTTGGCAATTGCTGTCTTGGGTTTTAAATTTTAGGCCCTAGTCATAATCCTGCCCTCAGTAGAACATCTGGTTTTGGTTAGAAACAGGAAAGCTGGATGATTTCAATAAAATAGATTGAACATGTTTGAGCATTTAAAAAAACTACAAACTGATTTTTGCTGGATGCTGTGCAAGATATATATATATATATATATATATATATATATATATTGCAATCTGCTTAAGTGCAAGGGTTTGAGACCAAAGAAATGCATGCAGTTAACCGGAGCGTGCACTTAACCGTTGTGACCCAAAGAAGCTTGACATCTGATAAACATATGTACAGTACTGTTTATTATAATACGTAAAGTATACACTCTCCGTTAACTGACGTTAGGCTTACTTGAAGTAATCAGTTTTAGTCCTCTATACACTATTGGGTCTGTGAGTTCCATAGAATATGTCTGCCAAACGGTAAAAACTGTCATAGCACTGACATCCAGTGGCCTCCAGATAGGTCCGCACGGTGTTGAGACTCTCCAGCGCTCTTGCAAAAGTGACAGGAGGAGGTTGTTGAATTTCGTCAGCATGTGCCTCGCTGCTCATTTCATCATCTGTTCCATCATCAGCTGTTGTTGCCTGTGTGTAGGCGCATATCTCGACATCAATGCTCTCTTCAGCTGTTTGTAGATCATAATCAACAGCTACATAGCGATGGAACTCCTCTTCAGTAACACCGGCTGGGATGTCAATATCCTATTCATCTGACGCGTTAGCAACAGCTGCATGTGTTTCGTCCCTCACCACATCCTTAAAAAAGCTTGCCCGCTTGTAGCAGTTCACAATGGTTGCCTGTGTAACATGATTCCAGGCTTCTTTCTGCATATGTAGGGAATCCAACAGTGATAGATTACGAGCCAGTTCAACAACACGTTTATTTTTGCCAGTCTGTTCATCCATAACGCTCATTAGACGACGTAGCACAAGAGCCCGATAATGTTGTTTGAAATTGGCTATTATGCCCTGATCCATAGGTTGGATCAGAGAGGTAGTGCTTGGTGGCAGGAAGACCACCTTGACGTTAGACAGCCTGACATCATCCCTATGTGCAGCACAGTTATCATAAAGGAACAAAATCTGACGCCTTTGTACCTCATTCTACTGTCTAACTTCCTTCACCACTGCTTCCAAATTTCCCCAGTCATCCATGAATTTGCGTTAGCCTCGTATGACACAGGAAGTCACTTAACTTTCTTGAAGCAACGGGGCTCTTTGCTCTTTCCAATGACGAGGGGTTCCAACTTCTCACTCCCATCCATATTGCAGCAAAGGAGGATCGTCAATCGGTCCTTTGACGTTTCACTTCCTGTAGTTTCGGCTTGTTTGAATGCAAGTGTTCCATCAGGAATCGCTCGCCAGTAGACTGTTTTCGTCAGCATTGAAAATGTCACAAGGTGCAAACTCATTCAAGATGGTAGGAAGAACTGAAACAACCCAATTTTCAGCACCAAATTCATCAGCGTCTTGATTTTCACCCTGCTGTTTCTTGCATTTTATGCTGTTCCTCTCCTTCCATCTTTCCAACCATCCAACAGTGGCTTTGAATTCAGTTAGTCCAAGACTTTCAGCTAGCTTGTTAGCTTTCTCCATAAGCAGTGGACCACTACAGGAAACTGTGTGCTCCTGACTCGATGTAACTTCCTGTTTTGGAGAGGGAGGAGGAAGGGTGCCGGCAGCAGCACACGCAGGGCTACAACCTCGCGCACGGTTTCATGCTTTTTTTTGTTTTGCTGCGAGCGAGGGTCATCGGACTCGGAGTGAGACGTCCAGCCACAGGGCAGCTGAAGCTGACGCTGCCTGGAAGGGACCTGAGCCACCCCAGCCCAAATTTTGGGAGCCAGTTGTTAAAGTTTAACAACCGGCTCCCAAAATTCTTTAAAAAATAACAAACGGCTATGGCGAGGCAGTGCGAGCCGGCTCCAGCACACCACTGCCTCCACCTCTCCTTCCCTTAGTCTATTCTCTCAACCCTCCAACCCCTGCCTCCTTTTCTTCCTTTTCTGAAATCACTGAAGTGGAAACTACACATCTTCTTTCCTCCTCTAAACTAACTACCTGTTCCTCGGATCCTATTCCCACCCAGCTACTTAACACTATCTCTCCTACTGTCATCCCGTTTATCTGTCATATCCTCAATCTTTCACTTTCCACTGCGACAGTTCCTGATGCCTTGAAACATGCTGTAGTCATACCACTCCTTAAAAAACCTTCATTGGACCCTACTTGTCCTTCCAACTATCTCCCCATCTCCCTCCCTCCTTCCTTTCCTATCCAAGATACTTGAACGTGCTGTTCCCCGCTGTTGCCTTGACTTTCTTTCATCTCAAGCTACTCTTGATGCACTTCAATCTGGCTTTTGCCCCCTTCATTCAACTGAAACAGCGCTTGCTAAAGTCTCCAGTGATCTGTTCCTCACCAGATCCTACTACTACTACTACTACTATTTAGCATTTCTATAGCGCTACAAGGCGTACGCAGCGCTGCACAAACATAGAAGAAAGACAGTCCCTGCTCAAAGAGCTTACAATCTAATAGACAAAAAATAAAGTAAGCAAATCAAATCAATTAATGTGTACAGGAAGGAAGAGAGGAGGGTAGATGGAGGCGAAAGTCTCTATTCTATCCTCATCCTTCTCGATCTATCTGCTGCTTTTGACACTGTTGATCACAGCCTACTCCTTGATACACTGTCCTCACTTGGATTTCAGGGCTCTGTTCATTCCTGGTTTTCTTCTTATCTGTCCCAGCGTACCTTTAGTGTATACTCTAGTGGATCCTCCTCTATTTCTATCCCACTGTCAGTTGGTGTACCTCAGATCTGTCCTGGGACCTCTTTTTTTCTCCATCTATACTACTTCCCTTGGTACTCTGATCTCATCCCATGGTTTTCATTATCATCTTTACGCTGATGACTCCCAGATCTGCCTCTCCACACCAGAAATCTCAGCCGAAATCCAAGCCAAAGTATCAGTCTGCCTGTCTGACATTGCTGCCTGGATGTCTCAGCGCCATCTGAAACTAAACATGACCAAGACTGAGCTTCTTATCTTTCCCCCTAAACCAACTTCTCCTCTTCCCCCATTCTCTATTTCTGTGGATAACACTCTTCATCCTTCCTGTCTCATCAGCTTGTAACTTTGGGGTCATCTTCAACTCCTCCCTCTCCTTCTCTGCACATATTCAGCAGACTGCTGAAAACTGTCGTTTCTTTCTCTATAATATCACCAAAATTCACCCTTTCCTTTCTGAGCACACTACCAGAACCCTCATCCACACTCTTATCACCTCTTGCTTAGACTATTGCAACTTGCTTCTCACAGGTCTCCCACTTAGCCATCTCTCTCCTCTTCAATCTGTTCAAAATTCTGCTGCATGACTAATATTCCGCCAGTGTCGTTATGCTCATATTAACCCTCTCCTCAAGTCACTTCACTGGCTTCCTATCCGTTTCCGCATACAGTTCAGACTCCTCTTATTGACTTATAAGTGCATTCACTCTGCAGCTCCTCAGTACCTCTCCACTCTCATCTCTCCCTACATTCCTCCCCGGGCACTCCATTCACTGGGTAAATCTCTGTTATCTGCACCCTTCTCCTCCACCGCTAACTCCAGACTTCGTTCCTTTTATCTTGCTGCACTATATGCCTGGAATAGACTTCCTGAGCTGGTACGTCAAGCTCCATCTCTGGCCGTCTTCAAATCTAAGCTAAAAGCCCACCTTTTTGATGCTGCTTTTAACTCCTAACCCTTATTCACTTGTTCAGAACCCTTATTTTATCATCCTCACTTTAATATTCCCTTATCTCTTGTTTGTCTGTCCTAATTAGATTGTAACTCTGTTGAGCAGGGACTGTCTCTTCATGTTCAAGTGTACAGTGCTGCGTACGTCTAGTAGCGCTATAGAAATGATAACTAGTAGTAGTAACTTCAGGTGACCTATACAGAATTGGGAGTGGGGGGGGGGGGGGGGGTAGCTTAGTGGAAGGAGGCAGATAATAAGGAAGAGTTATGCAGAAGATGTTCTTGGTATTCCACCATATTTTATATTTTAATAACAGCCAAGTACAAAAGAAAAGACATCAAGTGTACTCTTTAGCTGCTGTTATGTCTAAATAGACTTTTAAATTACTTTTACTTGTGACATGATGTTTAGATTTTAGGGACTTACTTTAAACAAACAAGTGGGCCCTGCATTTTTTTGTTTAATACTGCAAAGATGAGTGTACAAAAGAGAACGGACATTCTTTCCAACTCAAGTGCCAGAAACATGTGCTTTCATAGCACTTTAAAGTACATGTGCAGCAAAAAGAGTGATGTGGCAATGAAAGGGTAGAAATTATTTTTCTATTTCTCATAGTACAGTATCTCAGTCCGGGCATTTGTCATAGCTTCTGAATTCAGATTTTGACTAAGCAATTTCACCTTCTGCAGTAGGTAAAATGAGCACAAGTTATAATCTTGGGTAGAGTTTAACATCTATGTCAAGTTTTGGACTGATGAATACTATATAAGTACCATATGTGTATTTTTGAAATACCTTCTGATTTGAAAATAGTGCTTTTTAGCTGAAATAAATTTTCTTCCTTCCTGACATGTACTTCAGTGAACTTGTAACCGAAGGATGCTGGTCATTAAAGGATCATCTGTGTTTTAAAAGTATGAACAGTGAGGATGGAAAAATTACCCTTTTTGACTAAAATCTTTCAAAATATTTATTCCCTGTGAACAAGTAGGACAATCAAGCACACAAGTAGGTGACATTATCAAATAATGCTGAGATGGAACCATTCTCCCAGAGCTCATAACTAATGTAGCATTTTAACCATGTGCAGTCCTTTCTACTTACAACTTTCTCCTTGGTCCCCTCAGTTTTGCTTTTTTTCCACTTTGATGAAAGGATGATGTAGAAAAATAAAATCTCCTGAAACTTTTCAAAGTGTTTAATTTTGTATTAATATCAAACTAGGGTGGCTAACTTTTTTTTTCCCCAGTGCTGGCTGAAATACATCTGGAAGTCCAGAATCGGTATCCAGTTAGTAGCCAGCAGTGAATACCTGGATTCAGCAGTGACCACCAATACTATCCAGATACCATTAATATTCAACCTGCTATCCAAACTGGATAACAGTTAGGACTCAGAATGGATAAAAGTTAGGGCAGCATTTTTTCTATTCTGACTTTATCTATATAGTTAACTAATTAGTGAACCAAATATCACTGATATCCAGATAACTCCACAGTCTGCTCTTGCTCTTCCCACAGACAGCCCCAGCACTACCTGGATAAGTAGCTTGGAATATTGGGCCATTTATTTTCAACTTTCTAAATATATAGAAATTAAAGAAAAATATTTATTTTGGTTTGGACAAATTTCTGGAGAAAAAATTCATAAACTGTTATTAACAAGGTTACGTAGGAAGGAGATGGAATGGAGAAAATAACCAGATTATTTCACACTTTCAGATATCAAAAATATTTTGAGGCTTACCAAAAATCAACATTAGCTGCAGAGAGCATATTTTTAGAAGATGATACAAAAATCAGGTTCCTCAAGGAACTTTTTTCTATAGTTAGGAAAATTTCATTACCACAATCAAGGAACGAACCAACAGATATCATTATTTCTAGTCAAGCATTTGCAACATTTTTTAGTGAGAAAGGAAGATAACTTGCATCTTTTGATCATATAGAGTTACCTGTAAAGGTTAGTTTGGATTCAGAGTAATGCTATACGTGGTCAGAATTTACATCAGTTTCTCAGGACAGGTAGAAGAAGAAGTTATAAGCTGCTTATACAGTTTCACCAATTAACTGGATGTTTGCTTACCCGTTTTGATTAAAAGTATGAAAGAGGAACTATCAAATCATTTGGTTATCTTAGTGAATAGATCACTAAGGGGTCCTTTTACTAAGCTGCGGTAAGCACTAACACATGCCCCTCTGTAATTTTGACATTGGCATGCACTTCCCATGCACTGAAAAATAGATTTTATTTTTTTATTGCTGGGGCGGGTTGGGAGCTGAGAGTAGACATGTTCTGCAGTAATTGGTTAGCGCAGCTACATTGCCTTACGCTAACCAATTCGCATGTGATTAACACATGAGCCCTTACCCCCTACAAAATAGGTGACGGTAGGGGCTCATGTGGTAATGGGCACTCGGTAATGGGAAAATTAGTGCATGGCCATTAATTCAAAAAAATAGAAAAAGTGGCCATTTTATCCATGTGGTAAAAATGGCCTTAGCGCACAGGCATGCTCCGTGTAAGTACACCCTATGGCCACTTTTTACAACAGTTTGGTAGATACAGAGATATTTTCAAAAATTTGCATTCAAAAATGTTTGCACTGCAAAACTATCATTCTTTGGGGGAAAAAGGGGTTACCAGCTTACTGTTAATGACATTACAGTGACTTTTGTCTGGGGAGCAATGTTGGAGGCCTGTCACAAGCTCCACCCAAAGCTGCAAACAATTGCTGAATTCGAGAAAACGCTGCAGATGATCTGGGCCAACCTTTCACAGAGACTGGTCAACAAGGCTATTAAGAGCTTCCCAAGACAACTGAAGACCTTTATTAAAGCTGGGGGTGGACACTTTCAGCATTCATAGTGTCTGTGAAATTCTGACACATTTTTAAATATATCATTTGAATTCTCTGAGGACAAGCAGAGCATTAATTCTCACAAGTGGTGACGCCGACCTGTGTTGCCCAGCATAAGTAGCGCTGTTTGGATTGCGAGACACGCTCCACCGCGCGTGCATGAGTGCCTTTCCACCCACTGCAAGAGCGCAATCTCCTCAGTTCTTTTTCTGCCACGGTGAGGAGAGGGTGTGTTTTTTTTACTGTCTCCCCACTTCGCTCAATCCAAAGAACTTTTATGTGCCTTTTGGCCATTTTTTTGTACTTTTTTGTGTTCCCATTGTGGAACACCCACTTTTTTTTGCCTTTTTCCTTTATCTTCATTTGATTTTGCCCGGTTATGTTTCCTTTTTTTTTCTGTCGTCATTCGACCATTTTAAGCCTTGACTTTGGCTGGGATTTTTCCCTTTTTGCTGTGCCTTGCTCCTTTTTCAGACACCATCGCTTCGTTTAATTTAACCTTCCTTGTCCATGAAGATTCCCAGTGGGTTTACACGCTGTACCCGGTGCAATCGGACGATTTCTGGGAAAGAAACCCATTCTTGGTGTCTTCAGTGTCTTAGGCCCGACCATATCCTGACTAACTGTATTCTCTGCCTTTGTATGAAGAAAAGGACCCAGGTTTCCAGAGAGGTTCAACAGAAGAAGATTTTTGGAGCTAAGTCCAGTTCCTCGACGTCGAGCATCACTTCAGCATCAGGAGAGTCAGTAAGCATGGCTGCTGTTAGACCTTTGGACACTGAGAGCAGTGAAGCATTGAGTGGGTCTCCACTGCCTCGAGGCCTTCTGCTGTGCAGGGCCCCTGGGACCATCCATTGTTGGACCTGACCCCGAGGCGACGTGTGGATTCGACATTGTCCTTGATGGCACTGAGGAGCCTTGATGACACGCTTCAGGCGAAGGCCAAGAAGCATCAACATTGATCGCCCTTGATGCATGGTGCTGGGAACTCTGGAGAGTTAAGGATTCGGCACCTGAGAAGTTTTGGCGCTGGGAGGACCGCTTTCTCTCCATTCAATAGATGCCGATGTGTCAGTCTCCCAGCAGCCAAGAGCTAGCTCCCACATCAGCCTCAGCAGTTCTGCAACCCGCACCTCAACTGACACCCTAGTCTTTCCCGGTGTCGGCCCTTGATGAGCGCATCCGGGCCTTGCTCCCTGAGCTGCTGGGTGGCCTTGTGCAGTGGTGTGCATTGAAGATGCTTGCATCTACCCTGTCTCCCGTTGCGGCCCTACTTGGCCCTCAGCCTGTGGTTCAGCCTTCAACATTGACGCTGCTTGTGGCTCCTGTGTCGACTGCCACCCAAGCCTACACTCCCTCGACGTCGGTGGAAGAAACTTTGCCAGAGTTGAGGTGGGAATTGACTTTCCGATACCGTTCTCAAGGATATGGTTTCTCCACGTCAAGGCAAGTTCGGTCTTGACACACCCACCAGGAGGTATTGTCTGACACTGAAGAAGAATGCTCATGGAATTCAGAGGAGGATACAAGATATTTTTTCCTCACATGAGTCCTATGAAATTCCCTCCGGAGAGCCTTTCATTTCCTTCTTTTGTCAAGAAAAGGGCTGATGCCATTCTGTTTCTTTTGAAAATGGAGGACAAGCACAAGGTCAAGATTAACAAGGCCCTGGCCTACATGACTTGTCCTAGGGAGGCTGTGACTGTCCCTCTCCCCGAGGTACTCCAGGAAGTCCTCGTTAGGAATTGGAAGGGATAGCCTCTTTAGAGAGAAGGTTAAGGAGGTTGCAGTCCAAATCAGAAAACATACTGATACCATCTCTTATCTCTCCTACCAGGCACCTTCTGCATCTACCTACTCAGCAAGGAGTACTTTTTTCAAGCCAAGGAGGAGTCCCCATTACTATCAGAAATGTAGGTACAACCCCTCGGCTCTCCAGCCTGCTCAGGCTCAACCCCAGCACACTCATTCAGGTCAACAGAGTTCACCAAAGGCCCCTGCTGCTCTCCAGGCAAAGCAAGGGACAAGCTTTTGACTGGCTGCAGCAGAGCATAGCTACAGTAAAAGTGTCCATGCCGGACGACTTGCCAGTCAGGGGGAGGCTGAAATTGTTTCAAGAAAAGTGGCCCCTTATCACCTCCAACTGGTGGGTTCTTCAAATAGTCTGTCTCGGATACGCACCTCCAGATTGCCCACCAAGAGCTCGTTCATTCAGCTCTCAGCACGGGCAAGTACTTGCAGAGAATTCTCAGCCCTTCTGAAGGCCCTACGGTCCAGCCAGTTCCACCAGGGGAGGAAGGGTAGGGATTTTATCCCAGGTACTTCCTTTTCCAGAAGAAAACGGGGGGGGGGGGGGGGGAGGGGGGGATGCATCCCATCCTACATCTAAGGGCCCTGAACAGATTTCTAGTCTGAGAAAAGTTCAGGATGGTTCCCTGGGCACCCTTCTACCAGTGATTCAGGACAACAATTGACTATGCTCTCTGGACTTAAAGGATACATATGCTCACATCCCGATGCTTCCAGTCCACGGAAGTATCTTCAATTTCAACTGGGAACACATTACTTTCAGTACCGCTTGTTGCCTTTTGACCTCGCTTCGGCTCCCATGGTTTTCACCAAATGTCTAGTGGTAGTTGCAGCATCACTATGCAGACTGGGAGTCCATGTGTTCCCATATCTCAGCAATTGGCTGGTAAAGAGCATCTCTCCAGACAGTGCTCAGGAGTCCATGCGAGTGACTATTTGGGTGATTGAGCTACTAAGGTTAGTTTTAAACTACCCCAAGTCCCATCTTCGCCCTGTCCAGTAATTGGAGTTCATAGGAGCCCTGCTTGATACACAGAAGGTTCGAACCTACCTTCCGTAGATGAGAGCTGACTCTCTTGTCACACTCGCTTCCAGGGTTTGAGCCATTCAGCAGGTCACAACTCGGCAAATGTTGAGATTGTTTTCACAGTGTGTATTATACCCATGACACATCTTCACATGAGATCAGCTCAATGGACCCTGGCTTCTGAGTGGTTTCAGGCCGCAGGGAGCCTGGAAGAAGTCATCCAAGTGTCCCCAAAGCTTGTATGCTCCCTTCAGTGGTGGAAACGAATTCACAATATCAATGTCTCTGGTAACATTCAACTGCTTGTATACACAAACCAGGACTCAAAAGCCACCTACTTCAAAAAAGTGCTTTAACAAACAGTTGTTTCACCAGTATTTCACCAATATTCCACCAATATAATATATAATTTTTGTGTGTAGAGTACCCTCAGATATAAACCACTGTAACTGCAGTCAATAATGCTGCTAAAACGTGGCATAGAAGAGGTGCTATGCCACGTTTTAGCAGCATTATTGACTGCAGTTACAGTGGTTTATATCTGAGGGTACTCTACACACAAAAATTATATATTATATTGGTGGAATATTGGTGAAATACTGGTGAAACAACTGTTTGTTAAAGCACTTTTTTGAAGTAGGTGGCTTTTGAGTCCTGGTTTGTGTATACAAGCCCTTCAGTGGTGGAGCATTCGATCTAATTTGACTCTAGGACTTCCATTCCAAATTCCTCAGCCACAAAAGATTCTGATGACGGATGTGTCTCTCCTGGGTTTGGGAGGCTTATTTAGATAGGCTTCACATCTGAGGTGTTTGGTCCACTCATGAAACAAATCTTCAGATCAATCTCCTGGCACTCTGGGCGATCTGGAATGCTTTAAAGGCTTTCGGAGATCGGTTATCTCATCAAATTGTGCTCATCCAAACTGACAATCAGGTTGCAATGTATTACACTAACAAGCTGGGGGGCTTTAGATCATGCCCTCTGTGTCAGGAGGCCGTCCAGATGTAGCATTGGGCTCGCTAATGTGGCATGTTTCTTGGAGCCACTTATCTGGTGGGCAAAAACAATACACTGGCCGACAGACTGAGCAGGATAATGCATCCACACAAGAGGTCTCTCAATATGGACATTGCCCGAAAAATCCTCCGAGCGTGGGGCACCCCCTCGTTGTATCTCTTTGCCACTCAGACCAACCACAAGGTCCCTCAGTTCTTTTCCAGGCTTCAGGCCCACAACAGACTAACATTGGATGCCTTCCTTCTCTATTGGAGGACAGGTCTTCTGTATGCGTATCCTCCCATACCTCTGTTGGGGAAAATTTTGTTGAAACTCAAGCAAGACTGCAGAACTGTGATTCTAATTGCGCCATACTGGTCGCAGCAGATATGGTTCCCTCTACTTCTGGAGGTATCCTCCAAAGAACCGTGGAGATTAGAGTGTTTTCCAACTCTCATCACACAGAATGATGAGTCTGTTCTACATCCAGTCTCTGGCTCTCAAAGCTTGGATGTTGAGAGCCTAGAATTTGTTTCCTTGAGTCTTTTGGAGGGTGTCTCTTGGGTATTTCTGGCTTCCAGAAAAGCCACTAAGAGGTGCTATTCTTTAAAATGGAGGAGGTTTGCCATCTGGTGTGAGACCAAGGCCTTAGATCCCGTTGCTTGCCCTACACAGACCCTGATTGAATACCTTCTACACCTATTAGAGTCTGGTCTCAAGACCAACTCTGTAAGGGTTCACCTTAGTGCAATTAGTGCTTATTATCAGCGTGTAGAGGGTAAGCCCATCTCTGGCATCCTCTAGTTTGCTTAATGAGAAATTTGCTCTTGTCAAAGCCCCCGTGTCATGGGATCTTAGCGTCGTTTTCATCTCCTTTTGAGCCACTGAATTCCTGCCATCTGAAGTACTTGACATAGAAGGTAATTTTCTTGGTGGCTGCTACTTCAGCTCTTAGAGCCAGTGAGCTTCAGGCCTTATTGGTGGATGCAGCTTATACTAAGTTACTAAGTTTTGTCACAACAGAGTAGTCCTTTGCATGCACCCTAAGTTCCTACTGAAAGTGGTGTTGGAGTTCCATCTGAACCAGCGATTGTCTTGCCAACATTCTTTCCCCGACCTCATGCCCATCCTGGTTAAAGCACCTTGCACACTTTGGGTTGCAAGAGAGCATTGGCCTACTACATGGAGCGGACCAGGCCCCACAGACAGTCTGCCCAACTTTTTATTTCTTTTAATCCCAACAGGATGGGGGTCGCCATCGGGAAACACACCATTTCTAATTGGCTGGCAGATTGCATTTCCTTTACTTATGCTCAAGCTGGGCTGGCTCTATAGGGTCATGTCCCAGATCACGCTGTCAGAGCCATGGCTGCATTGGTAGTCCACTTGAGGTCAGTCTCCATTGAAGAAATTTGCAATGGTTCACATCACACTACTGCCTTGAGCAGGAGGTTCTCAGGTTCAGAGCCCGCGGGGCTGGGCTCTGGAGCAAATGTGAGCCCTTGGGCTGCTGATGAGGAGCGATAGCAGCAGGCAAAACCCACCAACCAACGCTGTGCAAGCACAACGGCACCGGCAGGGACTGCAGGCACCGCCCAGCAAGCCGGAACACACGGACTGGAGGACACAGGACTGGAACACTGGACTAGAATCCCCCGGACTGGAGGACACTGGACTGGAACACTGGACTGGAATCCCCCGGACTGGTCCGTACAGCTTCACCTGCACTTAGCCACTGCCCCCAAGGGTTGAGCCCTTGGGTTTGAGTGGCCGGCAGGCCTTACCGGATACCGGATAACACAGGGACCAGGATACTCGAACAAGCTTGCAACAGAAGTGCTCCTAAATCCTAAACTAAGTGTTCCTAACAGTAAACTAACAGACCTAAGGACTAAACTAACAGCAGCGCTACTAAGCGCTACACTAACAGCAGTGCTACTAAGCACTACACAAACAGGACTTCCAAAGCCCTATACTAACAGGAGTGCTCCTAAGCACAACTAGGGGAAGCAGGGGAGCCACAGGGAAAGAGCAGGGAACCTAAACACGCAAGCTAACAAAGGTGCTTCCTAAGCACCAAACTTCAGCAGTGCTCTACAGCACTAACCTAACACAGGTGCTCTGAGCACCAAGCTACAGAAGCTCTACAACCCTAGACTAACTAAGGTGCTCCTAAACACCAAACAACCAGAAGAGCTCCTAGCACTAAAAGGGAAGACAGGGGAGCCAAAAGGGAAAAAACAGGGAAGCTAAACACAGAAGACAGCAGTGCTTCCAAAGCACTAAACACAACAGAGCTTCCAAAGCCCCAAACACAGAAGTGCTTCTAAAGCACCAAACCCAGAAGTGCTTCTAAAGCACCAAACATAGAAGTGCTACTAAAGCACCAATCACAGAAGTGCTTCCAAAGCACCAAAAGGGAAAGCAGGGGGGCCACAAGGGAAAAGCAGGGAAGCTAACACAGATCAAAAGTGCACACTGCACTACCACTAACTTGGACCTAAAGCAAACGACTAAGCAAACGTTGCAAAGCCCTGAAGGGAGGAACACCACTTCCTTATCAAGGCCCTGCCTGATGATGTCACCACTATCAGACCCAAGCAGACAGCATACTGAAACAGAGCTAGAGCTAACTCAGGCTTAACCCCCACAGCTGCAGTATAGCAGAGCAATTAGAGCCACGCTGGAAGCAACCAGCACACAGAGGCAGCTAGCTCAGGTAACACACACAACTGCAGTATAGTAAAGCAATTAGACTCATGCTGGGAGCAGCCAGCCCACAGAGCCAGCTCTAGCAACACAGAAAGAAGAAACAGAAGCCAGCACAGAAGCTGACCACCAGAATAAGGTAAGTCTGGGAGAGGTCACGGCCACAATCGTAACAGCAGGATAAATGGCACGACAATCGGTTCAGTCAGACATTTTTGCAGAATCTGTTTGGAGTCTAGAATCCAACTCCACTCTCCTAGGCCAATTTTATTTTGTTCCAGGTTGCACTCTCATTCAGATTGTGTATAGTTTCAGGTTAATCTTTGCTGTTGCAAGGCCCAGTTGACCAATGTTTGTTGTTTTTGGTGAACCTGGATGCTAGGGATTCCCCACTTATGAAAATTAATGCCATGCTTGTCTTCAGAGAAAGCAAAGTTACTTACCTGTAGCAGGTATTCTCCAAGGGCACCTCCCCTTGGAGTTCTCTCCTTTCTTATTTTTACTTTTTTGCTGTAGTATCAAACTGAAGAGACCAAGCTCTTGCGGCAGGCGGGAAGGCAGTTGCACATGTGCTGTGGAGCTTATATCGTGCTCCACAAATTTCTACTTATGTTAATCATAAGTCCTGGACCGGGCAACGCAGGTTGATGTCACCCACGTGAGAATATAAGCCCTGCTGTCCTCAGAGGATACCTGCTACAGGTAAGTAACTTCATTTTATATTATTTTACTGTGTTTTAGTTCAAACATTTTTAACGCTCAAAAATCACTAGGTAATAACTAAAATTTCAGTAATATCAACATACCTTAAGATAATTAAATGCTGTTTAATAGCAATACGTAAGTATGATGACTAAATAAGGATGTAAAATTTGTTGTTGAAATTCAAAGCAATTGCTGAGAAAACGGCAAAAAACTTTAGGGTGTCACTTTTTTTTTGCCTGACCTTATATATTTATATATCTGTATCAATATGGCCTTTATTTAGAAGTTCTATTTGATTTTATAAAGATGAGATACAGACATCTAAAGCTGCAGTACATCTTTGTGGAAAGAGGGTATGATCTGGAATTTTTTGGGCGGCAGTAGGGAAGGGCCAAATTATAGACATGCAATTCAGATTTCAAAAGGGAAGGTATGTCTATGTCCAAAAGGATGGATGTTCATATTTAGACCTGACACCTATCATATCCAGATTACAAAAAGGTGCTCTGAGTGAGCAGCTCTGCACTTGAGAGATTAAGGGAAGTCACAGTAGGTATTCTTCTGTCCTTGGAGGGCTACAATTAAAAAGAGAAAAAAAGAAAGAAAAAGTCACAAAGAGCTTCAGTGGGATTTGAACTATGGTCCTCTGGTTCTCAGCCCACTTCTCTAACCATTAGACTACTCATCCACATGGATGTCTATGTGGCCAGTTTATAACATGGAGTTTCCTAGGCAGCCATAATGATGTCCATGTCTTGTTTTGCCTCGTTCATGGTTTGGACGTTTCAGTTTGTAAAATCAATGTTTTAGAACATGCTATATGTTAGCAGGTCCTGTTCCAAAATACTAGTAGCACCACCAGTGATGTACCGACTTGGATTTCCTTTCTAACATGTCATTCTTTAGATACAGATAGAAATATACAGATATATTATATATATATTGTGATAGGGTGTCTGCCAAACCTCTAGGGTGCTGCTTCTGTGTCCTAAACTCTTTTTTGTCTATCACAGGAAGAGTTTTTTCACTAATGCCCCTCTCTTACTTCATAGGGGGAGGGGAGGGGGCACTGCCCTTAGTTCACAGAGCTTTATTTAGTTCAGCTTTAATCAAATATCAAAAGAAACACACAAATTTATTTATTTATTTATTTTTATTTATGTATTTATTTTATTGCATTTGTATCCCACGTTTTCCCACCTATTTGCAGGCTCAATGTGGCTTACATAGTTTTGTTAACATTGTCATTCCAGGATATCAGAAACAGTTAGTATTGTGCAGAGATTAAGTGATTGAAGAAAGAAGTAGGAAGGGAGTGATTAGGGTAATTATGGAAGGTGGGCTTTCATAACTGAGTGGGTTGGTGAGGTGGATTAGTGAGTCTATAGGTTCTCATTGTAGGCCTTGTTGAAGAAATATGTCTTCAGAGATTTGTGAAAGATAGTTGTTTCTTCGATTGTTTTCAGGTCTGTAGGTAGTGCATTCCATAACTGCGTGCTCATGTAAGAGAAGGTAGTGGTATGCATCAGCTTGTATTTTAGTCCTTTACAGCTGGGGAAGTGCAGATTGAGAAATTTGCGGGATGATCTTGTGGCGTTTCTGGGGGGTAGGTCCACGAGGTTAGCATGTAGATTGGGTCGTCTGCGTTAATGATTTTGTGTACAATCGTGCAGATCTTGAACGCAATGAGTTCCTTGAGTGGGAGCCAGTGAAGTTTCTCTCCTAGGGGTTTTGCACTTTCATATTTAGTTTTTCCAAAGATGAGTCTGGCGGCAGTATTCTGGGCAGTTTGGAGTTTTTTGATAGTCTGTTCTTTGCAGCCAGCATACAGTGCGTTGCAGTAGTCCAGATGACTTATTACCAGTGGCGTTCCTAGGGGGGTGGACACCCGTGGGGGGGGGGGGGGTGCCGCAGCGCGCCTGCTGCGAGTTTACTAACTTTGCTCGTTCGCTGCAGCTCCCTCTGCCCCAGAACAGGAAGTAACCTGTTCCGGGGCAGAGGGAGCTGCAGCGAACGAGAGAAGTTAGCGAACTCTCGCAGCAGGCGCACGCCGCGGCACCCCCCAGTGGCGTGCACCCGGGGAGGACCGCCTCCACCGCCCCCCCTCCCCTTGGTACGCCACTGCTTATTACCATTGACTGTACCAGGGTACGGAAGATGTATCTCGGGAAGAACGTTTTTACTCTTTTGAGTTTCCACATGGAGTAGAACATCTTTTTCGTTGTGTTTTTCACGTGGGCATCAAGAGTGAGGTTTCGATCAATGGTGACTCCAAGAATTTTCAAGTTTTTTGAGACAGGAAGGGAACAGTATGGTATGATTATGGTAGAGAAGTTTTTTGTGTTATGTTGTGAGGTGAGTACAAGACATTGTGTTTTTTCTGCGTTAAGTTTTAGTTGGAATGCATCTGCCCAGGTGTGCATTATTTGGAGGCTTTGGTTGATCTCGTTGGTGATTTCATTTAGATCATGTTTGAACGGGATGTAAATTGTGATGTCATCTGCATATTTTTATTTTATTTTATTTGTTACATTTGTACCCCGCGCTTTCCCACTCATGGCAGGCTCAATGCGGCTTACATGGGGCAATGGAGGGTTAAGTGACTTGCCCAGAGTCAAAAGTAGCTGCCTATGCCTGAAGTGGGAATCAAACTCAGTTCCCCAGGACCAAAGTCCACCACTCTAACCACTAGGCCACTCCATAGGAGTTGAGGTTTTGGTTGGCTAGAAGTTTGGCTAAAGGTATCATCATTATGTTGAATAAGGTTGGTGAGAGGGGGGATCCTTGGGGGACTCCACATTCGGGTATCCATGGGGGTGATCGTCCGCGTTTGTTGTTACTTGGTATGATCTTGTGGTCAGGAATCCTTTGAACCATTTAAGATCTGTGCCTCCTACTCCGAAGTATTCTAGTATATGTAATAGTATTTCATGATTAACCATGTCAAAGGCACTGGACGTGTCGAATTGTAGGAGGAGTATGTTGTTACCAGTTGCAATTGCTTGTTTGAATGAGTTCATTGCAGACACTAGAACAGTTTCGGTATTGTGATTTGACCGAAATCCTGATTGAGACTCGTGCAGAATTGAGTGTTTATTTAGGTATTCAGTGAGTTGTTTCGTCACTATGCCTTCCATGAGTTTGGTTATAAGTGGAATAGATGCTACTGGGCGGTAGTTAGTTAGGTCCATTGTGTTTTTCTTAGCATCTTTCAGTAGCGGGGTAAGTAGGATGTTTCCTTTATCCGTGGGAAAGAGCCCATTTTGAAGACTGTGATTTACGTGGTTCGTGAGGTTTGTTTTGAATTGTTTGGGTGGGGATCTTATTAGACTACTAGTAAAACAGGCCCGTTTCTGACACAAATGAAACGGGCGCTAGCAAGGTTTTCCTCGGAGTGTGTATGTTTGGGAGAGTGTATGTGAGAGTGACTGTGTGTGAGAGAGAGAGAGTGAAAGTGTGAGTGTGTGTGTGTGAGAGAGAGAGAGAGTGGGTCTGGGTGTGAGTGTGTCTGTCAGAGTGTGTGTGTGAGAATGAGAGTGTGTGCAAGTGCGTATGTGAGACACAGTGTGAGAGAGAGTGTGTGTGTGTGCGAGAGAGTGTGTGTGAGACACAGATTCTCTGTGAGAGTGAGTGTATGAGACCAAGCGAGTGTGTGAGTGACTGTGTGACACATAGAGAGTGAATGTGATACAGTGTGAGACAGAGTGTGTGAGAGTGAGAGTCTGAAAGACATTGTATGTGAGAGAGAGAGTGTGTGTGTGACAGAGATACTTCCCTTCCTCTCTCTCTCTCTCTGGTGTCAGGCCCCCCCCCCTCTCTCTGTTGTCTGAGATTCCCGCCACTGCACCCAAACAATTGGTGTGCTGGAGGAGGGGGAGAGAGAGAGAGTGTGTGTGTTGGGGGTGGGGTGGGAGATGTGTTGGGGGGGGGTCAGCTTGGAAGAAGAGGGGTGCGGGGGGTTCTGGAAGCGCTACCAGATGTGAGTGAGAGAGTGAGTGTGTGTGTGTGTGGGGGGGGGGGGGGTTCAGGAAGCGATGCCAGATGACAGAGTGTGTGAGTGTGTGGGGGGGGGGGGAGGGCAGGGGGTTCAGGAAGCGCTGCCAGATGAGAGAGAGAGAGAGAGAGTGAGTGTGTGTGTGTGTATGGGGTTTCAGGAAGCGATGCCAGATGACAGAGTGTGTGTGTGTGGGGGGGGGGGGGGGGTTCAGGAAGTGCTGCCAGTTGAGAGAGTGAGTGAGTGAGTGTGTGTGTTGTGTGGGTATGTTGGGGGGGTTCAGCTTGGAAGAAGAGGGGTGTGGGGGTTCTGGAAGTGCTGCCAGATGAGTGAGTGTGGGGGGGGGGCGGTTTATTAAGCATTGCCAGATGAGAGTGAGTGTGTGTGTTTGGGGCGTGGGTTCAGGAAGCACTGGCAGAAGAGTGAGAGAGTGTGTGTGTGTGGGGGGGGAGGGTTCAGGAAGTGGGGCCAAATGAGAGTAAGTGTGTGTATGGGGGGGGGGGGGGTTCAGGAACGGCTGCCAGATTAGTGAGTGAGTGTGTGTATGTGTGGGGGGCAGGGGTTTCAGGAAGCGCTGCCAGATGAGAGAGAGTGAGTGTCTGTGTGTGTGTGTACGGGGTTTCAGGAAGCGCTGCCAGATGAGAGTGAGAGAGAGTGTGTGTGTGTTGGAGGGGTGTGTGGGGGTTGTGTGTGTTGGGGGTTTCAGCTTGGAAGAAGAGGGGTGTGTGGTGCTGCCAGATGAGTGAGTGTGTGGGGGGGGGCGTTTTATCAAGCGTTTCCACATGAGAGTGTGTGTGTGTGTGTGGGGGGGGGTTCAGGAAGCGCTGCCAGATGAGAGAGAGTGTGTGTGTGTGAGGGGGGGGGGGTCAGGAAGCGCTGCCATATGAGAGACGGAGTGAGTGTGTGTGTGTGGTGGGGGGGGGGGGTTGCCAGATGAGTGAGTGAGTGTGTGTGTGGTGGGCAGGGATTTCAGGAAGCGCTGCCAGATGAGAGAGTGTGTGTGTGTGTTGGGGGGGGGGGGGGCGTTGAGGAACTGTGGCCAAATCAGTGTGTGTGTGTGGGGGGGGGGGGGGGGGGTTCAGTAACCACTGCCAGATGAGTGAGTGTGGGGGGGCAGGGGTTTCAAGAAGCGCTGGCAGATGTGAGAGTATGTGTGTGTTGGGGGGGGGGGCATTGAGGAAGTGTGGCCAAATGAGAGAGTGTGTGTGTTGGGGGGGTTCAGGAAGCGCTGCCAGATGAGAGAGAGAGAGTGAGTGTGTGTGTGTGGTATAGTTCAGTTTTGGGGGGGGGGGGGTCCTGCTTTGAAGAAGAAGGAAGGAAGGAAGCGCCTCCTCAGCGCGATGCCCCCCCCCCCACCGCCATTCCACCCACCGCGATGCTCCCACCCGCCGCCATCCCACCGACCTTCGCCATCTCACCCACCGTCGCATAGTTTTGCTGGCGGGTGACCCAAAATCCCGCCAGCAGAAGTCCTGTGTTGTCTGCTGAGTCTCACTCCAGCGATCTTCGGTGTTGCTAGCCTGTGCAGGGCGGGGTTCTGTGCGTCTGACGTCCTGCACGTGCAGGACGTTAGACGCACAGAAGCCCTGCCTGCACAGGCTAGCAGCAACACCGAAGATCGCTGGAGTGAGACTCAGCAGACAACACAGGACTTCTGCTGGGGGGGTTTCGGGTCCCCCGCCGGCAAAGCAACGCGACGGTGGGTGGCTTGGGGGGGGGGTGTTGCGGGGAGGTGTTGCACCTCCTGCATTCTGTGGGCGGGGCTTCTTTTGAACTGCAGCTTTGGGGGTGTGGTGGGGTGGGGGGGTTGGACTTGCAGCATTCTGTGGGCGGGGCTTGTACTCCGGAGCTTTGGTGGGTGGCTTTAGGGGGGGGGGGGGTTGGACGTTGAACACTGGTGTCTGGAGTCATTTGGACTTCGGAGCTTTGGAGGTGGTTTCCCTCCAGATTTTTTCTGCGGGTGGGTCGGGAGGTTGGTAGGCTGCGTTTCCTAGGCAGGGGAAGGAGTAGGGAAACACACCTGCTTGGTTGCGATCCCTTCCTTTAGTTTACTGTTCTGAAGACAACGTTCTGACGTTTGACGCGTGGGCGGGGCACGGGTCAGTGGAGTGGCTTCACCACCATGAATCCACGAACCATTCAGGGAGTGATTGAGTGACTTCAGAACGTTGTCTTCAGAACGTTGAGGGTGAGTTTTATTATAGTAGATTAGGGCAAATGTCTAATTTGCATTGTGATTTGGTGTATTTCCCGAGCCAATGTGAGATTTCATGTGATGAGAGCGTGTCAAAGTTGGTCCATGATCGATCTGCTGGGCATTCCCTGGGGTTGGGTCTAGACATTCAAGGATATTGATGTAACCCGTTATGTTTGTAGGTATCATGAGTCGGAGTTTTATGATTTTTTCCTTGAAGTAATTTGCAAGATTGGTTGCTGATGGGGTATGTGTGTGTTGGAGGTTGCCATAGTAGTATTTAGGAGATTGTTTATGAGTGAGAAGAGTTTGTGTGTATTCTTGTAATTTGGTCCTATTTTGGTTTTGTAATACGTCCTTTTAGTTTGTCTGATAGCGTATTTTATTTGTAGTTGTTTCCAGTCTTTGAGTGTGTTTTCATCTTTTTTCTTGTTCCATGCTCTTTCTAATCTTCTGACCTGTGTTTTTAGTTCTTTCAATTCTTCGTTAAACCATGGTATTGAATTTTTTCTATGTGAGGTTCTGGTTTGAAGTGGCGCTATATTGTCTAGTATTGCTCTGCATCTGTTATCCCATTCTTGAAGAAATTGGAGTGATTCTGTAGGTGTTGTCCATTCGTCGGTGTAGAATTGTTGCCAGAATATTAGTGGGTCTATTTTGCCTCGCATAGTATAGGTTTGCTGTTTTTGTTTTTGTTGTGTCTTTTTTTTTGTTCTCCAGTGGAGGGAGATGTTTTCACTGTAGTGATCGGACCATGGCCTGGCTGTCCATTTTGTGTCTATTAGTGTGAGATTTGGTTCTGATGAGAATTTGTGGGTGATGATGTCTAGTGTATGTTCTTTGTTATGGGTGGATTGTATGTTTGGCCAGTGGAGCTCCCATAATTGGAGGAAGTCTGTGCATTCGCGTACATTGCTTGATTTAGAATCTTCAAGGTGAAGGTTGATGTCTCCTGCTATGAGAAGGTTCTGGGTGGAAACACAAGTATTTGATATGAAATCCAGAAAGTACGTTTGTGAGTCTTGCCAATTGCCTGGGGTTCTGTAAAATAAGATTAGGTTTAGGTGATCACGTAGGTTGGAGTGGTTGATTCTGACTGAGGCTATTTCGAGTTGGGGAAGAATAGATTCTGCTGTTGTTGTGACTGTGAATTGAGATTTATAGATTATTGCTATGCCTCCTCCTCTTTTTCCTTCTCTTGTCCAGTGAAGGAAATTGTGAGCCTCCCCTTTTTTTCTTTTTTTTTTTTTTTTTTACTGCTACTAAGTACATATGACCACCCTTTCCCTATAGTTTGCTTGGTCCTTGCAAAACCACAGTTCCATGGGCTGAAGGTGCCTTAAAGAAAACTTTTCAGTTTTTCCCACTTTAAGGCTTTTAGCAGCAGTGTTGCAAAGGTTATTCCCCCTGGAAGTCAGTGTCCTTTGAAAATAGTTTTGTTTTTGTCTAAAGAAAAAGTACTATGTGGAAATACCAAGTCTTTTCATACTCGGGTGGATCATATGCACGTTTAAGCAGAGCTTTATTCATCCATCTCCATTGAGTCAGACTTATACAGAGCAGGATTATAGCCCTCTTCAGGAACCATTAATTCAGGAACAGCCTCTTTGTGCTCTTCTGGCATCTCTTCCTCTCGTTTTGTTGCAAGACTGATATTTCTAGCAGTGCTGCTGTGTGTAAACACAAGAGCTGGCCACATAGGCCAGTTGGATGGAGCAAGTGTTCGAGATGCTCCATTGGCCCACATTTCTCTGAGAAGTGTTGGGGCTACAATTCTTAGGTTAACATGAGATAGGGAAACACATGTTGGGTCGGAGAAGATTGACGAAAGAGTGTTCTGCTGTCGGTATAGAGAGGTCAAAGCAAAGCACTAGGAATGAGTGGTGATGGGGTAGAGAAGGGAACTGTTTGCTATTGAATTTTCACCAGGTCTTAGCTGGTCTAAATGGTACTTCATGGTTGTCTTCATTGTTGATTTTTTTTTATGTCCTTAAGCACAGGTATTTTGCTTCAGAGGTAGTTGTTCACTTTGCAAGCCTATCCATGCTGTAATGTTTACTAAACTTACATTCTTTGACCAAAAATGTGCCATTCAACTGGCTGAAACCTGTCACAATTTCTTTGTCAGAAAGCTGTAGCTGTTTCTGCAGGAATAACATCCCTGCAAATAATACTCCTAGAATACATTTGTTTAGCTGGTAGTGTCAGGAGCATGTAATCACAGTATGGAAGAAATGAGTGGGAAACTGCGTGTGCAGCTGTCAGCAAAGTGTAGACTTCTTAAGATTGATAAAAATAGAAAGAAGGAAGGCAGCAGAGGAACACAGCTGAAAAACAACTGTTCTGAAAGAACAGTTTTTGAAAAGATAGAATGTATAAATGACATAACTCTGCATACTCTTGAGTAGTCATTGTATCAGTCAACAGTACATATGTGCTGGATAATATAGAAGAGATCATTTTTGTTTGCAACTTTGGAGGGAAATTTCATTTCATTGTAGAAGAGTTATGGAATCTACTACTAAATAAGGTTATAACATAACATAGTTGTGCTTGCAGCATATTTAAAAATGTTTAAAAATAAAGGTTGATTTTACTTATAGCATATTGCTGTTGTATTAGCTGCTATAAGCAACCAGAGAATGAATGAACTTTTATATTCTGGACAACCATTATTGAATATACTAGTGAGAAATGCCCTTCTTCGGATAAAAATGAAAAGGGCGCTAGCAAGGTAATCCCCCCCCCCCATCCTCCCTCCCGAGTTCCAGACCCCCCATCCGTCTCTCCCTTCCGATTTCCACACCCCCCTCTCCCTCCCTTTGTCCCTCAGTCACTTGGTTCCGAGTTTGTGATTAAAGTTCGCAGTGCTCTCCCCGCTGCTGTCACTGAATGTGTGGGACTCCCCGCTGCTATCACAGAATCTGTGGAACTCGTGCGTTGTGCTTTCCCCGCCCCACCTTCTACGTCATTGCGTTTTGACGCGAGGGTGGAGGTACAGTGACTGCAGGTCCGCCCCGCCCTCTACGTCATCACGTTTTGACGCGAGGGCGGAGCTACACTGACTGTTAAAGAGATGGGTCTTCAGTAGTTTGCGGAAGTTCGTTAGTTCGTAAATCGTTTTTTAAGTTGCGTGGCAGTGCATTCCATAACTGTGTACTTAAGTAGGTAAATTTTGACGTGTGCATTAGTTTGTATTTTAGACCTTTGCTGTTAGGGAAGTGCAGATTAAGGAATGTGCGGGATGATCTTTTGGCGTTCCTGGGTGGTAAGTCTATCAGGTCTGACATGTAAGCTGGTGCATCTCCATGAATGATTTTGTGAACTAGGGAGCAAATCTTGAATGTGATGCGTTCTTTAGTGGGAGCCAGTGTATATATAATATATAATATATATATGTAATATGGGCTCACCTCCGCAGTGCTTTAACTAGGGAGATTTCCTCTTGTATATACATAATCGAATGGGGTGCCCAAGTTTTCCTGAGGACGTCCTCGCAGGATGTCCCGGCAAAGAGGCGGGGAAACGCGTATTATCAAAACAAGATGGGCGTCCATCTTTCGTTTCGATAATACGATCGGGGAAGCCCAAATCTCAACATTTAGGTCGACCTTAGAGTTGGTTGTCCTTAGAGATGGTCGTCCCCGATTTTTGGCCATAATGGAAACCGAGGACACCCATCTCAGAAATGACCAAATCCAAACCATTTGGTCGTGGGAGGGAGCCAGCATTCGTAGTGCACTGGTCCCCCTCACATGCTAGGACACCAACTGGGCACCCTGGGGGCACTGTAGTGGACTTTAGAAAAAGCTCCCAGGTGCATAGCTTCCTTACCTTGTGTGCTGAGCCCCCCAACCCACTCCCAACAACTGTACACCACTACCATAGCCCTTATGGGTGAAGGGGGGCACCTACATGTGGGTACAGTGGGTTTCTGGTGGGCTTTGGAGGGCTCACATTTACCACCACAAGTGTAACAGGTGGGGGAGTGAGAAAGGGAAATGGGACTTGATATACCGCCTTTCTGAGGTTTTTGCAACTACATTCAAAGCGGTTTATATATATTCAGGTACTTATTTTGTACCAGGGGCAATGGAGGGTTAAGTGACTTGCCCAGAGTCACAAGGAGCTGCAGTGAGAATTGAACTCGGTTCCCCAGGATCAAAGTCCACTGCACTAACCACTAGGCTACTCCTCCACAGGCCTGGGTCCGCTTGCCTGAAGTGCACTGCAGTGCACTTGCCTGAAGTGCTTCAGGGACCTGCATACTGCTGTCATGGAGCTGGGTATGATATTTGAGGCTGGCATAGAGGCTGGAAAAAATATAATTTTTTTTAAGGGTGGGAGGGGGTTAGTGACCACTGGGGTAGTAGTAAGGGGAGGTCATCACCGATTCTCTCCGGTGGTCATTTAGGGCACATTTTTGTGGCTTGGTTGTTAAAAAAAAAAAAAAAGGACCAAGTAAAGTGTTCGTCAGGGATGCCCATCTTTTTTCCATTATCGGCCGAGGATGCCCATGTGTTAAGCATGCCCCAGTCCTTCCTTCACTATGCTTCCGACACGCCCCCGTGAACTTTGGTCGTCCCCGCACGGAAAGCAGTTGAGGATGCCCAAAATCGGCTTTCAATTATGCCCATCTTCCGATTTGTGTTGAAAGATGGGTGCCCTTCTCTTTCGAAAATAAGCCTGATAATGTTTTAACGATGTGTACGAGCCTTAAAGTACACTACAAGTACAACCCGAAGTTGTAGCAAACAACCTTCAAAACATAAAATAAACTAAAATCACACTTCACAAAATCAGGCAGTTCTCATCCTGATAAAGAAAAGCAGCCAACACAGGCTGCGCCTCTCACTGCAGGCAGTTCAATGTTTGTCACTTCTATTGTGAGTGCTAAGAAGGAGGCACCCCCACTCCCAAACAGAGCAGATCCTCTCATTGCGCCATGCCCTTGCTCACTCCAGCTGGTGATTCAACATCCTCTTTTTCTGCTCTGGATTCTGAAGCCTCTGCTTTGTTACATTCCCTGTGGAGGTTGTGGATGAGCCCAGGGCAGAGATGCTCAAGGTCTCGGATAATTCTTCTCCACCCACAGAGGTTGCAACGGCTCCCTTGCATAACACACTCAGGGAAGTTCTTATGCGAAACTGGTCGTTCCCTCTATCTAATCCAGTGGTCCCAAGAAAAGCTGAGGTACAGTACAGAGTCCATGGAGAGCTGGTAATGGTGAAGTCTCAACTACCTCACGATTCCATGGTGGAGGATTCTGCTCTCAGAAGAGCCAAGAGTACTAGGGACTATGCCTCAGCACCCCCAGGCAGAGAGTCTAGGACCTTGGATTCTTTTGGGAGAAAGACGAATCAGGCCGCTATGCTCGCAGCCAAGATTCAAACATACCAGCTCTACACGAGCATCCACTTGCGGAACTCGGTGAGGCAACTGTCCAGTTTGGTCGAAGCACTTCCTCCGGAGCTCGCCGAACCTTTTCACCAGGTAGTCAGGCAGCAGAAGGCATGTCGAAAATTCCTGGCCAGGGTACTTACGACACTTTTGATGTGGCATCTCGAATAGCTGCTCAAGCTATAGTGATGTGCAGACTCTCATGGCTGCGCGTCTCTGACCTGGATCATAAGACCCAGGAGCGGATGGCGGATGTTCCTTAACCGGGGATAACCTTTTTGGTGAAAAAGTAGAGGATATAGTCGATCAGATCAAGAAGCATCATGATGCTATGGATTCTCTCTCCCGCCGGGCGTCTTCTGCTACCACCTCCTCATCTAGGAAGTGTTGTGGAGGGAAGAGGAGTGCTCCCTATTCCTACAATAGGCGTAGGTACACTCCTGCTTCTCGGCAGCCTGTCCGCATACAGTTCAAGCTTCTCCTACTAACCTACAAATTCACTCGATCTGCAGCCCCTCCTTACCTCTCTACCCTCATCTCCCCTTACGTTCCTACCCGTAACCTCCGCTTTCAAGACAAATCCCTCCTTTCAGTATCCTTCTCCACCACTGCCAACTCCAGGCTCCACCCTTTCTGCCTCGCCTCACCCCATGCTTGGAATAAACTCCCTGAGCCCATACGCCAGGCCCACTCCCTGCCCATCTTTAAATCCTTGCTCAAAGCCCACCTCTTCAATGTGTCCTTTGGCTCCTAACCACTATACCTCTATTCAGAAATATAGACTGCCCCAACTTGACATTTCGTCCTTTAGATTGTAAGCTCCTTTGAGCAGGGACTGTCCTTCGTTGTTAAACTGTACAGCGCTGCGTAACCCTAGTAGCGCTCTAGAAATCTTAAGTAGTAGTAGTAGCCTGTCTAGGCTCAGTCCCAGCGCACCCGTTCCCGTCAACGGCATGCGCCTAAGGCCCCTGCGGCTCCCCAGCAAAGGCAAGGGACGGGCTTTTGACTGGCTTCAGTGCAGCATAACCTCAGAAAAAGTGTCCATGCCAGACGACTTGCCAGTTGAAGGGAGGTTGATATTTTTTTACCAAAGGTGGCCTCTCATAACCTCCGACTGGTGGGTTCTTCAAATAGTCCGGTTAGGATACACCCTCAATCTGATATCCAAACCTCCAAATTGCCCACCGGGAGCTCATTCTTACAGCTCCTAGCACAGGCAGGTACTTGCAGAGAAACTCTCTGCTCTTCTAAAGGCCAATGCGGTCGAACCCTTTCCACCAGGGGAAGAAGGGCTGGGATTCTATTCCAGGTACTTCCTTGTGCAAAAGAAAACAGGGGAGATGCGTCCCATCCTAGACCTAAGGGCCCTGAACAATGTCATAGTCCGAGAAAAGTTCAGGATGGTTTCCTTGGGCACCCTTCTTCCCATGATTTAGGAAAACGATTGTCTATGCTCTGTGGACTTAAAGGACGCCTATACTCGCATCTCGATACTCCCAGCTCACAGGAAGTATCTTCGATTTTGGTTGGGAACTCGGCACTTTCAGTACTGTGTACTGCCCTTTTGTCTCATGTCTGCGCCCAGGGTTTTCACAAAGTGCCTGGCAGTTGTCGCAGCGTCACTATGCAGACTGGGAGTGCATGTGTTTCCTTATCTTGATGATTGGCTGGTGAAGAGCACCTCGGAGACAGGCGCTCTACAGTCCATGCGGATGACTATTCGGGTGCTAAAACGTCTGGGCTTCGTGATCAATTTTCCCAAGTCTCACCTTGTCCCGGTTCAGAAATTAGGGTTCATTGGAGCTCTGTTGGACACACGGACGTCTCAAGCTTATCTTCTCCAGACAAGGACAGACAATCACCTGGCCCCTCGTGTCCATGGCTCGAGCGTCTCAACAGACAGATGTTGAGACTCTTAGGACACATGGCCTCCACAGTTCATGTAACTCCCATGGCACGCCTACATATGAGATCAGCTCAATGGACCCTAGCTTCACAGTGGTGCCAGGCCACAGGGGATCTAGAGGATGTGATCCATCTCTCCACTGACTTTTGCAGTTCCCTTCAGTGGTGGATCATTCAAACCAATTTGACCTTGGGACGTCCATTCCAAATTCCTCAGCCACAAAATGTGCTGATGACGGATGCATCCCTCCTGGGGTGGGGAGCTCATGTAGATGGACTTCACACTCAAGGAGCTTGGTCCTTTCAAGAAAAAGGTCTTTAGATCATCCTCCTGGAATTACGAACGATCTGGAACGCTCTAAAGGCTTTCAGAGATCATCTGTCTAACCTAATCATTCTGATCCAGACAGACAATCAGGTTGCTATGTATTACACCAACAAGCAGGGGGGCACCGGATCTCACCCTCTGTGTCAGGAAGCCATCCGGATGTGGCTTTGGGCGCGCCGTCACGGCATGTTTCTCCAAGCCACTTATCTGGCAGGCGTAAACAACAGTCTGGCCGACAGGTTGAGCAGGATAATGCATCCTCACAAGTGGTCTCTGAACATGTGCATAGTCCGCAAGATCTTCCGAGCATGGGGCACCCCCTCGGTGGATCTTTTTGCCACTCAGATCAATCACAAGGTTCCTCAATTCTTTTCCAGACTTCAGGCTCACGACAGACTAGCGTCAGATGCCTTTCTCCTAAATTGGGGGACAGGCCTTCTGTATGCGTATCCTCCCATACTTCTAGTAGGGAAGACTTTGCTGAAATTCAAGCAAGACCGGGGAACAGTGATCCTGATTGCACCCTTCTGGCCTCGTCAGATCTGGTTTCCTCTTCTGGAGTTGTCCTCCGAAGAACCGTGGAGATTGGAGTGATTTCCGACCCTCATCTCTCAGAACGAGGGGTCGCTTCTGCATTCCAGCCTCCAGTCTCTGGCTCTCACGGCCTGGATGTTGAGAGCTTAGAGATTGCCTCCTTGGGTCTTTCAGAGGGTGTCTCCCGGGTCTTGCTTGCTTCCAGGAAAGATTCCACGAAAAACTGTTATTCTTTCAAATGGAGGAGGTTTGCCGTCTGGTGTGACAGCAAGGCCTTAGATCCTTTTTCTTGTCCTACAAGGACTCTGCTTGAATACCTTCTACACTTATCAGAGTCTGGTTTCAAGACCAACTCCGTAAGAGTTCACCTTAGTGCAATTAGTGCTTATCATCAACGTGTAGAGGGTAAGCCTATCTCTGGATAGCTTTTAGTTGTTCGCTTCATGAGAGGTTTGCTTTTGTCAAAGCCCCCAGTCAAACCTCTACCAGTGTCATGGGATCTCAACGTCGTTCTCACTCAGCTGATGAAAACTCCTTTTGAGCCACTGAATTCCTGCCATCTGAAGTACTTGACCTGGAAGGTCATTTTCTTGGTGGCTGTTACTTCAGCTCATAGGGTCAGTGAGCTTCAGGCCTTGATAGTACATGCACCTTATATCAAATTTCATCACAACAGAGTAGTCCTCCACACGCACCCTAAGTTCTTGCCAAAGGTGGTGTCGGAGTTCCATCTGAACCAGTCAATTGTCTTGCCAACATTTTTTCCCTGTCCTCATACCCACCCTGGTGAAGACAAGTTGCACACCTCGGACTGTAAGAGAGCATTGGCCTTTTAAGTGGAGCGGACAAAGCCCTATAGACAGTCCGCCCAGTTGTGTATTTCTTTTAATCCCAGTAGGAGGGGAGTTACTACTACTACTACTACTATTTAGCATTTCTATAACGCTACAAGGCGTACGCAGCGCTGCACAAACATAGAAGAAAGACAGTCCCTGCTCAAAGAGCTTACAATCTAATAGACAAAAAATAAATAAAGTAAGCAAATCAAATCAATTAATGTGAACGGGAAGGAAGAGAGGAGGGTAGGTGGAGGCAGGTGGTTACAAGTGGTTACGAGTCAAAAGCAATGTTAAAGAGGTGGGCTTTCAGTCTAGATTTAAAGGTGGCCAAGGATGGGGCAAGACGTAGGGGCTCAGGAAGTTTATTCCAGGCGTAGGGTGCAGCGAGACAGAAGGTGCGAAGTCTGGAGTTGGCAGTAGTGGAGAAGGGAACAGATAAGAGGATTTATCCATGGAGCGGAGTGCACGGGAAAGGGTGTAGGGAAGGACGAGTGTGGAGAGATATTTGGGAGCAGCAGAGTGAGTACATTTATAGGTTAGTAGAAGAAGTTTGAACAGGATGCGAAAACGGATAGGGAGCCAGTGAAGGGTTTTGAGGAGAGGGGTAGTATGAGTAAAGCGACCCTGGCGGAAGACGAGACGGGCAGCAGAGTTTTGAACCGACTGGAGAGGGGAGAGGTGACTAAGTGGGAGGCCAGCAAGAAGCAGATTGCAGTAGTCTAAACGAGAGGTGACAAGGGTGTGGATGAGGGTTTTGGTAGAGTGCTCGGAAAGAAAGGGGCGGATTTTACGGATGTTGTAAAGAAAGAAACGACAGGTCTTGGCAATCTGCTGGATATGAGCAGAGAAGGAGAGAGAAGAGTCAAAGATGACCCCAAGGTTTCGAGTTGAGGAGACAGGGAGAATGAGAGAGCCATCAACAGAAACAGAAAACGGGGGGAGGTGGGTTTGGGGGGGAAAATGAGAAGCTCGGTTTTGGTCATATTTAATTTCAGGTGGCATTGAGACATCCAGACAGCAATGTCAGACACCCACGCTGAAACTTTGGTTTGGATGCAAGGTGAGATATCAGGGGTAGAAAGGTAGATTTGGGAGTCATCAGCATAGAGATGGTAGGAAAAGCCATGGGTTGAGATTAATGAACCAAGGGAAGAAGTGTAGATAGAAAAGAGGAAGGGACCAAGAACAGAACCCTGAGGTACGCCGACAGGCAGAGGGATAGAAGTAGAAGAGGATCCACCAGAGTGAACAGTAAAGGTGCGGAGGGAGAGGTAGGAAGAGAACCAGGAAAGGACAGAGCCCTGGAATCCAAGTGAGGACAGGGTATCGAGAAGTATGCTGTGATCGACAGTGTCAAAAGCAGCGGAAAGATCAAGAAGAATGAGGATGGAATATTGACCTCTGGATTTAGCCAGTAATAGGTCATTGGAGACTTTAGTAAGCGCAGTTTCGGTTGAGTGGAGAGGGCGAAAACCAGATTGTAGTGGGTCAAGAATAGCATGTGAGGAGAGAAAATCAAGGCAGCGGCAGTGAACAGCACGCTCAAGTAATTTGGAGAGAAAAGGAAGGAGGGAGATGGGTCGGTAATTAGAGGGACAAGTAGGGTCGAGTGAAGGCTTCTTAAAGAGAGGTGTGACCACAGCATGTTTAAAGGCAGCAGGGACAGTCGCAGTGGAAAGTGAGAGGTTGAGAATGTGACAGATAAAAGGAATAAGAGCAGGAGAGATGGCATTAAGAAGGTGGGTGGGAATGGGATCAGAGGAACAGGTGGTACATTTTGAGGAAGAAAGGAGAAGTGTAGTTTCCTCAATAGTAACTTCAGGAAAGGAGGAAAGGGAATGAGGGGAAGGAGAGAGAGGGTAACGGACTAGTGGAGGGAGAGGCTGGCGGATTGCATATCCTTTACTTATACCCAAGCTGGGCTGACTCTAGAGGGCCATGTCACGGCTCATAATGTCAGAGCCATGGCTGCGTCAGTGGCTCAATTGAAGTCAGCTTCTATTGAACAGATTTGCAAGGCTGCAACGTGGTCATCAGTCCACAGATTCACATCTCACTACTACCTTCAGCAGGATACCCGACACAACAATCGGTTTGGGCAGTTGGTGCTGCAGAATCTGTTTGGGGTTTAGAATCCAACTCCACCCTCCTAGACCCTTTCCAGGCTGCACTCTCACTTAGTTGTGTTTCTTTTCAGGTCAATCTTTGTTATGTCCTCGCTGTTGCGAGGCCCAGTTGACCAATGTTCATTGTTTTGAGTGAGCCTGGGGGCTAGGGATACCCCAATCGTGAGAACAAGCAGTCTGCTTGTCCTCAGAGAAAGTGAAGATACTTACCTATAGCAGGTATTCTCCGAGAACAGCAGCCTGATTGTTCTCACAAACCCACCCTCCTCCCCTTTGGAGTTGTTCTAGTTCTCTGTTTTGCTTTTTATTAAACTGAGGAGGGCATGCTTGCGCTGCAGGCGGGAAGCCATTCGTGCATGCGCTGTTCGCTCTGCCTGCGTACCGGTGCATTCTGGAAGGTTTTTTGTTTGCTTAGGGATTTTCCAGTCTCCTGAGCCGTCGCGGACGACTACCCAATCGTGAGAACAATCAGCCTGCTGTCCTTGGAGAATACCCGCTACAGGTATGTATCTTCACTTTACAAGCAAACAATTTTACTTTCTGAGCAAACAAATTGACTCAAACAGATGGAATTAACGACACAAGCACCACATTTTACCAGTCTATTTGAAATGTTTATTTTTAATCACTTCTTGAGACAAAGTTATTATGAAACATTTAAGTGCCCCTAATATTCTGACTGAAGGCGAATGCAGTATTCAGACACTTCAAAAGATAGGTAGTTATTTCAGTAAACTTTTTGAGTATGAATCTTTTATGTTCATTCATTAGGGAAGATTGCAAAACAGCTCTCCACCTCTGTCCCTCATGATTGTGTTACTCCCACCCACAACCTAGTTTGTGAGTATGTGTATGTATGACGGTTTTGGTTGTGGTTTATGCCAGTGATGTTTGTGTCCTAGCACATAGTGCATGTGCACATTGCAAACAGCGTATTCTCTTTACACATTATTTCTTAGCAGCCACAACAAACCACACTGACTCATGGACCCCTTACTTTATTCTGGCTAATGTTTCTAGGAGCAGCAGTAATTATCAATTGCGCTTGTTCAACTGGTGCTCAGATTCGTAGTGTGCTGGCTGATGTCAACCGATGCTCTTTTGAATTCTGGTGGGACAAGACCTATTGTACATCATTACTGTCCCTAAAGATATCGCCTTTCTTTGGAATATTTGGAGGGGGCAGGGGAGGGCAGGGAAAGGGGTTGAGGGAAGATGACCAGGGAATGAGATGTTTATCCAGTGCTTTTGCACAATCGGTATTTGGGGTTCTCTTAATAAACAATGAATGCACAGATTGTTACTGGAGAAAAAGCCTCGAGAAGCTCCTAGAATTCTAAAATGTCTTCCAGGAGCAGGACTTCCTCATCATCGGCATAAACCTCCTTGTAGCTTACTGCTTACTGCTATCAGAGTAAAGAATTTAGCTTAGTAATAAACTTAGCTTAAATTGACTGGTCTCTGTGTTCTTCCCAGGGTCCCGACCGTGATCAACGGTGGCCAGCGTTTCTGTTTCTGCTTCAGGATCCCAAGCTAAATTCTTTACTCTGATAGTAGTAAGCAGTAAGCTACATGGAGGATTTTGCCAATGATGAGGAAGTCCTGCTCCTGGAAGACATTTTAGAAGTCTAGGAGCTTCTCGAGGCTTTTCCTCCAGTAACAATCTGTGCGTCCATTGTTTATTAAGAGAACCCCATATACCAATTCTGCATGTTGGCAGACGTGGGTATCTCTCCTCCCCTCCCCCGAAACTACTATCCAGTCCTTTTGACATTCATTTCCACGAATATATATGTAATTTACACTTTCCCAGGAGAAGTAGGGGTAAAATATAAAGCTTCAAAAAGTTAACTCCAACAAAAACATACCATTCCAATTCCAAATCTAGCTTCCTTTCTATTTACATGATCCCTGTACTCAAGTTTTGGCTGCTTCCTGTATATTATGTTTGGCTATAAAGAAAGAAAAAAAAAGTTCTGCAAACTTTCGGGCAGAAAAGTCTTTCTCACTCCTCAGAGTTTCTAGTTTAAACCAACCAATGATAAAGAAAGAAGGAAAGCCTAAAGTTGGTATTAAAAGGTTGGAAAGGTCTGTTTGTCCATGATACAGTCTTGATGGTGCACCCTTTCCCCTTTTTCAGTTAGTAACAGGCTCAGAAGATTTTCTTTCCCCATGCTTCTGAGAATATAACATGCAGACCACTCTCTGCTCCACAGATTCCTAAGAAAATCTTTCTGTACAAAATAGGGAGTTTGTCTCTCTGAAATGACATTGCTCCCCAGTGGTTTGGATAGGGCTGGTGACAAGAATTGGTGGTGTACTTTGCTGTTTGAGATATTAGTTTAGCAAACTATGTAGTTGCAACTATGAGATATTTTTATAAATGCAGTCCTAGTTACCAAGATTTATATAATAATTTCCTTATTATCCTGCTATACCAGTCCAGACTGATCGTAGCGAGGGCGGCTGACACCCGGGGCGGGTCGCCACTGCGCACCCCCCTTCCCGGGGTGCAGCACAGCGCCCCCCCCCCTTGGCGCGCACCCTCCCCCCTCCGAGCGCATTCTTACTTGCATTAGGAAGCGAGGGGCGGGCGAGAGGGCCGATCCGTCCCCGAGTGAATGTCGCTGGGAGCTGTGTCGGCTCCGCTGGTTCCTTGCTCTCTCTGCAATCTGCAATCAGCAGATGGAGGTAGAGACTTGAAGATTCCAATGACTACATCAGTATAATGTGTTTTTCCTTGTTTGCTGATCATCTTCTTTAAAGGGCTTTTTCTCCTGCTTTGCATGTTCTGATGGTTCCATTCCTGCATTCACAGGTGAATTCTCACTCTCGCTTATTCCATCTGCTCATTTGACTACCTGCCCAAGTTTAATGATGAAACTAGATTCTGGATGCTTGCTGTCTTACTTCAGCACTTTTTCCATGCTTGGATATGTTGATGATGATAAATAGGCTTAGATCCTTGTGATGGAGCTCTATATGTAGAATCTATTTCTATGAGTCTCATTCCTCCTTCAGCTCTAGGAACATACAGTCTTGGCATGCACTGATACATTCATGACTGTAGAGGACTTTTCTTGTTCGTATATCCAGTTTTTCAAAGAGGCCAGTCCACAATTCCAAAACTATATGACAATACAGGAATTGCAAGCTGGTTGATGGCCTGTAACTTATTCTTTAATGTTTGACACTTTTCAGTATCAGTTTTAATCTCCTGTAATATTCTTTTCTGCCCTTTCTCTCAATCCTATATGCTGGGCTGTTACTTCTTTTTCAACTCCTAGATATTTATATATATCTTCCTGTTCAGGTTCTTTGATGGCACAATCATGGGTCAGAGAGATGTTTTCAGTTTTACTCAATTTTCCTCCTAGGAATGTCACCTTAGCACATTTATGTAGGCCAAAAGTCATCCCGATGTCATTTGAAAACTTTTTACTAAATGAAGTTGTTTTGCCAGATGTTGATATCTGGAACTATAGAGCTTCAAGTCATCTACAAATAATAGGTGTAATGTTACCTCTGGGTCTTTGCCCTTTCTAGGATTAAAGAGTGTATTCAGAAGGTTAAGTGCTATACAAAACAAGAGTAGTGACAAGGAGTTTCCCTGAAATATTCCTCGCTGGATCCTTTCAAACTGGAGACGGATTGTGGTTTGCTATATTTTCAAATTTAATGTACTCGATTAATTTAAAGTTTATTTTGTACTTTTCAAGACAATGTATTATCCAGGAATGTGGGCACTATCAAAGGCTTTCTTGTAATCAATCCATGCTACAATGAGGTTTGTGCTTTTCTTAGCACTAGCCATGTGGCTTTATTTAGCAAGAGCTGGTATTTCGTTCCATATGCTCCTCTATTATTGCACTTCTAGTTTATTGCAGCAACATGGAGAGGGTCAAAGTACAAACACACAAACCAAAAGAAAAAAAGCACCAAGGGCTTTCAAAATATGGACAAATCTGTTAATCTTGGACCTGACATGGGCTTTGTTTCAGAGTACAGCGTCTGCATCAGGGGTCATTCAAAGAAATGATTATCAATCACTGCAAACCCAACCCCAGCATTCTAGATCATACAGCACCCAGAAATATTGTACCTCTTAGTGTTCTGTGTTATCTGTAAAAATGGCAGCAAACCAAAAGGAGTGAACAGCTTGTAGATCATAGAAAGACAAGTTATTGGTCTGTAAATTTTGAGACGATTACTTGCATCTCCTTTTGGAAATAGATGCATTCTTCTGTTATTAACCAATGTGGTGTCAAATGTAGTACCTGATCAGTTGATTTTTGAAGTTTGCCATGTCTTGGTGAAGGGATGTTAACTGTTTGAGCCCAAAAGCTGGTCATTCCCTCTGGGCCGTGGTTCTTCCAATTTCGTGCTTTTTTTTTTTTTTTTACCTGTTTTCCAGCTCTTTTGTTACTTCAGGCCTTTTCTTAGCTATAATGTTTATCTGTTCCAAATTATCCTGTATGCATGGTAGTCATTCTGTATCTTGGTTATGCTCTACAGAGTCCTCATATAAGTTTCTCCAGAATTCAGCTTGGATTACCTTGCCCCTTTCCTGAAATGCAACATATTTATCTATGTCTGTATAGGCCAGCAGCTCATCTGCTAATTCCTCCATTTCTGGGTCTCTCTCCTGCATTTCTTCTTCCTCCTCAGTTGACTTCTATTCCTGTTCTTATTTGTCATGCTGTTCTACATTTTTGGAGCTCCTCTCTCCTTTTCTACCTCATCTATAAAAGATAACAGTTTTTCTACTGAATTGTTTTCTTGTTTCCCCCTTTGACCTTTCTGATGATATGTGGCGCATTATGATTATTTACACTTGTTTAATAGTCTCTACCGAAGAGACATGGTGACTGATATTGATTGTTAATTTCTATTAATTGTAACTTTGTGCCATCCTTGTCCCACTTTGTATATGGTTGTTGACTTACATTGGATTATCAGAAGAGTTATTCTGGTGGTTTTGTTTTTTTATTTTTGTTGAATATTTTTTTGATGGGGAAGAGAAGAATTTGGGATATAAAATATGGTTAAATCAAGCAAGCAGAGAAAATTAGGACCATTACTTATGTAACATGCGATATTCAGTGTAATGTTCAAGGATTCAATCACCCTATTAAACAGAAAAAGTTATTTATGCAAGTACATCTGTTAAAATCAGCTGCGTTTTTGCAAGAAGCACATTCAGCTAGCATGGAATATTTCAAAATGAAAGGAAATCTGGATGGTCAAATTTATGCCAATGAATTTAGTTCAGCCAAAAGAGGAGTAGTGATTTTATTTTCCTCTCATTGTGCTTTCAAGTGCAAGATATATTATTGGATAAAGAGAATAAGTATTTGATTTTGGTTGGTATGTTAGATAATAAATAATTCCATTGGCTAATGTGTACACATCTAATTCTGATTTGGTTGATTTTCTAGTGTAATTGTTTTGAAAACTTAAACTGAATGCTTGTGGGGGGGAATAGTCTAGTTTGTCTAAACAACTTACTTCTACATCTAAAGAATTGCATAAACATTTAAAAGATTTTGGTCTCTTTGACTTATGGGTGAGAAGTGTATTTAGGTGAATGTTTTATTTATTTATTTACTTTGTTCTTATATCTTATATAATCCAGATTCCAGTTATTCAGTTCTATGTGGCTTACAATAGTAAAGAAGTGATATAAGCTATACAATATTTAGTTTCAAGCAAGATGAAAGGTAATATCATTGTAGGAGCTATGCATATTTACGAATTGATTAAGGATCAAAAACATTTTTCAATACAGTAAATTGTACAGTTAATGTAAAAACTTGTCAAACAGGAAGACCTTTAGAAATTTGTAAAACATTAAGTAGTTAGTAATATTTTTATCTAATTTGGAATGGAATTCCATTAGAATCCATGTGAGAAAAGTCTGTGTAATATAGAATAGATGACAAATTCTCTAGATCTTGTAGACACATTACGGGATGGGAGATTGATCAGGTCCGACATGTAGTTTGGGGCCAAACCATAAATTATTTTATATATGTGTACATGTTTTAAAGATGATTCTAGCTTTCATCGGGAGCCAATGAAGTTTGGAAAGCAATAGAGAAACTCTGTCGAATTTTGAAGCTTTTAATACAAGCCTGGTGGCTGTATTAAGGGTAGTCTGAAGCCTTTTGGGTAAAGATTCCTTGTTCCCTAAATAAACTGAGTTACAGTAGACCAGTTGTAACAGGGCTAGTGTTTATGCCAGTGAGCAAAATGTATTAGATGGGAAGAAAGGTCTGATCCTTTTTAGTTTCCATAAAGATCGAAAGGCTTTGGTAACCATGGAATTGACCTGTTCACATATCAGGAATTGATCAGTAATGATCCCAAATATTTTTAGAGTAGATTTCAGTGGGTAAGTCACTTGGTTTATGGTGAAACTGGTCTGTTTGTGAAAGCTATTAGGATGAAAGATTATAAGAAATTTAGTCTTATTCCGGTCCATCAGATTAAGGGTTCTCTGAATGGAATTAAAGATACATTGGATCTCATTGTCAAACGGTATGTAAATGGTGACATCATCAGAATACATAAAAGACTGAAGATCTTTGGTTTCCAGGAGACAACCTAAACGTTCTATCATGATATTAAAGAGGATGTGATAAGTACATAAGTATTGCCATACTGGAACAAACCAAAGGTCCATTAAGCCCAGCATCCTGTTTCCAACAGTGGCCAATCCAGGTCACAAGTACCTGGCAAGATACCAAAACAGGACAATACATTTTATGCTGCTTATCCTAGAAATAAGCAGTGGATTTTCCCCAAGTCTATTTTAAGTGGAGTGGAGGAGTGGCCTAGTGGAGTGGAGGAGTGGCCTAGTGGTTAGAGCACCGGTCTTGCAATCCAGAGGTGGCCGGTTCAAATCCCACTGCTGCTCCTTGTGATCTTGGGCAAGTCACTTAACCCTCCATTGCCTCAGGTACAAACTTAGATTCCTTGTCATCAAACAGATGCAGCCATTACAGATGGGTTGTGTCCATCAACCAGCAGAGGGAGATAGAGAGCACACTTTTTTCAGTGCCTCATACCAGCTTGCTCCACTGCCTCTCTTCAGTATTCTCTATCTCCCCTAGCAGAGTGGCTGCAGCTTCTTCGAGCTCCATCTAAAATCTGCCTGGAGGTTGCTCCTGTGCTTTTGCCAGTTGTTAGCAGGGGTGTTGGAGGCTATAGCAGCTTCACTTTAAAGGCACATAGGTTCGCCCTTTCCCTGCCTTACCCGTACCTCCGTGGATGTGGACACATTGCTTAGCTTTCCCTGTCCTTCCCCACCAACAGTGGATGCAGGCACATAGGTTCGCCCTTTCCCTGCCTTTCCCACTCACCTGAGCCTCCGGAGTTCTATTTACCTCTGTTTTCTTCACAGCGTTAAAAAAAAAAAAAAAAAAAGAAGGAACAGAGGTTTTTCCTTGCCTTTTCCTGTGGGACCGGAGCTGTGATACTCGGTCCAGTGAGGTAAGAGTGTTTTCTAACTCCTCCGGAGTGGGCCCGTGATCGGGGCGATTTGGCGTGAACCGCCATTTTGAATTTTACCACCGTTTTCGGCGATGGCTGTGGAGACAGTAAAGCGCTGTTCCAAGTGTGGCAAGCGCAGATCAGTAGCGGGGCTCTGTAAATCGTGCTGTACAGACGTTAGAGCCGGCCCGAGCATGGTGAACGACGATTCTTCACGCTCTGAGCTGGCAGCGGAAGCCATTTTGAATTTACCACATGGCGCGGCTGATATGAGAGCTACTAGCCCCAGCAGAGATCCGGGTGCCCAGGGTGAGTTTTTTCTCCCCTGATTTTGTCTTATTAATGCATAAAGCATACATGCTTAAAAGAGCTCTCCCACAAAGCCCTGCAGGGGCCTCTTCTAATGCCCCCCCCCCCCCCCCGGTGGATTCTAGCCTGGGTATGCCCTCTGAGGCGTTATTCCCTGATAATTGGCAGAATATGAAGCGCAGAAGGGCTCTTTCCCCTTCAGAGAGTGCTGCACCTCCATTCCCCCCCCCCCCCCCCCCCCCCCCCCGTGGTCGGGCTGCGAGGATTCGGAGGACTCTGGCAGGCCTTCATGGTCTGAGGAGCCAGAGTCTGGTGCAGAAGTGACTCAGGATCTGGATGATCCCTCCGCGGTGAGGATTTTCCAGCGTGATGAGCTGCCAGTGCTTATTTCTGATGCCCTGCAGGCTCTCTCTATTGAGGACCCTGCCAGTGGCACAGCCTCCTCTGTGAATCCTAGGATGGCTAGTACCAAAAAGCCTGCTCGAGCCTTTCCTTTGCATGACTCTATCCAAGAGCTTATTTCGGCTCAATGGGCTGACCCTGAGGGACCTTTGAAAGTTTCCAGGGCTATGGGGCAATTATACCCTCTGAGTGAGGAGCATATGGCTCGCTTTGCTATGCCTAAAGTGGATGCCTTAGTCACAGCTGTGACAAAGAGAACTACCCTCCCTGTTGAAGGAGATGTTGCCCTGAAGGATATTCAAGACCGTAGACTGGAATCAGCACTTAAACGGTCATTTGAAATTGCAGGTCTCACTATTCGGGCGTCTGCATGCAGTTGTTATGCTGCTAGAGCCTGCCTGGCTTGGTTGCAACAGGCAGTGGAACAGCCTGGTGATGGAGCGGAGCCCTTTTCAGATGTGGCTTCGCTGATGGAGTCGGCCTTGTCCTTTCTTGCTGACGCCCTTTATGATATTGTCAGAGCTTCGGCTAAACACATGGCAGTAGCAGTGGCGGCTCGCCGTCTTCTTTGGCTACGGCATTGGGCGGCGGACATGGCCTCTAAGCAAAGGTTGGTGAAGTTGCCCTTTCAAGGCCTTCTCTTGTTTGGTGAGGAGTTGGAGAAAATTGTGAAGGGCCTGGGTGAGGCTAAACCCCAGCGCTTGCCCGAAGATAGGCCTCGGCCTTCCTCTAAGGTGCGGCGGTCCACTCCTCTAACAGACCTCGCTTCCGTGAAGCTCGAAGGTACCGCCCGGGGCATTCTGCTGGGTTCACTTCTCGTGCCCATTTTCAGCAGAGGAACTCCTTTCGCTCAGACAAATGTTCCACAGCCACTGGCTCAAGGCCTGGAGTTCAGGGGCGACCCTCTCAATGATGGTGCGCTGGCCCTCTCCCCGAGTCCTGTCATCGGAGGACGTCTTTCCCTCTTTGCCGAGGAGTGGGCCAACATTTCCTCAGATCAGTGGGTCTTGAACCTGATCAGAGACTGTTTCAGAATAGAATTCGACGCCCCTGTAAGAGACGTGTTTGTGGAGTCCCGATGCGGTTCTGCCGCCAAACGGGCGGTGGTAGAGGAGACTTTGCAAGGTCTGATTCAGATAGGGGCCATGTCCCCGGTACCTTCCGCCGAACACGGCTGCGGCCGCTACTCCATCTACTTTGTGGTGCCGCGAAAAGGAGGGTCTTTTCGCCCTATTCTGGGCTTAAAAGAATTAAGTCCCTGAGAGTGCGGCATTTTCACATGGAAACCCTGCGCTCTGTCATTGCGGCGGTACAGCCAGGAGAGTTTCTCACGTCTCTGGACCTGAAAGAAGCTTACTTGCACATACCAATTTGGCCCTCGCACCAGAAGTTTCTGAGGTTTGCGGTGATGGGAAAGCATTTCCAGTTCTGGGCCTTGCCTTTTGACCTCACCACAGTTCCCCGCACCTTTTCGAAGGTTATGGTGGTAGTAGCTAAGGCGAGAGGGTATTCGGGTTCATCCATACCTGGACGACTGGCTCATTCGAGCAAACTCTGCTGCAGAGAGTCAGCATGTAACTGCCAGAGTGGTCTCAGTACTTCAATCTCTGGGCTGGGTCATCAATTTGGCCAAAAGTCACCTGACCCCCTCGCAGTCTCTAGAATATTTGGGGGCCAGGTTCAACACAGCCTCGGGGTATGTGTACCTACCCGAGCAAAGGCGGTGCAAGCTTCAGAATCAGGTCCGTCTGCTCCTGAGGATGCCCCGCCCGCGAGCTTGGGACATTGTCCAGCTGCTTGGATCGATGACGGCCACCATGGAACTGGTGCCCTGGGCAAGAGCGCACCTGAGACCTCTACAGTATGCTCTACTCCAAAGATGGTCTCCAGTATCTCAGGATTATCAATGCAGACTCTCTTGGCTCCCTGTGGCCTGACTCAGTATGGAGTGGTGGCTCTCAGCATGCTGCGGCGAGGAATGCCACTGGCGCTCCCCGATTGGTGCCTAGTGGTGACAGATGCCAGCCTGAAAGGCTGGGGCGCACATTGCAAGGGGAAGCATGCCCAGGGTCTATGGACACCCGAGGAGTCGGAGTGGTCCATCAACCGCCTAGAGTTGAAAGCGGTGTTTCAGGCGTTTCTGGCTTTTCAAGTGACCCTGGAAGGATTGGCTGTCAGAGTGATGTCGGACAACACGACAGCAGTGGCCTACATAAATCGACAAGGCGGCACTCATTGCAGAGCTCTAGCCGCGCAGGCCGAACAAATTTGCCACTAGGCCGAGCTGCATCTACAGTTTCTGTCGGCAGCTCACATTGCAGGTCAGAGCAATGTGCAAGCCGATTAAGCAGGCATCAGATCGATCCAGCGGAGTGGGAACTTGCAGGCGAAGTATTCCTGCAGATATGTGCCAAGTGGGGCAGGCCCGTGATGGATCTAATGGCGACAAGCATCAATGCCAAAGTCCCGTGCTTTTTCAGCAGACGGAGAGATCCTCGCTCGGCGGGGTTGGATGCCTTGGCTCAACCCTGGCCTCCGGGCCTACTGTATGTGCTCCCTCCGTGGCCCTTGATAGGGCGAGTGCTCCTGCTGATTCGGCTGCATCCAGGTGAAGTGGTTCTCGTCGCCCCAGATTGGCCCAGGAGGCCTTGGTATGCGGACCTCCGACAGATGCTCGTAGAGGATCCCCTTCAGTTACCTCTGGTTCCTAACCTGTTGTCACAGGGTCCGGTGACCATGGAGGACACCGGCCGATTTGGTCTTATGGCCTGGCGATTGAGAGGGCTCAATTGAGAGACAAAGGCTAATCCAATAAAGTAATTATCACTCTCCTGCAAGCCCGCAAGCGTTCCACTTCCATGGCTTATGCCAGGATTTGGCGCCAGTTTGAAGTCTGGTGTGCTTCCTAAGAGATCACACCCCTGCAGGCTCCTGTCTCGCCGATTCTGGACTTTTTGCAGGATGGTGTACAAAAAGGATTGGTCTATAATTCCCTGCGGGTGCAAGTGGCAGGGTTGGCCTCCCTGCGCGGCAAGGTTGAAGGCGTGTCTTTAACTGCTCATCCAGATGTGGCACGGTTTCTTAGAGGGGTGCTTCGGCTCCGTCCTCCCGTGCGTGCACCTTGTCCAGCTTGGAACCTTAGGCTAGTGCTGAAAGCCCTTCAGGGTGCTCCCTTTGAATCGCTTCGGCGTGCTTCAGAGACAGATTTGACACTGAAGGCCATCTTTTTAGTGGCCATTACTTCGGCGAGACGGGTGTCAGAGCTCCAGGCGCTGTCCTGTAGAGACCCTTTTCTGCAATTTTCAGAGTCCGGGGTCACGGTTCGGACCCTGCCTTCCTTCTTGCCTAAGGTGGTTTCAGCGTTTCACCTAAACCAACCTATTTTATTGCCCTCCTTTGTCAAGGAGGAGTTTCCAGAATCTTTTGGGCAATTGCACCTGTTGGACGTGCGCAGGACTCAGCTGCAGTATCTGCGAGTTACTAACTCTTTGAGGACCTCTGATCATCTGTTTGTTTTGCTATCAGGTCCTCGCAGAGGGTCTCCAGCGTCTAAAGCCACTATTGCCCGCTGGCTCAAAGAATCTATCTTTTCAGCTTATTTGCTTGCCGGCCGGCCTCCGCCTGATGCCTTTAAGGTGCATTCCACTAGAGGAATTTCCTCTTCTTGGGCTGAAACTGGAGCACTCTCTCTTCAAGAGATTTGTAGTGCAGCAACAAGGGCTTCTAAGCTCTTTTGCCCGACATTACAGGCTGGATGTGGCTGCCAGGAGGGACGCACATTTTGACGCGTGGTGTGGCTTGTTCCCACCCTATCTAGGGATTGCTTTGATACATCCCATCTGTAATGGCTGCATCTGCTTGATGACAAGGAAGGGAAAATTAGGTTCTTACCGTGATAATTTTCTTTCCTTTAGTCATAGCAGATGCAGCCATGATCCCTCCATGTCTGATTGCTATCTGCTATAAATCTATTTCAGGTTCTGTTCATGTTTCCTGGAGATTCCGTCCTTGGGAGAAAGTCGGAAAACAGTCTTCAGGATTCTTGTTCAATTAAAGGAGGATGACTTAATTCCCTCCAGTTTCATGTTTTGGAGGATGAGTTTATTCCCTCCGGGAGGATGAGTTTATTCCCTCCAGTTATGTCTCAGTGGAGGATGAGTTTATGCCCTCCGGGAAGATGTTTCATTCCCTCCATTCTGAGTTAATGCCCTTTGTTGTAGGGCCATCGTTCGCTGTGAGGAAAGCTCATGTTATTCCCATTGCGGTTTGCCATACTGCTTTGGAAGCTTCAAATACTGAAGAGAGGCAGTGGAGCAAGCTGGTATGAGGCACATAAAAAAGTGTGCTCTCTATCTCCCTCTGCTGGTTGATGGACACAGCCCATCTGTAATGGCTGCATCTGCTATGACTAAAGGAAAGAAAATTATCATGATAAGAACCTAATTTTCCCTTGTGAGCCCTCCTGGGACAGAGAAATATCCAGAGTACCTGAATGTAACTCACCTTGAGCTACTACTGAAAAAGGTGTGAGCAAAATCTAAATAAATAATTAAATAATAATGGCTTATGGACTTTAATTTTAGGAAGCTATCTAAACCTTTTTAAAACCCTGCTAAGCTAACTGCTTTTACTCTCTGGCAACGAATTCTAGAGTTTAATTACACGTTGAGTGAAGAAATATTTTCTCCGATTTGTTTAAAATTTACTACTTTATAGCTTCATTGCGTGCCCCCTAGTCCTAGTATATTTGTAGAAAGAGTAAACAATCAATTCACTTCTACATGTTCCATTCCACTCATTATTTTATAGACTGCTATCATATCTCCCCTCAGCCATCTTTTCTCCAAGCTGAAGAGCCCTAGCCACTTTTGCCTTTCCTTATAGGGAAGTCCCATCCTCTTTATCATTTTCGTCATCCTTCTCTGTACCTTTTATAATTCCACCATATCTTTTTTGAATGTGGTAACCAGAACTGCACACAATATTGAGCGATACAAAGGAATTTTAAAGTCCTCATTTTTGTTTTCCATTCCTTTCCTAAATAATACCTAACATTCTATTTGCTTTCTTAGCCACCGCTACACACTGAGTAGAGGGTTTCAACGTATAATCAATGATGACACCTAGATCCCTTTCCTGGTTGGTGACTCCTAATGTGGAACCATGCATTACATAGTAATAGTTTGGGTTCCTCTTTCCCACATGCATCACTTTGCACTTGCTCACATTAAATGCCACTTGCCATTTGGATGTCCAGACTCTCAGCCTTGTAAGGTCCTCTTGTAATTTTTCACAATTCTCTTGCAATTTAACAACTTTGAATAACTTTGTTTCGTCAGCAAATTTAATTACCTCACTAGTTGCTCCCATCTCTAGATCATTTATAAATATGTTAAAAAGCATCAGTCCCAGCACAGACCCCTGTGGAACCCCACTATCTACCCTTCTCCATTGAGAATACTGACCATTTAACCCTACTCTTTGTTTTCTATTTTTTAACAAGTTTTTAATTCTCAGTAGTACACTACCTCCTATTCCATGACTCCAGTTTCCTCTGGAGTCTTTCAAGAGGTACTTTGTGAAATGCCATTTGAAAATCCAGATACACAGTATCGACTGTCTCATCTTTATCCACGTTTATTCACCCCTTCAAAGAAATGTAATAGATTAGTGAGGCAAGATTTCCCTTCACTCAGGGGGAATACCTGAGAAAGGAGATGATGGGCTGGGAGGAAGTACAAGAAGTGGAAGGACAGTGGTCCAGGCTGAAAAAAGCTATAAATAGGGCCACAAACCTTTATGTAAGGAAAGTAAATAAAAGCAAGAGAAAAAGGAAACTGATATATTTCTCCAAGCAAGTGGCTGAGAAAATAAAGGCTAAAGAGTTGGCGTTCCAGAAATACACAAAAACTCAAGAAAAGGAACACGGGGAGGAATACTGGATGAAAATGAAAGAAGCCAAGAGAGAGATACGTCTGGCGAAAGTGCAAGGGGAAGAACAAATGGCTAGAAATGTAAGAAGGGGTGACAAAACTTTCTTCAGGTATATTAGTGATAGGAGAATGACTAAAAAGTGAATTGTGAGACTAAAAGATACTGCGAACCGCTATGTGGATAATGATGAAGAGAAAGCAAATTTGCTAAATAGATACTTTTGTTCTGTTTTCACAGAAGAAAATCCTGGAGAAGGACCGCGATGGACTGGAAAAAGTAAAAATGAGAATGAAGTGGATAGAGCACCGTTCACGGAAGAGAGTGTGTATGAACAACTTGAAAAGCTAAAGGTGGACAAAGCCATGGGACCAGATGGGATCCACCCCAGGATATTGAGGGAGCTCAGAGAGGTTCTGGCGGGTCCTCTTAAAGATTTGCTTAATATATCCTTGCAGACGGGAGAGGTTCCGAGGGATTGGAGAACGGCGAATGTGGTCCCTCTTCACAAAAGAGGTGATAAGGAAGAAGCTAGAAATTACAGGCTGGTAAGCCTCACTTCGGTTATTGGAAACATAATGGAAGCGATGCTGAAGGAAAGGATAGTGAATTTCCTGGAAGCAAATAAGTTGCAAGATCCGAGACAACATGGTTTTACCAAAGGGAAATCGTGCGAAACGAATCTCATTGAATTCTTTGATTGGGTGACAGGAGAATTGAATCAGGGACAAGCTATAGACATAATCTACTTAGATTTCAGCAAAGCTTTTGACACGGTTCCCCACAGGAGGCTCTTAAATAAACTGGACGGGCTGAAGATAGGACCCGAAGTGGTGAACTGGATTAGGAACTGGTTGACGGACAGAAGCCAGAGGGTGGTGGTGAATAGAATTTGCTCGGAGGAGGGAAAGGTGAGTAGTGGAGTGTCTCAGGGATCGGTGCTGGGTCCGATTCTGTTCAATATATTTGTGAGTGACATTGCCGAAGGGTTAGAAGGTAAAGTTTGCCTATTTGCGGATGATACAAAGATCTGTAACAGAGTGGACACCCGGGAGGGAGTGGAAAACATGAAAAAGGATCTGAGGAAGCTAGAAGAATGTTCTAAGGTTTGGCAATTAAAATTCAATGCGAAGAAATGCAAAGTGATGCACTTAGGGAATAGAAATCCACGGGAGACGTATGTGTTAGGCGGTGAGAGTCTGATAGGTACGGACGGTGAGAGGGATCTTGGGGTGATAGTATCTGAGGATTTGAAGGCGACGAAACTGTGTGACAAGGTGGTGGCCGTAGCTAGAAGGTTGTTGGGCTGTATAGAGAGAGGTGTGACCAGCAGAAGAAAGGGGGTGTTGATGCCCCTGTATAAGTCGTTGGTGAGGCCCCACCTGGAGTATTGTGTTCAGTTTTGGAGGCCGTATCTTGCTAAGGATGTAAAAAGAATTGAAGTGGTGCAAAGAAAAGCTACGAGAATGATATGGGATTTGCGTTACAAGACGTATGAGGAGAGACTTGTGGACCTAAACATGTATACTCTGGAGGAAAGGAGAAACGGGTGATATGATACAGACGTTCAAATATTTGAAAGGTATTAATCCGCAAATGAACCTTTTCCGGAGATGCGAAGGCGGTAGAACGAGAGGACATGAAATGAGATTGAAGGGGGGCAGACTCAAGAAAAATGTCAGGAAGTATTTTTTCACGGAGAGAGTAGTGGATGCTTGGAATGCCCTCCCGCGGGAGGTGGTGGAAATGAAAACTTTAACGGAATTCAAACATGTGTGGGATAAACATAAAGGAATCCTGTTCAGAAGGAATGGATCCTAAGGAGCTTAGCTGAGATTGGGTGGCAGAGCCGGTAGTGGGAGGCGGGGCTGGTGGTTGGGAGGCGGGGATAGTGCTGGGCAGACTTATACCCTGAAGAGGACAGGTACAAATCAAAGTAGGGTATACACAAAAAGTAGCACATATGAGTTTATCTTGTTGGGTAGACTGGATGGACCGTGCAGATCTTTTTCTGCCGTCATCTACTATGTTACTATCCAGCTCATAATCGAAAGTGATCGCCGGCCATTTCCCCGACACAAATCGGGAGATGGCCGGCGATCGCGGAAAAGTGGCGAAATTGGTATAATCGAAAGCTGCTTTTTTTGACAGCATTGCCGCTTTCCCGTCGCCTCGCTGGTGAAAGTTCAAAGGGGCGTGTCGGTGGCGAAGCGAAGGCGGGATATGAGCGGGTATGGGCGTGGCTACCAGATAGCCGGCTTTCGCCGATAATGGAAAAAAAACGGCGTTAAGCAGTATTTCGCCGGGTTTACTTGGTTCCACCAAAAAAAAACCCCACTTTCAGCACTTTTTTTTCTAGCCTATCTGCCAGCCTCAAATGCTGTACCTACCTCCATGACAGCAGAATGTGTTCTGTCCTCCGACAGCCTTTTCCTGCTTGTGATGTGGCACTGGGGTGAGTGTTACACCTTTTCTGTTATTTGCACTGCAGAGTCACATCAGCAATGCACTGTCGTGGGTGTAGGTATTGGTAGTTGGTAGGCTCTACTCCCCTGGTGCTTTCCCCCTGCTAACTGGGTCAGAGTGTGCCTTTTTTTGTTTCCTGTTGTATTCCATGCGGTAGTGGCCATTTTTGTAAGCCAGTTTTAGTTCCCTTTCCTGTGTTACCCACGTTAGAGAACGTAGTTCTTACCTTGAATGGTGCTGAAAGAGGGCATTGTACACCATTGTGCCAGCTCTGACCTACTGCTCATCTTAGTACCAGGGGGCTCTTTGCCAGTGGTGCAAAACCTCTGATCTGCAGTTAACTGTGAGTAAACGTGCTTATTCAAATAAAGGACTTTTTCAAAGAGATTAGTCTTCTGGTGTCAACTGGTGTGCCAAAGTTATACAGCAGCAATAAGTCCTAGAGGCTGTATGTAGGTCCCTGGAGCAGTTTTAGTGGGTGCAGTACATTTGTGGGTAGTGGGTTTTTGGGGGGGGGGTTGGGGGGCTCAGCTCCCAAAGTAAGGGAGCTATGCACGTGGGAGCTATTCTGAAGTCCACCGCAGTGACCCCTAGGGAGCCCGGTTGGTGTCCTGGCATGTCAGGGGGGCCAATGCACTAAAAATGCTGGCTCCTCCCACGACCAAATGTCTTGAATTTGGCCGGGGTTTGAGATGGCCGACATAACGTTTCATTATCGTTAAAAAACGACGCCGGCCACCTCAAACCCCGGCCAAATCCAAGGCATTTGGCTGGCCGGAATCGTATTATCGAAACAAAAGATGGCCGGCCATCTTTTTCGAAAATACGGGTCTGGCCAGCTGTTTGCGGCGCCGCCAAAATACATCGTCGGCCATGTATTTCGCCGGCCATCGTTCGATTATTCCCCTCTATGTTACTATGTAAATCCATATTGGCTCTGACTCATTAATCCATGGTTTTGAATATGATCTGTAATTTTGTTCTTTTTAATAGTCTCTACCATTTTGCCTGGCACTGACGTCAGGTCACTGGCTTATAATTTCCCGGATCACCTCTGTAACCTTTTTAAAAAATTGGCATTACATTGGCCACCCTCCATTATAGAAGAACCCTGTGGTACTCTGCAGTCTGGGAACCAAGCTGGAGAAGTGGATCCTGACATTTTTACTTTATATGTTTTGGATTTGGATAAACTTATGAACCACTTGTGTATGTTTCCACAAATACCAATCACATCTAGAAGTGCAGATACGATGTCATGATCTACCATGTCAAAAGCACTGGACATGTCAAATTGCAATATAATTTTCCTTCCAGTGCTTATTAGTTGTGTTAATCCTGTTTATGTGTAATGTAACAGGGAGAAAAGTGTGTTAGATACTCCTTTAGCTGTTTAGCTACCCAGGCCTTCCATGACCATTACAAAGAAGGGCATTGAAGCCACCGATCTGTAATTAGTCACATCATTTCGTTTCCCTAGGGGTTTTTTGGGGAATAGTACTATGTTTCCCATCTCAATTAGGAAGAAGACATTCTTTAACATGAAGATTATGTAGTTATAGAAGATGTCGATCAAAAAGTTTGGTCTATTGGAAAGAATATAACTGGGACATAAGTCGAGAGTGCAATGAGAGTGTGAATATTTATTAAGAAAGGATTACACCTCCATAGTGGAAGGAGGATAAAAGAAGCACCAGATTATATCAGTTTTTATATCTTTGTTTACACTTAGTTTTTTTTAGGGTTCTCAGAATATTTTGAAATTTGATTTTTGGTTGCTGTTAGAAGAGCTAAGAAACTTATCTTATAATTGCAAAATTATATGAAATTTGCTCTAGCTTCTTGTTCAACTAGAATCCATCTGTAAACAAGGTGGATCAGATGCAATATGGAAACAAATGTTACAAGTGCGTGCTGAATTAGCAATGTTAGAAACAGCAATCTTGTATGAATATGCAGCAAAATCTGATAAAATGCTTGTGTGGCAGTTGGAACACAAGCAAATTATAAGGCATATTGATAAAATAAGAAATACTGCTGTTGCTTTAGTCACTAAGGGCCTTGTTTACTTAGGTGCGCTAGTGTTTTTAGCACATGCACAAAATTAGTGTGCACTGTGTGGGCGCCTGCACAGCGTGCGCTAAAAACGCTAATGCGCCTCTAGCATGGCTTAGTAAACAGGGCCTTTTAAGGCAAAGGAGATAGTAGTGTGTTGCAGAATTTTTCCAAATATATTCCAAATTCCACTTGATGGTTTTAAATGGTGGTTAGTTAAACAACCTATTCCCAAATTATTTTATGAAATAAAATGATAGTTAACTTTGAGGTAATGGTGCCATTGTATCACTCAGAAGTAACAAAGTGGCGAAACCTGTTTTTTGCCTGCTGAATAATATAAAACATTAAGTAACTATATCATACCAGTATTAGTAGATCTTTTTAATGAAGTAGCAGAAAGCACAGACTACCAAATTCTGTTTACACAGCTACTAATATGCTGATTTCTAAGGAAGGAAAGCAATGCAGGAAATAACTGTGTGGTAGCTGCAAATTTAATACAGCAATTATTGGGGGCATTTTTTGCATTTCGTTTTACAAGTACCACATTAAAATGCCATGTACTGTGTGGTACTGAAATCAGAGTTAGCACAGAAGCACTTGGCTAATAGTTAAACTTTGACAAAATGCTGACTGACTTGGATTAAATGACAAGAAAAACTTGGTTGTATCTAAATTCAGGTTTAAGTTATGAGTAACTTCTTAGTTTTCCACAATATTGGCATAGCATTCAGCCTTGAAATTAATATCAATAGACAGGTCTTCAATTGGCATCAATAATATCATTTCAAAAACATATATAGAACTTGAATGTTAAACTTTCATATCAACTAAAGTACATTCAGATATAACAAAGAACAGCCTCTAGGATGCAGGAATAAAATTGGAGAAAAGACCTTACTATAACTTGAACGTTAAGCTTTTACAGCTGCCTCAAAACAGCAAATAGCTTACCCAAGGAAAACATCAACGGTCAGAAAAACTCTAATACCAACCCACTTGCAAACAATTACATTCTATTTTACAAATTTCTTAACACGTGTCTCTCATAAACTTTGAAAGTGAAGCAGAAAAATACTTAGCTTTCTAAAGAAATAGTGCGTGGTGTAACAAATAATTCCAAATCTTCCAAATAATCAAGGCGTAACAAATGTTGGCAAAACACTAGCAGAGCAAAATGAACTATATGGTGTCTCAATTCAACTCTCTAAAAGAACACTGTTTGATTCCCAGCAGAAGCCCTATTTCACTCATACTGCTTCAGGGGAACCAATTTCTCAAAACCAAATGCTGCCATTAGCTGCTTTCAAAGATGACGTTACAGTAATGTAATGTCATCTGCCTTTATAATATTTTTAACTAAAAATTTATCCAGAATTTTAAATATTAAATAATATAGGTGAAAGGGAGCCCAGAGGGGGTGAAGGGAGAAAGCCAAGATGGCGGCGATGCAGGACGGCTGAGGAGAAGTGCTCTTCCTAAAATATTAAAACTTATACTTTTCCTCTAAAGAGCATGCTGAAGAGTAAGCCTCGGGGACCTCCTCTACCAAAGCTGAAACCCTCCTCTTCGGATCAAACGTCTATCTCAGCCTACTTTTCAACTCCGATTTTGGGCGGTTCCATTACCGGGGCGAGAAAGAGCCCCAGTCAGGAGAGCAAATTTTTGCTTAGCCCGGCAGGGCCAGCTACCCTTCCCCTCCCGTGACCACACGAGAGAACATTACTGAGTACACTGAATAAGGAGCATTCTAAGGGGAGGCGTACCTCATCTCCGGAAAATCTGCCGAAGACATGAATCGGCTTTCAGGGGAAGGGAGCCAGCAACATTCGATAATGGCGTTGAGAGAGGCAACGGGGGAAGTTTCAGTGGTTAGTTATTCTCAAGAGGAAATTTCCTTGTGCGCCTCGGCGATTAAACCACTAGAGAAACCACAGGAGATATCGCGAGAATCTATATGGAATGCCCTTGAAACCCTGCATAAGGTATGTTTGTCTTTTGTATCAGTTTCATTAAATAATTCTATGCAAGTAAGAGAAGTCAAGAAATCAATTGAAATATTTTCCGCTAAACAAACTCAATTGGAAACGGACATGGTGAAAGTTCAGGAGAACCAAGCTCAATTCGCAGGTGATAGATTATTGTTACATCGTAAAATAGAAAATTTAGAGAACATTACAAGAAATTTGAATTTACGACTACTTAATTTCCCATATTCAAGATACGTTGCTCCAAGGGAGATGTTCCATAGGTTTTTGAGGGAGAACTATAAATATTCAGATCAAACATTTCCACCAGTGCAGAAGTTATATTACTTAAATACAAAATTTAAACAACAAGGGAATTGTGATCAGCAGTTAGATCAAGAACAACAACAAGAAAGATCGATGGATATATTAGATATTTCTACATTTTTGGATAACTCTAAAGAGGAAATTAAAATAAGAGTAATGCTTTTGGTGACTTTTGTATTTTCACAGGATAAAGAAGCCTTATTAAGGCTCTATTTTCAAAAAGTTCATCCTGAATTCTTGGGAGAGAAAGTGTCAGTTTTTCCAGACAAAGGAGGAAAAAAATTCCTGGAGTTGAAACAAGAGACTTTAGTACTAAATGCCCGCTTCCAATTACGTTTTCCATGTAAATGTATTTTGATTTTTAAAGACAAAAAAATATGTGTTCTTTGAACCTCTTCAATTGCATAGTTTCTTAAATGCGCAGGGTAGCACCGGTAATGGTCCAAATGATTAGCTGACCAATTATATAGGGGTTAACCTGTGTCTTTATTTGTGATATTTTTTTTATCCAACTTCCTTTGGAAATAATCTTGGACTCTCCCTTTATTAGCGGACTGTTTAATCAATAAGTAAAATTTTCCTTCGATGTTTTTCTCAGAATATATATAAATTGTGGATATTGATGTATTCTTTCAAAGATTATAATGTCTTTGTCTTTGATTGAAAGTTATAAATAAGTAAAATAAATAAATAAATAAATAAATAAATAAATAAATAAATAAAAGAGAGCCCAGAGACACCCCACAGCCAGCAGACCAAGATGAAGTTCATTCATTATTCGTTTTCACCCTATAAGTTTTCAAGGTGAGAAAACCTCTAAACCATTCAAAAACTGTGCCCATAATCCCAATCTCACCCAGTAAATGTAATAAAATATCATGATACACAACATCAAATGCTGCTGCTAGATCAAATTGAATTAATAAAACTTGATAATCTCTACCTAGCCAAGCTTTCATTTCTGATACTAATATATCCAAGGCTGTGTCCATACTTGCACCCTTCCTAAAAACCAACAGAGAATAGCTCAAAATATCTTAAGAATCAAAGGGAATTAAGCCCTAACGTGCACTTAGCATATGTGAAAATTCTTAACATAAAGCGCATTAAAGCCATTTGTAGTAAGTAAACGTTTTGTACATTCTATAACTGCACGTTATTTATATTTTTGTATTTATTTTTTTGGAGGGGATGTGTCGGGGTGGAGAATGGGCCTGGACAGACCATTCAGCTAGCATGTTGTTAATTGTGTGCACTAATCAGTTAGCACATCCATAATACAGGAGCCCTTACAGCCTCCTGAATAGGAGGTGGTAAGTGTTCCTGTGTCAATTTTTTTCAGGTTATACATGCTAATATGAACATTACAGCATGACCTGAAAATGAAGTACTTGAAAATGCCCTATTTCATTGACATGTGGGAAAGTCCCACGTTAGCATGCATTAAACCCATTTCCTAGCACACTTTAGTAGACATACCCCACTGTGTTTTAATGTGCTGTTTACATAGGAGAAACTAGTATTTTATGTTTACATATCCATGGTGAATGCAGCTCGTTTTTGAGAAAATGAGCCACAAACGATGCATTCTTATAGGAGTTGTGATAGTTAGAACCCCAGATATGAATTTATTAACCTGTATGTAAAAAGAAGACTTCGGAGTCTTTTTACCAAGCTGCAGTAAAAGGACTCCTGCAGTGACTTTGGCGTGTGGGTTTGCTGTGCGCTGAGGCCCTCTTTTACTGCAGCAGGTAAAAGGATTTTTTTAAAATTAGAAATGGCCATGAACACCTGCTATGCAGCCATTTCCTGTAGGAGCCTTTAGCAGTAAAGGCTTCCATGCTTACCTGGGGGTAACCACTGCCCGATTACCACCAGGTAAGCCCCAGGTGCTAAAATAATCAAACTATTTTTTGAACATTGGAAATGTTGCGCAGCATACACTGGCACTGCTGCTGAGCTCCTGTTGTAGCCCGGTAGTAGAGCTGATTTGACACGCACCATTGCCACGATAGCCCTACTGTGGCTTTGTAACAGAGCCCTGTAGTGCCAAAGGAGCTAAATTGTTTTGCTCTCATTCACCTTAATGAAGACAACCTTAGAGGAGAAAGAAGCATAAGATTCTGGACAGAACTCTGTTATGTTTGTTCTAGATTATAATGCAATTTACAGCAGTAAAATCCAGTCATATGATCATTATGTGAATTCCTTTAAAGTTAAGAAATAACACTAATCCTTCATCATTTCTTGACAGGCATTTGGGAATGCAAAAACCGCACATAACAACAACTCAAGTCGCTTTGGCAAGTTTATTCAAGTAAATTACCAGGAAACAGGCACGGTGCGGGGGTAAGTTAGAGTAATCTGTGAGTGTAAGTGTGATTTTTTTTAATTATATTCCTGTGCAGCAAGAAAGTAATACACTCTTAACTATATGGAATTGGATGTGGTGTAATTTTTTTTTTTTTTTTGGGGGGGGGGGGGGGGACATCCAGGGGTAGTACCCAAGTTCCATATGTTACAAGGAGTTTGATGGATGTTTTCAGGTGGTGGTGGTGGCAGTAACAAGAAAAATCAGCAAAGTGTTTGAGGACTGGTATATATTTGCAGATTGTGCAGCAGTTTCACTCATTCTTCCTACATGAACTTCCTGTTGCCAAGAAAACACATTCAAGGGATGGGGCCACTGCAGGGCCTATGAGAGAATGGTCCCTGACTGACAACATTCTGATTTTGGTTGTTGTATTTGCCACCTGAAGACATCTGCTAGGCTTGAGATCAAAGAAGTGAGGGTAGGAGGCAGGATACTTGGCAGGGTGGAATGGTTGGAGAGAGAGAACTTAGAAAGGTGTCTTATAGAAGCAGAGGAAGGGACAGACCCAAGATGTTGGCAGCAGTGGAATAGGACTTGGCGATGGGGACAAAGAGACGATCTAGGATCAGGTTTTCACAGGTATGTTTCTTCTCTGGGCCATAATATGTCTCCCTCTGATCCTATATGGAATATTTGTTTTAACTAAACAATGACACCATCAATGACAAATAGACAGTGGTTTCTTCAGTGTATCTATCTAATACACAACAAGTCTTACTACCAACATTAAACTCCACTCTCCCTTCCCATCAGTCACTTAACAGCAATCTCTCACAATCAAAAATAAAAAGAAAAGAAAATCAGGGTACTTCCGCAGTAGGCACACAAGTCTATTTCCATTGAATATATACCACCAGCATCTGTCAAAAGAACGCACCTTAAAGTGATGAAGTGCTGTCAGACCTGTAAATATGTAAAGACATATAAGTACATAAGTACATAAGTAATGCCATACTGGGAAAAGACCAAGGGTCCATCGAGCCCAGCATCTTGTCCACGACAGCGGCCAATCCAGGCCAAGGGCACCTGGCAAGCCTCCCAAACGTACAAACATTCTATACATGTTATTCCTGGGATTTTGGATTTTTCCAAGTCCGTTTAGTAGCGGTTTATGGACTTGTCCTTTAGGAAACCGTCCAACCCCTTTTTAAACTCTGCTAAGCTAACCGCCTTTACCACATTTTCCAGCAATGAATTCCAGAGTTTAATTACACGTTGGGTGAAGAAAAATTTTCTCCGATTTGTTTTAAATTTACTACACTGTAGTTTAATCGCATGCCCCCTAGTCCTAGTATTTTTGGAAAGCGTGAACAGACGCTTCACATCCCCAGGTAATAACCCGTACTTCTGTTGTAAGCCCCCAAAGGTGTGTACCCCTCCACCAGTGGGGTCAAAAAATTGTCCCATACACACCAACCCCTGCAGTTCCCATCACTTAAACAAGGCTTGGCCCCTCCCTGGTACAAATTCCTCATTATACAATACCGACGTGTACCAGGAATAATATTTAACCCCCAAGTAGTCTCAGCTGTACCATCCACCATGTTCACATGGTAAATTCATGAAAGGGTCCTCCCCATTCCCCTTCTCCAGACTAAACCCTGGGGGCAGCCAAGGAAGATTCAAAGGTACATAATCCACCGCCTCCTGCTCCAACTCCACCCATTGCTTGACTTCCTGTGTCTGCCAAGCAAGAATCACTCATAGTTGAGAGGTGTTTATGGACATCTGGCACCGCCAATTCCCTATATTTTTTACCTAACCATAATATGTGCCGGGCAACCCTAGGTTGCCTCCCTGCCCAGAGAAACCTATGGAACATACGCTGGATAGAATCCAAATCCCTGGTAAGAATCAAAACCAGCAAGGCCATAAACAAATACAGAAGACGAGGCAAAATCATAATTTTCAATACTTCAATGCGGCTCAGCCAAGAGACAGTAAGTTGGTTCCATTTCTTAAGGTCCTGTACCAGCTGACAGATCAGAGGTTTATAGTTGAAATCATATAAATGGACCTCCTCCCCCCCCCCCCCCCCATTAATACCCAAATATTTCAAGGAGGACCTTGCCCATCGAAATGAGAACTGGGCTTCTAACCTCACCACCCAATCGTGTGGAAGTATTTCAGATTTCCCTATATTAACTCGGAAACCGGATACCCTTTCATAAGACTCCAACACTGTAGTTGCTCCCCGCAATGAATTGTCCGGATCAGTCAGGGTTAAGAGAACATCATCTGCAAAAAGATTTACCTTATGTTGTGTCCCCTGCACCCGAACTCCATTGATAGAACCCTCACCTCTACAAACCGACAACAACCATAACAAAGGAAGAACACAAACATGCGGACAGCATCAACATAAAGGAAAGAAAGATCAAACCAAACACACACAAACAAAGAAACAACAATTAACAAAAATCCACACTACCCCAAACATAGAAGCCCCATACCAAAAAATCCAAATGGGTTACATCAACGCCAGATCCTTCGTAATCAAAACAATAACTGACTGGATCATGTCAGAAAACCTTGATCTAATCTTCATCACTGAAACCTGGATCCATGATCAAAAAGACCCCATAATCCTTGACCTATTCCCTCCAGGATACAAAATCACTCACTGGACCAGAAAAGAAAAGAGAGGCGGAGGCATAGCACTAATCTATCGATCACACTTTGCAACCGAAACCACTGCCGAGTCCATAACACCCGAACTTGAAATCGCCTCAATCAATATCCATAACAAATCCCTGCTCGATCACCTGAATTATATCCTGTTTTACAGACCACCAGGCAACTGGAACGATAGCTAGTCAAATTTCATGGACTTCATCTCAAACACCTGTGCATCCAATTCTAACATACTAATACTAGGAGACATCAGCCTCCACCTAGAAGACCCAAACTCTGCCAACGCATGAGAATGCAAGGAATTCCTCCACTTATGGGATCTCAAATGGCCACACATGCAAGCAACCCACACCAAAGGGCACACGCTTGACCTCATCTCATATAAATTGCCCATAGACCAAAACCTTGTAATAACTGGTACTAAATGGTCAGAAACACCATGGACCGACCACTACAAACTAAACCTCTCACTAAATTGGAGGAAGAAGGGCTCACACCGTACACAAGAACATAAATCCTACAGCACAAGAGGCCATATAGACTCGAAAACATTCTGGCAACAAATATATAATAGCGAATGCACAACACAAACAGACTCCATACACAACCTCTCTAACTGGGACAAAAGATATAGAAACATACTAGATGAAATAGCACCCTTACAAACAAGAACAGCATGAAGACAGATCTCGATATCATGGTTCAATGACGAACTGAAAAAACCAAAAACACTATCCAGGAAACTTGAAAGAACATGGAAAAAAAATAAAAGACGAACACACGCTCAATGCTTGGAAACAAACACAAAGAAAATACAAATACGCAACAAGACAGGCCAAAAGGTCATATTACAGAACTAAAATAGGACCAGACTATAAAGACACGAAGAAACTATACCAACTCGCAAATAAACTGCTAGACACCACCTTGGTCACCTCAACCAATACAGATATCTCATCTGCAGACAAACTTGCTAAATATTTCAATGAAAAAATAGCAAATCTACGCAAAATACTCCCTCTCGCCAACACTGACATCGAAAACTTCATCAACGGCCTCGACCCATCCCCTGGAGAATACCCAGCGGATCAAACTTCACCCCCCTCACCACGGAAACAGTAACCCAGGTGTTCTATAAGTTCTCCAACACCCACTGCAAATTGGATACATGCCCTAGCTACCTATTAAATCCGCCCTTGACCACTTCATAGCAGACCTCACATCCCACCTAAACTACCTGCTTCAACAAGGTCTCTTCCCTAAAGAAAATGGCAACATCTTACTGACCCCGATTCCAAAAGACACTAATAAAAAGACAAGCGAACTCACCAATTACCGCCCAGTAGCATCCATTCCAGTAGTAGTCAAACTGTTGGAACGCATGGTAACCAAACAACTCGAAGATTACATAAACAAATTCTCACTCCTACGTGAATCACAATCAGGATTTCGCCCCCTTCATAGCACTGAAACAGTACTCATAACGCTCTTGGCCAAATTCATGCAGGAAATAACAACAGGCAAAAGCATTTTTCTCCTTCAGTTCGACATGTCTAGTGCTTTCGACATGGTAAACCATAACATATTACTAACAAGCTTATTTTCGAAAGTGATCGCCGGCCATAAATCGGGAGATGACCGGCGATCTCGCAAAAGCGGCCAAATCGGTATAATCGAAAGTGGCTTTTTTGACAGCATTGCCGCTTTCCCGTTGCCTCGTTGGCGAAAGTTCAAGGGGGCGTGTCGGCAGCGTAGCGAAGGCGGGGCATGGGCGTGGCTACCAGATGGCCAGCTTTCGCGGATAATGGGAAAAAAAAGCAGCGTTCAGCAGTATTTCGCCGGGTTTACTTGGTTCTTTAATTCTCATGACCAAGCCTCAAAAAGGTGCCCCAACTGACCAGATGACCACTGGAAGGAATCGGGGATGACCTCCCCTTACTGCCCCAGTGGTCACCAACCCTCTCCCACACTAAAACAATAAAACTAAAAACCTTTTTTGCCAGCCTGTATGCCAGCCTCAAATGCCGTACCCACCTCCATGACAGCAGAATGTGTTCTATCCTCTGACAGCCTTTCCCTGGTTGTGATGTGGCTCTCGGGTGAGTGCGACACCTTTTTTGTTAGCTGCACTGCAGAGTCACATCAGCAATGCATTGTAGTGGGTGTAGGGTAGTGGGCTCTACTCCCATGGTGCTTTTCCCCCTGCTAACTGGGTCAGAGTGTGTCCAGTTTTGTTTCCAGTAGTCCATGCAGTAGTGACCATTTTTGTCAGCCACTTTTAGATCCCTTTCATGTGTTACCCACGTTAGAGAACTTAGTTATTACCTTGAATGTTGCTGAAAGAGGGCATTGTACACCATTCTGGCAGCTCTGACCTACTGCTAATCTCAGTACCAGGGAGACTCCTTGCCAGTGGGGCACAACCTCTGATCCGCAGTTAACTGTGAGTAAACGTGCTTTTTCAAATAAAGGTCTTTTTCAAAGAGATTAGTCTTCAGGTGTCAACTGGGGTGCCAAGGTTATACAGCAGCAACAAGTCCTAGAGGCCTGCATGTATGCAGGTCCCTGGAGCACTTTTAGTGGGTACCGCAGTGCACTTAAGGCAGGCGGACCCAGGCTCATCCCCCCCTACCTGTAACACTTGTACTGGTAAATGGGAGCTCTCCAAAACCCACTGTACCCACATGTAGTTGCCCCCTTCACCCCTAAGAGCTACGGTAGTGTTGTACATTTGTGGGTAGTGGGTTTTTTTTTTTGGGGGGGGGGGTTGGGGGGCTCAGCACCCGAAGTAAGGGAGCTATGCATGTGGGAGCTTTTTCTGAAGTCCACCACACTGACCCCTAGGGTGCCCAGTTGATGTCCTGGCATGTCAGGGGGGCCAGTGCACTACAAATGCTGGCTCCTCCCATGACCAAATGCCTTGCATTTCGCCGGGTTTGAGATGGCCAGCAGTTTTTTCCATTACTGCTAAAAAACAAAACCAGCGATCTCAACCCTTTGAGCTCTGGCATTTGGCCGGGCTAAACCGTATTATCGAAAAAAAGATGGCCGGCCATCTTTTTCGAAAATACGGTTCCGGCCAGCTGTTGCGCCGCCGCCAAAATAGATCGCTGGCGACGTTTGATTATGCCCCTCCACGACTCCTAGATTTACTTCGGTATTGGTGGAAACATACTTAGTTGGATAAGGGCTTCTAACCACTAGAACATACCAAGTGAATATCAAATTCAACATATCATCACTGTGGAAAGCCGAATGCGGAGTACCTCAAGGATCACCACTATCACCGACCCTCTTCAATCTAATGATGACACACACCTCTAGCCAAGTCCTTAGCCAACCAAGGTCTTAACCCGTTCATCTATGCAGATGACGTCACAATTTACATACCCTACAAACATGACCTGACAGAAATCGCCATGAATCAAACTCAGCCGAAATAGCATGAACTCATGGCAAATGCATTTCAGACTAAAAACTCAATACAGATAAAACACAATGTATCATCCTCTCATCCCAACACAATATGTACAAACCCACAAACATAAGCACCCCAGACCACACCCTCCCTATCTCAGACAGCCTGAAAATCCTTGGCGTTACTATCGACTGCAACCTCACACTCAAGGGCCAAGTTAACTCCATAACAAAGAAAATGTTCCACTCAATGTGGAAACTCAAACGCGTGAAACCATTCCTCCTGAGGAAAATATTCTGCAATTTGATACAAACAATGGTACTAAGCCATGTAGACTATTGCAATGGACTTTTTGCGGGATGCAAAGGACAACTCATAAAGAAACTTCAAATCGCCCAAAACACAGCAGCCAGGCTAATATATGAGAAAACGCGATTCGAAAGTGCCAAACCCCTCTGTGAAAAACTACATTGGCTACCAATCAAAGAACATATTGCTTTCAAAATCTGCACCATGATCCATAAAATCATCTACGGTGAAGCCCTGGGCTACATGACAGACCTCATAGACCTACCAACAAGAAACATAATCAGATCAGCACGGACATACCTTAATCTCCACTACCCAAGCTGCAAAGGACTCAAGTACAAATTAACATATGCATCCAGCTTCTCCTACATCAGCACACAACTGTGGAACATACTGCCAAAAGCCGTGAAAGGAACGTACAGCCACCTAAATTTCTGGAAATCACTAAAAACTCACCTGTTCAAAAAGGTATACGGCATATTTTCAAAGCACTTTGCCTTCCAAAGTTCCATAGGTTTCTATGGAACTTTGGAAGGCTAAGTGCTTTGAAAATGTGCCTCCTGGGTGACCCAGCTTAGATGCCCTAAACCCTGCACACAACGAAACCAAAGCCTGAAAACAGACATTGCAATAACTCTTCCTCTCTACGAATCCCAGTGTGTCTATAACACACTACAACTCTTTGTACATGTTTTCTCTGCCGGAGATGGCGAACGCATCTACAGTATTATGTAAGCCACATTGAGCCTGCAAATAGGTGGGAAAATGTGGGATACAAATGCAACAAATAAATTAGAACTTATGCTATGCACCAAAGGCTCAATAACTAATGCAAAGACTATCAGGGAGAGGGGACAGTCCTGACGGGTGCCCCGCTGATGTTCAAAGGTCTGAGAGTACCCACCTTTTCTGTGGTTTTTTTTTGTTATTTTATTTTTAACAACTTAAAAACATTACCAGTAGTTTCCTGTTGAGGGAAGTGACAGAGTGGCCTAATGCTTATAGTAGAGGGCTGAGAATCAGGGAAGCCAGGATTCAAATTCTTTTGATGCTCCATGTGATCTTGGGCAAGTCACTTTATCCTCTGTTGCTTCAGGTACAAACTTAGGGCCCTGTTTACTAAGCCACTGCTGGGTTGGAATTGACCTGTGTTGAGCTCAAGTTCTATGAGCCACCATTTGCACCTACCTGAGATTGTTTTTCATCTTCCAACTCAGCTGAGCTCTGAGACTTAAGGTTCAATTAATCTGTCTACCTTTCTTTAAAGATACCAAAGCTATCTACCAAACTGAAGAAAAATTATATTGGGAGAGACATTCATGTCATATACAGCAACAAAGAAACATAAGCCTTTCCATACTGGGACAGACCAAAGGTCCATCAAGCCCAGTATCCTGTTTCCAACAGAGGCCTATCCAGGTTACAAGTACCTAGCAATATACCAAAACAGCAGTATACAGATGTTATACTGCTGATCCTAAAAAAAGTAATAGATTTTCCCATCTTAATAATAGCTTAACTACTTTTCTTTTAGAAAATTATCCAAAACCTTTTTAAAACCCTGCTAAGCTAATTGCTTTTATCACATTCTCTGGCAACGAATTCCCAGAGTTTAATTACACGTTGAGTGAAGAAATATTTTCTCCGATTTGTTTCACATTTACTACTTAATAGCTTCATTGTGTTGCCTCTAGTCCTTGTATTTTTGGAAAGAGTAAAGAGCGATTCACATCTACCATTTCCACTCCACTCAGTATTTTGTAGAGTTCTATTATATTTTCCCTCAGCTATCTCTTGTCCAAGCTGAAGAGCTCTAGCCTCTTTAACTTTTCCTTATAGAAAAGTCATCCCATCCCCTTTATCATTTTCATCACCTCTCTATATGTTTTCTAATTCATCTATATCTTTTTGAGATGTGCACACAATGGTCTAGAATCTATATATCACGCCTAAAAGATCTGCACTGAAATGAAATTTTCCTAAGCGTATTGTATAAATTTATTGACTGTATATATAATACACCAAGCGTGGGCAGTTATGGCAAATGAAACTTGGAGTAAATCCCAACGCCTAAATTATGCGCGGATCGGTTGTATTCTATAACAATGCACATAGATTTTAGAAATGCCCATGACCCGCTTATTCAATGTCAGTGGTCATGTCCACTTTTTCAACAATGCAACTTAGAATTTACGTGCACCAAAAATATGCTTAGACAGTTCTGTGCGTAAATTCTATTAAATGCCAATTATTGCTGATAACTGGTTGTTAACATCAATTATCAGCGCTGATTAGCTTGTTAACCAATTAGCTAATGCTAATTGTTATGGAATATTCTTTGATTTCTGTTTGGAAATCTCGGCACGATTTATAGAATCCCAGGGAATATTCAAGGTGTGGTTGCACCATGGAGCAATACAAAGGTATCATAATAATCTCAATTTTGTTCTCTTTTCCTTTCCTAACATTCCGTTTGCTTTCTTAGCTGCCGCTACACACTGAGCAGAAGATTTCAACATATCATCAACGATGACACCTAGATCCTTTTCCTAGGCGATGGCTCCTAATGTGGAACCTTGCACATGTAGCTATAGTTTGGGTTCCTCTTTCCTACATGTATCACTTTGCACTTGTTCACATTAAATATCAACTGCCATTTGGATATCCAGTCTTCCAGTCTCATAAGTAATTTTGTTCTTTATAATAGTCTCTACTATTTTGCCTGGCACTGATGTCAGGCTCACGGGTGTATAATTTCCCAGGTCACTTCTGGAACCCTTTGTAAAATTTGGCATTACATTTGTCACCCTTTAATCTTTTGGCAGCATGCCTGATTTCCATGATAAATTACATGTTACTAGCAATTGATCTTCAAATTCATTTTCCTAAAGTTGTAAAGGCACAGTAGGGCTCAGTTTAGTCTTAGAAAAATAAATAAACAAAAGAGAGAGAAGCAAGCATTATTAACTAGTTTCCATAGTGTACAATCCCTTTTCCCTATAGTTTTAAACTGAAACTTTCTTTAGAGGTAGAAACTTAACAGCCAAGATTATATAAAGGATAGTAGCAATGCTTAAACTGTCTTAAAAGAAAGTTCCCCATAGTTTTAAAACTTGAATTTTCTGCTACAGCATTAACAGAAAGTCTCTAGAAGGCACAGAAGGGCCTAGTCCAGTCCTCTAGGGAAGGGGGAGCCTATTCCGGAAGGATGGGCTCCACCTTAACGAGGGTGGAACCAGGCTGCTGGCATCGGCATTTAAAAAGGAGATAGAGCAGCTTTTTAAACTAGAACCTGGGAGAAGGCCGATAGGGGACCAGGCTGCTGGCATTTAAAAAGGAGATAGAGCAGCTTTTAAACTAGAAACGGGGGGGTGGGGGGTGGGGGGGGGGGGGGGGGAAGGCTGACCTCGCTCAAAAGCGCATGGTTCGGAACAAGATGTCTTTCAAAGATATCACCAAAACAGGGAAGATAGGGTATCCTGATAGCGAGGTTGCAAAAGAGATCATAGTAGATCAGGTGCCCTTAAATAAAAATCAGACAAAAGTTTGCAAACCTGCACTGTCAACTACTCAGCAAAATGTAAATAGGAACAACAAACGTAGTTCCAAATGTCTTTATGCAAATGCCTGAAGCCTAAGAAATAAGATGGGAGAGTTAGAATATATTGCACTAAATGAAAAATTAGATATAATAGGCATTTCTGAGACCTGGTGGAAGGAGGATAACCAGTGGGACACTGTCATACCAGAGTACAAATTATATCGTAGTCATAGGGTGGATTGAATTGATGGAGGGGTAGCAGAGTACTGATAGAATTGAAAAATGAACTTGTGGAACTATTGTTAGTAATATATAATTTATCTTTAAAATCGAGTGTGGTACTGGAAGGTTGGAGGGTGGCCAATGTAACGCTGATTTTTAAAAAAGGTTCCAGAGGAGATCCGGGAAATTATAGACCGGTGAGCCTGACTTCGGTACCAATCAAAATGGTAGAGACTATTATAAAGAACAAAATTACAGAGCATATACAAAAGCATGGATTAATGAGACACAGCCATCATGGATTTAGTGAAGGGAAATCTTGTCTCACCAATCTATTACATTTCTTTGAAGGGTTAACAAACATGTGGATAAAGGTGAGCTGGCCAGTATTGTGTATCTGGATTTTCAAAAGGCATTTGACAATGTACCTCATGAAAGACTCCAGAGGAAACTGGAGTCATGAGATAGGAGGTAGTGTTCTATTGTGGATTAAAAACTGGTTAAAAGATAGAAAACAGAGAGTAGGGTTAAATGGTCAGTATTCTCAATGGAGAAGGGTAGATAGTGGGGTTCCCCAGGGGTCTGTGCTGGAACCGCTTCTTTTTATTATATTTATAAATCATCTAGAGATGGGAGTAACTAGTGAGGTAATTAAATTTGCTGATGACACAAAGTTATTCAAAGTTGTTAAATCTCAAGAGGATTGTGAAAAATTACAAGAGGACCTTATGAGACTGAGAGACCAGGTATCCAAATGACTGATGATGTTTGATGTGAGCAAGTTGAAAGCGATGTGAGAAAGAGGAACCCATAGCCACGTAATGCAAGGTTCCACATTAGGAAAGGGATCTAGGCGTTTTAGTCGATGATACGTTAAACGCAAGGTGTACGGTTGCGGTGGCTAAAAAAGCAAATAGAATGTTAGGTATTATTAGAAAAGGAATGGAAAACAAAAATGAGGATGCTATAATGCCTTTTTATCGCTCTGTGGTGTGACCGCAGCTGAAATATTGTGCTCATTCTGGCCAGGTGGACTGTAGTATACTCCCATCTCTATCCTTTCCCCTTTATGTATGACATTTCTATCCATAAAGATTCCATACTTTATTTTGTGTCTTGCAGAATTTTTAGTCTATTCGATTCAAGGCCCTATTTATTGTATAACTAGCCGTTAAGCCTGTTAAAATGGGCGAGATTTGTAATTCTCACCTCCATGTCCAGCAAACCTCCTCTCTCCACTGCCCTCCCCTCCCCGATCCATGTCCAGCAACCCTGCTCTCTCCGCTGCCTTCCCCCCCATGTCCAGCAGCCCTCCTGTATCCCCTGGCCTCCCCCCCCCTTCCACCAACCATTCTCTCCCCTGCCTCCCCCCATATCCAGCAATCCTCCTCTTTCCCTTGGCCTCCCCTCCCCCCCGTCCACCAATCCTCCTCTATCCCCTGCCCTCCCCTCCATCGATCCATGTCCAGCAACCCTGCTCTCTCCCCTGCCCTCCCACCCCATGTCCAGCAGCCCTCCTGTCTCCCCTGGCCTCACCCCGTCCACCGACCCTCCTCTCTACCCTGCCCTCCCCCCATATCCAGCAACCCTCCTCTTTCCCTTGGCCTCTCCCCCTGCTCTCTCCCCTGCCCTCCCCCCATGTCCAGCAACTCTCCTCTCTGCCCTCCTCTCTCCCTCTGCCCTCTCCCCATGTCCAGCTACCCTCCTTGCCGCTGCTCCCTTCCCCCTCCATGCCGGGCCCCCTGCACTGACATGAAAGCACCTGTCACCTCCGTGTGAAAGCGCTGCAGGCAGCAGCAGATCGCTCTGCTGCTGGCTGCAGCACTTCCACACGGAGGTGAGAGGCATTGTCAAGTCAGTGCAGGGGGCCCGATACGGAGGGGGGCGGGGAGCGACGACGAAGACGTTGGGGATGGGGGTGTGGAGGTTGGTGCGCCGGCAATGTTCCTTTGTCTCCAGACTCCAGCGGCAGCGGCCGTTTCCCTCTCTGTTCTGCCCTCTGACATCATCACATCTTGATGCGAGGGCGGGACAGAGAGGGAAGTCTCTACTGCACATTTGTGGGTGAGTCGGTCACTTGTCATTTATATGTTTGATGCTATCTCTCCACCAATTTAATCCTCCCTATCATTGTGATATAATTTGTACCCTGGTATTACAGTGTCCCATTGGTTATTTTCCATCCATCAGGCCTCAGAGATACCTATTATATCTATCTTTTCATTTAGTGCAATATAGTATAACTCTTCCATCTTATTTTTTAGACTTCCGGCATTAGCATATAGATGCTTCAGACATTGATTTTCATTCTAATTTACATATTGCTCAGCAGTTGACAGTGATAATTTGCAATCTTTAAAAATTGTCTGCTCTTTATTTAAAGACACCTGGTCTTCTTTGGCCTTTATTGCAACCTCACTGTCAGGATGGCCCATCTTCCCATGCACTTTTGACCGACTGTCGGCCTTCCCCCAGTTTCTACTTTAAAATCTGCTCTATCTTCTTTGCCTGGTTCCACCCTGGTTAAGATGGAGCCCATCTCTTTGGAATAGGCTTCCCCTTCCCCAGAATGTTGCCCAGTTCATATCAAATCTAAAACTTTCCTCCCTGCACCATCATTTCACCATATAGTAACATAGTAGATGACGGCAGAAAAAGACCTGCACGGTCCATCCAGTCTGCCCAACAAGATAACTCATATTTGCTGCTTTTTGTGTATACCCTACTTTAATTTGTACCTGTGCTCTTCAGGGCACAGACCGTATAAGTCTGCCCAGCACTATCCCCGCCTCCAAACCACCAGCCCCTCCTCCCAACCACCGGCTCTGGCACAGACCGTATAAGTCTGCCCAGCACTATCCTCACCTCCCAACCACCAGCCCTGCCTCCCAACCACCGGCTCTGGCACAGACCGTACAAGTCTGTCCAGCACTATCCCTGCCTCCCAACCACCAGTCCCGCTGCCCACCACCGGCTCTGGCACAGACCGTATAAGTCTGCCCAGCACTATCCCCGCCTCCCAACCACCAGCCCCGCCTCCCGATCTTGACTAAGCTCCTGAGGATCCATTCCTCCTTTATGCTTATCCCACGCATGTTTGAATTCCGTTACCGTTTTCATTTCCACAACCTCCCGTGGGAGGGCATTCCAAGCATCCACTACTCTCTCCATGAAAAAATACTTCCTGACATTTTTCTTGAGTCTGCCCCCCTTCAATCTCATTTCATGTCCTCTCGTTCTACCACCTTCCCATCTCCGGAAAAGATTCGTTTGCGGATTAATACCTTTCAAATATTTGAACGTCTGTATCATATCACCCCTGTTTCTCCTTTCCTCCATGGTATACATGTTCAGGTCAGCAAGTCTCTCCTCATACGTCTTGTAACGCAAATCCCATACCATTCTCGTAGCTTTTCTTTGCACCGCTTCGATTCTTTTTACATCCTTAGCAAGATACGGCCTCCACAACTGAACACAATACTCCAGAGGGGGCCTCACCAACGACTTATACAGGGGCATCAACACCTCCTTTCTTCTGCTGGTCACACCTCTCTCTATACAGCCTAACAACCTTCTAGCTACGGCCACCACCTTGTCACACAGTTTCGTCGCCTTCAAATCCTCAGATACTATCACCCCAAGATCCCTCTCTCCGCCCGTACCTATCAGACTCTCCCCGCCTAACACATACGTCTCCCGTGGATTTCTAATCCCTAAGTGCATCACTTTGCATTTCTTGGCATTGAATTTTAATTGCCAAACCTTAGAACATTCTTCTAGCTTCCTCAGATCCTTTTTCATGTTTTCCACTCCCTCCCGGGTGTCCACTCTGTTACAGATCTTAGTATCATCCTCAAATAGGCAAACTTTACCTTCTAACCCTTTGGCAATGTCACTCACAAATATATTGAACAGAATCGGCCCCAGCACCGATCCCTGAGGCACTCCACTACTCACCTTTCCTTCCTCCGAGCGAATTCCATTTACCACCACCTTCTGGCGTCTGTCCGTCAACCAGTTCCTCTGCATCCTTTTTCATTATTAAAAGGTTAATAATGAAAAAGGATGCAGAGGGAAACAGTAGATGCAAAGAAAAAAACAGCTTTCATCTGAGAATGATGACTTGAAAGAGTCTAGCAATAACAGATATAGACTAGGGAGACACAAGATAGGTTTTATTTATTGTATTTGTATCACACATTTTCCCACTTATTTGCAGGCTCAATGTGGTTTACATAGTTTTGTAAACATTGTCATTCCAGGATATCAGATTCAGTTAGTATTGTGCAGAGATAAAGTAAGGGAAGAGAGAAGAAGGAAGGGAGTGATTAGAGTAGTTGTAGAGGTGGACTTTCATAACTGAGTAGGTTGGTGAGGTGGATTCGAGAAGTTAACAGGCATTCTCAAATAAGTGGTAAGGGACTATATAAAGGAGACAAATGCTTGGCAAAATGCCAGGTTTTCAGAACAGCTTTGAATTTGGTCTAGCTGAGATTTCCTATGAGGTCCAGGAATGCAAAGTACATGAAGGCGGAATGGCAAATGAACTCAAATCTGATGGCACTAGAAGATGGGAGCTGCAGCAACAGTTCTTCACCAGAGAGGGCAAACCGTAGCTCATTGTAGAACCCAGTTTCAATAAGATTAACATACATTATTTTACTTTCAAGTTTCATTTTATGTGATGGGTCTTTGTTGCTAAGAATGTGTGTGTTAATGCATTGTAAAACGGCAGCATAGAATAGGTGTTGCCATCAAATGTTGTTTAATACCATGTCATCCCTAGGGAATGTGAATACTGCTCACCACTGCATCCCCACCCAGTCAGCCAAGGAAGCAAAAGCTTAGCCTTTGAATCAAAGCCAATGTCTTTTGCAGTCATCGAGCTGTTCCAATAGTCTGTCCTTATTTCCTTACATTTGGACAGATGCATTTCAACTAAAATAACCACGTAACTTGTAAGATTCGATTAGGCAGCATCTTTGAAATGAAGCTAAATCCACAGACAATAGGGATTAACAGGTTTATTAATCTGAGAAATTATGATTCCATAATTTATAACACTTTATTGTATTTTATGTTTTTAGACATTATTTTCCATTTTAGAATTTGTGAGTGAAGGATTGTTGTTCTTTCTTTCAGGGCTTATGTTGAGAAATATCTACTGGAGAAGTCAAGGCTGGTGTATCAGGAACACAATGAGCGGTAGGAATAAAACCAATTTTTTTTGAGTTGGTCCTCAGCATAATCTTGAATCATTATAGCACAGAGCATGCTAAACCCTCTAAGGTAGAGGTTGAAACTGTATTTACGAACGTGTCATTCACTGTGATCCTGGCTTTGTGCAAGACCGGGAGCTCTTAAACCTTTCCGCTGGCTTATTGGATCTGGGAGTCACTTTAACAGCTATGAAAAAATCATCATTCCCATTCTTTTACAAAGGCGTGCTGAAAAATGGCTTGTCGTACTGTAGGCGTGGGTTTTGGGCGTGCGCAGATTCATTTTTTAGCGTGCCTGTAAAAAAGGCCTTTTTTTGCCGAAAATGGACATGCGGCAAAATCAAAATAGCTGCACGTCCATTTTGGGTCTTAGTCCTTACCACCAGCCATTGACCTAGCGGTAAAGAATCCGGACAGTAATGACCTGCGCGCGTCCATTACGTGCAGCCGAAAATATCGGACGCACACCAAAAATAAAATTACCGCAAGAGCCACGCGGTAGTCAGGTGGTAACTCCATTTTGGTGCATGTTGGGCGCGCTTAGATGCTTACGCGGCTTAGTAAAAGGGCCTCTTTATTTGTTACTAGTAAAAAAGGCCCGTTTCTGTAAGAAATGAAATGGGCGCTAGCAAGGTTTTCCTCTTGAGTGTGTATGTTTGACAGTGTGTTTGACAGTGACTGTGTGTGTGTGAGAGACAGTGAATGTGCGAGTGTGTGTGTGACAGAGAGAGAGTGAGACTGTCTCCCCTGTCCCCTGCCCCTCCTCCAGCCACTCAGCGATTCTTCTCTCTCCCCTGCTCCCCCTCCAGGCACCCAGTGATTCTCCTCGGTCCCCTGCCCCTCCTGTAGCCACCCAGCGATTCTCCTCTCTCCCCTCCCCCCCCCCAGCCACCCAATGATTATAATCTCTCCCCTGCCCCCCCTCTCCAGCCACCCATCGAGTCTCCTCTCTCCCCTGCCCCCCTCCAGCCACCCAGCGATTCTCCTCTGTCCCCTGCCCTCCCCTCCAGCCACCCACCGATTCTCCTCTCTCCCCTGCCCCGCCCTCCAGGCACCCACCGATTCTCTGTTGCGCCTTTGAAAGCCCTGCCCGTCAGCCTTCCCTTTGAGTTCGTTCCCACTGAGTCCCGCCTTCTGACGTCATTTCCTCTTTCCACGAGGGCAGGACTCTGAGGGAATGACCTGGAAGGGAAGGCTGCAGACGGGCAGGGCTTTCAAAGGAGCGACGGAGACTCGGTGGGTGCCTGGAGGGGGGGCAGGGGAGAGAGGAGAATTGCTGGGTGGCAATGACACACCGGGCAGGCGGGTTGGGCGTTTGGGGGGGGGGGGGGTTGGATCAGCTGCGAGTCCCCCCCCCCCCCCAGGTGCTCGTCATAATGGGACCAGTGACTTCAGCCAGAGCTACAGAGCCTAGCAGACCAACTCCAAAGAAGCCACGGTCACAGGCAACAAGACGAATAGAACATTGGAGGTGAGAATTATTATATACTAGATTGTAAGCTCTTTGAGCAGGGACTGTCTTTCTTCTATGTTAGTGCAGCACTGCGTATGCTTTGTAGCGCTATAGACATGCTAAATAGTAGTAGTAGTATATAGGATATCCCTAAAGACAAAATGGTTTTATTTATTGTCTAGTCATAAACTGCCGGATTTTATATAGCGCACCTAGAGTTCTGCGCTGAAATCCAGGTGTATTCTTTATCAATGCTCGCAACTTAATTGGCTTAACAAGTTAATCACCGTTGATAACAGCACTTAATATGCAATACTGAGAACAAATTGGCAATAATTACAGTTTATGCACACAGCTCGCAAAGCGTATTCTGTAATGAACTGCACCTAAATTCTAATGTTCCCAGTTCAAAGGGGGCATATGGGTGTGGAAATGGACATTCCATGGGTGTTCCCAAATTTACGCATGTAGTTATAGAATATGGCCCAGTGCGTGTAAATCTGTATGCAGAGATTTATGCCATGTTTTCATTGCTGTAAATGGAGGGCGGTAGTTTTAGGCCCTGTGATATCATCTAAGCATATTCTATATTCCGTGCCTAAATCTAGGTGCGGCTTATAGAATATGCTTAGGCGGAAATGTTTACTGCACAGATTTTTTCTGCACCTTATATAGAATCTGGCCCAAAATGCTTTTGTTGAGGTCTCTTACCAGATATGTAGTAACATAATTCAGTATATCCAATCTACTTACTGCTCATATAACATTTGTGAAATCATCTAAATAGCACACCGTTCATACAATTTTGTTTTGTAATGCTGACAATTTTCTCTATCTATATAAAAGGTAGGTCAGTTTGTGTTTGTGGGGATTGTGTGTTTGTACTAGTGTCTGCTGTGTACATATCCTTGAGAGTGAGAGAATGCATGAATATAATTTAGTATGTTCTAATTATAAGACGCACAGTAATTGTACTGAGCATAGTGATTGTCAGACTACAGGGATGTCACAGCTCAGCAGGTACCATCTTGCATGGCATAACTGGTGGGGCAAGAGCTATTGATTATCACTTCTGCCCCTGAAGAATGTGGAATGCTGGGGAACCCTAGATTAGACTGGAAATAGGTTGGGAGGTATAGTTGAACATTGATATGGAGAGGCTGGGGGAGTCCAGGAGGGGTAATTTTGAGTTGGGTTGGGGGGGAGGGAGCACAATAGCAGCCAGCTCATTGTGCCCCATTATTTATAATGATTTTTTCAAAGTAACACTATAAAGAAACATTCCAAGCTGAATTAGAGATACAGAGTTCACAACATATTGACAACAAGAGGTACAGATATACAGTTTCAAATAACAGTAGAGGTTTAATTTCAGAATGCAAAATATATCCAAGCGTATTTAATTCTTTCTCTGTGTATTGGAAAGACGAGCCTGACCACAGTGGTCCATACCATGATAACATCACAACTAGACAATTGTAATGCCCTGTACACTGGTCAAACCAAAAAGAGTTTGTATCAGCTCTGACTAATTCAGAATGCTGCAGCATGACTGATAGAAGACTGCAAGAAATATGACCACATCACACCCTTCCTCCAAAAACTACACTGGCTACCAGTACCTTACAGGGTTAAATTTAAAACTCTGTTTGATTTTCAAGGCCCTCAGACAAAAGGGACCAGAGTACGTAACAGGGGCGTATCTGCTATGGGGCCACAGGGGCCTGGCCCCCGCAGATTTGCCCCTGGACCCCCCTACCGACGACACACCCAACCCTCCCTCCTCCTGCCGTCACTCCGCTGTCGCACCTCACCTCCCTTTGCTGGCGGGGGACCCCAACCCTCGCCAGCCGAAGTCTCCGTCCTTCCTTCCTTCCTTCCTTCGTTTGGGGTTGGTGGTTTCTGACGTCCTGCACGCACGCACGTACAATGTGCAGCGTGCAGGACGTCAGAAACCACCAAACCCAAACGAAGGAAAGAAGGAAGGACGGAGACTTCGGCTGGCGGGGGTTGGGGTCCCCGCCAGCAAAGAGAGGTGAGGCGCAATGGCGGAGTGACCAAAGGAAGAAGGAAGGACGGAGCTTCGGGCTGGCGGGGGTTGAGGTCCCGCCAGCAAAGGGAGGTGAGGCGCAATGGCGGAGTGACCAAAGGAAGGAAGGAAGGATGGAGACTTTGGCTGGCGGGCCAACCCCCTCCAGCAAAGGGAGGTGAGGCGCGACGGCGGGAGGAGGGGGGGGGGGTTCAAAGTAGTTGGAGCTGTCTTCCATGAGAGGGGGGTGTTTAAAGTAGTCGGGCGGGGGGGGTGGCGTCATCGTTGTCGTCTTCAGCGGGGGAGGGGGGGGGGCTAAAATGTGCCCCCTCTCCTCGGCTCTGGCCCCCCCTACCGTTGAAGTTCAGATACGCCCCTGGTACGTAATGAATAAGTTAGCCCTCTACAAATCTTTGAGACCTCTAAGATCTTCTCAAGGATCAACACTATCTGTCTCCTCATCAAAAGAATTTGTACGATGTGATAGCAAGCGAGCCTTCTCAGGATTAGCCCCCCACACTTTGGAATTTACTCCCAGAGGGGCTACATATAACTTGAGTACCTTTACTTCAGGAAGCAGGTGAAAGCCTGGCTCTTCTCCCAAGCCTTTAATACATAGGGTAATTGACTATATACCCATTCTGCACCTGGACTAGCTTACTGCACACACTGTAACTTAGACCAGTTCCTTATGTCTTGATTAACTGTATAAAGAACTTGCCTTTAGTATAGCCACCCATTTATTTATCCCAACTGACTTTGTACCACGCATCTTGTCCCCATGTATATATCTGCATTTGGCCCCTCAGCTATATGGTAAGCTGTATTGTAGAAAAGCATTAGTATCATAGCATTTTAATTGTATGCTTATTAGATATTCCATTACTATTAAGCTTACATTGTATTATATCTATGTTGTTTGAATTTCAGTGCTGTTAAATCTGTATGTTTTTGAACCTGTTTCATGGTAATCTTATTATTAGGTTTCAATTCGCTTTTTTCAAGTTTTCCTCTTTCATTGTATTTATGTTTATACTTGTACATTTTACTATTGTTATGCTATTAACAAAATTGTAAATTTGAAGTTGAACTGTACCTACTGTACACCTCCTTGGGTGAATCTCTTCATAAAGTTGGTTAATAAATCCCAATAAATAAAAATTCTTGTGTATAAGGTTCCTGCATTTGCACTTTCATTTCCTATTGCTCTCTGAAATTAAATCACCACTGTTGTTTGAATCCTTGAGGATGAATTCTTCGTTGACTGTTCATTGACAGGAAGGTCTTTGTTTGTTGAAACCTAGTTTGGAATTATTTCTCTTGCTCTTGAGTCCTGTAAGAGATTTTATAATGATGAGAGAAGTTTCTACTTGCATAGAATTACCCAGAACCAGAGGATGCTTAGGAGGTAAGAGTTTCCCATCAAGTGCAGAAAAAAAAACAAGCTATAAATAAGGACAGCTTCTAAATGTTATTTTTTGTTGTATGTGTGTTTGTCTGGGAGTATTCAGTAGTGATATTTGTAATATCATGTGAAATAGTTTCCAGAGAAATGTAGGAATGGAAGGTATGTTGGAATATTTACACCAGAAAATATGTCTGGTGTATATTGTAATGAGAAGCTGAGAAACCCACAACGTTCTGCATTTTCACTTCAGTGTCACTTGTACATAGCTGATAGTTATTTTAAACTCTAACTCATGTTTTTCTTGTTTCTAGGAACTACCATGTATTTTATTACCTTCTGGCAGGAGCTAATGATGAAGAACGGTCAATGTTCCACCTTAAGCAGCCTGAAGAATATCCTTATCTTAATCAGGTTGGACTGACACAAAGTATTCCTAAAAAAGAACAGCTTTGAATAAGGAAAAAACATTCTTTATTTTCCTGGTTTCAGAACAGACAGTTCCTTTCTTTGTCTAATTTTAGACTACTGGACAGTTTGCCTTTCTGTGCTTCTCTTAGTTTTCAGATATCTATCTCACATGGTGAAACCTAGTGCAGCTTCCACCTGGCACCTCTAATGGGGTGAACAATGTTGTACAACCCATGGCACAGTTTTAGTTGTGCCACCCAAGCTGTGCTACAGGTCTGCACGAGAGAGGGATATGTAATGACCACAACATTTCAGGGATGCAAATACTATTGGATTCTGTATAGGTCGCCCAAAGTTGAGTACATAATTTTGGGCACAGATCCATATGTTAACTAATTGGTTAATTAGGTGATAATCAATTATTGACATTGCTAATTGGCAGTCAGTATTTATGCACAGATCTGACCTATGCCCTTATTCTATAACCTGTGTTCCCAACATATCTTGCATGCAACATCAAAGGGGGTGTGGCCAGGGGAGGGGCATAGGCGAGTCAGGGGCATTCCCCAGATTCCTGTTCCTAACTTCCATTAGTTGGATGCGAACACTTCGTCAGGCGTAAATACTTGTGCCCAGTGTTAGAGTCAAAATACATTCTAAGCTAATATTCTATAAATCCATTTCATTTGAAACGCCCTTTTTAGAATACTAACTTAACTCAGATCATCCCGGCACTTAACTTCAGTTGACCTATGCAGAATTCTGCCCATAATCTTGTATCCAGGGCTGTAAAAATAGTGCTTATATAATTTGAGGGTGGGAGGGGGTTCCTATTTTGATAAAGCTGTGCTTATATTTTAGTAGTAGGTTTGTAACATATAACTTCTGACTTTGCATGATGTAGTGATACTAAACCAACATAGCTGACTGACAGCATGACCATTCACTTAACATTATAACAAGGCTGTGGATAATAAAACTAATTAAAACAAAGTATGTTATTGGAAGAACACAGCATATAATACAGAAGAAATGTGCATCTTTTTGCAGTCTCTCTGAAAAGCTTTGGCTTTTGCATTGCAATCAATTTGTTCTGTCTTAATAAAATGACAGGCATCAGAAACTAGCATCTGAGTCCATCAGGTGGAATTTTAAAAGCCCAGGGTTCAAATAGAAAACTGAAATACAAATCAAAGGATAGGACTACAATTTTCCACATACCAAAATACAATAGCCTTTAGAGTCCTGCCAGGAGAATAAAACTAGACTTCTGTTGTGCATATGCACTTTCCAGAATCATCTCTTTTGGTGTAAACTTCTTAAAAAAAAAAAGTTCACCCTAGTAAGCAATAAATGTCATAGTATATGACATGATATTAATAATTACAGATTAAAGCTATTTTACAATCTAGTGTTCAAAAGAACAATGGAGTTTTGCTTGAAGCTTTGCTCATACATTGAACTTGAATTTATTATCTATTATGTTAAATGTTTATTTTTTCTCTAGATTTTCATTATAATCCTAAATACTATAGGTTGCTAAAATATATTTTTCTATATATAGCATCAAATATATTGGTGGCTTATATTATGATAGAGCTCATAAACTTAAAAATAACACATTTTAAGTACAGGAAAACAGTGTGGAATACAGACTTACATTAAATCATATTCAATGTAACTTATCATTAAACCCTAAGGGCAGTACTCATTCCTGCCTTCTCTATATGAGCATGGTCCAGAGCCATTTCCTGGCTTAGTTTCCTACAGGGCAGTGGTTTTAAAATGTTTTGCAAATAGCAAGGAAGAGCAAGACGCTCTGTGTATTTTATTTTTCCAAATTAGTTCAGGAATTTTGTATTTGTTCAACTTAAGAGTTTAGCAGGAAAATAATTGTACAGCTTTCGTGGCTGGAGGCGGAGTGAGTGGGAGAAAGTGAGTGCATTTGTTTAACCTCAGTGCTGCCTTAACCCCCTTTGCCTTGCTTTCAGATGACAAAGAAACCCCACAGAAAGAGCTGGGATGATTATAACTATGATTCAGAGCTGGTTAGTACACATCCATACAGTATGAGCATGTTTGTTGTTTCTGATAGAGGGGGTACTCTGTGATCTTTTCATAATTAAAAAGTAAAGGGGATAAAGGAATGATAAGGAAAAGGGGCTCATTTTCGAAAGAGAAAAACGTTTAAAAAGTGGCATAAAGTGGCATTTGGACATTTTTCTCACAAAAACGCTCAAATCAGAGTTTTCAAAATCTATTTTTTAGACTTTTTCTATGAAGTCTGTCAGAAGTGTGTTCATATCACAAGGGGGCGTGTCGGGGTGTTTTGAAGGCAGGATTAGGGCGTGCCTAACACTTGAGTGTTTTACAGCCATAATGGAACAAAACAAAAACATCCAGGACTAAAACCAAGACGTTTTGGTCTAGAACTGTTTTTAGAACGCATAAGGCACAAAAAGGTGACTTAAATGACCAGATGACCACTGGAGGGAATCAGTCGTGACCCCCCAATACCCCCCCAGTGGTCATTGACCCCTTCCACCCCCCAAAAAATGTGAATAAAAATATGACTTACCAGCCTCAATGACAGTTTCAGATGTTAAAAGTCATCTCTATTAGAGCAGCATGCAGGTTCCTGGAGTAAATGACAACAGCAGATGTTAAAAGTCGGGTCTGTTAGAGCAGCATGCAGGTCCCTGGAGTAGTGTAGTGGTCAGTGCAGTACACAGTGGGGGACCCAGGTCCCTATCTCCCTCTACCTGTCGCACTTGTGGTGGAAACTATAACCCCTCCCAAAGTCACCAAAACCCTACTGTACCCACATATAGGTGCACCCTTCACCCATAAACGCTATTGTAGTGGGGGATAGTGGATTTTGGATGGGTTTTGGAGGGCTCAGGGGACAAGATAAGGGAGCAAAGGTGAGATCTGTAGCTGGGAGCATTTTTATGAAGTGCACAGACATTCCCTCTAGGGTGCCCCATTGCTCTCCTGGGATGTCTGGGGGACCATTCAGTTAAAAATGCTGGCTGCTCCTACATCCCAGTGGCATGAATCTCTATGTTTTGCACCAGTTATTTTTTTTTTAAATGAACCAAAAAACAAAATGTCCAAATCAGAAAACCTTGTTCAAAACAGTATTTTTTGAAGAAAAAAAAAAAAAGATGTTTTTCTTTTTTGAAAATGACCTTTCTCCGAGGACAAGCAGGCTGCTTGTTCTCACTGATGGGTGACGTCCACGGCAGCCCCTCCAATCGGAAACTTCACTAGCAAAGGCCTTTGCTAGTCCTCGCGGGCCCATGCGCACCGCGCATGCGCGGCCGTCTTCCCGCCCGAACCGGCTCGTGTTCGTCAGTCTTCTTTTGTCCGCGCTCGGGACGGTCGTGTTTTGCGCCGTTTCGTGCCCCTCAAAGTTGACCCTCACGCGTCTTCGCAATTTCTTTACGAAAAACAAAAAAACAAGACCTCGGTCTTTCCCTTCCTGTATTTCCAGTTGTTTTCCCCGACGTAAGTTTCCTTTCGCTTTCGGGGTAGGCCTTTTTTAGGGCCTCGGTACGGGTTTTTCTCTCCCTATTTTTGGTGCCCTTAGTCGCCATTACGAATTTTGATTTCGCCGGCGTGATTTTTCTGCCCATGTCATCGAAGTCTCTCAGCGGCTTCAAGAAGTGCACCCAGTGTGCCCGGGTAATCTCGCTCACTGATAGGCACGCCTCGTGTCTTCAGTGTCTGGGGGCTGGGCACCGCCCGCAGGCCTGTAATCTTTGCGCTGTTTTACAGAAGAGGACTCAGGTTGCGAGATTGGCCCAGTGGAACGTGTTGTTCTCGGGCTCTTCGTCAACAACAGCACCGGAGGCATCGAGTGCATCGACGTCGGCAGCATCAAGACCTTCGGCATCGACTGCATCGAGGTATCGACCCTCTGCATCGTCGGTACCGAAACATCAAAAGGTTGCGTCAGCGTTGGTGGTACCGGGACCTCCACTGCTGCTGATGTCGTCGGACGGTGGTGCTTCGACTGGAGTGCAGGTGAGGGCTGTCCATTCCCCTGCTGGTGGCGGTGAGCCTTCGGGTGGGTCTCCCCCTACCCTGAGGGCTCCTGCGGTACAGCCCCCCCCCCCCCCCCCCCCCCCGAGACTGACCTTCTTCGGCCTCGGCCCCGAGGAAGAGATGGCTGGATTCTACGTCCTCCTCGTCAGTACCGGGAAGCTCCGGTGACATGCTTCGTTTGAAAAAATCAAAGAAGCATCGACACCGGTCTCCTTCCCGCATCGGTACCGAGAGCTCTGGGTCACCGAGGGAGTCGGCACCCAGTAGGCATCGGCACCGGGAGGACCGCTCACCCTCTGTTCAAGAGGTGTCGATGCGCTCCACCTTGGACAGCCCGGAACAGCCTCCACGCCCGGAACAGACTCTGACCTCGACGCCTGCATCGGCTTCCATGTCTTTCTCCACAGCCGCTCTACACGAGTGTCTCCGGGCCATTCTCCCGGAGATCCTGGGAGAGCTGTTGCGCCCTTCCCCTCCGGTACCGGGGGTGCTTGCGCCATCGGTACCGTCGAGTGAGGCGCCGGCTGGCCCCTTGCCCGGGATGAGGTCTCCGACATCGGTGCCGCTTGCTGTACCGACTGCGGCTGCCTCCCAGGAAGGCTCCCCGACGACGTCGGCGGAGGGAGCTTCGCCGGTGCTGGCGAGGGAGTCTACCTCTCGACGTTCTCACCGTGGCCGTGTTTCCACGGAGTCGAGTCGGGCACGGCTTCAGACACAGGTTCATGAACTTGTGTCTGACACCGATGGTGAGGCCTCGTGGGAGGAGGAGGAGGACATCAGATATTTCTCTGACGAGGAGTCTGATGGTCTTCCTTCTGATCCCACTTCCTCCCCTGAAAGGCAGCTTTCTCCTCCCGAGAGTCTGTTTTTTGCGGCCTTTGTCCGGGAGATGTCTACGGCCATCCCCTTCCCGGTGGTTGTGGAGGATGAGCCCAGGGCTGAAATGTTTGAGCTCTTGGACTATCCTTCTCCACCTAAGGAAGCGTCCACAGTACCCATGCATCATGTCCTAAAAAAGACATTGCTGGCGAACTGGACCAAGCCTTTAACTAATCCCCACATTCCCAAGAAGATCGAGTCCCAGTACCGGATCCATGGGGACCCAGAGCTGAAGCGCACTCAGTTGCCTCACGACTCTGGTGTGGTGGATCTGGCCCTAAAGAAGGCTAAGAGTTCTACGGAGCATGCTTCGGCGCCCCCGGGCAAGGACTCTAGAACCTTTGGGAGGAAGGCCTACCATTCTTCTATGCTCGTGGCCAAAATTCAGTCTTACCAGCTCTACACGAGCATACATATGCGGAACAATGTGCGGCAGTTGGCGGGCTTGGTGGACAAGCTCCCTCCTGAGCAAGCCAAGCCATTTCAGGAGGTGGTCAGGCAGCTGAAGACATGCAGAAGATTCCTGGCCAGAGGGGTATATGATACCTTTGATGTTGCGTCCAGGGCCGCTGCTCAAGGTGTGGTGATGCGCAGACTCTCATGGCTGCGTGCCTCCGACATGGAGAATAGGATCCAGCAGTGGATTGCGGACTCCCCTTGCCGAGCGGACAATATTTTTGGATAGAAAGTCGAACAGGTGGTAGAACAGCTCCAACAGCGGGATACCGCTTTCGACAAGTTCTCCCGCCGGCAGCCTTCAGCATCTACCTCCTCAGGTAGACGTTTTTATGGGGGAAGAAAGACTGTTCCCTACTCTTCTGGCAAGCGTAGGTACAATCCTCCTTCTCGACAGCCTGCGGCCCAGGCTAAGCCCCAGCGCGCTCGCTCTCGTCAGCAGCGTGCGCCTCAGCAAGGCCCCTCGGCTCCCCAGCAAAAGCAAGGGGCGAGCTTTTGACTGGCTCCAGCAGAGCATAGCCGACATCAATGTGTAAGTGCCGGGCGATCTACCGGTCGGGGGGAGGTTGAAAGTTTTTCACCAAAGGTGGCCTCTCATAACCTCCGACCGTTGGGTTCTTCAAATAGTCCGGCAAGGATACACCCTCAATTTGGCCTCGAAACCTCCAAATTGCCCACCGGGAGCTCAATCCTACAGCTTCCAGCACAAGCAGGTACTTGCAGAGGAACTCTCCGCCCTTCTCAACGCCAATGTGGTCGAGCTCGTGCCATCCGGGCAAGAAGGGCTGGGATTCTATTCCAGGTACTTCCTTGTGGAAAAGAAAACAGGGGGGATGAGTCCCATCCTAGACCTAAGGGCCCTGAACAAATATCTGGTCAAGGAAAAGTTCAGGATGCTTTCCCTGGGCACCCTTCTTCCCATGATTCAGGAAAACGACTGGCTATGCTCTCTGGACTTGAAGGACGCCTACATGCACATCCCGATACTGCCAGCTCACAGGCAGTATCTGCGATTTCAGCTGGGCACACGTCACTTCCAGTACTGTGTGCTACCCTTTGGGCTCGCCTCTGCGCCCAGAGTGTTCACGAAGTGCCTGGCTGTAGTAGCAGCGGCGCTTCGCAGGCTGGGAGTACACGTGTTCCCCTATCTCGATGATTGGCTGGTGAAGAACACATGCGAGGCAGGAGCTCTACAGTCCATGCAGATGACTATTCGCCTCCTGGAGCTACTGGGGTTTGTGATAAATTATCCAAAGTCCCATCTTCTTCCAGTACAGAGACTCGAATTCATAGGAGCTCTGCTGGATTCTCGGACGGCTCGTGCCTATCTCCCAGAGACGAGAGCCAACAACTTGTTGTCCCTCGTCTCTCGGGTGTGAGCGTCCCAGCAGATCACAGCTCGACAGATGTTGAGATTGTTGGGCCACATGGCCTCCACAGTTCATGTGACTCCCATGGCCCGCCTTCACATGCAATCTGCTCAATGGACCCTAGCTTCCCAGTGGTTTCAGGCTGCTGGGGATCTAGAAGACGTGATCCACGTGTCCATGAGTTTTCTCAAATCCCTGTATTGGTGGACGATTTGGTCCAATTTGACTCTGGGATGTCCTTTCCAAATTCCTCAGCCACAAAAAGTGCTGACTACGGATGCGTCTCTCCTGGGATGGGGAGCTCATGTCGATGGGCTTCACACCCAAGGGAGCTGGTCCCTCAAGGAACGCGATCTGCAGATCAATCTCCTGGAGTTACAAGCGGTCTGGAACGCTCTGAAGGCTTTCAGAGATCGGCTGTCCCACCAAATTATCCAAATTCAGACAGACAACCAGGTTGCCATGTATTACATCAACAAGCAGGGGAGCACCGGATCTCGCCCTCTGTGTCAGGAAGCCGTCAGCATGTGGCTGTGGGCTCGCCGTCACGGCATGGTGCTCCAAGCCACATATCTGGCAGGCGTAAACAACAGTCTGGCCGACAGGTTGAGCAGGATTATGCAACCTCACGAGTGGTCGCTCAACTCCAGAGTAGTGCGCCAGCTCTTCCAGGTGTGGGGCACCCCCTTGGTAGATCTCTTTGCATCTCGAGCCAACCACAAGGTCCCTCAGTTCTGTTCCAGGCTTCAGGCCCACGGCAGACTGGCATCGGATGCCTTCCTCCTGGACTGGGGGGAAGGTCTGCTGTATGCTTATCCTCCCATACCTCTGGTGGGGAAGAATTTGTTGAAACTCAAGCAAGACCGAGGCACCATGATTCTGATTGCTCCCTTTTGGCTGTGTCAGATCTGGTTCCCTCTTCTTCTGGAGTTGTCCTCCGAAGAACCGTGGAGATTGGAGTGTTTTCCGACCCTCATCACACAGGACGAAGGGGCGCTTCTGCATCCCAACCTCCGGTCTATGGCTCTCACGGCCTGGATGTTGAGAGCGTAGACTTTGCCTCTTTGGGTCTGTCAGAGGGTGTCTCCCGTATCTTGCTTGCTTCCAGGATAGATTCCACTAAGAGGAGTTACTTCTTTTTATGGAGGAGGTTTGCCGTCTGGTGTGATAGCAAGGCCCTAGATCCTCGCTTTTGTCCTACACAGACCCTGCTTGACTACCTTCTGCACTTGTCTGAGTCTGGTCTCACGACCAACTCTGTAAGGGTTCACCTTAGTGCAATCAGTGCATACCATTACCGTGTGGAAGGTAAGCCGATCTCAGGACAGCTTTTAGTTGTTCGCTTCATGAGAGGTTTGCTTTTGTCAAAGCCCCCCGTCAAACCTCCTAAAGTGTCATGGGATCTCAATGTCGTTCTCACCCAGCTGATGAAACCTCCTTTTGAGCCACTGAACTCCTGCCATCTGAAGTACTTGACCTGGAAGGTCATTTTCTTGGTGGCAGTTACTTCAGCTTGTAGAGTCAGTGAGCTTGAGGCCCTGGTAGCCCAGGCCCCTTACACCAAATTTCATCATAACAGAGTAGTCCTCCGCACTCACCTTAAGTTCTTGCCAAAGGTAGTGTCGGAGTTCCATCTGAACCAGTCAATTGTCTTGCCAACATTTTTTCCCCGTCCTCATTCCTGCCCTGCTGAACGTCAGCTGCACACATTGGACTGCAAAAGAGCATTGGCCTTCTATCTGGAGCGGACACAGCCCAACAGACAGTCCGCCCAATTGTTTGTTTCTTTTGATCCCAACAGGAGGGGAGTGGCTGTGGGGAAACGCACCATATCCAATTGGCTAGCAGATTGCATTTCCTTCACTTACGCCCAGGCTGGGCTGGCTCTTGAGGGTCATGTCACGGCTCACAATGTCAGAGCCATGGCTGCGTCAGTGGCCCACTTGAAGTCAGCCACTATTGAAGAGATCTGCAAAGCTGCGACGTGGTCATCTGTCCACACATTCACATCTCATTACTGCCTGCAGCAGGATACCCGACGCGACAGTCGGTTCGGGCAGTCAGTGCTTCAGAATCTGTTTGGGGTTTAGAATCCAACTCCACCCCCCTAGGCCCATGTTTATTCTGTTCCAGGCTACACTCTCAGTTAGTTGGATAAATTGTTAGGTCAATCTCAGTTATGTCCTCGCCGTTGCGAGGCCCAATTGACCATGTTTGTTGTTTTGAGTGAGCCTGGGGGCTAGGGATACCCCATCAGTGAGAACAAGCAGCCTGCTTGACCTCGGAGAAAGCGAATGCTACATACCTGTAGAGGGTATTCTCCGAGGACAGCAGGCTGATTGTTCTCACAAACCCGCCCGCCTCCCCTTTGGAGTTATGTCTTCCCTTGTCTCTGTCTTGCTACATATGGGACTGATGAACACGAGCCGGTTCGGGCGGGAAGACGGCCGCGCATGCGTGGTGCGCATGGGCGCGCGAGGACTAGCAAAGGCCTTTGCTAGTGAAGTTTCCGATTGGAGGGGCTGCCGTGGACGTCACCCATCAGTGAGAACAATCAGCCTGCTGTCCTCGGAGAATACCCTCTACAGGTATGTAGCATTCGCTTTCTCCGAGGACAAGCAGGCTTCTTGTTCTCACATGTGGGTCGGCGTCCACGGTGGCCCCAGGAACGGAGATTTTCTAGGAAAATCTTCAAAACCTTTGCGACAGCCAGAAGAGTGTGGAACGGACGCACTGCGTATGCATGGCCATCTTCCCGCCCACGCACGTCCGTTTCCGCCTCAGTTTTTTCTTTTCCGCAGTGGAGAGTGGCTGCGTGTCGGTCTCTCTCCCGTAGGTCCCAGGAAAAACTTAGGTTCCCTTTCATAGCGTTTATCGCTTTCTTTTTGTTTTTGGTCGCCCCTTTTTCTTCTTTTTTTCCAGTTCGTTTAAAAACAAATCCCCCCCCCCCGCCCTCTTTTTCTTAGTTTTTGCCCTGGTAAGTTTCCTTTTTGATTTCTGTTGCGGCCTTTTTGGCCGCCCGTCCACAGTTCCCTTTTTGTGCCCTTTGTTGGCACGATGGAGCCGTTTGATTTCGCTGCTGCGATTTTTCTGCTGATGTCATCGAAGCCTCCCAGCGGCTTCAAGAAGTGTGCTTGGTGCCAGCGGTCCTAGTGCGTCCAGTGCCTTGGGCCCGAACATAGCCCAGATGCCTATAAGTTGTGTCTTAGCTTGAAAATGCGGACGCAGGCTTCGAGAAGAGCTCTTCGGGACCGTCTTTTTGGAACTCCGACTGCTTCCTCGACATCAACATCGACAGCGGTACCGAGGTTGGTGGCGTCGATATCGGCACCGGGGATGGCATCGACATCGGGAGCACAGGTAATGGCTGTCTGGACTTCATCTTTAGCTGGGAGCAGTGAGCCGTCGAGTGGGTCTCCACCTGTCTCGAAGGCTGCTGCTGGGCAGGCCCACCGGGACCTACCGATGTCGGACCCAACCTCGAGGAGGCATGGGGATTCCACGTCCTCCTCGTTGGTACCGAGGAGTACCGGTGACGTGCTTCGAGCAAAGGCGAAGAAGCATCGGCACCGGTCTCCTTCGAGACACGGTACCGGGAGCTCTGGGGTGTTGAAGGATTCGGCACCCGGAAAGCGTCGACGCCGGGAGGGACCGCTCACCCTCCATCCAGGAGGTGTCGATGTGTCGATCTCCAGACAGCCCGGTACCGCCTCCCAGGCCTTCGCAGATTCTGATGTCAACTCCTGCACCGGCCTCCCAGCCCTCCTCGACAACGACTCTGGAAGAGAGCATCCAAGCCATTCTTCCAGGGCTTCTGGAAGGGCTGTTGCAGCGCTGTGTTCCGGTACCGGGGGGTGCTTGCGCCCTCGGTACCGACGATGGAAGCAGTGGCTGGCTCTGTGCCTGTGGTGAGGTCCCCGACGCCGGTACCGCTTGCAGCATCGGCCTCGGCTGCCACTCAGGTTGACTCTCCGTCGACGTTGATGTTGGGAGGTTCATCGCCGCTGGCATGGGAGTCGACCTCTCGACATCGCCATCGAGGACTTGGTTCCTCGGCGTCGAGACGGGCCCAGTTTCGGACTGTAGTTCGTGAACTCTTGTCCGATACCTAGGAGGATGCCTCCTGGGATGAAGGGGAAGACCCCAGATATTTCTCTTCAGACGAGTCTTCTGATCTTCCTTCTGATCCCACTCCTTCACCTGAGAGGAAGCTTTCTCCGCCAGAGAGTCTGTCCTTCTCCTCCTTTGTCCGGGAAATGTCTGTGGGCATTCCCTTCCCTTTGGTAAATGAGGATGAGCCCAGGACTAAAATGCTCGAGGTCCTGGACTATCCTTCGCCACCTAAAGAGTCATCCACTGCCGCTCTGCATAATGTCCTCAAGGAGACATTGCTGAGGAACTGGATGAAACCGTTATCTAATCCCACCATCACCAAGAAAGCAGAGCCCCAATATCGGATCCATAGAGAACCTGAGTTTATGAGGTCACAGTTACCTCACGACTCTGCAGTTGTGGATTCCGCTCTCAAGAGAGCCAGAAGTACTAGAGATTTCGCCTCGGTGCCCCCGGGGCGAGAGGCTAGGACCTTAAACTCTTTTGGGAGGAAGGCCTACCAGTCCTCTATGCTCGTGTCCAAAATTCAGTCTTACCAGCTCTACACGATAAGGAACAATGTTAAGCAACTGGCGGACTTGGTGGATAAGCTCCCTCTGGAGCATGCCAGGCCTTTTCAGGAGGTGGTCAGGCAGCTGAAGGTGTGTCATAAATTCCTGTCCAGGGGTGCTTATGACACTTTTGATGTTGCATCCAGATCCGCTGCTCAAGGTATAGTGATGCACAAACTCTCATGGCTGCGTGCCTCTGACCTGGACAATCGGACCCAGAAGCTGCTTGCGGATGTCCCTTGCCGGGGGGATAATATTTTTGGTGAGAAGGTTGAGCAGGTGGTAGAGCAGCTCCACCAGCGGGAAACCACTCTCGACAAACTCTCCCACTGGGTGCCTTCAGCATCTACTTCAACTGATAGACGTTTTTTCAGGGGAAGGAGGAATGCTCCCTATGCTTATGGTAAGCGCAGGTACAATCAACCTTCCCGACAGCCTTCTCAGGCTCAGCCCCAGCTCGCTCGTTCGCGTCAACAGCGTGCGCCCAGACAGGCCCCTGCAGCTCCCCAGCAAAAGCAAGGGATGGGCTTTTGACTGGCTCCAGTTGAGCATAGCCGCCATCAACGTATCTGTACTGGACGATCTGCCGGTTGGAGGGAGGTTAAAATGTTTTCACCAAAGGTGGCCTTTCATAACCTCCGACAGATGGGTTCTTCAAATAGTCCGGTCCGGGTACTCCCTCAATTTGATTTCCAAACCTCCAAATTGTCCACCGGGAGCTCAGTCTTTTAGCTTCCAGCACAGGCAGGTACTTGCAGAGGAACTCTTCGCTTTTCTCAGCGCCAATGCGGTCGAGCCCGTTCCACCAGGGTAAGAAGGGCTGGGATTCTATTCCAAGTACTTCCTTGTGAAAAAGAAAACAGGGGGAATGCGTCCTATCCTAGACCAAAGAGCCCTGAACAAATATCTGGTCCGAGAAAAGTTCAGGATGGTTTCCCTGGGCACCCTTCCCATGATTCAGAAAAACGATTGGCTATGCTCTCTGGACTTGAAAGATGCTTACACTCACATTCTGATACTTCCAGCTCACAGGAAGTATCTTCAATTCCGTCTGGGAACACAGCACTTCCAGTATTGTCCTTTGGGCTCACGTCTGCTCCCAGGGTTTTTACAAAATGCCTGGCAGTAGTTGCAGCGTTGCTACGCAGACTGGGAGTACATGTGTTCCCTTATCTCGATGATTGGCTGGTGAAGAACACCTCAGAAGCAGGAGCTCTACAGTCCATGCAGATGACTCTCCAACTCCTGGAGCTACTAAGGTTTGTTATAAATTACCCAAAGTCTCACCTCCTTTCAGTTCAACAACTAGAATTCATAGGAGCTCTGCTGGATTCACAGACGGCTCGTGCCTATCTCCCCGAGATGAGAGCGTCTCAGTGGATCACAGCTTGGCAGATGTTGAGATTGCTAGGCCATATGGCCTCCACAGTTCATGTGACGCCCATGGCATGCCTTCACATGAGATCTGCTCAATGGATCCTAGCTTCCCAGTGGTATCAAGTTGCGAGGAATCTAGAGGATGTGATCCAGCTGTCCACCGATTTTCACAATTCCCTTCAGTGGTGGACAATTCGATCCAGTTTGACCTTGGGATGTCCCTTCCAAATTCCTCAGCCTCAAAAAGTGCTGACTACGGATGCATCTCTCCTGGGGTGGGGAGCTCATGTAGATGGGCTCCACACTCAGGGAGCTTGGTCCCTTCAGGAATCAGGTCTTCAGATCAATCTCCTGGAGTTGCGAGCGATCTGGAACGCTCTGAAGGCTTTCAGAGATCGGCTGTCCAATCAAATTATCCAAATTCAGACAGACAACCAGGTTGCCATGTACTACGTCAGCAAGCAGGGGGGCACCGGATCTCGCCCCTCTGTGTCAGGAAGTCGTCCAGATGTGGCTTTGGGTTCGCCGTCACAGCATGCTTCTCCAAGCCATGTATCTGGTGGGTGTAAACAACAGTCTGGCCGACAGATTGAGCAGGATAATGCAACTTCACGAGTGGTCTCTCAACTTGGGCGTGGTACACAAGATCTTGCGGGAGTGGGGCACCCCCTTGGTGGATCTTTTTGCCACTCAGATCAATCACAAGGTCCCTCAGTTCTGTTCCAGACTTCAGGCCCACGACAGGCTAGCATCAGATGCCTTCTTTCTTCATTGTGGGGAGGGCCTTCTGTATACTTATCCTCCCATACCTCTGGTGGGGTAGACTTTGCTGAAACTCAAGCAAGATCGCGGAACCATGATTCTAATTGCGCCCTTTTGGCCACGTCAGATTTGGTTCCCCCTGAAGAACCATGGACCTTTCGAATGTCAAAAGAACATATTGAACACGGCTGGACTTTCTAAGCATTCTTACATTGAGATAAGTACTTTTGCCAAGCTTGAATGTATTTGAAAACAGTGTCTCTTATGCATCTGTTTGTTGGGACTAGACATTTATAAGTCATTTAGTGGAGTTTTTTTTGAGACCCATGACTGATAAGGCCTCCTCATTATACAAAAGGCTTGTCCTTTAAGAACGAGGATCAGCCGAGTGACCTGAGGTCTTTTTTTCTCCACTTTGTTGTTTCATCAATAGTTTCCCGCAAACACGTTGCATAACGGGTAGGAGAGTGATAGTATTATTGAAAATAGATCCTACTTATTCCGGAATATTACAGTGTTTTCCAACCCTCATCACTCAGAACGAGGGGGCGCTTCTGCATCCCAACCTCCAGTCCCTGGCTCTCACAGCCTGGATGATGAAGGCGTAGACTTTGCCTCCTTGAGTCTTTCTGAGGGTGTCTCCCGAGTCTTGCTTCCAGGAAAGATTCCATAAAGAGGTGTTACTCTTTTAAATGGAGGAGGTTTGCCATCTGGTGTGACAGCAAGGCCCTAGATCCTCGTACTTGTCCTACACAGACCCTGCTTGAATACCTTCTACACTTGTCAGAGTCTGGTCTCAAGACCAACTCAGTAAGAGTTCATCTTAGTGCAATTAGTGCTTTCCATTATCGTGTAGACGGTAAGCCTATCTCTGGACAGCTTTTAGTTGTTCGATTCATGAGAGGTTTGCTCTTGTCAAAGCCCCCAGTCAAACCTCCACCAGTGTCATGGGATCTCAACGTCGTCCTCACCCTGCTGATAAAACCTCCTTTTGATCCACTGGATTCCTGCCATCTGAAGTACTTGACCTGGAAGGTCATTTTCTTGGTGGCTGTTACTTCAGCTCATAGAGTCAGTGAGCTCCAAGCCTTGGTAGCCCATGCTCCTTATACTAAATTTCATCATAACAGAGTAGTCCTCAGTACGCACCCTAAGTTCTTGCTGAAGGTGGTGTCGGAGTTCCATCTGAACCAGTCAATTGTCTTGCCAACATTTTTTCCCCGTCCTCATTCCTGCCCTGCTGAACGTCAGCTGCACACATTGGACTGCAAAAGAGCATTGGCCTTCTATCTGGAGCGGACACAGCCCAACAGACAGTCCGCCCAATTGTTTGTTTCTTTTGATCCCAACAGGAAGGGAGTTGCTGTCAGGAAACACACCATTTCAAATTGGCTAGCAGATTGCATTTCTTTCACTTACGCCCAGGCTGGGCTGACTTTTGAGGGTCATGTCACGGCTCATAGTGTTCGAGCCATGGCTGTGTCAGTGGCTCACTTGAAGTCACCCACTATTGAAGAGATTTGCAAGGCTGCGACATGGTCATCAGTCCACACATTCACATCTCACTACTGCCTTCAGCAGGATTCCCTACGTGACAGTCGGTTCGGGCAGTCTGTGCTGCAGAATCAGTTTGAGGTCTAGAATCCAACTCCACCCCCCCCCCCCCCCCCCCCACAATCATTTTTGTTCTGTTCCCAGCTGCACTCTCAGCTGTTCTTCGTAGGTCAATCTCTGTTATGTCCTCGCCGTTGCGAGGCTCAATTGACCTTCTTTGTTGTTTTGAGTGAGCCTGGGGGCTAGGGATACCCCACATGTTAGAACAAGCAGCCTGCTTGTCATTAGAGAAAGCGAAGATACTTACCTGTAGCAGTTATTCTCCGAGGACAGCAGGCTGATTGTTCTCATCAACCCGCCCTCCTCCCCTTTGGAGTTGTTGTGTTCTGTTTTATTTGCTTTTCATTTAACTGAGACGGGAACGGATGCGCACGGGTGGGAAGATGGCCGCTCATGCGCAGTGCGTCCATTCTGCGCTCTACTGGCTGTCGCAAAGGTTTTGAAGATTTTGCTGGAAAATCTCTGTTCCTGGGGCCGCCATGGATGCCGACCCACATATGAGAACAATCAGCCTGCTGTCCTCAGAGAATACCAGGTAAGTATCTTTGCTTTTCTACTCATCTAAGTCGGACTTAGATGTCATATTGAAAATGCTCCTCAAAGTGAACTAAAGCATTTTTTTTTTGTTCACTGTGTTGATTGACTGTAGCATAGTTATACATTTTCGTCATTTTCTTCCCATGTGACTTCTCTTACATATGTGTTTGAATGAGGAGCTCCAAATGGACACATTCACTCATTCTCACAAACTGGATATCTTTTTAGTGGAGGGCAGCAATCATGAGCACACAGCATACCACAAATACTTTTGCTGGCCTCCCACTTAGTCACCTCTCCCCTCTCCAGTCGGTTCAAAACTCTGCTGCCCGTCTCATCTTCCACCAGGGTCGCTTTACTCATACTACCCCTCTCCTCAAGACCCTTCACTGGCTCCCTATCCGTTTTCGCATCCTGTTCAAACTTCTTCTACTAACCTATAAATGTATTCACTCTGCTGCTCCCCAGTATCTCTCCACACTCGTCCTTCCCTACACCCCTTCCCGTGCACTCCGCTCCATGGATAAATCCTTCTTATCTGTTCCCTTCTCCACTACTGCCAACTCCAGACTTCGCGCCTTCTGTCTCGCTGCACCCTACGCCTGGAATAAACTTCCTGAGCCCCTACGTCTTGCCCCATCCTTGGCCACCTTTAAATCTAGACTGAAAGCCCACCTCTTCAACATTGCTTTTGACTCGTAACCACTTGTAACCACTCGCCTCCACCTACCCTCCTCTCTTCCTTCCCGTTCACATTAATTGATTTGATTTGCTTACTTTATTTATTTTTTGTCTATTAGATTGTAAGCTCTTTGAGCAGGGACTGTCTTTCTTCTATGTTTGTGCAGCGCTGCGTATGCCTTGTAGCGCTATAGAAATGCTAAATAGTAGTAGTAGTAGTAGGTTCATATGTTGTGCTGCACTCTGTCTTGCCTATAAGCTTGATTCTGTATTATAAAAGTAATTTTACTCCACTTACCATAAGAAAAGGTCCCAGTCCAACTGAAACTTACAATTTAGTTATTTGTGGTAAATGTGCTCGCTTGAAGAGAGAGCAATTTTTTGTGGAAAATTAAAATAACTGCCAGTGATACGCTGCTGATTTCTTATCAAGAAACCCTTGCTGCAAAATAATTATATCTCATAATGAAGCAAGAATTTTCTGAAGTCCTGAAAGTTCTACATACAGATTAATTACATTAAGCATGTTACAGTTACAGTATATACACTACTGTGCCTTTCCTGCAAATAGATAGTATCGCAAGGTACCTAAAAAGAGATCCACCTTGTTAATGGCATTTTTTTTGAAGGAGAGGTGTATCAATATCTACACAGTGGTTTCTGACACTATGGTGTGTATTAGAAAATGCAGAGAATTCCTTGTCGTCAGCAGCAGATGAATCCATTAACTAATGGGTTGTATCCACCTACCAGCGGGTGGAGATAGAGAACACTGAAGAACCACAGTGACCCTTGGACGGCTAGCCCCAACTGCCTTCAGTATTTCTCTATCTCCCAGCAGGTGTGGACGTAGCTTGATCAGCTCCTGGATTACTGCCTGGGGTGGCTCCTGTGCTTTGCCAGTTGAGCAGGGGTATTGTGGCTGGTGGTGCCCAATTTAAAGGCATATAGGTTCGCCCTTTCCCTTGCCTCACCCATTCCCCCCGCCTCCTGGAGTCCCTCTGTTGCTGCCTGCTTCCAACTTTCCTCACAGCGTAAAAAAAAAAAAAGAAGAAAAGCGCGCTTTTACTGCGTGGCTGTCCTGAGGCTTTTTCCAGAGATTCTGGTGCTGTGCAGCTTGACCGGAGCTCGTTGACTCGGTCTTCTGAGGTGAGAGTGGTGCCCAGCTCCTCCGGGGAGGTCCCGCGGATGCCATTCCGAACGGGGTAAGTTTTGGTGCAAGACCGCCATTTTATTGCTGTTTTTTCCGTCCTGTTGGACGATGGCTGCTGAAGGAGTTAAGCGCTGCTCCCGTTGTGGTAAATGCAGATCAGCAGCGGGGCTATGTAAAACGTGCTCCTTAGACGCTCGAGCTAGTATGAGCATGGTGAGCGATGATTCTTCCCGCTCGATGGAGCTGGCAGCGGACATCATTTTGGAAGCGCTGCATGCCTCGACCCTCGCGCTTCCGGAGGAGTCTGAGTGCAGGGGGACGCCTCATTTGGAGGCTACCAGAGGAGCTCCTACTTCCGTTTCTCCTAGTGCGGAGGCAGAGGGTCAGGGTGAGTTTTTCTCCCCTGAGTTTGTGCTGTTAATGCACAAAGCTTTCGTGCTGAAAAGAGCTCTGCTGCAGGTGTCTGACACTGCGTGGCATCTTTTAGAAGTCTGCAGGGCTCTGTTGCAGTATCTACAAATGACAAATGACTTCAGGACTTCTGATCACCTTTTTGTATTGTTGACAAGTCCTCGAAGCGGGGGTCTGGCGTCTAAGGCCAGTATAGCCCATTGGCTCAAAGAAGTCATTTTTTCTGTGTATCTGCTTTCAGGCCAGTCTCCGCCTGAAGCGTTTAAGGCCCATTCCACGAGAGCGATTTCCTCTTCGTGGGCTGAAACGGGTGCACTCTCTCTGCAAGAGATCTGTAGTGCAGCTACTTGGGCTTCTCAGCTCTTTTTTGCCCGGCATTACCGGCTAGATGTTGCAAGGAAGCAGGACGCAATTTTTGGAGCACAAGTGCTTGCTCGCGGTGTGGCCTGTTCCCACCCTAAGTAGAGAGTGCTTTTGTACATCCCATCAGTTAATGGATTCATCTGCTGCTGATGACAAGGAAGGGAAAATTAGGTTCTTACCTTGTTAATTTTCTTTCCTTTAGTCACAGCAGATGAATCCATGATCCCTCCCTGTCTGACTTTGTTTTTTGTTCAGATCTTTCATGCAGATATATATCTCATTGGGAGAAGTTGGACATCAGTTCTCAGAATTTCTACATGCTCTTCTGTGACAGGAGATTGAGTTCGTCCCTCCTTTGATGCTCCTGTTCTGGGGCGATTGTTCGAGGAAAGTTTATGTTATTATACCTTTATGGTTCACTCTGCTTTGGAAATCTCAAATACTGAAGGCAGTTGGGGCTAGCCGTCCAAGGGTCACTGTGGTTCTTCAGTGTTCTCTATCTCCACCTGCTGGTAGGTGGATACAACCGATCAGTTAATGGATTCATCTGCTGTGACTAAAGGACAGAAAATTACCAAGGTAAGAACCTAATTTTCCCTTCCTTGCTTCCTCTGTCCTAGATATTGTTTCTCCTTCCTAAACATAGTATTTCATCTTCCTTCCCATTTTCTTTTTCCTTGCAACCTCTGTTATGTTTATGGGGTCTATCTGTTCTCATCTTTCTCCTTCCTTCCTTATAGAGGATCCAACCTTTATCCAGCTCAAGTATAAGGGTAGTGACTGCTCCTTCCTACAGCAGTGCCACTCCTTCTTTGCCCCTATTTCTCTTTTGTTTTCTCTTTTATTCTCTTTTACTCCCTGTTCCTTTTTTTGCTCACTCTACTATCAGCTTAACAACAGCACAGTACTGCACTTCATTGGTAATGGAGCACATTGAACTTCTCCTGACTTCCACTGATAGCAGATAGGTTACTGGAGCAATTACAAGTAGAAAGGAAGAGAATGCTTTTATTTTTTATTTTTTGTTACATTTGTACCCCGCGCTTTCCCACTCATGGCAGGCGCAATGCGGCTTACATATTGTATACAGGTACTTATTTGTACCGGGGGCAATGGAGGGTTAAGTGACTTGCCCAGAGTCACAAGGAGCTGCCTGTGCCTGAAGTGGGAATCGAACTCAGTTCCTCAGGACCAAAATCCACCACCCTAACCACTAGGCCACTCCTCCACTCTCACCATTTGTAGTGATCATAGTTGTCACTTGAGTTCTGCTGCTGACTCTGCATCAGCAGATTTTTGCACTATGGGCTGGCTTGGAATAAGGGGCCCACATGAGAACTCTGTAGCACATTGCTGCTAATTTCCAGAAGTTTCATGATGCTTTTAAGTGCTGTGAGTGACCTGAGAGAATATGCTGTTTTCTTCCTTATTTCATGTTTGCTAAAACTAAATACTAATGGATCTGGAGGCTGGTTTGTGAGTCCTTCTCAGGAAGTCATGTCTGTCTCTCTTTTGTTTTGTACCTGACTGAGCATGTTTTAGTTTCTAATTGCATGATGATATTGCTAATTTTCTTCATGCATAATCAAAACTTTGTGTTCAAATACTTGTGGTAGTGTGAAAGAAAATTGTATCCATAACAATTAAATACATACAAATTACCTGTAGTTAATGCTGAATAAGTGTGAGCTAAATCTAAATGTGCCATCTACTGTCATGCTAGAAATATACTACAAACTGATCCCAGCCACATCTGTTTTCTTAATGGTACAAAGTCATTTGTAAAGGCTGTATAACAGATGGCAACTTTAGTTTTTTCCATGACTCCAGTGACATTCTTTGCCTGTGAAAGAATGAAATTGCTGCTGAAACAGAACATCATGCAATTCCTGGAATCCATGGATCACAGGATCTGAAAGAGCATGGTTTTACTAGAGGTGGATCTGGTTAGATGAATCTAATCAATTGCTTTGACTGGGTGACCAGAGAGTTAGATCAGAAACCAGCAATGGATGTAGAGTACTTAGATTTCAGGAAGGCCTTTGACATGGTTCCACATGTTGTATTGTGTGGAGCTTTTTGTCTAAGGGCTCCTTTTACAAAGTGGCGCTACCGATTAGTGTTTGCTGAATATGAAGAAGCCCATGAGAATTGAATGGGCTTCACGCTAATTGGTAGTGCAGCTTCGTAAAAGGAACCCAAAGTATGTACAAGTGTAATGGTGATTTTATTTATAATTTAATTTTGTATGTATGCTATGTAATCCACCAAGGACAATAAGATAGTGCAGGATATAAATGTTTTAAATAAATAATCAATGGATGGGCCATGCTGGTCTTTATCTACTGTCATTGGCCATTTTCAAGTTCAGGCTAAAAACCCACCTCTTTAACGCTGTTTCCATATCAACAAGCAGATCAATCCATAGACTGGGTTGTGTCCATCTACCAGCAGGTGGATCTAGAGAGCAATCTTTTGCCTCTCTATATGTGGTCATGTGCTACCAGGAAATCCTCAGTATTCTCTCAATCTAGCAGGTGTGTGGTCACACACAGCAGCTCTGGCTTGGTCTCCACGCCTATTTACTTAGGCTTTGTTGAGTACCTGGGGTTGAGGGCTCTTCATGAGCAAGTGCAAACCTGGTGGTGCCAGGTCCCTCCTTTTCTCCCCCCTCCCGCTGGCTCTGTTAAAAAAAAAAACAAAAAACAAAAAAAAAAACATTAAAATCTTGAAGCAGAAAAGATTTTACTTGCAGCTGCTCACTGGGACACAATTTGTTGCAGCTCGGAGCAAGAAGTAGGTAATTTTACCATTTCCTAGCGGGCATGGGGTTCCCCGAACTTTTCCCTCGTGGATCATGGTGTTGGATGGTAAGGGTGCGAAAAAGCGCTCCACGGACCGTGATCACGCGACTAGTGGGGAGGCGCGGGATCAGAGGCAGGGAAGCCCTTTTTGTGCACCCTTCCAGACTTTGTTTTTCCTCCGCTGGGGCGTCGGCAGCCTTTCCCGCCTTAGGCGCCCATCCCCCGATATCTGCCCTTTCGACGTCGGCCGCCCATGCAGCTCGGACGGCCTCTGGTATGGCCGCCTTTGAGTTGAGCGGTGGTAAGAAGATGGTGAAGTTTAAGCGCCATGCTTTCCGCACGGCTCCTTCGCGGAGTGACGCGCTGGACGTCATTTTGGATGTGCAGCATGCCTCTACCCCGCTCTATGGAGTGGAGGTTGAGAGTTCCTGTAGGGCTGTGGCCCAGGTTGCAGAGGTGCACAAACGGGGGGCTTCTCTCCTTAGTTTATTTTGTTGCTGCATCAGGCCTTTCAACTGCAAAACGCTGCTCCTGCTCCCCTGTCAGATATGGGGGAAGATGCTTCCCTGATCAAGCGCCCTCGGGTGGATCTTCAGGTCTTGGGGGACTCTGTCTCCTCTGATATAGATGAGGGCAGCGTTTCTCCCAAAGGTCCCTTGGGGATTCTTTGGAGGAGGCTGATCCTCGCCCTGATGGGGGAGATGACCCCTCTGCAGTGTGGCTTTTTCGCTCAGAGGAATTGCCTAACCTGTTAGTTCAGGCTATGAGCATCTTGAGTATTTCCTCTCCAGAGGAAGGCCCTCCTTCAGCCTCGGCGGGTTCCGCTATTATGCTGGGAACCAAGCGCCCTTCCAGGACCTTCCACATCCATGAAGCCATGAAAACTCTAATTTCAGCTCAATGGGATTCTCCTGAGGTGAGCCTCAAGGTAGCCAGGGCCATGACTCGTCTGTGCCCTCTGCCAGAGGGTGAACAGGAGGCCTTGCGCTGGCCGGCAGTGGACTCTCTAATCACTGCTGTGACAAAAAAGACGGCTTTGCCGGTGGAAGGTGGCTCTGCCCTTAAGGATTCACAGGACAGGAAATTGGAAGCGGCCTTAAAGTTCGCCTTTGAAGCGGCCGCCTTGAGTTTGCGGCTCCTTTGTGGCCAGGGCATGCCTGATGGTGGTGCAGCGGGCCTCCCCCTTGGATCCTTCCTTGAGGGCGGTTTGGCCGGTCCTGGAGTCAGGCTTGGCTTACTTGGCAGACTTGCTGTATGATGTTTTGAGAGCCTCGGCTAAAGGTATGTCTCAGACAGTCTCTGCCCGTCGATGGCTATGGCTTAAGCATTGGTTACTGACCATGACTCCAAATCCCGCTTAGCCAAGTTGCCTTTTAAGATCAAGCTGCTGTTCGGGGATGAGCTGGACAAGATCGTGACAGATCTCGGCAGTTCTAAAGGCAAGAGGTTGCCGGAGGTCAAGGCAAGGGCCAGCAGTGCTCGCCCTGGTTCCTCTAAGGGCCGTTTACAAGAAGCCCATTGGTATCGCCCAGGCAAGTCGGGCTCCTCCTCCTCCTTCAAGCAGAGGTTCTCCCCGAAGCAGCATTCCTTTCGCAGAGACCGCCGCTCAGGAGGTTCTTCCTCCGGTCCTCCCCCAGGGTCTCGTACCCAATAGCGGGGCCCTGGTCCATGGCCCAGAGCAGATAGGAGGAAGGCTGTCCTCTTTTCTGGGCGAGTGGACCAGGGTAACTTCAGATGCTTGGGTTCTAGAAGTCATCAGAGACGGCTACAAGTTGGAGTTCTGCCGGCCCCTGAGAGACGGGTTTGTGAACTCTCCCTGCAAGTCTCTCCTCAAAGTGGCAGCAGTTCAGCAGACTCTGGACAACTTGCTCCACCTTGGGGCGGTGGTCCCAGTGCCCGTAGAGCAGCGTGGCACAGGACGTTACTCCATTTACTTTGTGGTGCCAAAGAAAGGAGGCTCTTCTCTGCCTATTCTCGACCTCAAGGGAGTCAATCGGGCCTTGCGAATACACGGCATTTCCGTATGGAGACTCTCCGCTCCGTGATTGCTGCGGTAAAAGAAGGAGAATTCCTGGCATCCTTGGACATCAAGGAAGCTTATCTGCACATTCCCATCTGGCCGCCTCATCAGCGCTTCCTGCGCTTTGCAGTGCTGGGCCGGCACTTCCAGTTCAGAGCCCTCCCGTTCGGGTTTGCTACGGCTCCGCGGAACTTCTCCAAAGTGATGGTGGTCATTGCGGCTTATCTCCGCAAGGAAGGAGTGCAAGTCCATCCCTACCTGGACGACTGGCTGATTCGAGCTCCCTCCTTTGCGGAGTGTGGGAGAGCGACGGACAGGGTCATTGCTCTTCTGAGCGCCCTGGGTTGGATCATCAACCGGGAGAAAAGTCAGCTGCGCCCGACTCAGTCCCTGGAGTATCTGGGTGTTCAGTTCAACACCCAAGTGGGCAGAGTGTTCCTGCCGGACAACCGGAGCCTCAAGCTTCAGGCCCAGGTGGGCCAGTTCCTAGCCTCCTCAGCTCCTCGGGCTTGGGATTATGTGCAACTGTTGGGCTCCATGACGGCCACGATGGAGGTAGTGCCCAGGGCCAGGGCCCATATGAGGCCACTATAGCACTCTCTTCTGTGGCGCTGGACTCCAGTTTCGGAGGATTACGCAGTTCGCCTTCCCCTGGACTCGGCGGTGAGAAGGGCGCTAAGTTGGTGGCTGATGTCAGACAAATTATCAGACAGTATGCCTCTCACGTCCCCGGAGTGGATTGTCGTTACGATGGACGCCTGCTTGATGGGCTGGGGAGCCCACTGCCTGGGAAGGACAGCGCAGGGGATATAGTCACCGGTGGAGGCGAAGTGGTCTATCAACCTCTTGGAACTTCAGGCCATTCGGTTGGCGCTTCAAGCGTTTCTTCAGGTACTGATGCTGAGGCCAGTTCGAATCCTGTCAGACAATGCCACGGCCGTGGCCTATGTCAATCGCCAGGGAGGTATCAGGGAGGCCATGAAGTTATGCCAGTGGGCAGAGGCGAATTTGGACCAGCTGTTGGCGGCTCACATTGCGGGAGTCCTGAATGTCGAGGCGGACTTTCTCAGTCGCCATACCTTGGATCCTGGAGAGTGGCAACTGTCTGCTCGGGTGTTCTTGGAGATCACGAAGCGCTGGGGCATGCTGACCTTGGATCTGATGGCCAAGTGCCGCTGTTCTTCAGCAGAGGACAGAACCCTCGATCTCTGGGGGTTGATGCTGTTCTCCAGCAGTGGCAGGTACAGGAGCTTCTCTACGTGTTCCCGCCTTGGCCTATGCTGGGCAGAATTCTCGGCCGGGTGGTGAAACACCCAGGCCGGGTGGTCCTGGTGGGTCCAGACTGGCCCAGACGCCCTTGGTATGCAGACCTGATCCGGCTTTCCGTAGACAGTCCTCTGCGTCTTCCAGCGGAGCGGGGCCTCTTACATCAGGGTCCCGTGGTGATGGAGGATCCCTCCCCCTTTGGTCTTACGTCCTGGCTCTTGAGCGGAAGTGGCTGAAGAAGAAGGGCTTATCGGACAAGGTCATCGCCACTATGCTGAGAGCACGGAAGCGCTCTACTTCTACTACATACGCCAGGGTATGGCTTACCTTTGTATCATGGTGCGAGGCAGGATCCCTGTCACCCTTCACGGCGCCAATTGCTTCAGTGTTGGCGTTCCTGCAAGAAGGTCTGGAGAAAGGCCTGTCGCTCAGCTCTCTTGAGGTCTAGGTAGTGGCCCTAGCTTGCTTCAGGAGTTGCTTGAAGGGTGCTTCCCTGGCTTCTCAGCCAGATGTGGTCCGTTTTCTCAAAGGGGTTAATCACCTACGCCCTCCTACTACTACTACTACTACTATTTAGCATTTCTATAGCGCTACAAGGCGCTGCACAAACATAGAAGAAAGACAGTCCTTGCTCAAAGAGCTTACAATCTAATAGACAAAAAATAAATAAAGTAAGCAAATCAAATCAATTAATGTGAACGGGTAGGAAGAGAGGAGGGTAGGTGAAGGCGAGTGGTTACAAGTGGTTACGAGTCAAAAGCAATGTTAAAGAGGTGTGCTTTCAGTCTAGATTTAAAAGTGGCCAAGGATGGGGCAAGACGTAGGGGCTCAGGAAGTTTATTCCAGGCGTAGGGTGCAGCGAGACAGAAGGCGCGAAGTCTGGAGTTGGCAGTAGTGGAGAAGGGAACAGATAAGAAGGATTTATCCATGGAGCGGAGTGCACGGGAAGAGGTGTAGGGAAGGACGAGTGTGGAGAGATACTGGGAAGCAGCAGAGTGAGTACATTTATAGGTTAGTAGAAGAAGTTTGAACAGGATGCGAAAACGGATAGGGAGCCAGTGAAGGGTCTTGAGGAGAGGGGTAGTATGAGTAAAGCGACCCTGGCGGAAGATGAGACGGGCAGCAGAGTTTTGAACCGACTGTAGAGGGGAGAGGTGACTAAGTGAGAGGCCAGAAAGAAGCAGATTGCAGTAGTCTAAACGAGAGGTGACAAGGGTGTGGATGAGGGTTTTGGTAGAGTGCTCGGAAAGAAAGGGGCGGATTTTACGGATGTTGTAAAGAAAGAAACGACAGGTCTTGGCAATCTGCTGGATATGAGCAGAGAAGGAGAGAGAAGAGTCAAAGATGACCCCAAGGTTTCGAGCTGAGGAGACAGGGAGAATGAGAGAGCCATCAACAGAAATAGAAAACGGGGGGAGCGGGGAGGTGGGTTTGGGGGGGAAAATGAGAAGCTCGGTTTTGGTCATATTTAATTTCAGGTGGTGTTGAGACATCCAGACAGCAATGTCAGACAAGCACGCTGAAACTTTGGTTTGGATGCAAGGTGAGATATCAGGAGTAGAAAGGTAGATTTGGGAGTCATCAGCATAGAGATTGTAGGAAAAGCCATGGGATGAGATTAATGAACCAAGGGAAGAACTGTAGATAGAAAAGAGGAAGGGACCAAGAACAGAACCCTGAGGTACGCCTACAGGCAGAGGGATAGAAGTAGAAGAGGATCCACCAGAGTGAACAGTAAAGGTGCGGAGGGAGAGGTATGAAGAGAACCAGGAAAGGACAGAGCCCTGGAATCCAAGTGAGGACAGGGTATCGAGAAGTATGCTGTGATCGACAGTGTCAAAAGCAGCGGAAAGATCAAGAAGAATGAGGATGGAATATTGACCTCTGGATTTAGCCAGTAATAGGTCATTGGAGACTTTAGTAAGCGCAGTTTCGGTTGAGTGGAGAGGGCGAAAACCAGATTGTAGTGGGTCAAGAATAGCATGTGAGGAGAGAAAATCAAGGCAGCGGCGGTGAACAGCACGCTCAAGTAATTTGGAGAGAAAAGGAAGGAGGGAGATGGGTCGGTAATTAGAGGGACAAGCAGGGTCGAGTGAAGGCTTCTTAAGGAGAGGTGTGACCACAGCATGTTTAAAGGCAGCAGGGACAGTCGCAGTGGAAAGTGAGAGGTTGAGAATGTGACAGATAAAAGGAATAAGAGCAGGAGAGATGGCATTAAGAAGGTGGGTGGGAATGGGATCAGAGGAACAGGTGGTACATTTTGAGGAAGAAAGGAGAAGTGTAGTTTCCTCAATAGTAACTTCAGGAAAGGAGGAAAGGGAATGAGGGGAATGGACTAGTGGAGGGAGAGGTGGTGAGGTAGAGAAAGCATTCCTCTTCATTCGATAGTGCCTACATGGAATCTCAATCTGGTGCTGCGGGCCTTGCAGAAGCCGCCCTTTGAGCCATTATCGCGGCTCTCTCTGAAGGACCTGACGTTGAAAGCGGTCTTTTTTGTGGCAATCGCTTTAGCCAGGAGGGTTTCCGAGCTCCAGGCGCTCTTGTGTAGAGAGCCGTTCCTGCGGTTCACGGAGGCAGGAGTGTCTATTCACCCAGTGCCTTCCTTCCTGCCTAAGATTGTTTCTCGCTTCCATGTGAATTAGCAGCTTTGTCTACCCTCCTTCCATAGGCAAGATTATCCAGAGGAGTATTGTGCTCTCAGATGCCTGGATGTTAGACGAGTTATCATCAGATACTTGGAAGTGACCAATGATTTCCGGAAGTCGGATCACCTGTTTGTGCTGTTCGCGGGCCCTTGTAGGGGTCTGCAGGCATCTAAACCTACCGTGGCACGTTGGGTCAAGGAAACGATTGCGGTGGCTTACTTGGCAGCAGGGAAGGTGCCGCCTATCCAGCTGAAGGCTCATTCTACTAGAGCACAGGCGGCTTCGATGGCAGAGTCCAGGTCCATTTCCTTGGAGGAGATTTGCAGATCGGCGACTTGGGCATCGGCTCATACCTTCTCAAGGCATTATCGCTTGGACGTGGCAGCACGGGCCGTGGCCCAGTTTGGAGCTCCAGTGTTGCGTTCTGGGATTTCCATGTCCTGCCCTGGGTGAATACTGCTTGGGTACATCCCACCACTCTATGGATTGATCTGCTTGATGATATGGAAGGTAAAATAATGTATCATACCTGATAATTTTCTTTCCATTAATCATAGCAGATCAATCCATAGTCCCTCCTAGATATCTGTACTGTTTGTTCTAGTTCAGTTATATTTCAGGTTCAAGTTTAGACTTCAGTTTCCGTTCAGGAGGACTTCGAGTTCAAGTTCTTTCATGTGGATTTTCCTGGAGTTGGGACGACTTTGTGTTACAGTGAGCTGCTGCTTCTTTCCCCCCGTTTCGACAGTGGTTGGATTCATAACTAAATTATGCCAGTGCTCCCTCCCGCTTCGTGCTAGTAGGGTAGCTTTGTTTCCCTCTCGCTTTGGCGGTGATGGATCAAGCCAGCTCCTCCCGCGGTTGCGGTAGCAGGACATGCCAGTTCCCCCCGCTTCGGTGGGTGCCCCCCCCCCCCTCCCTGCTTTGGCAGTAGTTGGGTGGCGGAATGTCCTTTTGTGGGTGTAATTCTCTATGTTTGGTGATTCCTGCGGATGGAGGTTTGATATCGACTATACTGAGGATTTCCTGGTAGCACATGACCACATATAGAGAGGCAAAAGATTGCTCTCTATCTCCACCTGCTGGTAGATGGACATAACCCAGTCTATGGATTGATCTGCTATGACTAATGGAAAGAAAATTATCAGGTATGATACATAATTTTACCTTTTGACTTCTAACCACTATTCACTTGCCCTGTACCCTTTTATCCCCACCTCTTGAATTCCCTTACCTCTTAGTTGTTCTGTCTGTGTGCCTGTCCTATTTAGATTGTATGCTCTTTGAGCAGGGACTGTCTTTTTCATGTTTGGTGTACAGCGCTGCGTGTGCCTTGTAGCGCTATAGAAATCATAAGTAGTAGTAGTCATTTACAATGTTATTCTGTTATAATAAGCTGAGTGTGCTTAGTATAGGCCCTAAAGTTACTGACTATAGTAGAAACTGGTTGAGTGAAAGGTGACATAAAGGGGCATAATTGAACGGAAACGTCTATCTCCATGGGTGTTTATCTCCGAGAACGGGTCCGTGAAGGGGCGGACCGAACTGTATTTTCGGAAAAAATAGACGTCCATGTTTTATTCGACAATTTGTGAGGTGGGCGTTTTTGTTTTTCAGCGATAACGGAAAATGAAAGTGCGTAGCTCAAAAACGAATAACTCCAAGACATTTATTCGTGGGAGGGGCCAGGATTCGTAGTGCACTGGTCCCCCTCACATGCCAGGACACCAACCGGGTACCCTAGGGGGCACTTCTACAAAAACAAAAAAAAAGGTAAAAGAGCTCCCAGGTGCATAGCACCCTTCCCTTGTGTGTTGAGCCCCCCAAATCCCCCTCAAAACCCACTGCCCACAAGTCTACACCATTACTATAGCCCTAAGGGGTGAAGGGGGGCACCTACATGTGGGTACAGTGGGTTTGGGCGGCGGTTTGGAGGGCTCCCATTTACCAGCACAAGTGTAACAGGTGGGGGGGGGATGGGCCTGGGTCCACCTGCCTGAAGTCCACTGCACCCCCTAATAACTGCTCCAGTGACCTGCATACTGCTGCCAGGGAGGTGGGTATGACATTTGAGGGTGAAAATAAAAAGTTGTGAAACGGCATATTTTGTGGTGGGAGGGGGTTTGTGACCACTGGGGGAGTCAGGGGAGGTCATCCCCGATTCCCTCCAGTGGTCATTTGGCCATTTAGGGCACTTATTGGGGCCTTATTCGTGGAAAAACAGGGTCCAGGAAAAGTGCCCTAAATTCTCGCTACAAACGCATATTTTTTTTCCATTATCGGCGAAAGGCGCCCATCTCTGATCGGACGATAACCACGCCCCAGTTTCGGCTTCACCACGCCTTTGACACGCCCCCATCAACTTTGTCCGCATCCGCGACGGAGTGCAGTTGAAAACGTCCAAATTCGGCTTTCGATTATACCGCTTTATTCGTTTTTGTGAGATAAACGTCTATCTCCCGATTTGGGTCACAATATACGCGTTTTTCTATTTCGATTATAAGCAGGATAGTGGTGAAAGGAGTTGATTCTGAAGAAATGGGTGTTACCAATGGTGTACTGCAGGTATAGATCTATAGATCTTTGGTACTCTGTCTTTGTTTTCTTAAGCAATATTGAGGAAGGAAAGTTTGCCTTTTTGCAAATGATGGTAAAGTTTACAACAGAGTACAGACCTTGGATAGTGTGGAAACATGAAGGTAGATCCAATAAAGTTTGAGGAATGTTCTAGATTTCGGCAGGTTAAATTCTTCTCCACACAAAGCAAGAGTGGAATTATAGGGGTGATCACATCCAATGATGTTAAGGTGGTCAAACAGGTACAGTGGGGGAAATAAGTATTTGATCCCTTGCTGATTTTGTAAGTTTGCCCACTGACAAAGACATGAGCAGCCCATAATTGAAGGGTAGGTTATTGGTAACAGTGAGAGATAGCACATCACAAATTAAATCCGGAAAATCACATTGTGGAAAGTATATGAATTTATTTGCATTCTGCAGAGGGAAATAAGTATTTAATCCCTCTGGCAAACAAGACCTAATACTTGGTGGCAAAACCCTTGTTGGCAAGCACAGCGGTCAGACGTCTTCTGTAGTTGATGATGAGGTTTGCACACATGTCAGGAGGAATTTTGGTCCACTCCTCTTTGCAGATCATCTCTAAATCATTAAGAGTTCTGGGCTGTCGCTTGGCAACTCGCAGCTTCAGCTCCCTCCATAAGTTTTCAATGGGATTAAGGTCTGGTGACTGGCTAGGCCACTCCATGACCCTAATGTGCTTCTTCCTGAGCCACTCCTTTGTTGCCTTGGCTGTATGTTTTGGGTCATTGTCGTGCTGGAAGACCCAGCCACGACCCATTTTTAAGGCCCTGGCGGAGGGAAGGAGGTTGTCACTCAGAATTGTACGGTACATGGCCCCATCCATTCTCCCATTGATGCGGTGAAGTAGTCCTGTGCCCTTAGCAGAGAAACACCCCCAAAACATAACATTTCCACCTCCATGCTTGACAGTGGGGACGGTGTTCTTTGGGTCATAGGCAGCATTTCTCTTCCTCCAAACACGGCGAGTTGAGTTCATGCCAAAGAGCTCAATTTTTGTCTCATCTGACCACAGCACCTTCTCCCAATCACTCTCGGCATCATCCAGGTGTTCACTGGCAAACTTCAGACGGGCCGTCACATGTGCCTTCCGGAGCAGGGGGACCTTGCGGGCACTGCAGGATTGCAATCCGTTATGTCGTAATGTGTTACCAATGGTTTTCGTGGTGACAGTGGTCCCAGCTGCCTTGAGATCATTGACAAGTTCCCCCCTTGTAGTTGTAGGCTGATTTCTAACCTTCCTCATGATCAAGGATACCCCACGAGGTGAGATTTTGCGTGGAGCCCCAGATCTTTGTCGATTGACAGTCATTTTGTACTTCTTCCATTTTCTTACTATGGCACCAACAGTTGTCTCCTTCTCGCCCAGCGTCTTACTGATGGTTTTGTAGCCCATTCCAGCCTTGTGCAGGTGTATGATCTTGTCCCTGACATCCTTAGACAGCTCCTTGCTCTTGGCCATTTTGTAGAGGTTAGAGTCTGACTGATTCACTGAGTCTGTGGACAGGTGTCTTTCATACAGGTGACCATTGCCGACAGCTGTCTGTCATGCAGGTAACGAGTTGATTTGGAGCATCTACCTGGTCTGTAGGGGCCAGATCTCTTACTGGTTGGTGGGGGATCAAATACTTATTTCCCTCTGCAGAATGCAAATAAATTCATATACTTTCCACAATGTGATTTTCCGGATTTAATTTGTGATGTGCTATCTCTCACTGTTACCAATAACCTACCCTTCAATTATGGGCTGCTCATGTCTTTGTCAGTGGGCAAACTTACAAAATCAGCAAGGGATCAAATACTTATTTCCCCCACTGTAGATAAGGTGATGGCAAAATGCTTGGGTGCATAGGAAGAGGAATGGCCAGCAGGGAAAAATGGAGTGATATTGCCTCTGTACGAGGATGTGGTGAGAACATGTTTTGCATGTTGTGTACAGTTCTGAAGACCACACTTAAAAAAAAAAATTATATATATATATATATATATATATATATATATATATATATATATATATATATATATATATATATATATATATAGTCTGTGGTTTTCATCATATGGGGACAGACTTAAGATATAAAAGTTATAAATATTTGTATTCTTGAGGAAAGGGGGGATAGGAGAAATATGAAAGCAACATTTAAATTTCTCTGGAATATAAATGCATAGGAGGCAGGCCTCTTTCAGGGGGAAGGAGGCTCTTGAACAGGTGATTTACAGGTGAAGGTAAAAGGGGTGTCAAAAATAATCTAAAGAAAGTTGAGAAAGTGTGGTGAACCGAATAGTCTCCCAGTGGAGGTCCTGGAGACAAGGACCATATTTGAATCCTAGAAAGTCTGGTAGTATAGAAATGTTCTGTGCTTCATTGTTGACAGATACCCTGTGCTGTAGTGATCTGTTGATCCCTAGAACAGGGGATCCTTCGTCTTTGCGTTTTATAGAATCTCGCATGCTAGGTCATTGCATTTGTTTTTCTAGTATCTAAATTGAAAATGTAAAAATCAAATCAGGCTGTTTCTGATAATTCAGTATTTCTGTGAGAATATTGTTGCTCACACACACACTTGTAGCTTGATTTTTCCTGTAGGCATTTAAAAAGGAGATAGAGTAGGTTTTAAACTAGAAACTGGGGGACAGTCGCTCAAAAGCGCATGGTATTTTTCAAAGATATTGCCAAAACAGGGAAGATAGGGTATTCTGATAGTGAGGTTGCAAAAGAGACCATAGTAGATCAGGTGTCCTTAAATAAAAATAAAAATCAGAGAAAAGATTGCAAATTAATACTGTCAAGTACTGAGCATGATGATGTAAATAGGAACAACAAACATAGTTTGAAATGTCTATATGCAAATGCCAGAAGCCTAAGAAATAAGATGGGAAAGTTAGAATATATTGCACTAAATGAAAAATTAGATATAATAGGCATCTCTGAGACCTGGTGGAAGGAGGATAACCAGCGGGGTACTGTCATACCGGGGTACAAATTATATTGTAGTGTTAGGGTGGATCGAATTGGTGGAGGGGTAGCATTGTATGTTAAGGAGGGCCTTGAATCAAATAGATTGAAAATTCTGCAGAAATCAAAACACATCTTGGTATCCTTGGCACGCTGTCCTCACTTGGATTTCAGAACTCTGCTCTTACCTGGTTTTCTTCTTATGTCTCTCAGCGTACTTTTAGTGTTTACTCTGGTGGATCCTCCTCTTCCTCTATCCCGGTCTCAGTGGGTGTACCTCAAGGATCTGTCCTAGGACTTCTCCTTTTCTCCATCTATACTTCCTCCCTTGGTGCTGTCATCTCAGCCCACGGTTTTCAATATCACCTTTACACTGATGACTCTCAGATCTACCTCTCCACACCAGAAATCTCGGCAGAAATCCAGGCCAAGATATCTACCTGCCTATCTGACATTGTTGCCTGGATGTCTCACCGCCACCTGAAGCTCAATATGTCCAAAACTGAGCTCCTTATCTTCCCACCTAAACCAACCTCTCCCCTTCCCCCACTCTCTATTTCTGTTGATAACACGCTCATTCTCCCTGTCTTATCTGCTCGTAACCTTGGGGTCATCTTCGACTCCTCTCTCTCCTCTGCACATATTCAACAGATTGCTAAAACATGTCGCTTCTTCTTCTATAATATCGCCAAAATGTTATGAGTGGAGGAGTGGCCTAGTGGTTAGGGTGGTGGACTTTGGTCCTGGGGAACTGAGGAACTGAGTTCGATTCCCGGCACAGGCAGCTCCTTGTGACTCTGGGCAAGTCACTTAACGCTCCATTGCCTGCCGCATTGAGCCTGCCATGAGTGGGAAAGCGCGGGGTACAAATGTAACAAAAATAAAAAAATAAAATAAAATTCGCCCTCTCCTTTCTGAGCATGCTACCAGAACCCTCATCCACACTCATCACCTCTCGCCTGGACTACTGCAACTTGCTTCTCACCGTTCTTCCACTCAGCCATCTCTCTCCTCTTCAATCTGTTCAAAATTCTGCTGCACGATTAATATTTCGCCAAAGTCGCTATGCCCATATCAGCCCTCTTCTGAAGTCACTTCACTGGCTCCCTATCCATTTCCATATACAATTCAAGCTCCTCTTATTAACCTATAAGTGCATTCACTCTGCTGCCCCTCACTACCTCTCCACCCTCATTTCTCTCTACACTCCTTCCCAGGAACTCCGTCCACTAGGCAGATCTCTCCTAATTGTACCCTTCTCCTCCATCGCTAACTCCAGACTCCGTTCCTTTTATCTTGCCACACCTTATGCCTGGAATAGACTCCCTGAGCCATTACGTCAAGCTCCATCCCTGGCTGCCTTCAAATCCGGGCTAAAGGCCTACCTGTTTGATGCTGCTTTTAATTCCAAACTTATCACTTGCTCGTAACCTTTATCTTATCTTCCTCTCTTCAATAGTCCCTTTCCCCTTATGTCCTATCTGTCTGTCCTACCCATATCCCTTATTTGTCCTATCTGTCTGTCTTGATTTAGATTGTAAGCTCTTTTGAGCAGGGAATGTCTTTTCTTCATGTTAAATTGTGAAGTGCTGTGTACGACTGGTAGCGCTATAGAAATGATTTATAGTAGTAGTAGTAGTAATATCCCTATGGATTGAAATTCCTTGTGTTAAGGGGAAAATGATAGTGATAGGAGTGTACTACCGTCCACCTGGCCAGGATGAACAGACAGATGTAGAAATGTTAAAGGAAATTAGGGACGCTAACAAACTGGGCAACACAGTAATAATGGGTGATTTCAATTACCCCGGTTTTGACTGGGTAAATATAACATCAGGGCATGCTAGGGAGGTAAAATTCCTTGACAAAATCAAGGACTGCTTTATGGAGCAGCTGGTACAGGAGCCGACAAGAGAGAGAAAAATTTTAGACCTAGTCCTTTGTGGAGCGCATGATCTGGTGCGGGAGTTAATGGTGCTGGGGCCACTTGATAACAGTAATCATAATATGATCAGATTTTATATTAGCTTTGGAGTAAGTATATGCAGGAAATCCAATACATCAGCATTTAACTTTTAAAAAGGAGACTATGATAAAATGAGAACGGTGAAAAAAAAACGTATAATTTATATCAGGCGTGGATGCTGTTCAAAAATACCATCCTGGAAGCCCAGGCAAAATATATTCCTCTTATTAAAAAAGGAGGAAGGAAGACCAAACAACAGCTGGCATGATTAAAAAGTGAGGTGAAGGAAGCTATTAGAGCTAAAAGAAAATCCTTCAGAAAATGGATGAAGGAACCGACTGAAAATAATAAGAAACAGCATAAGGAATGTGAAGTCAAATGCAAAGTGCTGATAAGGAAGGCAAAGAGGAACTTTGAAGAAAAGATTGCATTGGAGGGAAAAACACATAGTAAATTTTTTTTAGGTATATTAAAAGCAGGAAGCTTGCAAAAGAATCTGTTGGACTGCTAGATGACCGAGGGGTAAAAGGGGCAATCAGGGAAGACAAAGCCATTAGTGGAGAGATTAAATTAATTCTTTGCTTCGGTCATCACCGAGGAAAATTTGAGAGAGATACTGGTGGCAGAAATGGTATTCAAAGCTGATGAGTTGGAGAAACTGAATGAAATCTCTATAAACCTGGAGGATGTAATGAGGCAATTTGACAAATTGAAGAGTAGCAAATCTCCTGGACCAGATGGTATCCATCCCAGATAGAATTGAAAAATGAATTTGTGGAACTATTGTGTCGGGTTCTTGAGGCAGAACCGGAATTCGCGAACCCTTGGACCACTGCCGAGGAGCGGCAGAGGCAGGCAAGACCACCCTGGAACTGGATAGAAGGAAGAGCAGGACTGGAACTCTGGACTGGAATAGTAACTGAGGCAGGCAACTAGAACAGGCAGAACAGGAACAGCTTCACCTGCGTTTGACCACCGTTCCTCCGGAGTTGAGCTCCCAATTGCGGGTGGCCGGCAGGACAAAGCAGGAACTGAAGATCTAGAGGACCCACCCTGGGTCTGAGATACATGAGGGAAGCTAGGCTAGATACTAGACTAGGACTGAAAGCTGCTACGCAGCCACTAAGCAAGAAACACAAGACAGACTGAGCAGACAGGATGTGCACAAAGACTTGACAGGAGCAGGGGCTAGGATATACATACAAGCTTGGCAAAGCAGAGGCTAGGAGGTACATACAAGCCTGCCAGAGGCAGGGGTCAGGAAACACATACAAGCTTGGCAGAAACGGGATTCAGGATATACCCTAGCTAGGCAGAAGCAGGATTCAGGATAAACACTCAGGATATACATTAGCTAGACAGAAGCAGGATTCAGGATATACACTCAGGATATACACTAGCTAGGCAGAGGCAGGAAACAGGGTATACACATAAGCTGGGCAGAAGCATACAGAGAGTATCAGGGTTCAGACTATAGTCAGAGGCAGGCAGCAGGCAGAGAATATCCGGATTCAGGCTGTAGTCAGAGACGGGCAGCAAGCAGAGAATATCCGGGTTCAGGCAATAGTCAGAAACAGGCAGCAAGCAGAGAATATCCGGGTTCAGGCAATAGTCAGAGACAGGCAGCAAGCAGAGAATATCCGGGTTCAGGCAATAGTCAGAGACAGGCAGCAAGCAGAGAATATCTGGGTTCAGGCAATAGTCAGAGACAGGCAGCAAGCAGAGAATAGTCGGAGACAGGCAGCAGGCAGAGAATAAACCAGGCACTGGCAGAGGTCAGGGCAATGGCAGAAGCTCAGGAGCTAACAACCACCGACAGGGAACAAACAAAGGCTGGAAGCTAAATAGCTCCAAACACAGACAGGGATCAAACACAGGCTGAAGCTTCAGCAGCTCCCAACACAGACAGGGAACCCACAAAGGCTGAAGATTCAGTGGCTCCAAACACAGAGTGGAGCACCAGAAGGACTAGCAGTCCACAGACACACAAGCAGAAGGGCAAGAGCCCACACAGAAGGACTAGCAGTCCACAGACACAATAAGCAGATGGGCAAGAGCCCCAGAGACAGGCTAAGTGGCAGCGCAACAGTACACTCACTAACCTGATGACCCTTTGGCATAACAATGCAAAGGTCCTGAATGCCAGTACAGCACTTCCTTATGAAGGCTGTCCCTGATGATGTCACCTACAGCAGGGCGGAAGCAGGAAACACACTGACACCAGAGAGAGGCTTGACACACATAGGAAGGACAGACAGGAGCTATCTTGGAAGCTGGAACAGAGCAGGCAGAAGCCATCTTAGATGCTGGCTCCCCAGAGAGGCATAGCCCACACAGGTGAGGTCTAGTGAGGTAATCAGCACACAGAGACAAAACTAACACAGAAACAGTCAGAAGCCAGCACAGATGCTGACCCCCAGAAATAAGGTAAGTCTGAGGGTGGTCACGGCCACAGACGTGACATATTGTTAGTAATATGTAATTTATGTTTAAAATTGAGCGTGGTACCGGAAGATTGGAGGGTGGCCAATGTAACACCGATTTTTTAAAAAGGTTCCAGAGGAGATCCGGGAAATTATAGATAGGTGAGCCTGACGTCGGTGCCGGGCAAAATGGTAGAGACTATTATAAAGAACAAAATTACAGAGCATATTCAAAAGCATGGATTAATGAGACAAAGCCAACATGGATTTAGTGAAGGGAAATCTTGCCTCACCAATCTATTACATTTCTTTGAAGGGGTGAGCAAACACGTGGCTAAAGTTGAGCCAGTTGATATTGTGTATCTGGATTTTCAAAAGGCGTTTGACAAAGTACCTTATGAAAAACTCCAGAGGAAATTGGAGAGTCATGGGATAGGAGGTAGTGTCCTATTGTGGATTAAAAAGTGGTTAAAAGATAGAAAACAGAGAGTAGGGTTAAATGGTCAGTATTTTCAATGGAAAAGGGTAGTTAGTGGGGTTCCCCACGGGTCTGTGCTGGAACCACTGCTTTTTAATATATCTATAAATGACCTAGAGATTGGAGTAACTAGTGAGGTAATTAAATTTTTTGACAACACAAAGTTATTCAAAGTTGTTAAATTGCGGGAGGATTGTGAAAAATGACAAGAGGACCTTACGAGACTTGGAGACTGGCCGTCTAAATGGCAGATGACGTTTCATGTGAGCAAGTGCAAAGTGATGCAAATTGGAAAGAGGAACCTGAATTATAGCTATGTAATGCAAGGTTCCACGTTAGGGATCTAGGCCTCTTCGTTGATGATACGTTGAAACCCTCTGCTCAGTGTGCTGCTGCAGCTAAGAAAGCAAATAGAATGTTAGGCATTATTAGGAAAGGAATGGAAAACAAAAATGAGGACGCTATAATGCCTTTGTATTGCTTCATGGTGCGACCGCGCCTCAAATATTGTGTTCAGTTCTGGTCGCCGCATCTCAAAAAAGATATAGTGGAATTAGAAAAGGTACAGAGAAGGACGACAAAAATGGCAACGAGGATGAGATGACTTTCCTATGAGGAAAGGCTGTAACGGTTGGGGCTGTTCTGCTTGGAGAAAAGACAGCTGAGGGGAGATATGATAGAGGTCTATAAAATAATGAATGGAATGGAACAAGTAGACTTGAATCGTTTGTTTACTCTTTCCAAAAGTACTAGGACTAGGGGACATTCAATGAAGCTACAAAGTAGCAAATTTAAAACAAATCGGAGAAAATAATTCTTCACTCAACATGTAATTAAACTCTGGAATTTGTTGCCAGAGAATGTGGTAAAGGCAGTTAGCTTAGCGGGGTTTAAAAAAGGTTTGGATGGCTTCTTAAAGAAAAAGTCCATAGATCATTATTAAAATGGAGTTGGAGAAAATCCACTGCTTATTTCTGGGATAAGCAGCATAAAATATTTTGTACTTTTTTGGGATCTTGCCAGGTATTTGTGACCTAGATTGGCCACTGTTGGAAACAGGATGCTGGGCTTGATGGACCTTTTCTCTGTCCCAGTATGGCAATACTTATGTACTATGATTTTTTTATACACCATCCAGAAAAAAATCAAGGTACATGTGTGTATGTGAGCAACAGTACCTTCACAGAAATCATGAATTGCATCAGCACTTCTGTACAGTTGGAGATGTGTATGAAATAAATCTTTCAGCGTTAGCTCTCCAGAGAAGTTGCTTTTTCATTGTTATCTGAAAATGTAATGGAGGAGTGGCCTAGTGGTTAGGGTGGTGGACTTTGGTCCTGGGGAACTGAGGAACTGAGTTCGATTCCCGGCACAGGCAGCTCCTTGTGACTCTGGGCAAGTCACTTAACCCTCCATTGTCTGCCGCATTGAGCCTGCCATGAGTGGGAAAGCGCGGGGTACAAATGTAACAAAAAAAAAAACAAAAACCTTGAGCTTGCCAAACTTAAAGTATACAGAGCGATGGAGCCTGATGGGATACACCCGAGGGCATAGGCGGTCGATGGCCCAACTGTTTGGGGAGGCTAAAGGGGGTGGGGCCAGGGGCGGAGCTTACATCCATAATTGTCTGAAAACACACAGAAAAAAAAATAAGTAAAAATAAAATAGTCACAATGCCTTTTATTAAATTTAGATATTAGATATGTATCATATGTCAAAGAATAAAGTGGTTGCTCAAAGCATATACTAAGCACAATTGCTCAACTGCAAAACACTATGCACAACTTTGTGCAAAAACACACTCAGAACATTACTGTACCATAAATTTTACACTGGGCAGACCCTAATACACCAATATACCACCCATACCGAAAATGCAGACCGTCAACAATATGAAACAAGGGATCATAATATCACAATTCTCATGTAGAGCCACAAAACACCCTTTTAGGGTGGATAGTGTTCACAATGAGCTCCTTTTATTAACGACCATATGTAGATCCTTCAAGAGGTAGTGTGTCATGATTTAGGCTCTACACCCTTTCTGATGTTTTGGTGCCACCTCAGTAAGGCCAACACACAATCTCTCCACTGTGAAACACTATACACAAACTTGTGCAAAAACACACTCATAACCTTACCAAACCATAACAGCACTAATTCCAAGGACAGGACGAGCTACAACCTTATGCGTGGAAAGGCAGCACTATAATTACACCGGGCTCTAAAACATCAGTAGACAACCTAGTGAAACAAACAAAAGCAAAACATAAAGTGCTGCAAATACTACACGCTAGCAGAATACTGCATCTTGATCACACATGAAAAACACATGATACAACAGATATGAAGGCAAAATACTGAACTGGAAAGTTACCTCAAGAAGTAAGACTCAGTGTCCCGTCCCGGGCTCTTACCTGGCGGCCCGCAGGAGGGAGCGGTAACCAGGGGCGCCCATGGGATCCGGGACGGCGGGATGAGGCTGCCGACAGGGCCGGCGCTGCCGCTGGCTGCTCCGAGGCCGGCGATCCGAGGGAGCAAGCGCCGGCCTCGGAGAAGGAGATCCGCCGGCCAAGATGGCGGCGCCGGCGTCGTCGTCCTCCTCGTTGGAGCAGGACCAGCGAGGCAGCTCCGCCCACTTGCGCCGGATTGGCGCACCAACGGGAAGACTCCGCCCGCCAGACAGGGGGACCAATCCGGGCCCCCTCTGCCTGCCTGGGCGAAGAGGATTGGCTCCAGCTGTTACCAGAGGAAGGACGGGCGGGGGATTTAAACCCCGAGACGGAAGGGATCCAGCACTTCCGTTTTGTTTGTCAGAAGCCGACACAGGGGTTGCGTCCTGCTAGCCCCCTTCAGAGACTGTGTCTTCCGCTAGCCGTCCTTGCTAGCCAACTCCATAGACAGTGCTCCTCTTCAGCTAGCCGTCCTGCTAGCCCCCTTCAGAGACTGTGTCTTCCGCTAGCCGTCCTTGCTAGCCAACTCCAGAGACAGTGCTCCTCTTCAGCTAGCCGTCCTGCTAGCCCCCTTCAGAGACTGTGTCTTCCGCTAGCCGTCCTTGCTAGCCAACTCCAGAGACAGTGCTCCTCTTCAGCTAGCCGTCCTGCTAGCCCCCTTCAGAGACTGTGTCTTCCGCTAGCCGTCCTTGCTAGCCAACTCCAGAGACAGTGCTCCTCTCCAGCTAGCCGTCCTGCTAGCCTCCTTCAGAGACTGTGTCTTCCGCTAGCCGTCCTTGCTAGCCAACTCCAGAGACAGTTCTCCTCTTCAGCTAGCTGTCCTGCTAGCCCCCTTCAGAGACTGTGTTTCAGCTAGCCATCCGGCTAGCCATCTCCAGAGCCGGAATCTCCTCTCGGAGTCCTAGCCGCCTCTGCTAGTCCTCCCTTAAAGACTGCGTGCTTACTGTCAGCCAGGTCAGCTGTCACCCCGCGGTTCCAGCAGTCCTGCTGGCCGCCTGCAGCTGAGGGCTCAACCCTCGGTGAACGGCGGTCACCGCGGGTGAAGATTCGGGGTGCTCGGCTGCCCTCTGGGGCCTTGTGGGGCCTCGGGGAACTTGAGGGCTCACCAACCAAGAAACAACAGGGACGCGACACTCAGCATGCAGCAATACTAGAAAAATTGAAACTTACATGCAAAATATTACAGATGCACATTCCAAACGCTGACATATTCCAATTAATAAATTCTGAACATAAAAAATGTTTTCTACCTTTGCTGTCTGAGCATATTTAGTTCTTCTGTTTGCTTTGGTCCCAGTGTCTTCTGTTTTATGCAGTGTCTTCTTTCCATTTGATATTTTTTCTCTCACCATGTCCACCATCCTTTTGTGTCCTTATGCGTCCTGTCTACCATCTGTAGCCCTGTCCCTATCCTTTCTCCAGTTTCAACATCTGCCCTCAAAGTGTTTCGATCCAGCCCTTAAATTCAGCAATTTCCCCTCCATCCATATCCAGCATTTCTTCTCACTTCCCTCCCCTCCATCCATGTGCATCTACTTCCTCTGTCTTCCCTCCCCTCCATCCATCCATGTCAAGCATTTCTCCTCTCTCCCTTCCCCTCCATCCGTGTGCATCTCCTTCCTTTGTCTTTCCTTCCCTCCATCCTTGTCCAACATTTCTCCTCTCTTCCCTGTCCTCCACTCCATCCATGTCCAGTATTTCTTCTCTCTTCCCTCCCCTCTACCCATCCATGTCCAAGAACTCTCCATTCTCCCCTGCCCTCCATCTATCCATGTCCAGCAAATTTCCTCTCACTCCTGCCCTCTATATCCATCCATGTCCAGCAATTCTCCTCTCTCCCCTGCCCTCCCCTCCCCTCCATCCATATCCAGGAACTCTCCATTCTCCCCTGCCCTCTCCTCCATCCACCCATATCCTGCAAATTTCCTCTCTTCCCTGCCCCCATTCATCCATCCATGTCCAGCAGTTCTCCTCTCCTGTGCCCTCCCCCTCCATCCATCCATGTCCAGCAACTCTCCATTCTCCCCTGCCCTCTCCGCCATCCATCCATATCCAGCAAATTTCCTCTCTCCCCTGCCCCTTCCATCCATCCATGTCCAACAATCTCTTCTCTCCTCTGCCCCCCCCCTCCATCCAGGAACTCTCCATTCTTCCCTGCCCTCTCTTCCCTCCATCCATCTATATCCAGCAAATTTTCTCTCTCCCCTGCCCCCATTCATCCATCCATGTCGAGCAATTCCCCTCTCTCCCCTCCCCTCCTCTCCAGCGATCTCTTCTCTCCCCCTTCCCTCCCCTCCTCTCCAGTGATCTCTTCTCGCCCCCTGCCCTCCCCTTCTCTCCCATTTTTTTCCCCCTGTCCTCCCCTTCCTCCCCCTGTCCTCCCCTTCTCTCCATGTCCAGTGATCTGTTCTCTCTCCCTGCCCTCATCCTCCTCTCCATGTCCAGCGATCTGTTCTCTCTCCCTGCCCTGCCCTCCCATCCATGGCCAGCGATTCTCCCTGCCCTCCCTCAGCTCCCCGACAGCCCTCCTCTCCGTTCCTTCCTCCCCCCCCCCCCACGCGTTTAACCCTTTTACTCTCTGTGGCAGCGACGTCAGTGAAGAAGAAGGCACTGCAGGCTCGCCTCCAGCTTCTCCCTTCTGTCTTCACACACTGTCCTGTCCTCGCAGAAACAGGAAATGCATCATCGCAGAAGGCGGGACACTGTGTGAAGAGGGAAGGGGAAAGCTGGAGCCGGAGGCGAGCCCGCAGCAGTGCGTTTTTCGTCACTGTTGTCGCTGCCACGGCAAGTAAAAGGGTTTAAAACACATGCATGCACGCTCGAGGAGGAGGGGCTGGCGGGAAGGAAAGCGGGACCGCTGCAGCACTGCGTCAGCCCTGCGTTTGTGGGGGCAGCAGCCAGGGGAAGGTCACGGGTTGGGCTGACTGTCTTCTTCGACTGGGTGACCCAACAGTTGGATGTGGGAGGGGTGCTTCATGTGGTATACTTGGATTTCACCAAAGCCTTTGACATAGTTCCACACAGGCGACTGATAAATAAATTGAGTGCCCTCGGTATGGGACCTAGAGTAATGGATTGGGTTAAAAATTGGTTGACTTGTAGGAGACAGAGGGTAGTGGTAAATGAAGCTTGCTCTGAAGAAAAGGATGTCGTCAGTGGAGTACCGCAGGGATCGGTCCTAGGGCCGGCTTTTTTTAACGTCTTTGTGAGCGATGTTGCAGAATGGCTGTCTGGTAAGGTTTGTCTCTTTGCGTATGATACTAAACTCTGCAACAGGGTGGATACCCTGGAGGGTGTGAATGACATGAGGAAGGACCTAGTGAAGCTAGTGAAATGGACCGATATTTGGCAACTAAAGTTTAATCCCAAAAAATGCAGGGTCATGCACTTGATCGCAAAAATCCAAGGGAATGGTACAGTATAGGGGGTGTAGTGCTTCAGTATGTGAAGGAAGAGCGGGACTTGGAGGTGATTGTGTCTGACGACTTTAAAGCTTTCAAACAGGTAGAAAAAGCAACGGCCAAAGCCAGAAAGATGCTTGGGTGCATAAAGAGAGGCATGACCAACAGAAAAAAGGAGGTGATAGTGCCGTTGTATAAGTCTCTGGTGAGGCCTCATTTGGAGTATTGTGTGCAGTTCTGGAGACCGCACCTACGGAAAGATATAAACAGGATGGAGTCGGTTTAGAGGGCGGCTACGAAATTAGTAAGCGGTCTTGAATGCAAAAATTATAGGGACAGGCTTATGAACCTCAACATGTATACACGCTGGAAGAGAAGAAGGAGAGAGGAGACATGATATAAACGTTTATCTCAAGGGCATTTATGTACAGGAAGAGAGCCTTTTTCAAATGAAGGAGAGCTCTGGAATGAGGGGGCATATGACAAAGTTAAGAGGGAATAGGCTTAGGAGTAACCTAAGGAAGTATTTCACAGAAAGGTGGTGGAGGTGGTGTAGTCGAGGACTGTTCCAGAATTTAAAAAGACATGGGATAAGCATGTGGGATCGCTTAGGAACAGGAAGAATTAGGGGTTACAGAGGATGGGCAGACTGAATGGGTCATATGGCCTTTATCTGCCGCCATGTTACTATGTTTCTAATAGTATATTAACCTTGCAGTGGGTTTCCAGGTATGCAATTCCCAGGCACAACACAGATGTAAAAGAGGAAGAAAGAGTCTCACTCTTCATTAATGTGTGTACTTCTTTATACACCTTAAGGTAGCATTTCCTCACTTACATCTGTCTAGTCCAGGAATATTCCCATGAGCCACTGAACTAATAAGCAGCAGAAAAGGCTTTCAGAAATTCAAAGGCGAATCCTGGATCTTTCCATCTGTTCCTATTGTGAGCAGCAGATCTTTTATTCACCCACTTATTCTGTTACAATGGGAGACAGCAGCCATGAGTATTAATTTATTTTAAACCAACTGGCTTGAGAAATATTCTGTTCTTCTAATAGAAATTTAAATCACCTCCAATGAAACCACTATACTGCATTGTAGCACTACCCAGAAATGTTTAAGCTGAATTGAATAATTCTTGTGAAAATACAACATACTAGAACATGCTGCAGAACTTCTCAGTAACCCATATATCGAATGTTTTAAAATGCAAAAGACAGAAGGTACTTTAGTGGTAGTAGTAAACCATGAACTTGAAAATTACATAAAATATCCAAATTACCTAAACTGAAAAACTTGTGGGCACTATGGCATTGTAAAATATCTTCACAAATTAAAGAATGTGCCTGAAGATAATACTCTTTACAATAATCATATAAGACATTTTCATTTCACACTATGGGATGCTTTGTCCAGGCTAAGAGTAGAGAATGTTTTTTAGGCAGAGTTCCAGGAATCACTTGTTCTAATGTTGAGGATTGAGAGTGGGCTGGAAATGATAAGCAAGTGCCTCATCTCCTTTGGAAGGTCAAGACTACATATTCCTCTTTGTTTTGTAATTATTATACAGCCGGAAATCCTGCTACAGCAGCTATGCTCTGTCCTTCACTCACCCAGTTCTGCTGAAACTTTTGCAGTATCAGCTTCTTCCTTTCCTTTTTCATTCAAAGAGGTGGGAAAGTGTGGGATACAAATGCAACAAATAATAATAATAATGCATTGCAGCCCAAAACTTGTAGCAACAACTCTCAACACCACTCTTACTCAGTGCTATCCAAAAGTCATCTCATCTTTTACTGAGTGCCATTTGTAGTCTGCCTTATTAACCTTACTATATCACAAATTCCCAGCTATTTTCCTCCTCCTGTTTGTTTACCCATTGTAAACTGTTCTTGTGCACCAGCACCCTTTATTTACCAAAGTGTAACCTGAACTCTTGTGATGAATGGGAATATAATCACTTGCCATGACAAATACAAATCTATATGGCTGATTTTCTTCTGAGTAGAGTTTGTTTCTGATTTCCTTCCTGTTTTCAGTTTTTGTTCCCTCTTCCCTTTTCCTCTATTGTAATGCTAATGTTTTCTAATATATAGGACTGCTTTAGTGTGGAAGGGGAGGATCTGAAGCATGATTTTGAGCGCTTGCAGCTGGCTATGGAGATGGTGGGGTTCCTACCGAAGACACGAAAGCAGTGAGTTGTCTATGACTTCCAACAGGCCAAAGATGCAGCAAAAATGAAATGATGCGAAGCATGAACTAATGCACCAAACTTGACTGTTCTTCAGAGTTTTTATTGAATTAGAATATTTAAAGTAATACATTTTCTCTTTCTATTATTCAGCTTCCAAATAGAGTAAATGTGTATGTATGTGTAGCCAGCTTGTTCAGGAGATATGGTATATCTTTGACAAGCTGGATAGAGTATATCTGGTAGGTAAGTGATATTTGGTTGTACATAGAAATGCGGTATATCAAATCCATGACCCATTACCCTTTACAGTCTGACAATATTTGCAGAACATACAAAAGATAATGTCATAACCCAGTGTGTAAAAAAAAAAACGGTCAAATTTCTTAAGAACATCAGCTGAGGGCAGAGAGCTTTATTTACATGAAACCAATTTCTGACTTCACCAGACAGATAATATGCCCTCCAGACACTTGACTGCAAAGAAAATAACCCAGTCTTTTCCTTCTAGAAACCAGTTTCTCACAGACACATAGAGGCATATTTTCAAAGCACTTAGCCTTCCAAAGTTCCATAGGTTTCTATGGAACTTTGGAAGGCTAAGTGCTTTGAAAATATGCCTCATAGTCTATCCTTTTTGAAAGTCAACTACATCTTGATATTTAGTCCCTCCCTTTACCTCTCTACCCTTTTCTCCCCGTATGTTCCCACCCGTAACCTCCGCTCTCAGGACAAATCACTCCTATCTGTACCTTCTCCACCACCGCTACTCCAGATTCCGCCCCTCTGCCTCGCATCACCTTATGCCTGGAACAGACTTCCCGCGTCCATACGCCATGCGCCCTCACTGCCCCTTTTTCAAGTCCTTACTCAAAGCCCATCTCTTCTCCCTTGCTTTTGGCACCTAACCAACTTCCCCAATCATGATACCTACACTGACTACATAGTTTGTAACCTTTAGATTGTAAGCCCTTTCGAGCAGGGACTGTCCTTCCCCATGTTAAACTGTACAGCGCTGCGTAACCCTGCAGCGCTATAGAAATGCTAAGTAGAAGTAGTAGTAGTAGTAGATATTTAGTCCTCCTTCCAAGATATGCCCCATCAAACAGCTATTCTGTCTCTTATATGTTGGGTATTAATATCTCTGTTCTGGTGTCTCAAAAATGGTTCTGAGTATACAGAACGTATTTATTTGAAGCTGGTATCCAGGGGGAAAAGAGGGTGCCTGTCTGTGAGCTGGTTTTTAGAGTGAGCCAGGGGAGCGTAAGAAATTGGTGTGTAAATTGAGGTGAGATTAGGTGTTTTGTATAATTCTAGTAGTTGTAGATTTTGGAATTATTTTATGAATAGGAAAATATCTTATTGCATAGCTTGTATTTGAATTTGAAGAGATGATCCAGAATTTTTAAAAAACCCTTCATTACCCTAGCTTCCAGTCTCTTAGCTGTAGGCATGTTATTTATAATAACCTCTAAAGCTTCCATGACTTTGAAACATCTGGATAGGGTGTTTTACTTTTAGTCAGGGTGGAAAGTGATGTCTGTGAATTTTTATTATGGATATTGCCGCAGAACCAGAAGGGCATGGTATATCAGAATGCTACTGTGGTGATTGCAAGCTTTCTTAGGCAGGAAAAACAAAATTTAGATCTTTAGATTAGAATTTATGTAACATTTATAAATAAAACTCTCCCAAAACTATGTACAACTCTCAGAAATGTTATAGGACTATGAACAACAGGCTGTTGAAATGTAGAACGTAGTAACAACCAAGTTGTAGTTTCTCTCTTATATAGCCCTTAAGCTTTGAACTGATTCTAAATCAATTATTCACCATGAGTCACAGGACTGGTTTCCCAGAAACTCTGCTCTTGCCCTTAATGTTTGCTTTTATTAAAGTTTAATGATTGTACTACTTTTCTTTGTCCTGCAACCCTCTTTGCCTCTTTGATGTCAGAACTGAGCCCAGCATTAGCCAACTGCATGAATGCTTACTGCTATCCAAGATCCAGTAGAGCATGGAACAGAACATATATAATGGTTTTGGATAAATCTTTCCCTTAGCCTGTGCTAGTTGATGGTACAGTGATCCCGGACAAGTCACTTAACCCTCAATTATCCCAGCTACAAAAACTTAGATTGTACTGGGGACAGAGAAAGCACCTTTATATAATAAATGTAAACAGCTTTGGTTGTACCATAGAAAGGTGGTATATTAAATCATGACCCTTTACACTTTACAGTCTGATAATATTTACATAGTAACATAGTAGATGACGGCAGAGAAAGACCTGTACGGTCCATCCAGTCTGCCCACAAGATAAACTCATATGTGCTACTTTATATGTATACCTGACCTTGATTTGTATCTGCCATTTTCAGGGCACAGACCGTAGAAGTCTGCCCAGCACTAGCCCCGCCTCCCAACACCGGCTCTGCCACCCAATCTCCGCTAAGCTTCTGAGGATCCATTCCTTCTGAACAGGATTCCTTTATGTTTATCCCACACATTTTTGAATTCCGTTACCGTTTTCATCTCCACCACCTCCCGCAGTAGGGCATTCCAAGTATCCGTGAAAAAATACTTCTGACATTTTTCTTGAGTCTGCCCCCCCTTCAATCTCCTTTCATGTCCTCTAGTTTCCTACCGCCTTCCCCATCTCCGGAAAAGGTTAGTTTGCGGCATTAATACCTTTCAAATATTTGAACGGCTGTATCATATCACCCTGTTTCTCCTTTCCTCCAGGGTGATACTGTTCAGGTCATCAGTCTCTCCTCATACGTCTTGTAACGCAAATCCCATACCTTTTTGTAGCTTTTTCTTTGCACCGCTTCAATTCTTTGTACATCCTTAGGCAAGATACGGCCTCCAAAACTGAACACAATACTCAGATGGGACCCTTACAACGCTTATACAGTGGCATCAACACCTCCTTTCTTCTTCTGCTGGTCACACCTCTCTCTATACAGCCTAGCAACCTTCTAGCTATGGCCACCCCGCCTTGTCACACTGTTCCGTCGCCTCAGATCTCAGAGTACTATCACCCCAAGATCCCTCTCCCCGTGTACATATCAGGACTCTCATCGCCTAACCCATACATCTTCCGTGGATTTCTCACTCCCTAAAAGGCAGATGATCAAAGCCCCGCGCTGTTCCAAACAGCGCTCTAAAAATAGCACTGGAACAGCGCGGGCTTTACGCTCACCGATGATCAGAAATAATGCATGCAAATTTAAGCAGCGCAATTATCTCTGATCATCGGGTATAAGTACGGGCGAATTGTGCCTGAGCATGCACTCAGCATAATCCTCCCTCACTTGTTTGACAGGTCTGGGCTGTCAAAAGCCCAAACCTGTCAAACACCCGAAAGATCTTCCCCGAGGCCCGAGCAACGGGGGCTGGAGGTCTGGTGGACCTCCAGTCCCCCCGACGATCCCACCCCCCCCCCCCAGGTTCAGGGAGGCTGAGATCCGGTGGGTCTCCAGCCCCCCCCCCCCCCCCCCCCCGAAATTGGTCCATGGTGGTCACGGCAAAACCCCCTCCCACCCAGCGAGCGATGGGGGGGGGGGGGCTGGAGGTCTGGCAGACCTCCAGCCCACCCCAACTCCCTCCCCCCCCTCAGCGTTGTCCGAGCAGTCCCTGGTGGTCTAGTGTCAGGACAACCCCCTCCCGGCCCCCCTACCCTGCGTTGGGCAGGGCTACAGACCATGTATGTAGCCCCGCCTAGCGTATCCCAAGATGCACTGGACAGAGCTGGGCGCCGCCATTTTGCCGCGGCGTCAGCCCAAAGAAGAGGAGGGAGGCAGGCTGCGTCCCTACTCCAGCTGAAGGTAGGGGGGCCGGGAGGGGGTTGTCCTAACAGCCCCCCCCCCCACCCGGTCGCTCGCAGGGTATGAGGGGGTTTTGCCGTGACCACCATGGACCAATTTCGGGGGAGGTGGGATCGTTGGGGGGACCGGAGGTCCCCCAGACCTCCAGCCCCCTGTTTGCAGGTTTGCTTTGGAGGGGAACGGGGGCCTGCCAGCATGCAACTGCATACAGGACAGGGCTCACCATTCCTCCCCAATGATTGGCAAACCCTAACGCCAGCTCGGAGCTGGCGTAGGGTTTGCTGCGGCCAGCAACCCAATCTTTGGCGCGCTGGTCGCTGATCATTGGGGATGAATGCGCTGAGCCCTGTTTAGCATACATTTGCATGCTACTTGTGCAAAGAGCCCTCGAGCGCGTAGTTTTACGCGCTCGAGGGCTCTAATCATGGGGCGGTAGCAAATGCCGGCGCTAGTATGGCGCTAACAGCCTCTAGCACCGGTGTTTGCTTTTGATCATGAGGGTATAAGTGCATCACTTTGCATTTCTTCGCATTGAATTTTAATTGCCAAACCTTAGACCATTCTTCTAGCTTCTGCAGATCCTTTTTCATGTTTTCCACTCCCTCCTGGGTGTCCAATCTGTTACAAATCTTAGTATCATCCACAAAAAGGAAAACTTTACCTTCTAACCCTTTGGCAATGTCACTCACAAATATATTGAACAGAATAGGCCCCAGCACTGATCCCTGAGGCACTCCATTACTCACCTTTCCTTCATATGAGTGAATTCCATTAGCCACCACCCTCTGTCGTCTGTCCGTCAACCAGTTCCTAATCCAGTTCACCACTTCGGGTCCTATCTTCAGCCTGTCAAGTTTATTCAAGAGACTCCTGTGGGGAACCGTGTCAAAAGCTTTGCTGAAATCTAAGTAGATTACGTCTATAGCACGTCCCTGATTCAGTTCTCCGGTCACCCAGTCAAAGAATTCAATGAGATTCGTTTGGCACGATTTCCCTTTGGTAAAACCATGTTGTCTCGGATCTTGCAACTTATTTGCTTCTAGGAAATTCACTATCCTTTCCTTCAGCATCGCTTCCATTACTTTTCCAATAACCGAAGTGAGTCTTACCGGCCTGTAGTTTCCAGCTTCTTCCCTATCACCACTTTTGTGAAGAGGGACCACATCCGCCGTTCTCCAATCCCACGGAATCTCTCCTGTCTCCAAGGATTTATTAAACAAATCTTTAAGAGGACCTGCCAGAACCTCTCTGAGCTCCCTCAATATCCTGGGGTGGATCCCGTCTGGTCCCATGGCTTTGTCCACCTTTAGATTTTCAAGTTGTTCATACACACTCTCTTCCGTGAACGGTGCTCTGTCCACTCCATTCTAATTTCTACTTTTGCCAGTCCATCGTGTTCCTTCTCCAGGATTTTCTTCTGTGAAAACAGAACAGAAGTATCTATTTGGCAAATTTGCTTTTTCTTCATCATTATCTACATAGCGGTTCGCAGTATCTTTCAGTTTCACAATTCACTTTTTAGCCTTCCCCTTTCACTAATATACCTGAAGAAATTTTGTCTCCCTCCTTACATTTCTAGCTATTTGTTCTTCTGCTTACGCTTTCACCAGACGTATCTCTCTCTTGCAGAACATAAAAAGATAATATCATAACCCAGTGTGTAAAAAAGAAAACTGATCAAATTTCTTAAGAGCATCAGCTTAATAGACCATGCTCATAAACAGGATAATTCAACACATGGGCCATTAGTTACATGGGGCCCCTGTTACAAAGTGGCGGTAAGCCAATGCGTGCTTACCTCTCACTAAAAGGAAGTACCGCTGGGCTGCTGCAGTAGCCCTGCAGTACTTCCTATCCCCAGCGCGCGTCAAAAAAATGTGTCGATGCCAGCGCAGGCCCCCTTTTGCCTCAGCTTGGTAAAAGGGGCCCATAGTATCATGTACTGAGCGTGAATTACATGCTGTAACTGGACATAACAAAATCATGTGATGTAAATTACTGAACCAGGGCTTCCTAAACAGCTGGTTAATTTTTCAGGATATCCACATGACTAGTTATAATTCAAATTTGTATACATTGGAAAATCAGATTATGTAAATATTTCTGATTCAGATTATTTATGGATATCCTGAAAATTCGAGTTAGTACAACCTGTGCTTTACAGATGCGGAGAAGAATAAAAGCACATTATGGGGTATTTCTAAAACTAGGCACCACAAATTTAGCTCCTAGATGACCACTAATTCTATAATGGTATCCAGGTACCAGATTCCATTTTAGAGTACTAGGATAAGTCAGTGTTTCTACTTAGGTGACTATTTACGCTATGTTAGGAGGTGTAAATGTACATGCCTAAGTACAGCTCTTTAGTGTGTAATTTACAGTTACAGGTGTTCCACTAAAAGCATTGGTTTTGATGCCTGTTTTGCCTGCTATAAAGAAAACTAAGCACCTACTTTTCTTTATAGAATACTAGCACAAACTAGCACAAAGCAACCCAATAGCTGGTGTAAACACCCGTGCTTAAATGTTAGCACATATACGTGCAAATGATAGAATCTATAATTTATGCATATACCTGTGCACTTTGCTCTCATTGTGCCCAAACTCTGCCCATGAACAGGTTCATTGTCAAATATGCTCTGTCAAATCATAGTGTGCTTGTGTGAATTACCCCCCCCCCCCCCCCGCAAATTAATACAAGCCAATGAGTGGGAAAGCGCGGGGTACAAATGTAAAAAAAAAAAAGATGCATACTTCTCTGAGGACAAGCAGGCTGTTATTCTCACATGTGGGTGACGTCACGTCGGCCCCGGAGGAATTTTTTAGCAAAATTCAAAAGTCTCTTGCAGAGTGTTCCGTCGCGTGAGACAATTCCATCGCGCATGGTACGTTTTCCCGCTCACCGCGCGGACATGCTCCTCAGTTCTTTCTTTTCCACGTCTGAGGAGACACGGAGTTCTGGCTTCAGCGCGTCGCGTTTTCCATGCCTTCGAGTGGAAGTTCTCATCTCTTCGTCAAACGAGTTCGTTTTACCCTTTCGGGTGTTGTTTTACAACAAAAAAAAAACCTTTAGTCTTCGTGGTTTTTTTTCGTTTTCTAAGTTTCCTTTCTTTTTTTCCTGCGACCGTTCCTATGTCGCTCGATCGGGTATTTTTTCCTTGTTTTGTGTGTCTGTTTTTCTGACACAATTGCATCCATTGATTTTGCGGAGGCAATTTTTCCCGCGATGTCATCGAAGACGCCCAGCGGCTTCAAGCCATGCGCCCGCTGCAACCGGACCATCTCTGGCACTGATCTGCACTCCTGGTGCCTTCCGTGCCTTGGGCCCGACCATCTTCAGGAAAGTTGTAAGTTGTGTCTAAAAATGAAAAAGCGCACTCAGCTTTCTCGAGAGGCCCAAAGAGAAAGCTTTTTGGGTCCGGTACCATCGACATCGAGGGCAGCGTTGGCATCGGGAGACCGGGTACAGGCTGCCAAGAGACCGATGCATGCTGGGAGCAGTGATGCATCGAGCGGGTCTCCACCCGCCTCGGCGCCTCCTGCTTTGCAGGCCCCCCGGGACCGACCTCTATCGGCTCCACGTCTTCCTCACCGGTACCGAGGAGTCTCGATGATGGGCGTCGGGTGAAGGCCAAGAAGCACCGTCATCGTTCTCCTTCTCGACACGGTACGCGAGCTCCATGTCATCGAGGCATTCGGTACCCGAGAAGCGTCGATGCCGAGAGGATCGCTCTCCCCTCTGTTATGGAGGTATCAACGCGCAGGTCGTCTGGCAGCCCAGTACCGGCTCCCCAGCCTCTGCAGATTCTGCCTCTGACGCCCACACCGGCACCGCAGCCTTCCCCGACAGCTTCTGTAGATGAGCGCATCAAGGCTATTTTTCCAGATTTCATGGAAGCGGGTGCTGCATCACTTGCACCCGGCACCGGATGGTACTGGTACCGACGGTGCCGGATGCTCCTTTGGCAACGTGCCTCTTGCCGGTGGTGAGGTCTTCTTCTCCAGTACCGCTTCCGGTATCGGAGCCGGTTTGCCTCCCGGGTCGACTCTCCATTGCCTTCAGTGGAGGAAGCTTCACCGGAGTCTCCTGGGGAGTCGACTTTCCTCGACACCGTCATCGAGGTCACCGCACCTCTATGTCGAGACGGGCTCGGATCCGGGCTGCTGTTTCTGAGTTGTTAGCCCCATCCGATGATGGCTCATCTGATGAAGATGGGGGCCATGGAGTAGTTTCTCTGCTGAGGATTCTCTAGGTCTTTCCGTCTGATTCGACCCCCTCACCTCAGAGACTCTCTCCCCTCCGGAGATCTTGTCTTTTTCATCTTTTGTGCGTGAAATGTCTGAGGCCATTCCCTTCCCTGTGGAGACTGTGGATGAGCCAGGGCCAAGGTGCTCGAGGTCCTGGATTATCCATCTCCACCTAAGTCTTCTACCACAGCTCCTTTTCACGATACACTCAGGAAGTGCTGATGAGGAACTGGGGAGAAGCCTCTTTCTTGTCCAACTATCCCCAAAAAGGCTGAATCCCAGTATCGGATCCACAGGGAACCCAGTTTCTTCCGGCCTCAGTTGCCTCATGACTCTGCGGTGGTGGATTCCACTCTCAGAAGAGCCAAGAGTTCTAGGAACTTTGCCTCGGCGCCCCCGGGGCGAGAACATAGAACCTTGGATTCTTTTGGGAGGAAGGCGTATCAGGCTGGCATGCTCGCTTCCAAAATGCAGTTCTACCAGCTCTTTACGAGCATCATTTGCGGAACTCAGTGTGGCAGCTTGAGAGTTTGGTTGATGCACTCCCACCGGAGCAGGCCGAGCCTTTTCGCCAAGTGGTCAGGTAGCAGAAGGCGTGTCGCAAGTTCCTGTCCAGGTGCATTTACGACACTTGCGATGTGACATCCAGATTTTCTGCTATGGGTATAGTGATGCGCAGACTCTCATGGCTGCGTGCCTCTAACCTGGAGGAGAGAACTCAGCAGAAAATTGCGGATATCCCTTGCCGGGGGGACCATCTTTCGGTGAGAAGGTTGAAGAGTTGATTGATCATCTCTATCAGCGTGATAACGCTATGGACTCTCTCCCACCGGGCGCCTTCTGCATCCGCTTCCTCTTCTAGGAAGTTTTTTAAAGGGAAGAGAAGTGCGCCTTACGTCTCTAGGGGCCGTAAGTACACTCCTACTTCTTGACAGCCAGTTCAGGCTCTGCCACAGCACGCTCGTTCTCGTCAACAGCGTGCGCCTAAACAGGCCCCTGCAGCTCCCCCAGCAAAACCAGGGATGGGTTTTTGACTGGCTCCAGTTGAGCATAGCCACCATAATGTGTCCGTGCCGGACGATCTGCCTGTCGGGGGGTTTAAAGTTTTTCACCAAAGGTGCCTCTGATAACCTCGACCGGTGGGTTTCTTCAAATAGTCCGGTTAGGATACACCCTAAATCTGGGAAACCAAACCTCCAAATTGCCCACCGGGAGTTCAGACCTTCAGCTCCCAACACAAGCAGGTACTTCCAGAGGAACTCTCCGCCCTTCTCAGCGCCAATGCAGTTGAGCCCGTTCCACCAGGGCAAGAAGGGCTGGGATTCTATTCCAGGTACTTCCTTGTGGAAAAGAAGACAGGGGGGATGCGTCCCATCCTAGACCTAAGGGGCCTATACAAATATCTGGTTCGAGAAAAGTTCAGGATGCTTTCCCTGGGCACCCTTCTTCCCATGATTCAGGAAAACGATTGGCTATGCTCTCTGGACGTAACGGATGCTATACTCACATCTCGATACTTCCAGCTCACAGGAAGTATCTGCGGTTTCGGCTGGGAACGCAGCACTTTCAGTACTGTGTGCTGCCTTTTGGCTTGGCGTCTGCGCCAGGGTCTTTACCAAGTGCCCTGGCAGTTGTTGCAGCGTCTCTACATAGACTGGGAGTGCATGTGTTCCCTTATCTGGACGATTGGCTGGTGAAGAGCACCTCCCACGATGGGGCTTTACAGTCCATGGCGGATGACTATTCAAGTGCTGGAGCTTCTAAGGTTTGTCATCAATTACCCAAAGTCCCATCTCAACCCAGTTCAAATATTGGAATTCATTGGGGCTCTGTTGTGTACGAAGACAGCTTGTGCCTACCTTCCCGAGCCAAGAGCAGACAACCTTCTGTCTCTAGTCTCCAGGGTTCAAGCGTCTCACCAGATCACAGCTCTGCAGATGTTGAGACTTCTGGGGCACATGGCTTCCACAGTTCATGTAACTCCCATGGCACGTCTTCACATGAGATCGGCTCAGTGGACCCTAGCTTCCCAGTGGTTTCAAGCTGCAGGGAATCTAGAAGATGTGATCCAGCTGTCCATCAACTTTCGGAATTCACTTCAGTGGTGGACAATTCGATCCAATCTGATTTTGGAGCGCCCATTCCAAATTCCTCAGCCACAAAAAGTGCTGACGACGGATGCATCCCTCCTAGGGTGGGGAGCGCATGTAGATGGGCTTCACACTCAAGGAGCTTGGTCCCTTCAGGAAAAGTGTCTTTAGATCAACCTCCTGGAGTTGCAAGTGATCTGGAACGCTCTAAAGGCTTTCAGAGATCGGTTATCCAACCAAATTATTCTGATTCAAACAGACAATCAGGTTGCAATGTACTACAAAAACAAGCAAGGGGGCACTGGATCTCGCCCTTTGTGTCAGGAAGCCATACAGATGTGGCTTTGGGCTCACCAACACGGTATGTTTCTCCAAGCTGTTTATGTGGACGGCGTAAACAACAGTCTGGCCGACAGATTGAGCAGATAATGCAACCTCACGAGTGGTCACTGAGCATGGCTGTCGCCAGAAAGATCTACCGAGCATGGAGCAGCCCTCGGTGGATCTTTTGAACACTCAATTCAATCACAAGGTCCCTCAGTTCTGTTCCAGATTACAGGCCCACAGCAGGCTAGCGTCGGATGCCTTTCTCCTTCATTGGGGAACAGGCCCTTCTGTACGCGTATCCTCCCATACCTCTGGTGGGGAAGACTTTGCTGAAACTCAAGCAAGACCGCGGAACCATGATTCTGATTGCGCCTTTCTGGCCGCGTCAGATCTGGTTTCCTCTTCTTCTGGAGTTGTCCTCCGAAGAACCGTGGAGATTGGAGTGTTTCCCAACCTTCATTACTCAGAACAAGGGGGCGCTTATACATCCCAACCTCCAGTCTCTGGCTTTCACGGCCTGGATGTTGAGAGCTTAGAATTTGCCTCCTTGGGTCTTTCTGAGGGTGTCTCCCGAGTCTTGCTTGCTTCCAGGAAAGATTCCACTAAAAGATGTTACTCTTTTAAATGGAAGAGGTTTGCCGTCTGGTGTGACAGCAGGGCCCTAGATCCCTTTTCATGTCCTACACAGACCTTGCTTGAGTACCTTCTGCATTTGTCAGAGTCTGGTCTCAAGACCAACTTCTTAAGAATTCACCTTAGTGCGATTAGTGCTTACCATCAACGTGTAGAAGGTCAGCCTATCTCTGCACAGCCTTTAGTTGTTCGCATCATGAGAGGTTTGCTTTTGTCAAAGCCCCCTGTCAAACCTCTTCCAGTGTCATGGGATCTCAATGTCGTGCTCACCCAGCTGATGAAACCCCCTTTCGAGCCACTGAATTCCTGCCATCTGAAGTACTTGACCTGGAAGGTCATTTTCTTGGTGGCTGTTACTTCAGCTCATAGGGTCAGTGAGCTTCAGGTCCTAGTGGTTCATGCTCCTTACCTTACATTTCATCAAAACAGAGTAGTCCTCCGCACGCACCCTAAGTTCTTGCCAAAGTCAATTGTCTTGCCAACATTTTTTCCCCGTCCTCATACAAGTCCTGGCGAAAGCAAGTTGCACACTTTGAACTGCAAAAGAGCATTGACCTTTTACGTGGAGCGGACAAGCCCCCTCAGACAGTCCGCCCAGTTGTTTATTTCTTTTAATCCCAACAGGAGGGGAGTTGCTGTTGGGAAACGCACCATATCTAATTGGCTTGCAGATTGCATTTCCTTCACTTATGCCCAAGCTGGGCTGACTTTAGAGGGCCATGTCACGGCTCATAATGTTAGAGCCATGGCTGCGTCAGTGGCTCATCTGAGGTCAGCTACTATTGAAGAGATCTGCAAGGCTGCGACGTGGTCATCAGTCCACACATTCACATCTCAGTACTGCTTCAGCAGGATAGCTGATGTGACAGTCGGTTTGGGCAGTCGGTGCTGCAGAATCTGTTTGGGGTTTAGAATCCACTCCAACCCTCCTAGGCCCATTTTTATTCTGTTCCAGGCTGCACTCTCAGTTAGATATTTCTTGTTTCAGGTCAATTTTGTTATGTCCTCGCCATTGCGAGGCCCAATTGACCATTGTTTCTTGGTTTGAGTGAGCCTGGGGGCTAGGGATACCCACATGTGAGAATATCAGCCTGCTTGTCCTCGGAGAATGCGACGTTTCTTACCTGAAGCAGGTATTCTCCGAGGACAGCAGGCTGCATATTCTCACAAACCCTCCCACCTCCCCTTTGGAGTTGCTTTTCTTTCATCTTTTGGATTCAACTGAGGAGCGTGTCTGCGCGGCGAGCGGGAAAACGTGCACACGCATGCGTGATGGGATCGTCTCACGCGACGGAACGCTCTGGAAGAGACTTTTGAGATTTTGCTAGAAAATCCTCCGGGCCGACGTGACATCACCCACATGTGAGAATATGCAGCCTGCTGTCCTCGGAGAATACCTGCTTCAGGTACGAAACTTCGCTATATTACTGTAAAGTGATTGATAAACAGCACAATAGACCCTGAAAGGAAAACCTATTAAACTCTGAAAAACATCATAAATGCAAATTGTAGTGTAATTCATAGATTCATGAATGAGTGTAATAAGAGTCATAAGAACATAGAATGTTTAATTCACTGTTTAAATCCTCAAGTCCCATAATATTGAGTTTAAAAATCCGAGAACGTTCTTTGTTCTAAAGATAGGATCAAAGTTCTCACTTCTACTGTGCAAGTTCAAGTGTTCCCACAAGTCATACTTTGAAATCAGTGGGGCAGTGCTGAGCTGAAACAGAACATTCAACAGGTGAAGCATTGACTATTTTCTATTTTTTTTTTTTTTAGGAAACTTCTGTGTTTAGGTAATCCTGGGGACCAGTATTCAAAAGGGCTTATCTGGTTAGTAGATCCTGCTAATGAGATAAATCCCCGTGAGCCCATTATTCAGCACTACCTGGATAGTGCCACTGAAATTTCCTCTGACCACTGTAACACTATCTGGATAGTGCTGGGGCAGGTCTGAGGCTGGGGCTTGGCATAGGCACAGGTTATCTCATTAGCGGAGATAGTCCATTAACCAGATTACTACTTGGATAAAATTAAGACAGCAAAAGAGACTGTCCTAACTTTATCTGATTAGCTATTTTGTTAGCAGCGTGAATATTCCCGTTAACTGGTTAGTTCTGAAACTGAATATTCAGTTGAGGCCAGTATTCAGGTAGGGTACCGAACATCTGGTTTCATTTTAATCATGAGAGAACAAAAAGAGCAGTAGAGCAGCTAAATAGATTGAAGAGGACATTTTATAAAAGTCAATCATATAAAAGTGGTTCCATTTGTATATATACAGACTTCATAAGCAATTATTAAAATAGCCCAACGTGTTTCAGCGTCACAGTGCCTGTATCAGGGGCAGATGTCAAATTTACTGTGCGTCGGATAACCATATATATCCATCTTTTAAAATGTACCTTTTCAGGTAGCGCTAAAAATAGTCCTTAATGGTACTGAGAAGCAGCTTTCCCAGCATGTAGTAGTGTGCCATAGATCTTGGCATTAATTTTAACCTCAACACACAAGTACAGGCTGTGGCCGTAGCCAGAAGGTTGCTAGGCTGCATAGAGAGAGGTGTGACCAGCAGAAGAAAGGAGGTGTTGATGCCCCTGTACAAATTGTTGGTGAGGCCCCACCTGGAGTTTAATTTTGGAGGCCGTATCTTGCTAAGGATGTAAAAAAAATTGAAGCGGTGCAAAGAAAAGCTACAAAAATGGTATGGGATTTGCATTACAAAATGTATGAGGAGAGACGTGATGAAAGGAGAAACATGGGTGATATGATACAGACATTCAAATATTTGAAAGGTATTAATCCGCAAATGAACCTGTTCCGGAGACGGGAAGGCGGTAGAACTAGAGGACATGAAATGAGGTTGAAGGGTGGCAGACTCAAGAAAAATGTCAAGAAGTATTTTTTCACAGATACTTGGAATGCCCTCCTGCGGGAGGTGGTGGAGATGAAAACGGTAACAGAATTCAAAAATGCGTGGGATAAACATAAAGGAATCCTGTTCAGAAGGAATGGATCCTCAGAAGCGTATCAGAGATTGGGTGGCAGCACCGGTGGTTGGGAGGCGGGGCTAGTGGTTGGGAGGCAGGGCTAGTACTGGGCAGACTTCTACGGTCTGTGCCCTGAAAATGGTAGATATAAATCAAGGTCAGGTATACATATAAAGTAGTGCATACGAGTTTATCTTGTTGAACAGACTGGATGGACCGTACAGGTCTTTTTCTGCCATCACCTACTAAGTTACTATCAGGCTTATTTTCGAAAGAGAAGGGCGCCCATCTTTCGACACAAATCGGGAGATGGGCGTCCTTCTCTCAGGGTTGCCCAAATTGGCATAATCGAAAGCCGATTTTGGGCACCCCCAACTGCTTCCCGTCACAGGGACGACCAAAGTTCCCGAGGGCATATTAGAGGCGTAGCGAAGGCGGGACTGGGGCGTGCCTAACAGAGGGGCGTCCTTGAATGATAATGGAAAAAAGAAGGGTGTCCCTGACGAGCACTTGGGCGACTTTACTTGGTCCATTTTTTCTTACGACCAAGCCTCAAAAAGGTGCGCGAACTGACCAGATTACCACCGGAGGGAATCGGGGATGACCTCCCCTTACTCCCCAATGGTGACTAACCCCCTCCCACCCTGAAAAAAACAACTTTAAAAACTTTTTTTGCCAGCCTGAAATGTCGTACTTAGGTCCATCGCAGCAGTATGCAGGTTCCTGGGAGGGGAGGTATGTGTGTGTCAGCGGAGGCATAGCGAAGGCATGGACGTCCTTCTTTCAAACATTGTGGACGTCCTGAACTGCCCCCCCCCCCCCCCCAGGGATGGCCAAATTTCAAGGGAGTGGAGTGGAGGAGTGGCCTAGTGGTTGGAGCACTGGTCTTGCAATCCAGAGGTGGCCGGTTCAAATTCCACTGCTGCTTTTTGTGATCCAAAATCCAGATAAATAAAGGGGGTGTCGGAGGCATAGCAGGCATGGACATCCTTCTCACAGAAGCATCCAGGCATGGACGTCCTTCTCACAAAAACATCCACATTTTGGACGTCCTCAACTGCCATCGCAGGTACAGAGGCATAGCGAAGGGCGTCCTCAACTGCCGTTGCAGGGACAGAGGCATAGCGAAGGACGTCCTTCACCCATACTCTTAAAAAAAAAGTCATCCCTGACGAGTACTTGGACATTTTTACCTGGACTTTTATTTTTCTAAGGTTGTAGATTGCAATTTATTTAAGGTTGTAGACGGCTATTATACATGCAGCTTGTCTGCATGTATGAAGCCTTCTTTGGCATGCGCAGAGCAGCCACACATAATGCTTGGCTGCTCTGCACTGCCTTCCCCTCCTTAGGAAGGAAATCGTGTGCAAATGAGCTAACAGTGAGCAGCTCATTTGCATGCGATTTCCTTCATGAATGCCCGTTCCTTTCCGAATCGCTAAGGGATCGGTAAGGGAAGGGCTTTTCTATTCAGTTAGTGCATCAGTTAGTCCACTGCAGTGCCCCCTAGGGTGCCCAGTTGGTGTCCTGGCTTGTGAGGGGGACCAGTGCACTACGAATGCTGGCTCCTCCCACGACCAAATGAGTTGGATTTGGTCGTTTTTGAGATGGGCGTCCTCGGTTTCCATTATCGCCGAAAACCGGGGATGACCATCTCTAAGGTTGACCATCTCAACATTTATGTCGACCATCTCTAAGGTCGACCTTAAATGTTGAGATTTGGGTGTCCCCGACCATATTATTGAAACGAAAGATGGACGCCCATCTTGTTTCAATAATACGGGTTTCCCCGTCCCTTCACAGGACGTCCTGCAAGGACACCCTCAGGAAAACTTGGCACTGTTCAATTATGCCCCTCTTTGTATAATAAAGTACTTCTATATTCCATTGATTCACAAAACTCAACACCCCCCCCCCCCCAAAAAAAAAAAAACGTTAATGATAATATAATATGTGAAATGTGAAAAGTGCTCAGTTCATTTGTGCAATCACCATTAAAAAGAGACTGACTGATAAAGAACCATCATTGCACTAATCTTGTTCTCTATGCACCATGTGGGATACAAGTGCAGCAAATAAATAAATAAATAAGCTATGATATAAAGTTAGGGTAAGGAACAATAATATAATATCAAATCACGGGATAATCCTGTTGTGTGTGTTATATCGTATTCTTCTTGTGTATCTACAGTGTGATCAATTATAAGAACACTAGGAAAAAATGCCCGTTTCTGAGCGGAATGAAACGGGCGCTAGCAAGGGGCCCCCTCCCTCCGTCCCTCGAAGCTACTTGCCTTGTTCGCTGTGGGCTGTTTCGGCCCTCGAGTGTCAATAGCTCCGCCCTCGACGTCATGACGTATTGACGTGTCATGACGTTTTGATGCGAGGGCGGTGCAGACACTCCAGGGCACACCGGATATCTCGGGCGCCTCAACTTCCGTGGAGGCTTCAGAACGTTGGGGTTGCCTTTTATATATATAGATAAGCACTGCTATACTGGGAAAAGACCAATGGTCCATCAAGCTTAGCATCCTGTCTCCGACAGCGGCCAATCCAGGCTTCAAGAACCCGGCAAACCCCCCCCCCCCCCCAAAAAAATGAATAATGTTCAATGGACTTTTCTCTCAGGAATCTGTCCAAACCCCCTTTAAACTTCGTAAGGTCAGCTGCTGTCACTACATTCTCCGGCAACGAGTTCCAGAGTCCAACTACACGCTGAGTAAAGAAAAACTTTCTCCTGTTTGTTTTAAATCTACCATATTCTAGCTTCACCTGGTTCTATTGTTGTTTGAAAGTGTAAACAAATGCTTCACACCTGTCCGCTCTACTCCGCTCATTATCTTGTAGACTTCTATCATATCACCCCTCAGCCGCCTTTTCTCCAAGCTGAAGAGCCCTAACCTTCTCAGCCTTTCCGCATAGGAAGTCATTCCATCTCTTTTAATCATTTTCGTCGCCCTTCTCTGCACCTTCTCCAATTTCTTTATATCTTTTTTGAGATGCAGCGACCAGAATTGAACACAATATTCGAGGTGCGGTCGCACCATGGAGCGATACAACAGCATTATAACAGCCTTGTGTTTGTTTTCCATCCCTTTCCTAATAATACCCAACATTCTGTGCGTTCTCTTAGCCGCCGCAGCACACTGAGCAGAAGTTTTTAACGTCTTATCCACGATGACTCTCAGATCTCTTTCTAGGTCTGTGACTCCTAACGCGGAACCTTGCATGACATAGCTGTAATTCGGGTTCCTCTTACCCACATGCATCACTTTGCACTTGTGAACATTGAACTTCATCTGCCACTTGGACGCCCAATCCCCCATTCTTGCGAGGTCCTCCTGTAATCTTTCACACTCCTCCTGCGACTTGACGACCCTGAATAATTTTGTGTCATCTGCGAATTTAATTACCTCACTAGCTGCTCTCATCTCTAGGTCATTTATAAATATGTTAAAAAGCAGCGGTCCCAGCACAGACCCCTGCGGGACCCCACTAACTACCCTTCTCCATTGAGAATACTGACCATTCAATCCTACTCTCTGCTTCCTATCTTTCAACCAGTTCTTAATCCATAGTAATACCCTACCTCCGATCCCATGACTCTCCAGTTTCCTCTGGAGTCTTTCATGAGGCACCTTGTCAAACGCCTTTTGAAAATCCAGATACACAATATCCACCGGCTCCCCATTATCCACATGTTTGTTCACCCCCTCAAAAAAATGCAGTAGATTGGTGAGGCAAGACTTCCCTTCACTAAATCCGTGTTGACTTGGTCTCATCAGCCCATGTTTTTGTATGTGCTCTGTAATTTTATTCTTAATAATAGCCTCTACCATTTTGCCCGGTACTGACGTCAGACTCACCGGTCTATAATTTCCCGGATCACCTCTGGAACCTTTTTTAAAAATCGGAGTAACATTGGCCACCCTCCAGTCTTCCGGTACTGGCATGTGTTGAGTGTCCATCCACAGCTACGAGAATTCCCATATATAAGAAGCAAGAACATTGGAGAATTGTTAGTGGACAAGTCACAGCCCATGAAAGAAGTGGGTAGACACCATAAATGTGGCCGGTGTAGTTATTGTCAGTATGCCTTGGAACGTTCATATGTTACACTTCCACATTCCAACAAAAAAATGTATTTGAGGATTTTGACTGTCCATGTGTCTTGTATTGTACTGGACAAACATGACACAGTATCAAGTAGTGTATTGTGGAACATCTGACTTAACATACGTACAAACAAACAAACAAACAAACAAACAAACAAACAGGAAGCTCCCCTCACTGCTCTGGATGAATCAACATCATGGGATTGAACAATTGAGGTTCATGGTACTTTTACAGATGTCTTTTGAATATGGAGGAGATGTTTCTAGAGTACTGATAGAATTGAACTTACAAGGACTATTGTTAGTAAATACGTAATTTATCTTTAAATCAAGCACGGTACCAGGAAGATTGGAGGGTAACCAATGTAACGCCTATTTTTTAAAAAGGTTCCAGAGGTGATCCAGGAAATTATAGACCGGTGAGCCTGACATTGGTGGCAGGAAAAATGGTAAAGACTATTATAAAGATCAAAATTACAGAGCATATTCAAAAGCATGGATTAATGAGACAAATCCAACGTGGATTTAGTGAAGGGAAATCTTTCCTCACCAATCTATTACATTTCTTTTGGAAGGGTGAACAGACATGTGGATAAAGGTAAGCTGGTCGATATTGTGTATCTGGATTTTCAAAAGGCATTTGACAAAGTACCTCATGAAAGACTCCAGTGGAAATTGGAAAGTCATGGGATAGGAAGTAGTGTTCTATTGTGGTTTAAAACTGGTGAAAAGATAGAAAACAGAGAGTAGGGTCAAATGGTCAGTATACTCAATGGAGAAGGGTAGATAATGGGGTTCCCCAGTGATCTGTGATGGGACCATTGCTTTTTAACATATTTATAAATGATCTAGAGATGGGAGTAACTAGTGAGGTAATTAAATTTGCTGATGACACAAAGTTATTCAAAGTTGTTAAATCACAAGAGGATTGTGAAAAATTACAAGAGGACTTTATGAGACTGAATGACCGGGCATCCAAATGGCTGATGATGTTTTAATGTGCGCAAGTTGAAAGGTGATGTGAGAAAGAGGAACCCGAACTATAGCCACCTAATGCAAGGTTCCACAGGAAATGGATCTAGGTGTCATCGTTGATGATACGTTGCAACCCTCTGCTCAGTGTGCGGCAGCAGCTAAGAAAGGAAATACAATGTTAGGTAGTATTAGGAAAGGAATGGAAAACAAAAATGAGAATGGTCAGTGCCAGGAAAGCCCTTCCGAGGGAGGTGATGGAGACAAAAATGATGACGGAATTCAAAAAGGTGTGGGATAAATTCAGAGGATCCCTAATTAGAAAATGGATGGTATAAAAAACAAAACTTAAATGATTACATGTGTTTTGATATGTCATGTGGTGATTAGATGGTGACTTGACTGTGAGCAACTAAGGCCAGTTCTGGGTATGCTTCTATGATCTGTGTCCCGTATATTTCAAGACCGTTTAGGATGGGCCGACTTTGATGGCAGCTCCAATAGTTGGAATGTAAGGACAGTACAGGTTGGATTTCTACGGTCTGTGTCTCAGAAATGGCAAAGAAAGATCATTATCAAGTATTTTGTACTACATTCATTGCCGATTTAATCATGAATTGATGATGAGTGTGACTGTTGGGCAGACTAGATAGATGGTTTAGGTCTTTATCTGCCATCACCTGTTATGTTACTATGATTTTGCACAAAGACACAGAAATACTTTTGCAGATGACTGAAGTTCTTTTGAAAATAGTACTAATGATATGCCCCAAACAAACTATCTGGCTGATAAAACAAATCGGAGAAAATTTTTCTTCACCCAACGTGTAATTAGACTCTGGAATTCATTGCCGGAGAACGTGGTACGGGCGGTTAGCTTGACGGAGTTTAAAAAGGGGTTAGATAGATTCCTAAAGGACAAGTCCATAGACCGCTATTAAATGGACTGGAAAAATTCCTCATTTTTAGGTATAACTTGTCTGGAATGTTTTTACGTTTGGGGAGCGTGCCAGGTGCCCTTGACCTGGATTGGCCACTGTCGGTGACAGGATGCTGGGCTAGATGGACCTTTGGTCTTTCCCAGTATGGCACTACTTATGTACTTATGTACTTATACTCACAAGCAATTTAGCCAGCCACTGACCTGTTAAATTGCTTGGTCGAGTTAGCCACTAATTTGTAGTGGCACTTAATTGGCTAAGTGCCGCTTAAATTCACGGTTAGCGCTTAGCTGAAAGCCTGCTATGTTGGGGGTGTTCCGAGGGTGGAGTTCACACTTGGCCGCTTAAGTGCTGATATTCAGCCCATAAGGGGGAGATTCTATATATGGCCCCTATAGGCACGTTATATACAATCTGGGGGTAAGTGGCCACGTTTAGCACATAAATGGGATTTCATAAAAGTCTGTCCTATCTTTATGCTGTAAACCATGGTCGCTTAAGTGCTGAATATCAATTTAAGCAGCTATGTCTTAACTAGCTAATAACCGGATATTCAAAGCTGAAGCCCAGACAGAGCCCGGCTTTGAATATCTGAGAATAACACTGTTGATCCCTATGTATTTTAAAAATATATAAAATAAATTTTGGAAATAGCTAAAATCAAATACTTTCTTCCAGTGCCAGAATTATGTCAGTACAGTTGTCATCAAATTTCAAATGTGAAGGGTGAGACAAAAAAAGAAAAGTAACCATCTACAGATTTTTTCAGTTTGCTCACCAACCTCTTTGAATTTCAGTGAGAAATTTTACGTACTTATTTAGTCATCATACTTACGCATTACTATTAAACAACATTTAATATCTTAAGCTATGTTGATGCTACTGACATTTTAGTATTACTACCTAGTGTTTTTTGTGTGTTAAAAATGTTTGAGGAAAACATAGTAAAATAACGTCATTCACATCATGATACAATTAACAATGTGTTAGAATTTTGCAGTCACTGTGAATGCTTAAAGTGTCCACCCCCCAGCTGTAACACAGGCCTTCAGTCGTTTTGGGAGGTTTACAGCCTTTTCGATCATTCTCTGTGGCAGGCTGCTCCAAATGATCTGTCTACACCTTGCCCATGATTGCCGTTCCGATCCAAAATGCTTTTAAAGAAATTATCTGTAAATTATCATATTATCAAATACAAATTATTCAGATTCAAATTATTGTTTACAAAAGTCTATGTCACTGTAACATCATTAACAGTAAGCTGGTACCCTTTTTTTTTTTTTTTCAAATAATGCTAGTTTCGCAGTGCAGACGTTTTTGAATGTGCGAAAATTGCATGGTAGTTACACTAAAAAGTCTATAACTTTACTGTGTTTAAAGATCATTCTCCGAGGACAAGCAGGCTGCTTGTTCTCACTGATGGGTGACGTCCATGGCAGCCCCCAACAAATCGGAAACTTCACTAGCAAAGGCCTTTGCTAGTCCTCGCGCGCCGATGCGCACCGCGCATGCGCGGCCGTCTTCCCGCCCGAACCGGCTCGTGTTCGTCAGTCTTCTTTTGTCCGCGCTTGGGACGGTCGTGTTTTGCCGCCGTTTCGTGCCCCTCAAGTTGACCTCGCGCGTCTTCGCGATTTTCGCTAAAAAAAAAAAAAAGAGACCGATCCGGTCTCTACCCTTTTCCCGTGTTTCCAGATTTTTCCCCGCGTAAGTTTCCTTTCGCTTTCGGGACCGGCCTATTTGGCCTCGGTACGGGTTTTTTCTCCCTTCTTTTTGGTGCCTTTCGTCATCATCGCGAATTTTGATTTCGCCGGCGTGATTTTTCCGCCCATGTCATCGAAGTCTTCCAGCGGCTTCAAGAAGTGCACCCAGTGCGCCCGGGTAATCTCGCTCACTGATAGGCATGCTTCGTGTCTTCAGTGTCTGGGGGCTGGGCACCGCCCGCAGGCCTGCAGTCTTTGTGCTCTTTTGAAAAAGAGGACTCAGGTAGCGAGATTGGCCCAGTGGAACGCGTTGTTCTCAGGCTCTTCGACGACAACAGCACGGGCATCGAGTGCATCAACGTCGACAGCATCGAAGTCTTCGACCTCGGCATCGGCATCTACTACTACTCTACCTCCTGCATCATCGGTACCGAGACATCGAAAGGCTGCGTCGACGTCGGTGGTACCGGGACCTCCGCTATTGCTGATGTCGTCGGACGGTGGTGCTTCGTCTGGAGTGCAGGTGAGGGCTGTCCATTCCCCTGCTGGTGGCGGTGAGCCTTCGGGTGGGTCTCCCCCTGCCCTGAGGGCTCCTGCGGTACAGCCCCCCCCCCCCCCCCCGAGATCGACCTTCTTCGGCCTCGGCCCCGAGGAAGCGACGGTTGGATTCTACGTCCTCCTCGTCGGTACCGGGAAGCTCCGGTGACATCCTTCGCTTGAAGAAGTCAAAGAAGCATCGTCACCGGTCTCCTTCCCGTCTTGGTACCGAGAGCTCTGGGTCGCCGAGGCAGTCGGCACCCAGTAGGCATCGGCACCGGGAGGACCGCTCACCCTCTGTTCAGGAGGTGTCGATGCGCTCCCCTTGTACAGCCCGGAACCGCCTCCACGCCCGGAACAGACTCTGACATCGACGCCTGCATCGGCTTCTCAGTCTTTCTCCACAGCCGCTCTGCACGAGAGTCTCCGGGCCGTTCTTCCAGAGATTCTGGGAGAGCTGTTGCGCCCTTCCCCTCCGGTACCGGGGGTGCTTGCGCCTCCGGTACCATCGAGTGAGGCAACGGCTGGCCCCTTGCCCAGGTTGAGGTCTCTGGTATCGGTACCGCTTGCGGTACCGGCTAAGGCCGCCTCCCAGGCAGACTCCCCGACGACGTCGGTGGAGGGAGCTTCGCCGGTGCTGGCGAGGGAGTCCACCTCTCAATGCTCCTACCGTGGCCGTGTTTCCACGCAGTCGAGTCGGGCACGGCTTCAGACGCAGGTTCGTGAACTTGTGTCTGATACTGATGGTGAGGCCTCGTGGGAGGAGGAGGAGGACATCAGATATTTCTCTGACGAGAAGTCTGATGGCATTCCTTCTGACCCCACTCCCTCCCCTGAAAGGCAGCTTTCTCCTCCCGAGAGTCTGTCTTTCGCGGCCTTTGTCCGGGAGATGACTACGGCCATCCCCTTCCCGGTGGTCGTGGAGGATGAGCCCAGGGCTGAGATGTTTGAGCGCTTGGACTATCCTTCTCCACCTAAGGAAGCGTCCACAGTACCCATGCATCATGTCCTAAAAAAGACATTGCTGGCGATCTGGACCAAGCCATTAACTAATCCCCACATTCCCAAGAAGATCGAATCCCAGTATCGGATCCATGGGGACCCAGAGCTGAAGCGCACTCAGTTGCCTCACGACTCTGGTGTGGTGGATCTGGCCCTAAAGAAGGCTAAGAGTGCTAGAGAGCATGCTTCGGCGCCCCCGGGCAAAGACTCCAGAACCTTAGACTCCTTTGGGAGGAAGGCCTATCATTCCTCTATGCTCGTGGCCAAGATTCAGTCCTACCAGCTCTACACTAGCATCCATATGCGGAACAATGTGCGACAGTTGGCGGGCTTGGTGGACAAGCTCCCTCATGAGCAAGGCAAGCCGTTTCAGGAGGTGGTCAGGCAGCTGAAGGCGTGCAGAAAATTCCTGGCCAGAGGGGTATATGATACCTTTGATGTTGCGTCCAGGGCCGCTGCTCAAGGTGTGGTGATGCGCAGACTCTCATGGCTGCGTGCCTCCGACCTGGAGAATAGGATCCAGCAGCAGATTGCGGACTCCCCTTGCCGAGTGGACAACATTTTTGGAGAAAAAGTCGAACAGGTGGTAGAACAGCTCCACCAGCGGGATAACGCTTTCGACAAATTCTCCCGCCGGCAGCCTTCAGCATCTACCTCCTCAGGTAGACGTTTTTATGGGGGAAGGAGGGCTGTTCCCTACTCTTCTGGTAAGCGTAGGTACAATCCTCCCTCTCGCCAGCCTGCGGCCCAAGCTAAGCCCCAGCGCGCTCGCTCTTGTCAGCAGCGTGCGCCTCAGCAAGGCTCTAGGGCTCCCCAGCAAAAGCAGGGGACGAGCTTTTGACTGGCTCCAGCAGAGCACAGCCGACATCAACGTATCCATGCCGGGCGATCTACCAGTCGGGGGGAGGTTGAAAGTTTTTCACCAAAGGTGGCCTCTTATAACCTCCGACCGTTGGGTTCTTCAAATAGTCCGGCAAGGATACACCCTCAATTTGGCCTCGAAGTCTCCAAATTGCCCACCGGGAGCTCAGTCTTACAGCTTCCAGCACAAGCAGGTACTTGCAGAGGAAATCTCTCCGCCCTTCTCAGCGCCAATGCGGTCGAGCCCGTGCCATCCGGGCAAGAAGGGCTGGGATTCTATTCCAGGTACTTCCTTGTGGAAAAGAAAACAGGGGGGATGCGTCCCATCCTAGACCTAAGGGCCCTGAACAAATATCTGGTCAAGGAAAAGTTCAGGATGCTTTCCCTGGGCACCCTTCTTCCCATGATTCAGGAAAACGATTGGCTATGCTCTGTGGACTTGAAGGACGCCTACACACACATCCCGATATTGCCAGCTCACAGGCAGTATCTGCGATTTCAGCTGGGCACACGTCACTTCCAGTACTGTGTGCTACCCTTTGGGCTCGCCTCTGCGCCCAGGGTGTTCACGAAGTGCCTGGCTGTAGTAGCAGCAGCGCTTCGCAGGCTGGGAGTGCATGTGTTCCCTTATCTCGACGATTGGCTGGTGAAGAACACATCTGAGGCAGGAGCTCTACAGTCCATGCAGATGACTATTCGCCTCCTGGAGCTACTGGGGTTTGTGATAAATTATCCAAAGTCCCATCTTCTCCCAGTACAGAGACTCAAATTCATAGGAGCTCTGCTGGATTCTGGGACGGCTCGTGCCTATCTTCCGGAGACAAGGGCCAACAATCTGTTGTCCCTCGTCTCCCGGGTATGAGCGTCCCAGCAGATCACAGCTCGGCAGATGTTGAGATTGCTGGGCCACATGGCCTCCACAGTTCATGTGACCCCCATGGCTCATCTTCACATGCGATCTGCTCAATGGACCCTAGCTTCCCAGTGGTTTCAGGCTGCTGGTGATCTAGAAGACGTGATCCACCTGTCCACGAGTTTTCTCAAATCCCTGTATTGGTGGACGATTTGGTCCAATTTGACTCTGGGACGCCCTTTCCAAATTCCTCAGCCACAAATGTGCTGACTACGGATGCGTCTCTCCTGGGGTGGTGAGCTGATGTCGATGGGCTTCACACCCAGGTAAGCTGGTCCCTCCAGGAAAGCGATCTGCAGATCAATCTCCTGGAGTTACGAGCGGTCTGGAACGCTCTGAAGGCTTTCAGAGATCGGCTGTCCCACCAAATTATCCAAATTCAGACAGACAACCAGGTTGCCATGTATTACATCAACAAGCAGGGGGGCACCGGATCTCGCCCCCTGTGTCAGGAAGCCGTCAGCATGTGGCTGTGGGCTCGCCATTACGGCATGGTGCTCCAAGCCACGTATCTGGCAGGCGTAAACAACAGTCTGGCTGACAGGTTGATCAGGATTATGCAACCTCACGAGTGGTCGCTCAACTCCAGAGTAGTGCGCCGGATCTTCCAGGTGTGGGGCACCCCCTTGGTAGATCTCTTTGCATCTCGAGCCAACCACAAGGTCCCTCAGTTCTGTTCCAGACTTCAGGCCCATGGCAGACTGGCATCAGATGCCTTCCTCCTGAATTGGGGGAACGGCCCGCTGTATGCTTATCCTCCCATACCTCTGGTGGGGAAGACTTTGTTGAAACTCAAGCAAGACCGAGGCACCATGATTCTGATTGCTCCTTTTTGGCCGCATCAGATCTGGTTCCCTCTCCTTCTGGAGTTGTCCTCCGAAGAACCGTGGAGATTGGAGTGTTTTCCGACCCTCATCACCCAGGACGAAGGGGCACTTCTGCATCCCAACCTCCAGTCTCTGGCTCTCACGGCCTGGATGTTGAGAGCGTAGACTTTGCCTCTTTGGGTCTGTCGGAGGGTGTCTCCCGTGTTTTGCTTGCTTCCAGAAAAGATTCCACTAAGAGGAGTTACTTCTTTTTATGGAAGAGGTTTGCCGTCTTGTGTGACAGCAAGGCCTTAGATCCTCGCTCCTGTCCTACACAGACCCTGCTTGAATACCTTCTGCACTTATCAGAGTCTGGTCTCAAGACCAACTCTGTAAGGGTCCACCTTTGCGCAATCAGTGCATACCATTAATGTGTGGAAGGTAAGCCGATCTCAGGACAGCCTTTAGTTGTTCGCTTCATGAGAGGTTTGCTTTTGTCAAAGCCCCCTGTCAAACCTCCTACAGTGTCATGGGATCTCAATGTCGTTCTCACCCAGCTGATGAAACCTCCTTTTGAGCCACTGAACTCCTGCCATCTGAAGTAATTGACCTGGAAGGTCATTTTCTTGGTGGCAGTTACTTCAACTCGTAGAGTCAGTGAGCTTCAGGCCCTGGTAGCCCAGGCCCCTTACACCAGATTTCATCATAATAGAGTAGTCCTCCGCACTCACCCTAAGTTCTTGCCGAAGGTAGTGTCAGAGTTCCATCTGAACCAGTCAATTGTCTTGCCAACATTCTTTCCCCATCCTCATTCCTGCCCTGCTGATCGTCAGCTGCACACATTGGACTGCAAAAGAGCATTGGCCTTCTATCTGGAGCGGACACAGCCCAACAGACAGTCCGCCCAATTGTTTGTTTCTTTTGATCCCAACAGGAGGGGAGTGGCTGTGGGGAAACGCACCATTTCAAATTGGCTAGCAGATTGCATTTCCTTCACTTACGCCCAGGCTGGGCTGGCTCTTGAGGGTCATGTCACGGCTCACAATGTTAGACCCATGGCAGCGTCAGTGGCCCACTTGAAGTCAGCCACTATTGAAGAGATCTGCAAAGCTGCGACGTGGTCATCTGTCCACACATTCACATCTCATTACTGCCTGCAGCAGGATACCCGACGCGACAGTCGGTTCGGGCAGTCAGTGCTTCAGAATCTGTTTGGGGTTTAGAATCCAACTCCACCCCCCTAGGCCCATGTTTATTCTGTTCCAGGCTACACTCTCTGTTAGTTGGATAAGTTGTTAGGTCAATCTCAGTTATGTCCTCGCCGTTGCGAGGCCCAATTGACCATGTTACTTGTTTTGAGTGAGCCTGGGGGCTAGTGATACCCCATCAGTGAGAACAAGCAGCCTGCTTGTCCTCGGAGAAAGCGAATGCTACATACCTGTAGAAGGTATTCTCCGAGGACAGCAGGCTGATTGTTCTCACAAACCCGCCCGCCTCCCCTTTGGAGTTGTGTCTTCCCTTGTTTTTGTCTTGCTACATACGGGACTGACGAACACGAGCCGGTTCGAGCGGGAAGACGACCGCGCATGCGCGGTGCGCGAGGACTAGCAAAGGCCTTTGCTAGTGAAGTTTCCGATTGGAGGGGGCTGCCGTGGACGTCACCCATCAGTGAGAACAATCAGCCTGCTGTCCTCGGAGAATATCTTCTACAGGTATGTAGCATTCGCTTGTCATTCCAATCAGCACATAAATGTAGATTATAACAACACATAATGTTGTAAAATTTCACTTTGAAGTTCCAAGCGATTGCTGAGAAAATAGCAAAAAACCCTAAAACAAAACAAACAAAAAACTCTAGGGGGTTACTTTTTTTGCCTTACCCTGTGGTTCTATATGTAATATTGTAAAATGTAGGAAGTGCCCCTGCAGCATGATTGACTGCTGAATGTCCAGGATGGAATGGGTCATATTCAATGCACAGAAAAAACATTAAAATACTAAGCTTCTCCAGGGTTACACTAGTGTGGAAAAATAATACTTTTCAGTGGCTTTTTTAAGGCACAAAACCTTCACGCTTTTAGAATACCTGAGACAGGCAGATGTCCACCACTAATGCCACTGTTGGGCAACTGTTTCTCAATTTTCTTTGTACCTTTTTTACTCGTAGGATTTTCTCCCTGTTATCTGCAATTCTACATTTGGGCAACATCCGTTACAAAAAGAAAACATACCGGGATGACTCAATAGATATTTGTAACCCTGATGTATTACCAATTGTGTCTGAGTTGTTGGAGGTAAGCATTTAAGCATTGGTTTTGTTTTGTTCTATTTAATTTGTTGTTTTTATGTGTATGTCTGAAATTGAATGCTGATAAAACAAAAATTCTCTGGTTTATTATGAATGCATTAAATATTTCTAAGTTTGTTTTGAATAGTGGAGGAGTGGCCTAGTGGTTAGGGTGGTGGACTTTGGTCCTGAGGAACTGAGTTCGATTCCCACTTCAGGCACAGGCAGCTCCTTGTGACTCTGGGCAAGTCACTTAACCCTCCATTGCCCCATGTAAGCCGCATTGAGCCTGCCATGAGTTGGAAAGTGCGGGGTACAAATGTAATAAAAATAAAATATTGAAGGGATTCAGCTTAATGTTGAGAGAGTTTCTAAAGTTTTGGGAATGCTTTTAGATTCTTCATTGACTATGGAGCCCCAGGTGAATAATTTAGTTAAAAAAACATATATCAAGCTCAAACAACTACGTTTGCTGCATTCGTATGTTTTAAAGATTATTTTAGAATTATTGTTCAGTTATCAATTCTAGCATTTCTGGAATATGGGAATTCTTTATATTTGGGCATTGCTACAAAACTGACTAACAAGGTTCAGTTGATCCAACATTCAGCAGCTAGACTGATATTTTGTAAATCAAGAGTTGAACATGTTAGACCTCTGCTGAAGGATTTGCATTGGCTGCCGTTGTGGGCTCAAGTCCACTTTAAGTTGGTTTGCCTGGTGTTTAAGATCTTAGAAGGCTACTGCCCAGAGGAATTATCTCAACTGATGAAACTACTGAATTCGACAACTGTGACTAGGAGTTGTAATTGCTTGTGTTTGGCTTTTCTAACAGTCAGAAATGTGAGATTTAAAGTAATTTTTTCTCATTCTTTTATATATTCTGCCATCAATTATGGAATGATCTCCCTATTGAGATCCATTCTTTAAGTTATTTTTCTTTTTGTAAAATAGTGAAGACATTTGTTCTCTAAGGGCCCTGTTACTAAGCCGTGCTGTAGGCATGCTAACTTTTTAGCACGTTCTTATGATAGAGACACCCATTATATTCCTGTGGGTATTTCTAGTGTTAGCGCATGGATGCTAAAAAGTTTGCGCGCCTACAGCGCAGCTTAGTAAACAGGGCCCTAAGTTTTTTTTAAGAAGTAGTTTTTGATCAGTTTTTGTCAATCCTGATAGACTATATCAGTTTACTTTTTGTATCCTGCTTAGAACTTCAATTGAGGGAGTTGGTGGTTTATTTAAAAGTCCATTATAACATAACATAACGTAACATTTGTTATATTTTGAAGTTTCTTTCAAAGGTATTACAGTGACAGACAAACTTGCTTACTAGTGAGTTTAGACTAGCGTTTATCTCATTAATTTCTATTGCTGTATCCTGGCAAGGAAAAGTGTGTTGTCACTTTGCTGAAACCTTCTGCTCAGTGTGCTGCTGCGGCTAGGAAAGCGAATAGAATGTTGGGTGTTATTAAGAAGGGTATGGAGTCCAGGTGTGCGGATGTTATAATGCCGTTGTATCGCTCCATGGTGCGACCGCACCTGGAGTATTGTGTTCAGTACTGGTCTCCGTATCTCAAAAAAGATATAGTAGAATTGGAAAAGGTACAGCGAAGGGCGACGAAAATGATAGTGGGGATGGGACGACTTTCCTATGAAGAGAGGCTGAGAAGGCTAGGGCTTTTCAGCTTGGAGAAGAGACGGCTGAGGGGAGATATGATAGAAGTGTATAAAATAATGAGTGGAATGGATCGGGTGGATGTGAAGCGACTGTTCACGCTATCCAAAAATACTAGGACTAGAAGGCATGAGTTGAAGCTACAGTGTGGTAAATTTAAAACGAATCGGAGAAAATTTTTCTTCACCCAACGTGTAATTAGACTCTGGAATTCATTGCCGGAGAACGTGGTACGGGCGGTTAGCTTGACGGAGTTTAAAAAGGGGTTAGATAGATTCCTAAAGGACAAGTCCATAGACCGCTATTAAATGGACTGGAAAAATTCCTCATTTTTAGGTATAACTTGTCTGGAATGTTTTTACGTTTGGGGAGCGTGCCAGGTGCCCTTGACCTGGATTGGCCACTGTCGGTGACAGGATGCTGGGCTAGATGGACCTTTGGTCTTTCCCAGTATGGCACTACTTATGTACTTATGTACTTATGTACTACTTGAAACAGTTGATGAAAGAATAGGGTGGGTGGGGTCCCAGTATCCCATTTCAGATAAGAAAAGATCATTTTCACTTCTTGCCTCAGTTCAGATTTTATATTACTGCAGTTCAGTACTGTGTGAAGAAAAATCTAAAGCCTGTTTTGGCTTCTGGCCATTCTTGTGGGAGTATGGATAATACTCTGGTTGTCTATACACTCTGTTGACTCCATTCCTCCTCTTGCTGACATTTATAGTGGTGGAGTAGCTGCTTGTCACCCTTCGCTAGTTCTTGAACGCTCACTTCCCTGTTCTAGCTAGGAAAATACTATTACAGCACAAACAGCAAGTATTAAGTAGCAAAAGGGGGAAAAAAAAGAAGTCATAATATAAAAGACAAGGAAAATATAGAGCACCAGCTACAGGATTCTCAGAAAAATCTTACAAATATGTGATAGGAGACACAAAGCTGGGGAAGTCTTTCAGAAGTCCCAGCACATAAGAATTAGAATCAGAGCGGAGCAGAGGAGTGGCCTAGTGGTTAGAGCACCAGTCTTGCAATCCAGAGGTGGCCAGTTCAAATGCCACTGCTCCTTGTGATCTTGGGCAAGTCACTTAACCCTCCATTGCCTCAGGTACAAACTGTGAGCCCTCCTGGGACAGAGAAACATCCAGTGTACCTGAATGTAACCCACCTCGAGCTACTAATGAAAAAGGTGTGAGCAAAATTCTAATAAATAAATAAGATAATAACAGTTGATTTTCAGGCCTTCCAGGACAAAGAGAAGTTTTTCAAGACAACTGCATAGGTGAAAGTGATGTTAGGATAGCCTTTCAGGGGGGTAAACTTGAAGGTGCTTTAAAGGATACCCCATAAATAAGAGCAACATGCTGAGACCAACTTGGATGCCATATGTCTTTGTTCCAGTGTTAGGAATCTGAGGCATAGGTCCTGCTGTAGAGAACACATTGAGTAGAAATCAAGTTGAACCACTCCTGTGCCCTGATCCCTTAATAAACTCCTCTTAGTTTACATTTTAATAGTTCCTTTCTTACAGGTGTTTCTCTTGCATCAGTCATGAGAATTGCATAGATCTTGTGCAGGGTATTAGTTTAATGATTGTAAATCTTGAATGGTCACCCTGGCACTGATGTGATGAAATATTTTTGTTCTCCATGACCTTTTATATATGTTCTCTGTGGCAAAGAGAAATACATCTCAATAAAAAAAAAGTAAGCAATTCCAATGAAAGTTGTTACCTAATGAAACTAACTTTAATGAAATCAATAGAAAAGAAAGTTCAGTGTACAAAGCAGTCATATAAATGAGAAAACAATTATAGAGCAGGTTATGACAGCAAAAGACCATATTGGTTTATCTAGTCCACCCTGTTTTAGAGTTAGGTCATTTTTGGCTTGGAAATTTGTAATTCCCAGAATATAGTTGCCAGCTCTCTTTGTAGCATTGTAACCCACATTGAACCAATTTTGGTAATTTCGGGCTAGAAGACATGTGTAACATAACATTACATTTAGGTTCCTGTATATCAATTGCTAATTTTTCACCTCTTCCCCCTTAATTTTTACATGATCCTTTTTCTTACTAATGCCTTCCATATTGGTATGTTTATTTGTGCATTTTATTACCAGAAAAGCTCAGAATTTGTTAATACAATGGCCTTCACCACCTTTAGTGTAGGCATTTCAGGTCTTATTGTCTTCGTCTTTGATTCTTACAGTCCCACTGCAGTCATATAATTCTTTCTAGGGTCATAACAATTATTATGCACAGGTCATGACCAAATACTTCTTGAAAGCTTCATGCATTCCTACCATGATGATGAGGTTCAAATATCTTGAATAGAAATGGGTGTTATGTGTCTGTTTTTGAGATTATGTGCAGACTAAGTAGAAATCCACGGGAGACGTATGTGTTAGGCGGGGAGAGTCTGATAGGTACGGATGGGGAGAGGGATCTTGGGGTGATAGTATCTGAGGATTTGAAGGCGACGAAACAGTGTGACAAGGCGGTGGCCCTAGCTAGAAGGTTGTTAGGCTGTATAGAGAGAGGTATGACCAGCAGAAGAAAGGGGGTGTTGATGCCCCTGTATAAGTCGTTGGTGAGGCCCCACCTGGAGTATTGTGTTCAGTTCTGGAGGCCTCATCTTGTTAAGGATGTAAAAAGAATTGAAGCAGTGCAAAGAAAAGCTACGAGAATGGTATGAGATTTGCGTTACAAGACGTATGAGGAGAGACTTGCGGACCTGAACATGTACACTCTGGAGGAAAGGAGAAACAGGGGTGATATGATACAGACGTTCAAATATTTGAAAGGTATTAATCTGCAAACAAACCTTTTCCAGAGATGCGAAGGCAGTAGAACGAGAGGACATGAAATGAGATTGAAGGGGGGCAGACTCAAGAAAAATGTCAGGAAGTATTTTTTCAAGGAGAGAGTAGTGGATGCTTGGAATGCCCTCCCGCGGGAGGTGGTGGAAACAAAAACGGTAACGGAATTCAAACATGCGTGGGATAAACATAAAGGAATTCTGCTCAGAAGGAATGGATCCTAAGGAGCTTAGACGAGATTGGGTGGCAAAGCTGGTGGTGGGAGACAGAGATGGTGCTGGGCAGACTTATACGGTCTGTGCCACAGCCGATGGTGGGAGGCGGGGACTGGTGGTTTGGAGGCGGGGATAGTACTTGGCAGACTTATACAGTCTGTGCCAGAACCGGTGGTGGGAGGCGGGGATAGCGCTGGGCAGACTTATACGGTCTGTGCCCGGAAAAGGACAGGTACAAATCAAGGTAAGGTATACACAAAAAGTAGCACATGTGAGTTTATCTTGTTGGGCAGACTGGATGGACCGCGCAGGTCTTTTTCTGCCGTCATCTACTATGTTACTATGTATGTTACTATGTTACTATGACTAGCAGGTCTGTCTGGGATTGGATAGCAGATTCTGTAGCCCCTCTATTACCTTAGGTACAGACCATCTGTACCTAATTGTAACTCATGTTGAGCTCAGGTTTGAAAAGGTGAACAATTTAAATATTTAAAAAAATCAACCCTATATTTCTGTAGTGATTCATAAATGCTTTTTTTGCTCTTACACAAGTTAGATCCTTATGAACATGACTAGATTCCAGAGCATTAAGAACTGTAGTACATGCTTTGGTATATGTTGCCTGAATTATTGTAATGCTTTGCTTTCAGGTCTCCCTCAGTACTCTATAAAACATTACCGATAATACAGAATATAACTATGAAAATGATTTATAACGACAGAATGTCAAAAATTGATTCCCAAAACAATCTCTGGTAAAAATCTCAATAATGGCTCGCAAGAACCAGAGTATAATCTAAAGGAGACAAAACAGTGAAAGGATTGACCCAGAAAACCTGTGCAAAAAAATATATATGAAAAAATGTTTGAAAATAAAATTTTTGAAAGCGGTAGGAAAGTACTCAGAGTATTAACTCACCTCAACGAGGCTACACCAAAGTGAATTACGCCTCTAAGGGTGGACAAGTTTATCGATCATAGAGCTTCTCCATAAATTTTTTAATTTTATATGAGCAAATACACACCAGTGTTCTTTTTTATTTTAAATAATAATAAACATTTCACCTCCCTCAAAAATTTAATTACTAGGTCAATCCTGTCGCTCCATAAAACCTCATGCACACAGATTTCAAAAAAGTTGAAAATATACTTCTTTCAAACGTTCTTAATCACATTTGTGTGCTATCTCTATATCCAATTAACTTTTTGTTTCACTAATTACAACTATAAAGAATAATGATAGTTCTAGGCACTTAACGTAATGTGGTTGGGTGTATGCACACACCCGAACGATATTCAGTTCATTTTCGCAGCTCTTTGCTGCGTTTTTCACTATGGAGCGATTCCTGCTGTTTCTATGTCTCAGCGTTCCAACATTCGTATGCTTTAATGTGTTGCTTTCATTAGTAGAATAATAACAAGTTTGAAAGAATTATATTTTCAACTTTTTTGTAATTTGTGTGCATGAGGTTTTATGGAGTAAGTGACAGGATTGACCTAGTAATTAAATTTTTGAGGGAGGTGAAATGTTTATTATTATTTAAAATAAAAAAAGAGCACTGGTGTGTATTTGCTCATATAAAATTAAAAAATTTATGGAGAGGTTCTATGATCGAGAAACTTATCCACCCTTAGAGGCGTAATTCACTTTGGTGTAGCCTCGTTTGGGTGAGTTAATACTCTGAGAACTTCCCTATCACTTTCAAAAATTTTATTTTCAAAACTTTTTTCATATATATTTTTTTGCACAGGTTTTCTGGGTCAATCCTTTCACTGTTTTGTCTCCTTTAGATTATACTCTGGTTCTTGCAAGTCATTATTATAATGACAGAAGACATGGTAATGTTGCTCCTTTATTGATACAACATTAGTTGTCATGTTTTGATAGAATTAAGCATATGATACAGATGCTTGCACATCATGTCTTACTTCTGATACCCCACTTTATTTATCTTGCCCACTCCCTATTTTCCAGCTTGTTCCTTAAAGGCTACAAATCAGAATCTTCATCTGGTACTAGAATTTCTTCTCGTTTCTCTGGTTTCTGCTGTGCAGCTCCAGTTCTTTGAACTCGCTTCCTTTGGCATTGCAATTAGAGCTTTCTGAAAGTAGGTTTAAGGCAGGACTCATTAGCCCATTCTTTTTAACCATTCTGTGTTTTACACGTTTTGTCTCTTGGTAATTTGCCAGTTCAATATCTTTACCTAATGTAGTTTTCCCCTTTTGGTCTTTGTCCTTGTTCGTCCTTTGTTTGTTTGTTTTTTTGTAGATTTTAATATTTCATGTAGTTATTATTTTTGTTACCATTTTTACATTGGTAATTTGTACACTGCCTTTATGTTATAATGAATGACAGGATAACAAAAGTTTGAAATAAATAAATATATAAAATCCCAAACCAGTGGATTATGGCAGCAAAATTCATCATTTGCAACCACTTGAGATTCTCCTCACTTTTGTAAATACTTCCTCTCTCTTGTAATGTAGTCATCTCATCTCAGTGACAGTCCTTCACTAAGGTCCATAGCCCACAGTGCCTTCCAGTACACTTGCACCCTGATTCTGGCTATGTGATGTTACCACTTCATGATGGCTGAGGCTTCTTTTTCTCCCTAACTCCAGAATATCTAAACACTGCTTGTATGGAGGCCCTAGTACTGGGCAATCTGAGGAGCAAAATCCAAGTTTTAGGCATCAAACCCAGGTCTCTTCTTCATGGCGGTGCACAGCACTGCCATTTAGCTATTGGATCCAACCCCATGAGTTTCTATGATTGGATACAAGTGGTGTTTACAGTGAGAGTTATATCTTGTCTTGGATTTGATGGTACCACATGCACCTGGGCTCGTCACTGGATGATGGGCACTGTAGCTGCATTTGTATTAGAAGGCACATGTTATAGGTGTGGTTCATGCTGGATTAGGTTATTGTGTTCATTTTTGAGATTAGATGACTATTGCTTTATCATTACCAGGACTGTGTGACTGGCTTTATACCTGTTTGAAGTTGGATGGCAAAAACTATGTTTGTATGATTTCCTAGTAAGCACTATGCCTATGTTTGGGGTTGAATAACAGGTTCTCACTATATGTTTAGAATTAGTTTGCAGTCATGCTATCCCTGGGGTTTACATAACAGACATTGTCTGTTTGGCTTTTGTGATCAAAACTGTTATCTGTGTTTATGGTTGAACTCTGCCCACTATGTCTGGGATTAGATGGCAGGCATTATTTGGCATTGACATTGAAATTTGATAGTTGCCTCTGTATTTGCATTAGGTGAAAGAAGAGATGCTTCTTGAAGCGTTGATTACCAGGAAGACAGTGACTGTTGGCGAGAGACTCATACTCCCCTACAGGCTGGCAGAGGTAAGTGATGCCTCTGCTGTTTTAACTTTATTATGTATAACTGGAAGGGCAATATGTCATGATTTAGTTGAGAATTACAATCCTTTATGAAATAGCTAGAAGTATGCAGAGCTTTTATGTTTCAACTTTTTTATTATCAACAAATTGTGGAGCATTTACCAAGATTATTTTAGCTCCAAAGGATTTTGTACTAGTGCTTGTTTAACAGCTTGTTTTGGATGAGTAAATACTATATGCTAAAGTGGAAGGAGGTATATAAACATAGTCCTTAAAGAGCAACTTTGAATAATCCATTTAGTTGAAAATTATATGGTTACTGTTGTCATACATACTCTAATTCTGAAAAGTAGCTAGCTTAAAGTAATCACATTAAAAGCATCTGTGTGTTTTGCATCTGCTATTTGTGTAGCCAGCAAAAGGGAGATAAAATAGTGTGTACACTTGTAGTTTGACTTCTGGTCTAAATACACCTAAATGAATCCCCCCTTTTAATGCAACTAAAAGTATGCATGTTGTGTACCCAACACTTATTTTTAGGCTTCGCTGGAATGGGCAGCTCCAAGATAGATACATTTATCTAGATAAATGGTTTTAGAAATTGCACTCTGAACCGGTATCAGCAAGTGTCTTTCTTTATCTTTCAAGAAAAATCACTTGACAATTTATAGCAGATGCCCTTTTGTTTCTGATTTTAAAACCTTGCCATACTCAATTACTATTACCATTATGATCCAGAATAGGTCAGGAGGATTCCAAGGAAATCCCTATGTACTTATCACACTGTTCCTTGTCATCAAGCAGATGAAGTCATTACGTATGGGTTATGTCCATCAACCAGCAGGGGAGATAGAGAGCACTCAAACTTTCACAGTGCCCTCTTGGCCAGCTAGCTCCACTGCCTCTTCAGTATTCTCTATCTCCCCTAGCAGGGTGGCTGCAGCTTGTTCGAGCTCCAGAAAAATCTGCCGGGAGGTGGTTCCTGGCTTGCCAGTTGTTAACCGGGGTGTTGGAGGCTATAGCAGCTTCACTTTAAAGGCACATAGGTTAGCCCTTTCCCTGCCTTACCCATACCTCTGTGGATGTGGACATATTGCCTTGCTTTCCCTGTCCTTACCCACCAACAGTGGATGCAGGCATATAGGTTCGCCCTTTCCCTGCCTTTCCCACTCATCTGAGCCTCCGGAGTCTTCAATACCTCTGCTTTCCTCACAGCTTTAAAAAAAAAAAAAAAAAAAAAAAAAGAACAGAGGTTTTTGACCTGATTTTCAGCAGGATCGTAGTTGTACACTAGATCCTTTGAGGTAAGAGTGTTTTCCAACTCCTCCGGGGTGGGCCCGCGATCGGGGCGATTTTGGCGCGAAACTGCCATTTTGGATTTTACCGCCGTTTTTCGGCGATGGCTGCGGACAATGTAAAGCGCTGTTCCACTTGTGGCAAGCGCAAATCAGCAGCAGGGCTCTGTAAATCGTGCTGTACTGGCGTAGGAGCCGGCCCGAGCATGGCGAGCGATGTTTCTTCCCGCTCTGAGCTGACAGCGGGCGCCATTTTGCTTACACCGCATGGCGCGGCCTCCGTGGACACGGAGAGACCTGAGCCGGGTGGGGCACCTCGAGATGAGGTTATTTCAGGAGTGGCTGGCACCGGACAGGATTTGGGTGCCCAGGGTGAGATTTTCTCCCCGGATTTTGTGCTTTTGCTGCATAAAGCATACATGATGAAAAGAGCCCTTCCTCAGGGGTCGCCTGAGGCTCCTCTGATTGCCCCCCCCACCCCCCGATGGATTCTGGCCTGGGACTGCCCAGTGAGGCTTTTTTCCCGTATGCTTGGCCTAAAGATAAGCGCAGAAGGGTTAATTTCCCTTCAGATTGTGGTGCACCTTCCCCCCCCCCCCCCCCCCGATGGATTCTGGCCTGGGACTGCCCAGTGAGGCTTTTTTCCCGTATGCTTGGCCTAAAGATAAGCGCAGAAGGGTTAATTTCCCTTCAGATTGTGGTGCACCTTTCCCCCCCCCTCCCCCCCCGTGGTCGGGGTGTGAGGATTCGGAGAACTCTGACAGACGTTCTTGGTCTGAGGAACCAGAGTCAGGTGCGGATTTACCACAGGATCTGGATGATCCCTCCGCGGTGAGGATTTTCCACCGTGATGAGCTGCCAGCGCTTATTTCAGATACCCTGCAGGTCCTCTCGATTGAAGATCCTGACAGTGGCATGGCCTCCTCGGGTAATCCCAGGATGGCTAGTACCAAGAAAGCTGCTCGGGCCTTCCCTTTGCACGACTCCATCCTAGAGCTTGTATTGGCTCAGTGGGCTGACCCCGAGGGACCTTTGAGAGCTTCCAGGGCTATGGGGCAGTTATACAGTGGTGGAAATAAGTATTTGATCCCTTGCTGATTTTGTAAGTTTGCCCACTGACAAAGACATGAGCAGCCCATAATTGAAGGGTAGGTTATTGGTAACAGTGAGAGATAGCACATCACAAATTAAATCCGGAAAATCACATTGTGGAAAGTATATGAATTTATTTGCATTCTGCAGAGGGAAATAAGTATTTGATCCCCCACCAACCAGTAAGAGATCTGGCCCCTACAGACCAGGTAGATGCTCCAAATCAACTCGTTACCTGCATCACAGACAGCTGTCGGCAATGGTCACCTGTATGAAAGACACCTGTCCACAGACTCAGTGAATCAGTCAGACTCTAACCTCTACAAAATGGCCAAGAGCAAGGAGCTGTCTAAGGATGTCAGGGACAAGATCATACACCTGCACAAGGCTGGAATGGGCTACAAAACCATCAGTAAGACGCTGGGCGAGAAGGAGACAACTGTTGGTGCCATAGTAAGAAAATGGAAGAAGTACAAAATGACTGTCAATCGACAAAGATCTGGGGCTCCACGCAAAATCTCACCTCGTGGGGTATCCTTGATCATGAGGAAGGTTAGAAATCAGCCTACAACTACAAGGGGGGAACTTGTCAATGATCTCAAGGCAGCTGGGACCACTGTCACCACGAAAACCATTGGTAACACATTACGACATAACGGATTGCAATCCTGCAGTGCCCGCAAGGTCCCCCTGCTCCGGAAGGCACATGTGACGGCCCGTCTGAAGTTTGCCAGTGAACACCTGGATGATGCCGAGAGTGATTGGGAGAAGGTGCTGTGGTCAGATGAGACAAAAATTGAGCTCTTTGGCATGAACTCAACTCGCCGTGTTTGGAGGAAGAGAAATGCTGCCTATGACCCAAAGAACACCGTCCCCACTGTCAAGCATGGAGGTGGAAATGTTATGTTTTGGGGGTGTTTCTCTGCTAAGGGCACAGGACTACTTCACCGCATCAATGGGAGAATGGATGGGGCCATGTACCGTACAATTCTGAGTGACAACCTCCTTCCCTCCGCCAGGGCCTTAAAAATGGGTCGTGGCTGGGTCTTCCAGCACGACAATGACCCAAAACATACAGCCAAGGCAACAAAGGAGTGGCTCAGGAAGAAGCACATTAGGGTCATGGAGTGGCCTAGCCAGTCACCAGACCTTAATCCCATTGAAAACTTATGGAGGGAGCTGAAGCTGCGAGTTGCCAAGCGACAGCCCAGAACTCTTAATGATTTAGAGATGATCTGCAAAGAGGAGTGGACCAAAATTCCTCCTGACATGTGTGCAAACCTCATCATCAACTACAGAAGACGTCTGACCGCTGTGCTTGCCAACAAGGGTTTTGCCACCAAGTATTAGGTCTTGTTTGCCAGAGGGATTAAATACTTATTTCCCTCTGCAGAATGCAAATAAATTCATATACTTTCCACAATGTGATTTTCCGGATTTAATTTGTGATGTGCTATCTCTCACTGTTACCAATAACCTACCTTTCAATTATGGGCTGCTCATGTCTTTGTCAGTGGGCAAACTTACAAAATCAGCAAGGGATCAAATACTTATTTCCACCACTGTACCCTCTGCGTGAGGGGCATTTGGCTCGTTTTCAAATGCCTTCAGTGGATGCCCTAGTCACTGCGGTGACAAAGAGAACTACCCTCCCTGTTGAAGGAGGTGTTGCCCTGAAGGATGTTCAAGACCGTAGGCTGGAAACAGCATTGAAACGGTCCTTTGAAATTGCAGGTCTCACTGTTTGGGCGTCTGCATGCAGCTGTTATGCTGTTAGAGCCTGCCTAGCTTGGCTGCAACAGGCAGTGGCTCAGCCCGGAGATGGAGCGGAGCCCTTCTTGGATGTGGCTCCGCGGATGGAGGTGGCCTTGTCCTTTCTGGCTGATGCCCTTTATGACCTTGTCAGAGCTTCGGCTAAACAAATGGCAGTAGCAGTGGCGGCTCGCCGTCGTCTGTGGCTACGACACTGGGCAGCGGACATGGCCTCTAAGCAAAGGTTGGTGAAGTTGCCTTTTCAAGGACTTCTCCTATTTGGTGAGGAGTTGGAGAAAATTGTGAAAGACCTGGGTGATCCAAAACCCCAGCGCTTGCCCGAAGATAGGCAGAGGCCTTCCTCTAAGGGCCAGGCGGTCCACTCCTCGTACAGACCTCGCTTCCGTGAAGCTAGAAGGTACCGCCCGGGGTGTTCTGCTGGGTTCACTTCACATGCCCGTGGTCAGCAGAGGAACTCCTTTCGCTCGGACAAGCATTCCGCAGCCGGTGGCTCAAGACCAGGAGTTCAGGGGCGACCCTCTCAATGATGGTGCGCTGGCCTTCTCCTCGATGCCTGTCATCGGAGGACGGCTTTCCCTCTTTGCCGAGGAGTGGGCCAAGATTTCCTCAGATCAGTGGGTTCTGGACCTGATCAGAGATGGATACAGAATAGAATTCAACGCCCCAGTAAGGGACGTGTTTGTGGAGTCCCGATGCGGTTCTGCCGTCAAACGGGCGGCGGTGGAGGAGACTTTGCAAGGTCTGATTCTGTTAGGGGCTGTGACCCCGGTGCCTCCCGCCGAGCAAGGCTGCGGCCGATACTCCATCTACTTTGTGGGGCCGCGAAAAGGTGGGTCCTTTCGCCCTATTCTGGACTTAAAAGAAGTGAACAAGTCCCTGAGAGTGCGGCATTTCCACATGGAATCCCTGCGCTCCGTCATTGCGGCGTACAGCCAGGAGAGTTTCTCACGTCTCTAGACCTGAAAGAAGCTTACTTGCACATACCGATTTGGCCCCCGCACCAGAAGTTTCTGAGGTTTGCGGTGTTGGGAAAGCATTTCCAGTTCAGGGCCTTGCCTTTTGGCCTCGCCACAGCTCCCCGAACCTTTTCGAAGGTAATGGTGGTAGTAGCTGCTTTTCTCAGGCGAGAGGGTATCAGGGTTCACCCGTACCTAGACGACTGGCTCATCAGAGCAGACTCTGCAACAGAGAGCTTACAAGCTACAGCCAGAGTGGTCTCAGTACTTCAATCTCTAGGCTGGGTCGTCAATATGGCCAAAAGTCACCTGACCCCTTCTCAATCTCTAGAATTTTTGGGGGCCAGGTTCGACACAGTCTCGGGCTATGTGTTCCTACCCGAGCTAAGGCGGTGCAAGCTTCAGAATCAGGTCCGTCTGCTCCTGAGGATGCCCCGCCCGCGAGCTTGGGACATTGTCCAGCTGCTGGGATCGATGACAGCCACGATGGAAGTGGTACCCTGGGCGAGAGCGCATCTGAGACCTCTACAGTATTCCCTACTCCGGAGATGGTCTCCTATTTCTCAGGATTACCAATGCAGACTTACTTGGCTCCCTGCGGCCCGACTCAGCATAGAGTGGTGGCTCTCGGACAGCATGCTGCGGCAAGGAATGCCGCTGACGCTCCCCGTTTGGTGCCTAGTGGTAACAGATGCCAGCCTGAAGGGCTGGGGCGCACATTGCAAGGGGAAGCATGCCCAGGGTCTATGGACACCCGAGGAGTCGGAGTGGTCCATCAACCGCCTAGAGTTGAAAGCGGTGTTTCAGGCGCTTCTGGCCTTTCAAGTGACCCTGGAAGGATTTGCTGTCAGAGTGATGTCGGACAACACGACAACGGTGGCCTATATAAATCGACAAGGCGGAACACGGTGCAGAGCACTAGCCACGCAGGCCGAACTGATTTGCCACTGGGCCGAGCTGCATCTTCAGTGTCTGTCAGCAGCTCATATTGCAGGTCAGAGCAATGTGCAGGCCGATTATCTGAGCAGGCATCAGATCGATCCAGCAGAATGGAATCTGGCAGACGAAGTATTCCTGCAGATCTGTGCCAAATGGGGCAAGCCCGTGATGGATCTAATGGCGACAAGTGCCAATACCAAAGTCTCGTGCTTCTTCAGCAAACGGAGAGATCCTCGCTCGGCGGGGTTGGATGCCTTGGCTCAACCCTGGCCTCCGGGTCTACTTTATGTGTTTCCCCCATGGCCCTTGATAGGGCGCCTGCTCTTGCGGATTCGGCTGCACCCAGGAGAAGTGCTCCTCATCGCCCCGGATTGGCCAAGGAGACCTTGGTATGCAGACCTCCGACAGATGCTCCTGGAGGCTCCTCTGCCGTTACCTCTGGTACCGAACCTGTTGACTCAGGGACCGGTAGCCATGGAGGACGCCGGCCGCTTTGGTCTTACGGCATGGCTATTGAGAGGGCGCAATTGAGGGATAAAGGTTATTCCAATAAAGTTATTTCCACTCTCCTGCAAGCCCGCAAGCGGTCCACTTCCGTGGCTTATGCCAGGATTTGGTGCCTGTTTGAGTCTTGGTGTGCTTCCAGAGCCATTGCTCCAATGCGGGCTCCTGTCTCACTGATTCTGGACTTTTTGCAGGAAGGTGTACAAAAAGGCTTGGCCTATAATTCCCTGCGGGTGCAGGTGGCAGCGTTGGCCTCCCTTCGTGGTAAGGTGGAAGGCGTGTTTTTGGCTGCTCACCCAGATGTGGCACGGTTTCTTAGAGGGGTGCTTCGGCTCTGACCTCCAGTGCGAGCACCCTGTCCAGCTTGGAACCTGGGGCTAGTTTTGAAAGCCCTGCAGGCATCTCCTTTTGAGCCGCTTCGGCAAGCATCGGAGAAAGATTTGACACTGAAGGCCGTTTTTCTGATGGCCATTACCTCGGCGAGACGGGTGTCAGAGCTCCAGGCGCTGTCCTGTAGAGACCCATTTCTGCAATTTTCAGAGTCCGGAGTCACGGTTCGGACCGTGCCTTCCTTTATGCCTAAGGTAGTTTCAGCCTTTCACCTAAACCAGCCCATTTTCTTGCCCTCTTTTTCAGAGGAAGAGTTTCCAGAATCTTTTGGGCAGCTGCACCTTTTGGATGTGCGCAGGACTCTGCTGCAGTATCTGCGAGTTACTAAGTCTTTCAGGACTTCTGATCATCTGTTTGTTTTGCTATCCGGTTCTCGCAGAGGGTCTCCAGCGTCTAAAGCCACTATTGCCCGCTGGCTCAAAGAAACTATCTTTTCAGCTTATCTGCTGGCCGGCAGGGTTCCGCCTGTAGCCTTTAAGGCGCATTCTACTAGAGCGATTTTTTCCTCTTGGGCTGAAACTGGAGCACTCTCTCTTCAAGAGATATGCAGTGCAGCAACATGGGCTTCTAAGCTCTCCTTTGCCCGACATTACAGGCTGGATGTGGCTGCCAGGAGGGATGCGCGTTTTGGTGCGCGTGGTGTGGCTTGTTCCCACCCTATCTAGGGATTGCTTTGTTACATCCCATACGTAATGGCTTCATCTGCTTGATGACAAGGAAGGGAAAATTAGGTTCTTACCTTGGTAATTTTCTTTCCTTTAGTCATAGCAGATGAAGCCATGAGCCCTCCCTGTATGATTGTCTGTATGCTGTGAATCTGTTTTTCAGGTTCTGTTCTAATTTCCTGAAGTTCCTTCCTTGGGAAAAAGTTGGAAAACAATCTTCAGGATTCATGTTCAGTTTAAATTTAGGAGGATGTGTTCATTCCCTCCAGTGTGTTGGGAGGATGTGTGATTCCCTCCAGGAGGCGCGTGTGTTCCCCTCCAGTTCTATAAATAGGAGGATGAGTTCATTCCCTCTAGTGTGTTGGGAGGATGAGTGATTCCCTCCAGGAGGCGCGTGTGTTCCCCTCCACTTATACAATAAGGAGGATGAGTTTATTCCCTCCAGGAGGATGTGCATTCCCTCCTTTATGAGTTCAAGCCCTTGTGATAGGCCATCGTTTGCTGTGAGGAAAGCTCTTGTGATTCCCATTGCGGTTTGCCATACTGCTTTGGAAGCTTCAAATACTGAAGAGGCAGTGGAGCTAGCTGGCCAAGAGGGCACTGTGAAAGTTTGAGTGCTCTCTATCTCCCCTGCTGGTTGATGGACATAACCCATACGTAATGGCTTCATCAGCTATGACTAAAGGAAAGAAAATTACCAAGGTAAGAACCTAATTTTCCCATATGTGCAAGGTATAAATATAACATGGACAGCTGGTTAATGGACTTAAGGTAGGCAATCCTTTAGAACAATGAGATATTGTCATAAATTGTTTAGAAATAGTTCTTCATGCGAAAACAACATAAAATCCTTAAAATACAATTAGAGCTTATGATCCTAGGTGGGTTTTTTCCATTTGAAATTTTAGGTGTTTATTATTGAAGCAGTCAGGTGCTTTCTGAGGGCAAGAAAAATAGGAGTTTATCAATGTATTTGCACTGTGAAAAACTTTTTAGTGTTTTTTTAGGTGATTCCACTCAGTGACCAAAACACACTTTTCTAATGATACCCTCTTCTCCAAGTGCCAGCCCCTACTTCTCCAAGCTCCCAAAAACAGCACCAGCCCTCATCTTCCCCTCCTAACCCCTGCATCAGCTCCCCATTCTTCAAACCTACTATATCAGCAACAGTCTACCTTTGCCCCTGTATCAGCCTCCTCCAAGCCCCCAGCAACAACTCCCTCTCTCCTTCTCCAAGCCCACTACTACATCTACAACAGCCCTCCATATCCCTGCATTAGTCCCCCTTTGCCAAGTTCCATGCATCAGCAACAGCTACCCCCTTCTCTTATCCCTGTATCCAGTGGTGTGCTGGAGCTGGCTCGCACCGGCTCACAAGAGCCGGTTGTTAATTTTTCTACCGACTTGCGAGCCGGTTGTTAAATATAGCGAGCCGGCTCTGGCTCTCCTTCCTCCCTCCTCCCTCCCTCCGGATCCTCACCGACTCCTTGTTCTTCTAATTCTTCGGGGCAGGCAGTCTTGCCTGCCCGCTGCCAGCTGACTCTCCCCCGCTGCCGATTCGTGCTTTAAAAATGGCCGCCGAGACTTCCAGAGGCGGCCTCGCGAGACTTCTGCTGAAGTCTCGGCAGCCATTTTGAAATGCAAATTGACAGCGGGGGAGAGTCAGCTGGCAGCGGGCAGGCAAGACTGCCTGCCCCGAAGAATTAGAAGGACAAGGCAGGTAGACTCGAAGCATACTTGGGGTGAGAGTGAGGGTGCTGTCTATGTTGGGGGGGGGGAGTTGGGTGGAGGAATTGGAAGGGATTTTTGTGATGTTTAGAGGGTAGGGGGGATTAGAAAGGGTTTTCATGATGTTTCTGGGTGTGGGAGAGAGGGAGATTGGAATCTTGGGGGAGGGGGACGTTGGGACCGGGGGTGGGGGAAGTTGGGTGGAGGAATTGGAAGGGATTTTTGAGACGTTTGGAGGGTAGGGGGATTAGAAGGGGTTTTCATGATGTTTCTGGGTGTGGGAGAGAGGGAGATTGGTATCTTGGGGGAGGGGGACGTTGGGACCCAGGGGCGGAAGTTGGGTGGAGGAATTGGAAGAGATTTTTGTGACGTTTGGAAGGTAGGCGGGATTAGAAGGGGTTTTCATGATGTTTCTGGGTGTGGGAGAGAGGGAGATTGGAATCTTGGGGGAGGGGGACGTTGGGACCCAGCCAGATACTCTTAACAGGTCCCGACTGAATATCAGATGGTCAGTATTTAAAAAAAAAAAAAAAAGTGCTAACTGCTGCAGGCTCAATATTGACTTTGAGCTTTTGGAAGTAGAAGTAAATAGCAGAGAGAGTGATCCCAGGGGCCCACAGAGGGCTTGGGAGAGGAGGGTCGCTGGGTATGGGTGCATGCAGGGCAGGGGGAGAGAAGGGTCCCTGGACATGGGTGGATGGAGGGGAGAGAGAAGAAATGCTGGACATGGATGGAGGGGAGGGAAGAGTGAGGAAGGAGATGAGTTGAGGGGAAAGGAAGAGAGGAGAAAAACTGCACATGGATGAAGAAAATAGGCAGAAGCTGAGGACCAGAAACGAAGAAGAAAGGAAAGGAAGCCCTGGAAACGGAGTTAAGAGGACAGATAGCAGCAGAATCGGATACTGGGCCAGCATGATCAGAAAAACAGTCACCAGACAACAAAGGTAGAAAAAAATCATTTTATTTTCATTATAGTGTTTGGAATATGTTCACTTTGAGAATCAGGTGCTCAACATTAAAAGTTTATTTTATCGCACATTAAATATGAATTAGATTGGAACGTGGAATCATTTAAATTTTTTTTCCTGGAGGAATGCATTGCCACCCCCCCCCCCCCCAGCTCTCTCCCCGGCTATAGCCAGCTCTGCAATTTGGGGGGGGGGAGGGTGCAGACGGGGACAGGGGGCGCAGAGGGGGACCGGGGAGAGAGCCTTTTGTTAAACATTTACCAGCACACCACTGCCTGTATCAGTGACCCCCCCTCCCCCCACCACCTATTGCAATGCATGTTCTCTTAATCACACTTGTCTCTGTTTCTTCAGTGGCTCTATAGCCAGCATAGTGGGAGGCTTTGAAATAGCAGAACAGGAAGTACCTGTTTTCGGGTTTCAAACTCTTTCTAGTGCCTGTGGCAGAGCTGGAAGAACAAATGATAACAACGGGAGTAATGGCACAAGTTCCTGCTGCAACTGAGGGACTATCTGCAGCAGCCAACAATAATGACATTATCGGTCTATGACGGCAGCTACTAGGTAACATCAGAACACCAAAGAATGGGTGATTTTTTGGAGATTTTTGGTTATAACTGAAGACCCATATTTTTTTGTTACATTTGTACCCCGCGCTTTCCCACTCATGGCAGGCTCAATGCGGCTTACACGGGGCAATGGAGGGTTAAGTGACTTGCCCAGAGTCACAAGGAGCTGCCTGTGCCTGAAGTGGGAATTGAACTCAGCTCCTCAGTTCCCCAGGACCAAAGTCCACCACCCTAACCACTAGGCCACTCCTCCTCCTCTTGGGGGTGTTTTATTGGAGATTTTTGGTGAGAAAGGCAGAAGATTTTGGAACAAAGCCTAGAGAGGATGCAGAAGAGGTATTTTAAGCACTTTAATGTAGGAATACTTTAATAAGGTCATTTTATAACAGGGTTGCCTAGGTTAATAGGGCAGGAAGGTGCTTATTTTTGGCCTATTCCACAAAGACATGTAGGTACCTTTGTATCTTTAAATAAAGAGCAAACAGACTTGATTGATTGCAAATTATCACTGTCAACTGCTGAGCAGGTTGTTAATAGGAATAAAAAAACCTTGTTTGAAATGTCTGTATACGAATGCTAGAATCCTAAAAAATGAGATGGGAGAGTCAGAATATATAGCGCTAAATAAAAAGATAGATATAATAGGGCATCTCTGAAACCTTTTGGCAGGAAGATAATTAATGGGACACTGTCATACCAGGGTTCAAATTATATTGCAGTGATAGAGTGGATGTGGATCAAATTGGTGAAGGGGTAGTGTTTGTTAAATAGGGCCTTTAATCAAATTGACTAAAAATTTTGCAGGACACAAAATATGCCTTGGAATCCTTATGGACAGAAATTCCATATGTAGAGTGGAAAAGGTTAGTGATAGAAGTACTACAGTCCACCTGGCCAGAATGAACAGACAGATGCAAAAATGTTAGCAGAAATTAGACAAACTGGTAATACAAAAATAATGGGTGATTTCAATTACCTCAATACCTCAGTATTGACTGGATACATGTAATATCAGGGAATTCTAGGGAGGTGAAATTTGTAGATGAAATCAAGGAGTACTTTATGGAGCAGCCGGTCAAGGAACCAAAAAGAGGGGGAGCAATTCTAGATCTAGTCCTTAGTGGATTACATGATCCAGTGCAAGAGATAGCGGTATTGGAGTGACTTGACAACAGTTATCATAATACAATTAGTTTTGATTTAATAACTGAGTTAAGTACAAACAGAAAATCCAATACGCTGCCATTTAACTGTTGAAAAGAAGACTATGAAAAAATGAGAAAATGGTATAAAGAAAAGAGGGAGCAGCTGCAAAAGGTTAAAAATTTACATTAGGTGTGGATGTGGCTCAAAAATTCCTTCCTGGAAGCCCAGACCACATATATTCTGTGTATTAAAAAGGCAAACAGAAGGCCAAAAGACAGCCAGTATGGTTAAAGTGAGGTGAAGAAGGCTACTAGTGTCAAAAGATCATCCTTCAGAAAATGGAAGAAGGATCCGCTGAAGATAATAGGAAACAGCATAAGGAATGACAAGTCAAAAGCAAAGCGCTGATAAGGAAGGCAAAGAGAGACTTTGAAACGAAGATTGCCTTACAGGCAAAAACATATAAGAACCTTTTTAGGTATATTAGAAGCATGAAGCTAGTAAAAGAATCAGTTGGCCTGCTGGATGATTGATGGGTAAAAGGGGAACTTGGGGAGGACAAGTCCATAGCGGAGAGACTAAGTGAAGTTTTTGCTTTGATCTTTACTGAGGAAGACATGGGGAAGATACCTTTTCCAGAAATGGTATTTAATGATGGTGAGTCGGAAGAACTGAAATAAATCTCTGTAAACCTGGAAGATGTAATGGAGCAATTTGACAAACTAAAGAGTAGTAAATCACCTGGACTGGATGGTATACATCACAGAATACTGATAGAACTAAAAAATGAACTTGATGAGTTATTATTAATATGTAATTTATCTTTAAAAACAAGCATGGTTCTGGAAGATTGGAGGGTCACCAATGTAACATCAGCTTTTAAAATGGATTCCAGAGGTGACCAGGGAAATTATAGACCAGTGAGCCTACATCAATGCTGGGCAAAATGTTAGAGAATGTTATAAAGAACAAAATTGTTAAACATATACATAGGTATGGATTAATAAAACAAAGGCAATGTGGATTCAGTGGTGTAGCTATGGGTGGGCCTGGGTGGGCTCAGGCCCACCCGATCTTGGCTCAGGCCCACCCAACTGCTGTGCCACACAGGCTTCCATCTGCTGCGTTCTGCCAGACAGGAAACAGGCAATGACATCAGCGAAGGTGGGACATGGCAGATGAAAGTCTGCGGGGCCGGTGCAAGCAGTGAGAATGAATCGCTGCAGGTGCCGAGGACTCCTGTACTTACATCTTAAAAAATATCTCCGGGAAGATATTGGTGGTTCTCCGAGGACAAGCAGGCTGCTTGTTCTCACGACTGGGTTGACGTCCATGGCAGCCCCCAGCAACCGGAAGAAAACGTCGCGGGCGGTCCCGCACGCAGGGCACGCCCACCGCGCATACGCGGCCGTCTTCCCACCTGTGCGCGACCGTTCCCGCTCAGTTTTTTTCTATTCCGCGCTGGAGAGAGACGTTCGCGTGTTATTTTCTAGAAGAAAAAAAAAGGAGTTTCCTCGTCGTTTTTAGCCGTGAGGGCTCGTCGCGTTTCTTCTTTTTCGGGTGTGCTTTTCACCGCCACCATCGACGATTTTGACTTCGCCGACGCGATTTTTCTGTCGATGTCCTCGAAGGTCCCAAGCGGATTCAAAAAGTGTGGTCGGTGCGGCAGGCAGATCTCGCAGACCGATACTCATGCTTGGTGTCTCCAGTGCCTCGGCCCGGAGCATAATTCCAAGACGTGCACCTTGTGTCTCGGCTTAAGGAAGCGGACACAGGTGGCGAGGCAAGTTCTTCGGGACCGTCTTTTTGGAACTTGCACCGGCCCTTCGACGTCGACCTCTACGGCATCGGTGTCGACGGCCGGGTCTTTGGTACTGGTACCAATGTCAATGAAGTCGGCGCCGACTCTGGCACCGACCCCAGGAATACAGGTACCTTTGGTCCGCCGGTGACGGCGGGGGTGAGCGGCCGCGCGGGCAGTCTGCCCCGGCCACTCCCTCTGCTCAGGGCCATCAGGACCGAACCCTGTCGGATCCGATACCTCGAGGCCGGGGGGGCTCCACATCCTCCTCGTCTCTTCCACCGAGCGCCGATGACGGGCATTGAAAGAAAGCCAAGAAGCACCGTCATCGGTCGCACACGGCGCACGGGACTGCCAGCTCCGGTACTTCGAGGGACGACTCGACGGCCAGGAAGCGGCAGTGCCCGGAAGAGCGTTCCCCCTCGATCGAAGAGGTGTCGCTGCGTCGGTCCGCGGGTACCTCGGTACCGTCTCCTGGACCCAAGCAGCTTCCGGCACCCACACCGGCCCCTCTGCCTTTCCCGACAGCGGGCCTTGACGAGTGCCTCAGAGCCATCCTTTCCGGGATCCTGGAAGGGCTGATGCACCAGGCTCTGCCGGCACCGGGGGTGCTTGCGCCCCCAGCGCCGTTGATGGAGGCGCCGGTGGGCTCTGGCCCGATGCTGAGGCCTCCGACGCCGCTTGCGGCACCGGTGTCGACCGCCATGCAGGTGGAGTCCCCGTTGATGGAGGGAGCTTTGTCCCCGCCGGCACGGGAGTCCATCGCTCGATGCCATCATCGAGGACGTGGTTCCTCGCAGTCGAGACGGGCCCGGTTGAGGTCTGAGCTGAGAGAGCTCATGTCCGACACCGAGGAGGAGGCCTTGTGGGGGAGGAGGAGGACCCCAGATATTTCTCCTCAGAGGAGTCTGTGGGCCTTCCCTCCGACCCCACTGCTTCACCGGAGAGGAAGCTCTCGCCTCCTGAGAGCCTCTCCTTTGCCTCTTTTGTCAGGGATATGTCCATCTGCATTCCCTTCCCCGTGGTTACTGTGGATGAGCCGAGGTCGGAGATGCTCGAAGTCCTCGACTATCCATCACCACCTAGAGAGTCTTCCACGGTGCCGTTGCACAATGTCCTTAAGGAGACACTGCTTCGGAACTGGTTGAAGCCACTATCTAATCCCACCATCCTCAAGAAAGCGGAGTCCCAATACAGGATCCACTCAGACCCAGAGTTGATGCGGCCTCAATTGCCTCATGACTCGGCGGTCATGGACTCTGCTCTCAAGAGGGCACGGAGTTCGAGGGATACCACCTCAGCGCCCCCTGGGCGGGAGTCTCGCACTCTGGACTCATTTGGGAGGCAGGCCTACCAATCTTCCATGCTCGTGACCCGCATCCAATCATACCAGCTCTACACGAGCATCCACATGCGGAACAATGTGCGGCAACTGGCGGACCTGGTCGACAAGCTCCCTCCGGAGCACTCCAGGCCCTTTCAGGAGGTGGTCAGGCAGCTGAAGGCGTGCAGAAAGTTCCTGTCCAGGGGTATCTATGACACCTGTGATGTGGCATCTCGAGCTGCGGCCCAAGGTATAGTGATGCGCAGACTCTCATGGCTGCGTGCCTCTGACCTGGACAACCACACCCAGCAGCGGCTGGCGGATGTCCCTTGCCGGGGGTATAATATTTTCGGCGAGAAGGTCGAGCAGTTGGTGGACCAACTACACCAGTGGGAAACCGCTCTCGACAAGCTCTCCCACCGGGCGCCTTCAGCATCCACCTCTGCAGGTGTACGTTTTTCCCGGGCCCGGCAGGCGGCACCCTACGCCTACAGCAAGCGTAGTTTCACCCAGCCGGCCCGAAGGCTTCCTCAGGCACAGGGACAGTCCCATCGCGCTCGTTCCCGTCAACAGCGTGCGCCTAAGCAGCCCCCTGTGCCTCCACAGCAAAAGCAGGGGACGGGCTTTTGACTGGATCCATGGGAACATAGCCGCCATCAAAGTATCCGTACCGGATGACCTGCCAGTCGGGGGGAGGTTGAAAGTTTTTCACCAAAGGTGGCCTCTTATAACCTCCGACCAGTGGGTTCTCCAAATAGTGCGGTGCGGATACACCCTGAATTTGGTCTCCACTCCGCCAAATTGTCCACCGGGAGCCCAATCCTCAGCTCCCATCACAAGCAGGTACTTGCAGAGGAACTCTCCGCCCTTCTCAGCGCCAATGCGGTCGAGCCTGTACCACCTGGGCAGGAAAGGCAGGGATTCTATTCCAGGTACTTCCTTGTGGAAAAGAAAACAGGGGGGATACACCCCATCCTAGACCTGAGAGGCCTGATCAAATATCTGGTTCGAGAAAATTTCAGGATGCTTTTCTTGGACACCCTTCTCCCCATGATTCAGAAAGATGATTGGCTATGTTCCCTGGATTTAAAGGACGCTTACACTCACATCCCGATACTGCCAGCTCACAGACAGTATCTCTGATTCCGTCTGGGGACACGGCACTTTCAGTATTGTGTGCTGCCCTTTGGACTCGCCTCTATACCACAGGTGTTCACGAAGTGTCTCGTGGTGGTTGCAGCGTATCTACGCAAGCTGGGGGTGCACGTGTTCCCGTATCTCGACGATTGGCTGGTCAAGAGCACCTCAAAGGCAGGGGCTCTTCGGTCCATGCAGTGCACTATTCACCTTCTGGAGCTGCTGAGGTTTGTGATAAATTACCCGAAGTCCCATCTCCAGCCAGTCCAATCTCTGGAATTCATAGGAGCTCTGCTGAATTCTCTGACGGCTCAGGCCTTTCTTCCCAAAGTGAGGGCGCAGAATCTCCTGTCCCTCGCTTCCCAGACCAAAGCATCTCAGCAGGTCACAGCTCGGCAGATGTTGAGACTCCTGGGCCATATGGCCTCTACGGTTCATGTGACTCCCATGGCTCGCCTTCACATGAGATCTGCTCAATGGACCCTAGTTTTCCAGTAGTGCCAAGCCACCGGGAATCTAGAAGATGTCATCCACCTGTCCGTCAGTTGCCGCAATTCGCTGCACTGGTGGACGATTTGGACCAATTTGACCCTGGGACGTCCATTCCAAATTCCGCAGCCCATGAAGGTGCTGACGACGGATGCATCTCGCCTGGGGTGGGGAGCTCATGTCGATAGGCTCCACACCCAGGGAGTGTGGTCCCTCCAGGAACAAGATCTTCAGATCAACCTCCTGGAGCTCCGAGCGGTCTGGAACGCACTGAAGGCCTTCAAGGATCAGCTGTCCTACCAAATCATCCAAATTCGGACAGACAATCAGTTTATAATGTATTACATCAACAAGCAGGGGGGCACCGTATCTCGCCGCCTGTGTCAGGAAGCCGTCAGGATGTGGCGTTGGGCTTGCCAGTTTGGCATGCTTCTCCAAGCCACATACCTGGCAGGCGTAAACAACAGTGGCCGACAGGCTGAGCAGATTCATGCAACCGCACGAGTGGTCGCTCCATTCCAGAGTGGTACGCAAGATCTTCCGAGAGTGGGGCACCCCCTCGGTGGACCTTTTTGCCTCTCAGACCAACCACAAGCTGCCTCTGTTCTGTTCCAGACTACAGGTGCACGGCAGACTGGCATCGGCTGCCTTTCTCCTCCATTGGGGGAACGGCCTCCTGTTTGCTTATCCTCCCATACCTTTGGTGGGGAAGACCTTGCTGAAGCTCAAGCAAGACCACGGCACCATGATTCTGATAGCGCCCTTTTGACCCCTTCAGATCTGGTTCCCTCTTCTTCTGGAGTTGTCCTCCGAAGAACCGTGGAGATTGGAGTGTTTTCCGACTCTCATTTCGCAGAACGAAGAAGCGCTTCTGCACCCCAACCTTCAGTCTCTGGCTCTCACGGCCTGGATGTTGAGGGCGTAGATTTTGCTTCGTTGGGTCTGTCTGAGGGAGTCTCCCGTGTTTTGCTTGCTTCTCGAAAGGATTCCACTAAAAAGAGTTACTTTTTCAAGTGGAGGAGGTTTGTCGTTTTGTGTGAGAGCAAGGCCCTAGAACCTCGTTCTTGTCCTGCACAGAACCTGCTTGAATACCTTCTGCACTTATCAGAGTCTGGTCTCAAGACCAACTCAGTAAGGAATCACCTTAGTGCAATTAGTGCTTACCATTATCGTGTAGAGGGTAAAGCCATCTCTGGAGAGCCTTTAGTCGTTCGATTCATGAGAGGCTTGCTTTTGTCAAGGCCCCCTGTCAAGCCTCCTGCAGTGTCATGGGATCTCAACGTCGTCCTCACCCAGCTGATGAAGCCTCCTTTTGAGCCACTGAATTCTTGCCATCTGAAGTACTTGACCTGGAAGGTCATTTTCTTGGTGGCAGTTACTTCAGCTCGTAGAGTCAGTGAGCTGCAAGCCCTGGTAGCTCATGCTCCTTATACCAAATTTCATCATAACAGAATAGTACTCCGCACTCACCCTAAGTTCCTGCCAAAGGTGGTGTCGGAGTTCCATCTTAACCAGTCAATTGTCTTGCCAACATTCTTTCCCAGACCGCATACCTGCCCTGCTGAACGTCAGTTGCACACACTGGACTGCAAGCGAGCGTTGGCCTTCTATCTGGAGCGGACACAGCCCCACAGACAGTCCGACCAATTGTTTATTTCTTTCGACCCCAATAGGAAGGGGGTCGCTGTCGGGAAACGCACCATCTCCAATTGGCTAGCAGATTGCATTTCCTTCACTTACGCCCAGGCTGGGCTCACTCTTGAGGGTCATGTCACAGCTCATAGTGTTAGAGCCATGGCAGCGTCGGTGGCCCACTTGAAGTCAGCCACTATTGAAGAGATTTGCAAGGCTGCAACGTGGTCATCGGTCCACACATTCACATCGCATTACTGCCTCCAGCAGGATACCCGACGCGACAGTCGGTTCGGGCAGTCGGTGCTGCAGAATATGTTTGGGGTTTGAATCCAACTCCACCCTCCAGGACCCGATTTGTTCTGTTCAGGCTGCACTCTCAGTTAGTTGTTCGTCGTAGGTCATTTTCTGTTATGCCCTTGCCGTTGCGAAGTTCAATTGACCTGGGTTCTTGTTTTGAGTGAGCCTGGAAGCTAGGGATACCCCAGTCGTGAGAACAAGCAGCCTGCTTGTCCTCGGATAAAGCGAATGATACATACCTGTAGCAGGTGTTCTCCGAGGACAGCAGGCTGATTGTTCTCACCTACCCTCCCTCCTTCCCTTTGGAGTTGCGTTTTACTCATTCCTTTGCTTGTCATTCATCTGAGCGGGAATGGTCGCGCACGGGCGGGAAGACGGCCGTGCATGCACGGTGGGCGTGTCCTGCGTGCGGGACCACCCACAAAGTTTTCTTCCGGTTGCTGGGGGCTGCCGTAGACGTCAACCCAGTCGTGAGAACAATCAGCCTGCTGTCCTCGGAGAACACCTGTAACAGGTATGTATCATTCGCTTTTGTGATTGAGGAGGGGGTACATGTGCGTGGATGGGCCCATCCAAAATAAAAAGTCTGGCTATGCCTCTGCTTGGATTTAGCCAAGGGAAACCTTGCCTCACCAATCTGCTACATTTCTTTGAAGGGTCGAATAAACACATTATGTATCGAGTTTAAAATGGCTTGCCTTGTCTTCAGATCTGTCTATGGTATAATCCAGAGAGTTTAACACAGAAAAGAAAAGGGGAAGGGGAAAAAAAAATGTACATTTAAAAAAAAGTTTTTATTAAATATTTTTATGATTTCGATCGTAGCTTGTGAAATTTGTATGAAGGATGTCTGTTTTTGCTGTGCTTTCCTATCACAAATGGATTTCAGAATATGTTTTTTAATGTTATATTTTAATTTTATATCATATTGTAAACCGTTCTGATTTACTTCTGTAATAAGTGACGGTCTAGTAAATGAATAAACGGTAAATGATACTATCTCTTAAAAACTGGAATACTTCTAAAGATAACATAATTGAAAGATTTGCTTTCCTTCGAGGAAAAATATATTGAATAAAAAACAACTTGAGCAGTCTTTTCATTTCAAGGAGTTAAAATTTGGAATCAATTACCTGCACAGTTTTGACAGCTTTCATATTATTGTTTATTTCAAAAGGCTTTGAAAACTTTATTTTCACCATTAGGATCATAGTTAGTTTTTCAGTACATGTAGTTACATTGATTGGAGGATCCTCCTTTTGTCAGGAATTTCTTTAGTTCTTAATCCATCTTGAATCCTTGGTGTTATAGGTGGTATCGAAGTCTTTTATAGCAAAGCATAGCATAGCAACAGGAGTTCATGAATCTGAAAGGTGTGCAGTAATTGGAATTAGGCAGAGTTCTATGGTTTGTTGAACTCATGTCATAAAATGAGCTTCTTTTTTCAACACAAGTAAGGACAAAATCCCACTGTGTAGCAGGTTAGCAATAGGGCTGTACCGAATATTCATATTCCATTTGGCCCCGAATAGTGCCCTGAATACATTATTCGTATTCTACCAAATACTGATTTAAATTTGAATATGAATAATCCAGGGTTCTACTGTGCTAAAACCTACTAAAATAAACACTTAGGACCAACTTCTATATATATGGCGCCTAAAACATCGGCGCAGGATACGCTTAGTTGATATCATAGCACCTAAAATTACGCACCTTCATTTACATCAACAAAAACATGGCATAAATCCCGGTGCGTAGATTTAGGCACAGAGGGCCATATTCTGTAATGGTGCACATAAATTTTGGAACGTTTATGAAACGCACATTTCCCCTCCCATAACCATACCCCTTTTTGACTACGTGCATTAAAATTTAGATGCAGTGCGTTACAGAATATGCTTAGCAAGTTGTGCGGTAAATTCTAATTATTGCCAGTTAGCTCATTAGTGCTTGTTAAGTGCTGTTAGTGCTAATTAACTTGTTAAGCCAATTAAGTTATGTGCATTGTTGTAGAATACGCTTGGATTTCGGCGCGGAACAATAGGCGCACTATATAGAATCCAGGGGTTAATCTCTGATTTCACGTTGCTTCTTTTACTATTTGCTATGTCATGAGGTCCAGTATTCGTATTCGACTGAATAGTAAAATGTGCTCTTTGGTACAGCTCAAATTAGCAATATAAAGTGTCACACTATTCGGCTCAAGTAATATAGCGATCCAAAAAGGATCATAGACAACTAAAACACTAGAGAGTTTGGCTGGAAATGTGGTGGCAATCTGTGGGCAGCACTATGTAAAATAATAGCGATGCTAGTGTGTGCCCACCAATTGATTGTAGGAGTCTGTTGCCTTTTCAGCAGTCTGCAGGGAAGGTTTAGGCTGTAGGTACAGACAGTGTGTGTGTGAATTGATGTGCCTGTCATCTACATAACATAGCTCATATGTATTCAGTATTGGTAGTCTCTTTATTTGTCAGTAATACAAGAGATACTAGCATTCTGAAGTCTTTTGAAAACCTCAAATGTATGCTCAGTCCATGTGATGGATGATATGTAAACTAAATGGTCCTAGAGATTGTTTTGTTTTTGAAGACTGGTGGCGTTATCATGCACTCCAGAGATGCATTTGTGCCATGGACCTGTCTAGGAGAGTAGTGCTTTGTCACTATAATGGCTGAGTAACTGTTTCTTTCTGTGTGAATGCTGGTTATGGGTCTTTTATTTAGTCCTAATCTGATAGAGAGTATGTCAAATATGAAAAAGAACTGCACACTATATGGTGGACAGATGTGTGCACTTTTTGGCTACCCTCCTTGGATCACTGATAACGATTTAGGTTTAATGAATTTCTAGGAGAAATAATCGAATTTCAGGATTTGAGGAAATATCGGCAGATGTTATGCAGGCATGACATAGCTGAAAACTGATTAAGGATTAAATGTTTGTGTCTGTAAGAGGGGGGGGGGGGATTTATAATCCGTGTTGGCATGAGGGCTTGGTAAGGATTCCCCCCAATCCTTACCAAGCCCTCATGTCAACACAGATTATAAATCCAAACATTCAGGCTTTTATATTTAAAAATCTTTATTGAATGAATTGCAGAAATACAGAAAAATCCACAATTCCAGGAATAACATGTATAGAATGTTTGTACGTTTGGGAAGCTTGCCAGGTGCCCTTGGCCTGGATTGGCCGCTGTTGTAGACTGGATGCTGGGCTCGATGGACCCTTGGTCTTTTCCCAGTGTGGCATTACTTATGTACTTATGTAATACAGTTGGCATTCCTCTCTTCTTCTACATACAAACCCAATTAGTTGATACAGCCAGAGTTGCCATCTAAGCACCACTTGACATGCAAACACATGTGCAACCCTTTAAGTTTTGATTTTTATACCATTCATTTTCTAATTAGAGATCCCCTGTGTTCATCCCACACCTTTTTTGAGTTCTGCCACAGTTTCTTTTTCTCTATTACCTCCATTGGGAGGGCATTCCAGGCATCAACCGCCCTCTCTGTGAAAAAGAATTTTCTAATATTACTCATAAGTCTACCACCCCTGGTGTTGTATGAACCATAATCCTGAGGTTCAGTTTGTTGTGGCCAATGCAGTTGAACCTGTTTGTTTGCCAGAAGGGAATCATATAGTATATGATGGCAGCTAAAGACCCGCATAGTCCATTCAGTCTGCCCAAGAAGATGGCCAGAGCCACACCTACCACTCCATGCAGGTTACACTCTTTCATAATCAAATACTGGCATCACAAATAGAGCAGTTGGCAATTTTTCAAAATACCAATCAATTATATTTGACACAGTTGTGAAAGAGGGAGCTTATAATTTTGGTTGAGGAATAATCACATTCTTTGATTAAATTAGAAATCCAACAGTATTACAATGTATTACAATGACAATGTTGTACTCGCTATCAAGATGTCTTCCCCTCCCCCTTTGAGATATAGTATATGATATGAATGTGGCTATTAGGAACTTCACTATAGATAATATGACTTACTCATTAGTTACCAGTATGATAATATTAAACTATTGACCAGTATTTGACATTTGAACCTCAGGTATTTAAAGTGATATCCAGTGTTTAATACCTTGTGGAGGCAGAAGCAATTGAGACCTTTCTTTCCAAATTCAGTCTTCGGTTCTTTGGTCCAAAGACTAGTACTCTCTAAGTTTGACTATAATAATGCAGTTTACTCAGATTTAACATCCTCTTTAGTCAAGAAACTTCAATCAGCACAGAACACCACTGCCTGTCTTGTTTGTAGAGTTCCTTGTTATACTAAGGCAACTCTTCTCTTGACTAGATGAAATCGGCTTCTAATAAGTTCTTGGATTACTTTTAACTTTGTGTACGTGTTTATCAGATTTTGTATCGTTTATTACTTTGCTACATGCAAAACCTGTTAGAACTGCCTCTACGAATTGCTTTTCCTACAACAAGGTCTGATTGTGCTTTCTGTGTGGTTTTCTGATACAGGGTCAGCAGAGCAGTGCCCTAAATTATCTGCTTCATAGGGTTGGAAGCAGCTACGTTGGGGGGGGGGGGGGGGGGGGAATTGAAAAACACTTATTCTCAGAAATTGATAATCAGAATAAAAAGGGATATCTTTGCCAACTGAATTGTTTTAAAGAATGTGTTAGTGTTGCTGCTTTAGCAGTTGAATGCAAAAGAAAAATGGAAAACAAGAATGACCAAGAATATGTAGACAGCCCTAGGTTATCCTGCATGTCAGTGGCTTGTAAGATGAATATAAAGCAGTATATCAAATAGCTGGAGAATAATTTTCAAAGATAACTATAGAATTCAGAGTAAGAAAGATATGAATTAACTTGTTGCCTACTTACAAAATTAAGAATAGAATATGTAAGATAACTGAAAAATAATGTTTGGAAGTTTTTGAGCTCTTAGAGTAAAAGAGAGAGAAGGCATAAAGGTTTATCAGGGTTTGACTGAGTGGTTTAGACATGGTGTTTCCTCATTGCATACACCAAGCAGCTTCAATCTCGGGTGCAGTGAAAGAGAGGTCACTGGGAAGATGGTACAAAGGGGTGCAACCATAGAGAGGCCAAAATTACTAAGAGTGGAATGGAGTTGGGAGCTTGGTGCTGCAAGCTGCAGTTTGGGGACTGGGCACAGCAAGCCATGAGCCAAGAAGCAGATAAGTGAGTTATTTCTTTTTTTTATTTTTTTATTTAAATTTTTTTTTCATTTACAAGTTACACTTATAAAACAGAAAAGCGGCAGGTATTACATTTACATATTAGTTTTACAAAGAAAAGGAAAAAGCACTATGGCTTTCTTAAGCCTTCTCAGACCACAATGCATTACGGGGGGCGAAGAACACTTAATAGGAGTATATTTAGAAAACATATACCAAAACTTAGCAAATGGCCTGACCTTAAACTGACTATTTTAAACTCTGTCTTTTATATGCAGTCTATTTAATAATTTTCTTAACTTCTATAAATGATTTCAAGTGGCTCGGGTCAAGAAAAACATATTTGTTACCCTGGTATTTCACACAACATTTGCAGGGATATGCCAATAGAAATGAGGCTCCCATCGCCCTAACCTCTTCTCTAAAAGCCAAAAAGGCTTTACGTCGTTCTTGAGTAGTCTTTACAACATCTGGGAATACCCAAATCTTTTGTCCACAGAAATTTTTTGAAGAATTTTTAAAGTATACTTTCATCAAAGAATTTAAATCCTGTTCGAAGACAAAAGAGATGAGCAAAGTCCGTCGATCCTTAACCTCCGATAATGAATCTTCTAGAAGCTCTGAAATATTCAAAGTATCAATTTCTTGAGAAACTCTGTTATCAGTTATTTTTGAAACAGGAAGATAATACAATTTATTGACCGGTGGGATTGCAGCTTGTGGATATTTAAGAATTTCAACCAAATATTTTTTGAAAAAGTCAAGAGCCGATATCCCTCTGGCCAACGGAAAATTTAACATTCTTAAATTCAGTCTCCTATTGAAGTTTTCAAATTGTTCTATTTTGCGAGCAATCATAATTTTGTCTTTAATCAACATCTCCGTAGTAGATTTTAAAGTTTGATGTTCAACTTGAATTTGTGTTACTCGAGTCAGCATATCTTGCTTTACATCTTCAAGGGCTAAGGTTAGAGAGTCTACTTTATTTACCAGTATAGTAGTTTCCTGCGATACTTTTGTGACTGTAGCTGTTAAATTTTGTAATATGGTCCAAATAGACTGCAAAGTTACCTCCCTGGGAGCTTCCACATCTGCTTCCATGATTGTATCGCCTGTGTTCTGAGGTTAGGAGCTGCCGATCAAGGCTAAACCGCTACCGACTTCCGGTGTTGTTAGCCGTTGTATCTCATCTCGAGAAAACGCAGGGCAGGGAGGTATAACGGATTCGGGCGGAGAGAGTGAAATCTCATTCCCAAGCAAGGCTGTCGCTCCTCCGGCAGCCTGGACAGCGGGACTCAACGCACCAATATTAGTCCGGGGGTCGGAAGCATAGCGAAGAATCGTCTGTTGGATTGGCGACGAGGTTCTTGCCGGCGGCAGCACGGCCTTCACCACGGCCTTTCTTTTAGAGTGCGGCATTATTTCTTGAGGTAAAACAGTAAAGTTGCAAAATGAAGGCTCCAGTCCTCACAGACGCTCTCGCCTGCACTCCGACTCAGGTCGCCATCTTAACTCCGCCCCAAGTGAGTTATTTCATCCACCCTATTGTTAACTGGTCAGTGGTTCTTGAATGATCATAAATTACTTTTCATCTTCTTCTACTTCTACTTTTCTTGTGTTTAGTACTTAGCATTCTGTTTTTGATGCTGGAGACTTGAACTGATTGATATATTTCGGGATGTAACTGTGGATCACTCCTTCCCCTTCAAAGGTTTGGGTCATCTTTTGGCAAATAGCAGCTGAATAGTGGCTTCTGCTAAATATCAGCTGTCACACAAAGGGATATTTGAATGCTATTTGGATGCTTTGCATTTGGAAGGGCCTGGAAAAAGTATTTGCCATGCCTAGGAGGCAGGATCTGTCTATACTTCATTATCAAACTGTTCTGCCTCTACTCTTGACTTATGGCTAGTCATCCCATATCATATACACATATATTATTCACCTACCAGAAGCTTCTACCCTGAATAAATAAACTCTTGTACAGAGCAGGAATAAGTCTGGCCAGCATCCTATTTCCATATATTGTGGGTTAACATGGTTTTAATGTTCAATTTGTCAGTTAATGCATGTAGTTTCATTATTGCAGTTTAGTAAATAGGCCCCATTAGTTATACCTGTCTGTCTTATCTATCTCCCTGGTCTCTTGTGTTTGTAGTAGTTTTAATCAATAAGTAGATATTAATTAACCTGCTGTCTCTTCTTTTATGGCAACCATGATGTAAGTTAGTGTTTGGGAGCTGATATTTAAAAGGTGCCTTTTAAATCTCTAAACTTTATTTTACATCAGCATTCATGACCTTTCATTTGTTTTTCTTTATCCAGCTGTACTGTTCCACACAAGTGGGTATTATCCCCTCCTACCAGCAAATGGAGGTGGAGAAAAAGCTGATCTACTACTACTACTATTTAGCATTTCTATAGCGCTACAAGGCGTACGCAGCGCTGCACAAACATAGAAGAAAGACAGTCCCTGCTCAAAGAGCTTACAATCTAATAGATCTTTACCAGTGATCTCACCAATATAACTTAGTGGTGCTGGAGTGAAAAGATCCAGTATTTTCTCTATCTCTAGCAGATGGTAGGTTGTGCTGACTGGTGCTCCTGGTCCATGACCTAGCTCCCCACTCTGCTAGCCAAGACTGCACAGGTTACCCAATCCTCAGACCGAACCTGGTTGAGCGCAGAGCTCGACTCTGCTGCCCCCAGTCATTTTTTTTAATGGCCACTGGTTGAGGCTGGGATCCTGCCTGAAGAGTGCGGGTCCTCATACCCCCACTCCTCCTTGTCTATATACTCTGTTTGAGTGTTTTCCCCTGGGCTCGCCATGTAGCTCCCAGGCAATTAAAAAAAATTCTAATTGGGTGTGCCTGATTTAGCTTTATTCCCTTGTTCAGGGAATAAAGCTAATTATCAGAAAAAAAAAGTTAAACAACTCTGCATCTACAGTTTAAAACAAACAAATCAGGAAGCATACCCAGATAGAGCAGGGGAATGGTAGAGATGCCAGAGTCCCAGGAGTGCAGGGCAGGCCCTGCAATATCTGCAAGAGCCGGCAGCTAGTGGTGGACTAAGGAAGGATGGCACCCAGGGTGGAGGGGTAAGACAGTGCCTCCACACCCCCTTACTACACCACTGTAATTGCCTCTGCTCTCCCCCCCTTCACCCCAGTTCACACCGCAGACCTGAACTGACAGGGTCCCCAAGCCCTGCCAACGGAAGCCCTCCTGCGCACCATGCCATCCATGCCTCCTGCTCGCGCACCACACCATCCACTCCCCTTCCGCAATGCTGAGTTTTTGTATAACCAAGCATGTGCGACGGAGGCCTGCCCCCCAAGTGCATGCCCAGGGTGGGGTCTCCCTTGCGCGTGCTCGATTGTACAAAAACCCAACATTGCTTGGTAGGGTGGGGGAACAGATGGCACAGCGTGCGGGCAGAAGGTCTTTCACTGGCAGGCCTTAGGGATCCCCACCAGCCAAGTGCCTCAATTTTTTTTTTGGGGGGGGGGAGTCTGGGCTGTCCGCCACACCCCTGTCAAGACGATGCCCAAGGTGGTTCCCCTTACTATGCCACTTCCAGTAGCTTAGTTCAACTGCTGGCTCAGTCTGCCCCTCTTGCAACAGACTGTTTCTGACTTTGGAAATGGCCCATGGGGTATGGGGGCAGGAGGCCACTGGAGCTGATGCTGCTACTCTCAGCACTGAAGTATCAGGAACCGTGGTCCTTGCCTCCTTGATGGGAACAGTGACCATCTTGTCTCCACTTGTTTTTCCTCCCGATGCTGTTTTTCAGCAGCAGGAACTGGCTCAGTCCACATTGGGATTTGGTGAGGTGGTGGATCTTTCTTTCTTACCCATTTTGGGTCTGCCTGAGGGGGGGTACCTGGGGCAATTTGATTCCAGAGCTTAACCCAGATGTAATGCAAGCCCTGTAGGCTGAGGCTAGTCCGTAGATCAGTATTGGAGCCCTTTGGGAATAGCTGCCACTGGCTGAGGCCCCATTTTGGGATCCAAGCAACACAGGGGTGATCTGGGGGCTCCAGATGTTCTGGTCAGTTCAGGAGCAGCAGCAGAGGACTTGGAGGCTCACTTGGACCCCTAGTCTTCCTTGGACTCGGATTATGAGGATTCTCCCCCTCAGGAAGTAAAAGAGGAGTGGTACCATGTGATCCAGCTCTTCCATCATGAGGAACTCTTGTCTCATTGACGAGATTACGGAAGCTCTTGGGATGCTTAAGGCTTCTGCCATGGACCCCTCTGAAAGGGGCCCACTGTTGCAAGGTCTTGCAGGGCCCCATTTCCTGCTTTATAAGGCCCTCACTTGCACGATGCTTGCGCAGTTGGAGACCCCAGATGGGGCCCTTGGGGGGCCATGGCTGTTGATTGTCTTTTTACCTTAAACTAGAGGAGATTGAGGGGTATTGTTTGTTCACTAAGGTGGACACACTGGTCACAGCAGCATCAAGGTGACTGCAGTGGTCTCAGAGAACTCCACGAGAAACGAGTTTTGCAGAGTCTTTTCTGTGGGGGCTTCCAGTGTTCAGGTCAATACATGTGGCAATAGCTATGTTGGGTTGGCTGCAGCAGCTGCTGGAGTCTGCTGAGGTTTTTGCTGGAAGTTTGGAACAGCCTTCCTGGCAGAAGTCTTCAATGACTTGGTCACAGTCAGTGGACACCTCAATGGTTCTCAGTCACTTGCCCTTTAGGGGACATTTGCTGTTTAGAGAGGATCTGGAGAACCTGGTGAAGGATATAGGGGAGGCTCAGCCTCTCCATCTCCTGAAGTTGAGACAAAAGGATGCACAGTGGTAATCCACCTCTAAAGGGTGATCCAGAAGAGCAGGTTGCCTTGGGTCAGCCCAGGCCTCTGGGTTGGGGAGATCCTTTAAACCAGTTTCGTTCAAAGAAAGTTGATGACCCAGGCCTCTCAGACGGGCTCGCGGCAGCCAGACCTGCTCAATGAGGGTACGCTGGTCCCATTGGTGGTTCTAGTATTTATTTATTTATTTATTAGTTACGTTTGTATCCCACATTTTCCCACCTATTTGCAGGCTCAATGTGGCTTACATAGTTCCATAACGGTGTTAGCCAGTTCCGGTGTGAACAAATACAAGGTGATATTATGGTAGAATGAGGTTCATGTATGGTAAATATATTAGGGGAATTTAGTGAGGAAGAGGAAGAGTTAGGATATGTCCATTACGGTCTTTGGTTACGTTATGTCGCAGGTGACCAGGTTTTTTATGTTGGGTCGGTGGGGTATGTCTTTGAACAGGTTTGTTTTCAGTGCTTTCCGGAAATTTAGGTGGTCGAGCGTAGATTTTACTACTTTTGGCAGTGCATTCCATAGTTGTGCACTTAAGTAGGAAAAGCTGGATGCATAAATAGATTTGTATTTGAGTCCTTTGCTGCTTGGGTAGTGGAGGTTTAGGTATGATCGTGCTGATTTTGTAGTGTTTCTGGTTGGCAGGTCGATGAGGTCTGTCATGTATCCTGGGGCTTCGCCGTAGGGGGCAAGTCGTCTCTTTTCTGCCACAAGTGAGCCTATGGCACCTCAGATCAATGGGTTCTGGAGGTGGTTGAGAAGGGTTACTTCCTATAGCTTGCCTGCACCGTCCCTGATGTCTTAATGGTTTCCTCTTGTGGCTTAGCCCTAAAGCAGTAGGCTGCGATCTTACTCTGCAGCATTTGCGCAAGCTGGGGGCAGTGGAACCCATTCTACTAGCAGAGCAAGGGTTGGGTCCCAAAGAAGGGTGGCTTCTTTTGACCCATCCTTGATCTAAAAGGGGTGAATGCTTGTCTGCGAGTCCAGCATTTTCACATGGAAACCTTTCCACTCTGTGATCACCTCAGTTCATTTGAGAGAGTTCTTGACATCCTTGGACCTATCTGCACATTCCCATCATAGCCGATCAAAAGAGATATCTTTGCTTTTGTTTGCTAGGGCTGCACTTCCAGTTTTGAGCCTTGCCTTTTGGTCTAGCTACAATGCCTGTACCTTTTCCAAGGTAATGGTGATGGTGGCTATGCATTTGGGTCGCCAGGGCATTTGGGCTTATCCCTACCAGGATGACTGGCTGATTTGAGCCAACTCAGAAGCCAGTTTGACCACCTGTCAGGTCATTTCTGTCCTGGAAGACCTGGGTGGGGTCATGAATTGGCTCAAGAGTGACCTGGTTCCCTCACAGGCCTTAAAGTACCTGGAGGTCTGCTTCAACACCACTTGGGAGAGTTTTCCTTCCATAGGACCGAGTGGAGAATCTTCAGACACAACTCATGAGATCCATGGCAGTGACACTGGAGGTGGTGCCTTGGATGAGGGTGCAAATGTATCTGCTGTAGTGGACCCTGTTGTTCCATTGGTCTCCTGTTTCTCAGGACTTCAAGCATCCCTTGCCTCTCTTTGCCAACTCAAGAGTCAGTCTGAACTGATGGGACTGTCCTTTTCACCGCTGGAAACACTGGAGTGGGTATTGGACACCACAGATGCCAGTCTCTGTGACTGGGGAGCCCATTGTACGACTTGAGTGGCTCAGGGGGCCTGGTCTGCACGGGAGGTGATTTGGTCTATCAACCACCAGGAGACTCGAGCAGTCCACCTGGCCCCACTGGCATTCTTACCTCTCCTTCAGGGGAAGGCGGTCAGAGTGCTGTTGGACAGTTGCATTAAAGTGGCCTATATCAATATGCTGGAGGGCACCTGGAGTCAGGCGGTGGCCTTGGAAGCAGCCTTGTCGTTGAGCAGAGAGACACCTGCAGGCACTGTCAGCAATGCACATTGCAGGCAAGGACAATGTGAAGGTGGTATTTCTCAGCTGCTCTTTTTTGGACCCAAAGGAATGGGAGATGAGGCTGCAGGCTTTTCAGTTTATTCTGAACCGATGGCCCCCTTCCCCCTGCGCTTGGAAAGGTGTGACTTTTCTCTGGCAGTGGTTTCTATACTGCTTTGTTTGTGAAAGTCTTCCTCCTCCTTGGCTTTAAACCAGGGTTTGAAGGGATTTTGAAACCTGGTGTGCAGAACTCAGATTCTGGATATTTTGGGGTTTCTGCAGCATGGCCTGGATCAGGGCCTACCATTGGGCTGTTTGAATGTGCAGGTGGCTGCGCTCTTCGGGTTTCAGGGCAGGGTAAAGTGCATCTTCCTGGCTTTGCAATGGGTAGGTGTTTCGGTTTCTGAAAGAGATGGCGCACGTGCACCCTCCTTTGTGTACATCTGTTCCTTCATGGGACCTGAATCTGGTCCTCTGAGTGCTTGCTGAAGCACTGTTTGAACTGCTGAGGTCAGCTTTCATCAAGGAACTCACACTCAAGCCGGTGTTTCTAGTGGCTATCACCTCGGCCCAGAGAATCTCTGAGCTGCAGGATCTATCTTGTCAAGATCTGTATCTCTTTTTGAGGGGGATTCAGTCTCCTTTCACACAGATTCTTCTGTTCTTCCTAAGGTGGTGTCTCCATCCCATGTGAATCAGGAGGTGCCTTCCTTTTTAGCAGAAGGCTCTGATCCTGTGGATCAGAGGCTATACCAGCTGGACGTCCGCTGGACATTGGGCTGGTACCTGAAAGAGACAAATAACTTTCATCTTTCAGATCACTTTTTTGGACTTTCCTATGGGCCTAGGAAGGGTAAGGCAGCCTCCATGGCTTTGATTCTGAGGTGGATTAAGGCGACTATTGAGGTGTTATATTTGCAGAAATCCAATTCCTCAGGATTTGAGGGCCCATTCCACTCAGGCTGTGGTCATGTCCTTGGCGGAGGCCCAGATGTGACTCCAGAGGAAATTTGTAAAGCAGCAACATGATTGTTGCTGCATACCTTTGTGAAACACTACAGGTTGGACGTGCTAGCCAGGGTCCGGTTCTGACTTTGACAAAGCCATTATTCAGATGGCTTTGTCTTCCCCTGCTCAGTGGATCTGCTTTGGTACATATCACTTGTGCAGAATAATAAGGCCAGACGACAAAGAAGGTGAAATTATATCTTACCTGATAATTTTCTTTCCTTTAGACAGCCATACCATTCTGCAGCCTGTCCTTGGAAGACTGAGGCCCAGGACTCTCGGGGTGCTCTGTACTTTCCCTTAAATTAAAAAAAAAGAGAGAATTGTTAAATTCACTGTTAAATTCAAACAATCCTGGAGTATGCAGGATAGTGAATGCCACTGTATGATGTTCTGCTCACTTATTTATTTCATAAAACTTGGTATAGTGCTGTGGTCTAACAAAAAGGTATAAAGTGATTTACAAAAAAGAAAATCTACTTTACAAAGAAAAATAAAAAAAAAACCGATAAATGTTACTTTGGCAAAATGGTGAATTTTCCAGCATGAAAATTATAAAGAATATTGCTGGTGGTGGGAGGCGGGACTGGTAATTGGGAGGCGAGGATAGTGCTGGGCAGATTTACACAGTCTGTGCCAGAGCTGGTGGAGAGAGGCGGGGTTGGTGGTTGGGATGTGGGGATAGGGCTGGCCAGACTTATACGGTCTGTGCACTGAAGAGGACAGTACAAATAAAAAAGTAGCACATGAATTTATCTTTTTGGGCAGACTGGATGGACCGTGCAGGTCTTTTTCTGCCGTCATCTACTATGTTTATGTTTACTATGTTTCATGAAGTTTTTTTCTCTAGTTTGACCAGCAGGTGGTGTATGTTAATGGTTAAAGCTGTTACAGAAAAAAATGACTGTTCCTTCTTTAGTTTAGCACAGAGAGGAAGTAACCTGCAGCTTGTTCTGAGCTCTGATTGGCCCAGGAGCTGAAATCCAGCCTGGAAATACTAGATTTCTCTCAGTCTCAGATAGGGAGAGGATAGAGAAAGATCTCTTCACTGAGGCCCTGGGAGCAGTTATATTCTATAACCTGTAAGCAGCTATATTTCCTGTACTCCCCAGGCACTAAACAGGTGGTGAACAAGTGTTAGTTTTAAAATTGATTCCTGTTTGTTTTACATGTTTTTGGTTTGCTGTACTTTTTCATCTGTTTTATATGGTTCACTGTGCAACTGTGACAATAAAACCTGTTAGTTTATTGGCTCTGATGTCTTGGACTGATTAAGACTTTTAGTGGTTTGTGTGTTGAGTCTTTGGGTTCTTTCCAGGAACTGTGGACCCCTAAGTGTGTGGTCCCAGTGTTCTAGAAATCACCAGGGAATAACTTGTGGGTGGGAGACTCTCCCAGAGGCAAGTGGAACCTAGTACGTGGTGGTGGAGGGTTGACTAGTATAGATCACATTCCCAGGTTTGGGGGATAGACCTACCAAGTGGCCGCAGGGTTAGCCCCAGATGGGTGCTAGAGGTTCCGTGACAGTTACATATAAAATGTACAATAACAGTGGTTGATGGGGCATGGGTGTGCGTTACATAGGGACCTTCTGCTACTTTGGCAGATGTATAGTGGATCTTTCTGCTCAGCTTCACTAGGTTATATTGGTGAGGTCACTGGCAAAGATCAGCTTTTTACCTACCTCCATCTGCTGGTAGGAGGGGATAACACCCACTTGTACAGAATGGTATGTCAACCAAAGGAAAGGAAATTATTGTATAAGGCCGCATTGAGCCTGCCATGAGTGGGAAAGCGCGGGGTACAAATGTAACAAAAAATAAAAAAAATAAAAATAAAAAATATATGAAATTGAAAAGAAAACAACAGCAGGACCTAGCTGTTCATTAAATCCCGAGTACTCTAGAAATGTCAGCTGTTTTATACTATCCTAGGGCGTGAAGCCCAATGTGAGGTAACAAGGGAGGAAGAAATTCCTGAGAGAATATATCAGGATAAGTGAGGCTGTGAGAGTAAGGGACTCAGCCTGACCTGTTTGATGGTAGTTTTATGGTAACTCATATTATATATTGTTAGTGTTTGACAAATACAGAATTTGTTAAATTTTTAATAAATACTGTGTTTGTTGAATGCTTGTTGACAAATACTGGGGCATTGTATGGATTAGTTTTGGCGTCACATCATGAAGGCTGACAGCATTTCCATGTTGTAGATGAAATAATGCCTTTAGTAGCAATAAAAACAAATGAACGTTGCAAGCCACTTACTTTAGGGCTTCCAATGCATCCAACCTGGCTGATTTTACAGCAGGATCTTTGTTCAGTTTATGTCTTTTTAACTTGTACTATTCTGAAATACAACAGGTCTGGAAATCCTGGAATGCTTTGCAGTGTTTTAAAAAGATATATTTAACCTCAGATTTCATTCAAAAGTGCACTATTCTTGGGAGGGAGAAAGAAGCAGGTAGGAAATAATGATTGTAATAAGGAGAACACCAGTAGGGTATACAGTACAGCTCATAGTTTCAGTACGTGAACATAAATGTTCTGCACAGGCATAGAGGGAAGCCTATGTGCAATAACTTATCATAAATTGTCCAGATCATCAGATGGAGTCACAAGAAACAGGGCTGCTCCACCCTCCCTCTAGTGTTCTAAGTTGAGCTCACCCACAAAAACAATAAATCCAGGGGAAGGTGAAATTAGACCTTACCTGCTAATTTTCTTTCCTCTAGATCCTCCAGACCGTTCAAGACACTTGGGTTATGCACTCCTACCAGCAGAGGGAGACTGAGAACACTAAAAGATCTTATACAAGTAGCCTGTGCAGACCTTCTACTAACCAGTAAAACAGTAACAAAGCAGAGGAACAAAACACCTCCACCTAAACAAAACCACTGAATCCACACTCAGATCTCCTCCCCTTAAGACGGGGGAATTCAACTGCAGATGGGCACAAACGGTACCACAAACTGCCCATAGTAAAACTCCAGGACCCAAATCACAGGAGCTACTAGAAATATCAGCAACTGAAGTCTAAAGAAAATATCATCCTGAACTGTCCGATACACTGGGTGGGCTCTTGAACAGTCTGGAGGATCTAGAGGAAAGAAAATTAGCAGGTAAGGCCTAATTTCACCTTCCTCAGCAATCCTCCAGAACGTTCAAGACACTTGGGATGTACCAAAGCAGTAAACACATCTAAGGGTGGGACCTGCGAAGCCCAGAGGACAGGACTGCAGCTCCAAAACTGGCATCCTCCCTTGCCTGTACATCCACTCTGTAATTGTTTGACAAAAGAATACAGGGAGGACCACACCGCCGCTCTACAAATGTCCACCGGTGGAACAAAACTACTCTCTGGCCAAGAAGCCGCCATCCCCCTAGTGGAATGTGCCTTGAGCCCCACCAGCATCGTACGGCCATGCAATATGTAAGCCGAAGAGATGGCATCCTTTAACCACCGAGCTATAGATGCCTTAGAAGCAGCCGCTTCCTTCTTGGGCCTCCCATGAAGGACAAATAACCTGTCTGAAGACCTGAATTCCTCCGACCTGCGCAAGTAAACCTTCAACACTCTGCGCACATCCAATTTCGCCAAATGACGCTGAGAAGCATCCCCCGTCCGGTCCCCCAAGACCGGCAATGAAATCACCTTTTTGACATGAAAGGAGGATACCACCTTAGGCAAAAACGAAGGCACTGGATGCAGCAAAACCTTTTCCTTAGAAAACCACAGAAATGGAGGCCTACATGAAAGAGCCTGAAGTTCCGAAATCCGGCGCGCCGACAATATAGCTACCAAAAAGACCACCTTCATAGTAAGGTCTTTTATCGAACAAGACTCCAAGGGCTCAAAAGGAGAACCCGCCAAAGAGTCAAGAACGATATTAAGATCCCACTGAGGAACTACCAGCCTCTGAGGAGGACGAAACAACTTCACCCCCCTCAAAACACGGATCATATCCGGGGAAGACGCAACCGACCTGCCCTGCACCTTACCCCGAAAACACGCCAAAGCAGCCAGCTGCACCTTCAAAGATGACAATGAAAGGCCTTTCTAAAACCATCCTACAAGAAATCTAAAATGCACGACACAGAAGCTGTGGAAGAGACACACGCCTTGTCCCCACACCAATCTTCAAATATGCACCACACACGCACATAGGCCAAAGACGTCGAACGTTTGCGAGACTGCAGCATCATCTGAATCACCTGAGGGGAAAACCCTTTCCTTCTCAATTGTTCCCTCTCAAGGCCACACTGTAAGAGAGAACCAATCCGGATCCGGCATGACAATTGGACCCTGACACAACAGCACCGAGCCCCCCAGCCGCAGAGGCTCGCCTTCTAACAAGCGCATCAGATCCACGAACTACGGCTGACGCGGCCAATTCGGAGCCACCAACAACACCGGATCTGCATGACATTCTACCCTCTGTAGGACTCGACCTATCAAGGGCCACAGGGGAAACACGTACAGCAACACCCGCTGAGGCCACGGAAGGACCAACGCATCGATCCCTTCCACTCGCGGATCCCGACGCCAACTGAAATACCGAGGAACCTGAGCATTCTGTGCCGACGCCATGAGATCCACTACTGGCACTCCCCACTTTAGAACTATCTGGTCAAACACCAACCGGTGCAGAGACCATTCTCTGGGGTCCAACATGGGTCTGCTTAGAAAATCTGCGTTCACGTTGTCCACCCCGGCCATGTGCGCCGCCGAAATCTGCACTAGATGCCTTTCCGCCCAACTCATGAGCAGAGCTGTCTCGATTGCCAACTGCGGACTCTTTGTACTGCCCTGCCGGTTGACATACGCTACCGCTGTCGTGTTGTCGGACATGACTCTTACCGCCTTTCCGACCACACTTGAGCAAAACACCAACAGAGGTAGCCGAATCACCCTCGTCTCCAACCGGTTGATAGACCACTGAGCTTCCTTCCGTCGACCACCGCCCCTGCGCGGACCGACTGAGACACTGAGCTCCCCAGCCCAGCAGACTGGCATCTGTTACCAGAATCACCCACTGAGGAGGTTCCAACGGCATGCCCTTTTTCAGATGGGCCGAGCACAGCCACCACTGGAGACTGCGCCGAGGAGCCCCCCTCAATGGCAACCGCAACTCCAAACTGTGTACCTGAGGAGACCACCGGGACAACAGAGCCGCCTGAAGCTGACACATATGCGCCCTGGCCCATGGTACTACCTCTATTGTCGCTGCCATGAGGCCTAGAACCCGAAGGTACATTCGAACCGTCGGATTCTGAATGGACATTAACAGCCGGACCTGCTGCTGAAGAGAGGCGATCCAAGAATCCGGCAGAAAAACACACCCACTGCCGTGTCGAACCACACTCCCAAGTACTCCAGACTCTGCGATGGGATCAACTGACTTCTGACTACATTCACTACCCATCCGAGCGATTCCAGAAACGCGACCACCTGAGCCGTCACCGCCACACTGTGAGCCCGAGTCTTCGCCCAGATCAACCAGTCGTCCAGATACAGATGCACCAGAATTCCCTGCCTCCGCAAAGCTGCTGCTACCACCACCATTATCTTGGAGAAGGAGCGTGGAGCCGTTGCCAGACCAAAAGGCAGAGCACAGAACTGAAAGTGCCTCCCTAAAACAGCAAAACGAAGGAAACGCTGATGGGCCTCTCGAATCGGCACGTGCAGATACGCTTCCGTGAGATCCAGTGACGTGAGAAATTCTCCCTGACGAACAGCCACTATGACCGAGCGCAGAGTCTCCATGTGGAAGGATGGCACCTTGAGCGCCCCATTGACCCTCTTGAGATCTAAAATGGGTCGAAACTGGTCCTCCTTCGGCACCACAAAGTAAATGGAATAACAACCCATTCCCTGCTCGTGCCGAGGAAAGGGTACCACAGCTCCCAACTGGATTAAGCGACCCAGAGTCTCTTGAATAGCCTTTAACTTAACTCAAGAGTGACAAGGAGAGGAATGAAGCAGCTCCGGCAGCGGGTGCTCGAGCGCATAACCATTGCGAACGACTTCCAGCACCCACTGATCTGAAGTAATTTGGGTCCACCCCTGATAAAACAGACGAAGTCGCGCCCCGACCTTCACCAGAGGCTGGACCCGCACACCTTCATAAGGAAGACTTATTACCATTCCAGCACCTCTGGAGGAGTCCTGACCTCCTCGATGACCCCCTCGAAAGGACTGCGTCCGCTGGAAAAAACAGCTTTTAGAAGGAGATACAAATCTACCCGGCCTATACCGCCTCGCGTCCTTAAACTGACCTCTAGCCGAACCCCAGACCTCCCCGACGCTGCTGAAGCCCCAACAACACTTCCCACAGTCTCTGCAACGGACCCCCTCGCTCCCGAGGCGGCAGGTCCATCGCATGATCTGCGGCTAAACTAGACGCGCTTCCCGCCACACACGGGTCCCCCGGCGCCGGTACAGAATACATTGCCAAAAGGGCCGCGCTTCCCGCCAAAAATGGCTCTGTCGAGGCCAACCCAGGACGCGCAGCCAAAATGGCTGCGTTTCCCGCCAAAAATGTGCAGTCAAATCGCCGCCGAACACCTCCGCCGACTCAGAGGAAAGCACGGGGGCAAGAGCGCTGACAACGTAGGCTCCCCACAAAATTTACATTGGCCACCTTTCACTTCAACGCCGCGCTTCGCGCAAAACCGACACCTCGCCGGCTTAGACATAATGGCTGCAAACACAATAAAAACAAACAGTTGCTTTGTGCTCTGACAGACTAATAGGCAAAACCGCCTAAGGCAAGAACGCACTTGAAGACGTTTTATCTCTGGACTGCCACAAGAACGGCCAAAATAGCTGCCTTTTAAAAACATTTATTTTTTTAAACCTCGTTGCTGATGCCTAAACGCCTCAAGGGTACAGAACAAAGTCTGTAGCCGAGGTCAAGCAGTCCTCCAGAAGAAGAGCACAGGGGGAGGGGCCCGGCCACCCGGGTGTGACACCCCACAGGGAATAAGAAGCCCCTTAGGACTTACACCCTGTAATAGAGATCCAAGTGTAGGTTCTCTTACATTTACAACCCAACCTAGAAACCCCAAACGGGCCTACCAGACTGAGTACACTGCAAAGGCTGCACACATCTACCCTCTGCTGAGACTGAGAAAGTATTGGTTAGTAGAAAGTCTGCACAGGCTACTTGTATAAGAAGTTTTAGTGTTCTCAGTCTCCCTCTGCTGGTAGGAGTGCATAACCCAAGCGTCTTGAAAGGTCTGGAGGATTGCTGAGGAAAAATACATTTAGAACACACTAACAGATGTTGGTGACAAATCATTAATAATAGTGATGTAAAATAATAAGCCAGGGAGAAATTCAGTACGTGAACTGGACCCCTGGTCTAATGAGCCATATTAATTAAGTTGCCATTGTTTATGGCATCCATGCTCAAATTACCATCATTGCTCTGTTGGCTGGTGGTGGTCTGTACTCAGTTTTATGAAGCAAATTGCCAAAGTGCAAACCCCAGTGTGAATACCAAATGTAAATACAAATCTAAATGTGTGTTTCAATTCTCTTAAATACCGTGTATGAATCATTCTGCTTTAAACAGTAATTAAGAGTCCACACCTGTAATATGAACATTTAGGCTCATAAAAGTTCTTATGTATAAAGAATACCAAAACTTAGCTGTATAAACGCTGTTTCCATAGCGTCCCTTCAGATCAATCCAGAGACTTGTGGGTTATGCCCCTTCTCCAGCAGGTTAGATAGAGAGAACTCTGAAGTTTCCCTCTAGAGGGCATGTGCAGCCTTCCTAACTTCAGTATTCTCTCTATCTAGCAGGTAGAAGGTCATACTGTGCAGCTCTGGATTCCAAAGCTCCTATCCCGTTCCCTTGGGGGTGTTGAGCTTTTGGTGGGGTTGAGGTGCGGATGCACATTTGGGATACACCTGGTGGTGCCAGGTCCCTACCCTTCTCCCCCTGTCAGACGGAAAACTTTGCAGAAAGGTAGTCTCCTGCCTCTTAAAAAAAAAAAAGAACCTTTCTTTCAACGGCAGTACCCTCTAGAAGCACAAAGGGTTTACAATGCTGAAAGAATAGCCATTCAGCTTACCTTGAATGTGAGCAGTCCTGACAGGGTACTGTAAGTAAATAATTTACCATGTCGGTTCCGTCGGAGTCGGTGAAGCGCTGTTTGCGCTGCGGAGCGCACCGGTCAGCGTCGGGGGTTTGTGAGTCTTGTTCGGTGGGTTTGGAGAAGCCCGGTACTGAATTAGCAGACCGCAAGTTGGGCCCCGATGTCGCGCAATGAAGTGAGGCTAGTTTGGCGGGAAGCGTTGGTCTCGGGCCGGCGCGTGCCTCCGCTTCCGCCATTTTCTCTCTGAAGACCGACAGACCTGAAGCAGTGAAAGCCTCGGCGGCGGCAGACGCAGTTCCGGAGGGCAGCGCGGGGGCGGAGACGCCAGCTATAGCGGGGTTTTCTCCGGCTTTCGTTTTACTGATGCACGAGGCTTTTTTGCTGCGTTATGAGGGAGAACGACAGCCGGCGGCCATTTTAGCGATGCAAGCGGGTTTGGGCTCGCAGCCGGTTCAGCAGCAGGCTAAGAAGCCTCGTATGGATTTTGAGCACTCCATTCCCGAGGAATCAGCTCACTCAGATTTGGAGGGTGATATGGGATCAGTGGAGTCAGATCCTGAGGCGCTGGAAGAAGGAGAGATAACAGCTGCTGAGGGGGATGACCCCACAGCGGCGAGGCTGTTCAAAAGAGAGGAGCTCTATGCGCTTATTGTCCACGCTTTGCAAATTTTGGATCTCTCGGCTCCTGAGCCTTTGGTTCCAGTTGCGGTTAGTACCTCAATAATGTCAGGCACTCGAGCGCCTCCGAAATCTTTTTATATTCACGAGGCTATGCAGGTCCTAATTCGGACTCAATGGGAGACTCCTGAGGCTACTCTGAGGGTGGCTCGTGCTATGGGTAAGGTCCGTTGCGGCAAGAAGATTTGGATTCTTTGAGGATGCCGGTAGTGGATTCACTAATTACGGCTGTTACCAAGAAGACCGCTTTGCCAGTGGAAGGAGGGTCGGCTCTTAGGGAGCCTCAAGAAAAGAAGCTCGAGGCATCTGTGAAGTCTTCATTTGAGGTGGCCGCGTTGATTTTGCAGGCTTCCATATCTGGGTCATATGTGGCTAGAGCATGCCTCTCTTGGGTGCAGAAAGCTGCGTCGCCGGATGACCTGATTGAGTGCCTTCCTATGTTGGAGTCAGGTTTGGCATATTTGGCTGATCTCCTGTATGATATTTTTAGAGCTTCCGCTAAAGGGGTGTCTTTGGCGGTATCGGCTAGGTGCTGGATCTGGTTGAAACATTGGGCTGCTGATCTTCCTTCTAAATCCCGTTTAGCATGGTTACCTTTTAAAGGAAGACTTCTATTTGGTCAGGAGCTAGAACAGATTGTTAAGGACCTGGGAGAGTTCAAAGGACGTCTCCCTGAAGATAAATCTAAGAACCAAGCAAGGACTTTTCGACCACGTTTTAAGGAAGCAAAGAAATATAGACCTGGTAGGGTTGCCAGTTTTTCGAAGTCCCGTTTTTCTCAGAAGCAGCAGCAGCCCTTTCGTCAGGACCGTAGAATTCCGCAAGCAGCTCCCAGAGGTCAGCCTGGGGCCAGAGGTACGCAATGATGGGGCCCTGGTCCAGTCCTCTCCGCCGATAGGAGGATGGCTGTCTGACTTTGGAGAGGAATGGGCCAGGGTAACTTCAGACGAATGGGTGCTGAGCGTTATTCAGGAGGGGTACATGCTCTAATTTGCACGTCCTGTCGCAGACAGCTTTCTCGAGTCTCCGTGCAAGTTGGCGATAAAGTCGGCAGTGGTAAAGGAGACCTTGGCAGAGTTGCTTCGTCTGGGGGCAGTAGTGTCGGTGCCAGCAGACGAGGTGTGTCGAGGACGTTACTCGATTTACTTCGTAGTGCCCAAGAAAGAGAAGGCCTTCCGTCCTGTATTAGATCTCAAAGCCGTCAACAAGGCCCTCAGAATTGGACATTTCCGCATGGAAACCCTTCGCTCGGTGCTGGCAGCGGTGCAGCCCCGGGAGTTCTTAACAGCCCTCGATCTCAAGGAAGCCTACTTGCTTATTCCCATTTGGCCTCCTCATCAAAGATTTCTTCGTTTCGCAATACTAGGTCAACATTTCCAGTTCAGAGCCATGCCGTTCGGACTGGCTACGGCTCCTCGTACGTTTTCCAAAGTGATGGTGGTCGTGGCGGCTTATTTAAAGACCAAGGGTTTGCAGGTTCACCCTTATCTCGACGACTGGTTGATTCGAGCCCCATCTTACGCAGAGAGTGTGCAAGCCACTCAGCAGGTGATAGCTGTTTTACAATCTCTGGGTTGGGTAATAAATTTTCAAAAGAGCCATCTAGTTCCGACTCAGACTTTGGAATATTTGGGGGTGAGACTGGACACCGCCCAGGGCAGAGTATTTCTACCGGATCAGCGTCGTGTCAAATTGGAGAAGCAAGTGTTGTCCATTCTTCAGAATCCGGCTCCAAGAGCTTGGGATTATGTGCAGCTTCTCGGATCAATGGCGGCGACGATAGAGGTTGTTCCCTGGGCTCGGAGTCACATGCGACCTCTGCAATGGCATCTTCTCAGTCAGTGGTCTCCTCTTTCCGAGGATTACTTAATTCGGCTTCCATGGACTCCACATTCTCGTTTTGCTCTTCGATGGTGGCTCAAAGCGGACAATCTGAGTCGCGGAATGCCCCTATACACGCCCGATTGGTGTGTGGTGACGACGGATGCCAGTCTGTCGGGTTGGGGGGCACATTGTCGCGGTCATACAGCGCAGGGGACTTGGTCGGAGCAGGAAGCAAAAATGTAGATCAATCTTCTCGAGCTCCGAGCAATCCAGTTGGCTCTAGTGGCGTTCGAGAAGTTTCTGAGCGGTCAGTCAGTCCGAGTCCTCTCAGACAATGCGACGGCAGTGGCGTATGTCAATCGGCAAGGGGGGACGAGAAGCGCGCCTCTGGCAAAGGAAGCAGCAGTGCTATGTCAGTGGGCAGAGACACGGTTGCCGCAGTTGTCGGCGTCTCACATAGCGGGAACCCTGAATGTTCAAGCAGACTTTCTCAGTCGGAACCGCTTGGATGCAGGAGAGTGGGTTCTCTCCCACTGCTTTTCGTCAGATTGTAGATTGCTGGGGTCAGCCGGTAATGGATCTGATGGCTCACTACTCCAACACCAAGGCGGCCCTGTTTTTCAGCAGGGCCAGAGAGGTAGGTTCCGAAGGGGTGGACGCGTTACTTCAGCAGTGGCCGTTGGAACTTCTTTATGTCTTTCCTCCGTGGCCGATGATCGGTCGGACGGTAGGCAAGATAGCTCGACATCCGGGTCCGGTGATTCTAGTGGCTCCGGATTGGCCAAGGCGTCCTTGGTATGCGGACATGATTTGGCTTCTAATTGACGAGCCGTTCCATCTAGCTCATCAGGTGGACCTGCTCTCGCAGGGTCCAGTAATCAAGCAGGATTCCGGTCAGTTTCGGCTTACGGCCTGGCTATTGAAAGGTCGCGGCTGAGGCGTAAGGGTTACCCGGAAGATATTATTACTACCATGTTACATGCGCGTAAGCGATCAAGATCAACAGCGTATGCGAGAGTTTGGAGAACGTTTGTTTCCTGGTGTAGCGCGGCTGGAGTTTCTCCTCAATCAGCTCCCCTGACTTCCATTTTGGCTTTTCTGCAAGGGGATGGACAAAGAGTTGTCCCTTAACACTCTGAAGGTGCAGGTTGCGGCTTTAGCCTGTTTTAGGGGTCGCTTGGGGAAGCATTCTTTGGCCTCTCATCCAGACGTGATGCGTTTTTTGAAGGGAGTTGGTCAGTTAAGGCCGCCTTGAGCTCCGCTAGTTCCGGCATGGAATTTGAACTTGGTTCTGCGGGCATTACAACGGTCTCCGTTTGAGCCTCTCAAAAAGTTGTCCTTGAAGGACCTCACGTTGAAGACAGTCTTTCTTGTAGCCATGGCTTCGGCTAGAAGGATTTCGGAGATACAGGTGCTCTCATGCAGGGATCCCTTTCTTTGTTTTTCGGAGGCGGGGATGTCGGTTCGGACAGTTCCATCTTTTTTGCCTAAAGTGTTTACGCATTTTCATCTTAGCCAAGAGGTGGTCTTACCGTCGTTCAAGCGGGAAGATTACCTGGAGGACTTTCGGGCTCTACATTGTTTGGATGTTCGGAGAGCGTTGTACGCTTATCTGGAGGCAACCAATTCATTTCGGAGGTCAGATCATCTTTTCGTTTTGTTTGCGGGAGAAAAGAAGGGATGGATGGCCTCTAAGGCGACCATTGCTAGGTGGCTTAAGGAAATTATTTCCTCGGCTTATTTTTTGATGGGGAAGTCTTCTCCGCTAAGCATAAAAGCATATTTCACAAGAGCTCAGGTGGCGTCGTGGGCGGAATCTCGTCTGGTGCCGTGGGACGATATCTCGAAGGCGGCAACCTGGTCATCGCTACATACATTCTCAAGACATTATCGGATTGATGTGGCAGCGCGTGGAGACGCGGTCTTTGGAGCTTCGGTGTTGTCAGCCGGTGTAGTTCGGTCCCACCCAGGCTGAGGATTGCTTTGGTACATCCCACAAGTCTCTGGATTGATCTGAAGGGATGCTATGGAAGGTAAAATTATTTCTTACCTGATAAATTTTCTTTCCATTAGTCATTCAGATCAATCCAGAGTCCCTCCCTGTAATGTGATCTCGTGGTTTCAGATATATTTCAGCTACTCAGTTAGTTCTGTTCATGTTCTGGTTTTTCGTTGAACGGTTACTAGGTTTTGTAGTTTTCAATTTCCTCTTGATGCTGTTGTTTTTTAGCGGCATGGAGTTTTCTCCAGGATTATGCTGCTCTTCTAGAGGCAGGAGACTGTATCTTGTTGTTTCTACTGCTTTGGTATCATGTATACTGAAGTTAGGAAGGCTGCACATGCCCTCTAGAGGGAAACTTCAGAGTTCTCTCTATCTAACCTGCTGGAGGAGGGGCATAACCCACAAGTCTCTGGATTGATCTGAAGGACTAATGGAAAGAAAATTATCAGGTAAGAAATAATTTTACCTTGCTGCTCCGCATGATACCCTGTCATCAGAAGCAGTCCAGGAAAATTTTTAAAAAATCAGCGACTTCACTTACATTTAATAAAATTGAAGAAGTCAGTGTCTTCACTGGCAGTCAAAGATGACGGACTGCCTGGCACCTGAAGTAAAAGTAATGATGTAAATACATCAGTAATATTGGTCAATAACTTTATCACTTTACTTTACCAGGTGTTTATATTCTGCTTACACCTTGAGAGGTTCAGAGCGGATTACAGAGTAAAGAGATCAACAGTAATTACATTTGTATATCAGTTTCATAGCAGACTGTAGAGCGAGTTAGGGGTCAGAAAGTCACTGGGGCTTCGGTTACATAGTATGGTAGATGAACAACGTTATCTGGTGGGAAATGCATTAAATTGCCTAATACAAAAGGAACAGGCACAGAAACACAGTTTTATGAAGAGTTTGGCAGTACGTATTTCTTGAATAAAACAGATTTTAAGGCTTTGCGGAATTGGGTATAGCAGTTGATGTTGAGCATTGGTGTCGGTAGGTAGTCCCAGAATTTAGTGGCTTGGTATGAGAATAGGCTTGAGAAAAGTTTCTTGAGGCAAAAATCTTTGTTGGATAGTTTAAGAGAATTTCTTGTCCCATAGCCTGAGTGTAGATTGTGATTTGAGAAAAAAAAATATATATATATACACAATTATTTATTTATTTAAAGTTTTCAAATTAATTCCAAGACAAATACCTTGTACAGAAACAAAGAAATAACAAATACAGTTGATAATTAAACCAACAAGCAAAATCCTTAAATATAAAGTCCTTGACACTGTGGGGGAGAAGATCAACAGAAATTAAGAAAAGAAATTAGCACATGTAGTAACTAAATGAACATGAAAACTAATGGCTACTTAGAACTCCAATTATTCATTGATCTAAATGGCTTACATTGCAGCCTTATAACACATCGATTACTGATAAAAGCAGTTAACTGTACAGGATTAAAGAATACATATTTAACTGACTGGTACTTAATTATACATTTACAAGGGTATTTGAGGGATAGAGCGCTCTAGTTTGATGAACTCCATTTTCAGTAGAAGAAAACTTTCTTCTTCTCTGGGTCTCTTCACACAAATCAGGAGAAATCCTGATTTGTAAACCCAGAAAAGAAGTATCTCGCTTTTTAAAGAACATGCATAGTAACCAGTCACGATCAGAAACCAACATCAAGATAATACCAATGTGTCCAAAGTTACTGCTTCAGTTCCAGATGCCTCCAGTATTTCAGAAATATTCAAGACATTGACCTCAGGGGCCTGTGCACCCTGAGACATCAACAACTCTTTCTTATTTGTGGGCAAATAGTAAAAGGAAGTAAAACTTCCTTCAAATATATTTTAAACATGACTCTTGGTGATATTAGAGGCAACTCAGGAAAATGTATTACCCATAAATTACAGGATCGAGTATAATTTTTCTAAATGTTCAGTTTTCCTCTTAATAATGTTGTTTTTAGGAATGATAAAAGCATTGGTTGCTTGAAACATTTTAATTTGAGCAGAATTCTCATCACTCAGTTATTCAGTTTGCTTAATTTGTGTTTATAATGCAGTCAACAAAGAGGACTTTGCTTGAATATTAAGATTAACAGTCAATATTTGTGCTGAAAGGGCCTTACTCATTTCTGCCACAGCAGTCCAGATAGTCTCTAAAGAAAATATAGGGGGCCTCTGAGGTGAAAACTCAGGAAGTTGGTCTACCCTTGGCCCGCTTCCATCTACAGCAGCAGCTGCAACTTCACTCGATACAGCTCATGGCATCTGTTGACCCAGATACTGCTTCTGGCATCTGTTGACCCGGAGGAGCTGAAGTTTCCTCCTGCAACGCTGAATCCATCCCTCCATGGATTGGAACAAATGACGTCTTGCATCAAGCTCCAATCTCTGGGTCCAGCAACTCATCGAGAGGCGGTTGTAGCGGGGGCATCCATAGATCTGGATTCACTGAAATGTCAGTCCTGAGGTCTGGTGACACACTGGGAAATCACTGACTGCAAGTGAAGATGGAGTTTGGCACTGATGGAGAAAACTATCCATAGGACCACAAATGATGAAGTAGCTTGGGCTGCAGTTCAGAGGGATAAACCCTCAGCCTTCCTTTTTTCTTCACCTTAGTGGAACAGAGCACAACTAAGCAGCGGTTGCCATCTTGGCTTCTCCCAAGAATCAAGTTTAAAGACAATTCTGGCCTCTACAGGCAGCCAGTGTAGCTGAGCATAATAGATTAGAGACCCTGCCAAAATTTTTCAGGCCATAGATAAGTCTTATGGCTGTGTTATGTGTTGTCTGTAGTTTGTGTAACAGGTTTTTAGGGCAGTTTAAGTAGATTATATTGCAATAACTTAGCTTAGTTAGAATCAGAGCCTTGATTGTCCTATTCACCTGTGTTTCCCAGGTTAACTTTTTGGTCTATTGTAATGCCCAGGATTTTAGGGAGGGTTCTAGTTTGTAGGGTAAATCATTCACCATGAATGAGTTGTTTTGTTTAATAGTTGTGTTTTGGCCTGCCATGAGGAATTTTTTTTTTTTCACAGTTTAGTTTTAATTGGTTTTTGGACATCCAGACTGTAATTAGAGTGATGCATTCCTCTATGCATTGTTTTATTGAGTGATTGTCATCATTGGTTGAAATTAAATGTACTGAAATAAATAAAATAAATAAATTAGTATGGTGACGTCGTTCGCAAATATTAAAACTCAGAAACCCACTGCTTTGAGGACATTCCTCAAGGAGGCCATAAGAACACTGAATAGAACTGGAGGGAGTGGTGAACTCTGAGGGGGACTCCACTACCTGCAGACCATCTTTCAGAGTATTTTCCATTCATTTTAACCAGATAAGATCTGTTTGTCAGGAAGCTGCAGAACCAATTTATTAAATGGCCTGCTATGCCAATGTTGTTTAGGATTGTTAGTAGTAACCCGTGCTCCACTACATCGAAAGCACTGTAAAGGCCAAACTCAATGATGAGTGCTTTCTTCCGCTGGGCTCAAAAGGTATTTGTGTCATCTATCAGAGCATGTAAAGTGGTCTTGGTGCTGAAATTGGCGTGGAATCCTAATTGTGAATGGTGTAGTATATCAAATCTATCCAGATATTCAGTTAGCTGTATGGTGACGATTCTTTCCATTAGCTTTATCAGTAACAGTATGGATTACAGGTCAGTAGTTGCTCACATTGGCTCAGGATACTTGTTTGTTTAAACATCAGCATTAAAAATGTTAAATAATAGTGCACCATTCAATGGTTTCTAGGTTTCTCCATGCAGAGCTCAAATATGTAGTATTGTTCACTAAGAGTTATCTGAAAAATTATGTCTCCCCCATAAGTGCCAGGGATCATAACTGATTAAATGTATGCTTCTTCTCTAGACAATAAGGAACCTTGGGGGACATAAGAGATTGAGTATTGATCTGACTTTTGTGTTCTGAAGGACATAGTTTGATGTGATGAATAGTCCATCCTACATAAGTCATATCACACAGGCAGTCATTAATGCAAATCACAAAGTTACATTCAAAAGTTGTTCTAGTTCTCAAATGATATGTTTTACGTAGTGCTTTTTTTGTGCCGTTACGCAACGGTACGGCGTACCGGCACCTTTTTTTTTGCCCCCCCTGGCGAGTCCTGCATTTCCTCTCAGTCCCCTACTTACTTTTTTTTTTAAAGACTCAGCAGCGCGGACGGTGCAGGCAGCGACTTAAAGAGGCTGTCAGCGTCTGAGCTTCCCTCTGCGAGTTCCACCTATGTTGTTTCAACTTCCTGTTTCCGCATAGGCGGGACTCGCAGAGGAAAGTTCCGATGCTGACAGCCTCTTTCAATCGCTGCCTGCACCATTCGTGCTGCTGAGTCCGACGCTGGCAGGCAGTGGAGAAGGAGGACGGGCTGGGAGTAGGATGGGTTGGAAGAAGAATCGCTGGACATGGGAGAGAGGAGAATCGCTGGGCATGGATGGGAGGGCAGGGAAGAGAGAATTGCTGGACATGGATGGGAGGGCAGGGGAGAGAGGAGAATCGCTGGGCATGGAAAAGAGGAGAATTGCTGGACATGGATGGGAGGGGAGGGGAGGGCAGGGGAGAGATGAGAATTGCTGGACATGGATGGAGAGGATAACAGGCGATAGCGTAGAATTGCTGGACATGGATGGATGGAGGGGTTGGCGGGAAGAGAGGAGAAATGCTGGACTTGGTGGAGGAGAGGGGAGAGAGAATTATTGCTTTATATGGATACAGGGGAGGGAAGAGAGGAGAAATGCTGGACATGGATGGAGGGAAGGAGAGAGGAGAAGTGCTGGACATGGATGGAGGGATGGAAAGAAAAAAGAAGATGCACATGAATGGAGATGAGGGAAAGAGAAGAAAGGAGAAAAACTGCACATGGATGGAGAAACTAGGCAAAAGCTGGATCCACGTTATACCTCCTCCAGTCAATTCCATGGAGGAGGACCCAGCTTTTACTTATGGATGTATGGCAAGAAATGAAGAAGAAAGGAGGAAAGTAAAGAAATAAATGGAAAGGAAGCTCTAGAAACGGAGTTAAGGGAACAGATAGAGAGCAGCAGAATCAGAGACTGGGATGGATAGAAAAACAAAGTCACCAGACAAGGGTAGAAAAAATCATTTTATTTTCATTTTAGTGTTTGAAATATGTCCAGTTTGAGAATTTACATCTGCTGTCTTGAATTTACATCTGCTGTCTTATTTTGCACTGGGTATACTGGAGCTGTAACAGCTTACAGAAATTATTTCTGATGAAAAAAATGACATTATTTTTTTCTCCTATACTAGTATAATATTTTCAATGATGTCTGTTTATTTGCGCCATAGCTGGTATTAGGGGTGTGGCTAATGTAGGTGTGGCTATCATAGGGGTGGGGCCATATGTGGTGACCCCGCCCATAATGAGTACCGGCACCTTTTTTTCTACAAAAAAAGCACTGGTTTTATGTGTCATGAGATTCTCCCATTTCTAGCAATTCAATGAAAGAAAACAGAAGGAAAAATGTCCGCATGATTTTGTTCCCTATTGGTGGAACCAGTGTATCTCTTTCAGACTGAAAACAAGAGTGTACCACTAAATCCGTTAAGTTTTTTCCTCGAGAAAAAACTACACATTGACACACTTGAAAAATAGAATGTAAAGACAAAGCATGCCAATGTTGGTAAGTAGATTTTGCTAAATCAGATGCCAGTATAGTGTGTGAGAACACATACTTGCTTATTCAGTGGTTCCCTCGGGCAATCCTGAAGTAAAAGTGTGGAGTTAGCATATTTATTTATTTATTTAGGTCATTTATACCCCGCCTTTTGCCGCAGTGTTGCAGCCCCAAAGTGAACTAGTAAAATAAATACAGTTACAATAAAATAGTTAGATTCTGTATATGGCGCTGAAAGTTAGGTATATAGCAAAACAGCGAAGATAACTCAAAAGGAAATGGGCAACGCTCCAGATGAAAAAAACTGTTTAAGGATGTCGTCCATTTGCTTTTGAGTCATCTTCGCTGTTTTGCTATATACAGTATACTCTTGCAGAAATTTGTTTCTTCTGTGTTTACAACGAAAGTTAGGTGCTAGGAAGATCCATGCAGAGCCTTTATTCTATAAAGGATTCCCAACTTTTATAGAATACTATAATGCTAGTATTATATAAAAGTTGGACGCCCTTTATAGAATACTAGCATTGCATACAGGTTGCCTAACTTTGGGTGCCAGACTTATGCCTAAGTCCATTGCCCAAAGTCAGGTGCAGATAGGCATTATTCTATAACATGGCACCTAACTTTTGGGAACACCCATGCCCCGCCTATGCGCCTCCCATGGCCACAACTCCATTCGGGTTGCACATGGGCATCATGTTATAGAATAGCTTGCAGAGGAGATCCTCGTGCAACTCTTAATTAAGTGATTGTTAACACCAATTAAGTGCTTAATTGGTTCTTGTTATCACCCATTAATCAATTGAGTTGCACACAGATCCAAGATCCCCGTGCAAATGCTGGTGCCCAACTTTGGGTGACCTATAGAATCTGGGGGATAGAGCGCTTAAAAAAGCTTTTCATATCACTCTATACAGAAACCACATTTCTTGAACTGTTCGCTCAACATATGCACTTGGTGCTTATACTCGACATGCTCTCAAAAATTGTTCAATAGGAGGAGGAAGTGACGTCACTGAAGCAGATGGCTGCCTAGCGTTCTAGCTCCCGTTCCTCGATACATATAAAAGCTATAAAAAGCCATCACCAACCTTTTTGGAACTTTTTGCAGTGTTCCCCGCTGCTCTTCATCGATAACAGAATGAGCAAAGCGTCTTCGGCGCGAGCTAAAGAGCAGGAGAAGTCAGCTGGCGGCGGACCGGCTAAAACCGCGAAGCGCCACGAGGTAATGGCGCCGGTCTCTCCTTCTGACTCTGATTCGGCGCTCTCACTAGCAGAATCGCGGAAACCGCATATCAAAAAAGGGATCTCAGGCGAACTTCGTCAGATTTTGAGCGGTATACAATCGGATATAAATAAATCGAAGGATGAGATTTTGGACAGAATGGAGTCGCTGAGCTCAGACCTCCGTGAACTGGGGAGCAGAGTTGAGGAGGTAGAATCTAAGCTGGAAGAGCACTCGGAGTCTATACAAACATTTGAGACTAATCTCCAAACCCTAGACCAAAAATATGTAGATCTAACCTATAAACTGGATGATCTTGAAAATAGGGGACGGAGAAACAACCTTAGATTCCGCGGAGTCCTGGAGGGCGGAGAGACAGAGAATGTTATTCAAATTGTACAGACACTGTGCGCCAGTTTGCTGGGGGCAGATGGAGCAGGGGTAAAGATTGAGATCGACAGAGCACACAGATCCCTGGGCCAGCGGCAGGAAAATAGAACACGGGACATTATCACCCGGTTTCATAGGTATGAAACAAAGGAACAATTGCTCAACTGCGCCAGGAAAAAGCCCAACTTGGATTATGGCGGGACCCGTATATCTGTTTATCAAGACCTATCCCAGTTTACCTTGCAACAAAGACGTTTGATGAAGCCAGCTCTGGACATTTTGGCCAAAGAACAGATTGCCTATAGATGGGGCTTCCCTTTTTCCCTGATTTACTCACTTCAGGGTGTCAAGATGAGAGCTACATCGCTGACAGAGGCATGGAACTCCCTGCACGGGGCAGGCCTGGTACAGACAACCAAACCTCCAGGCGCTCTGGCCCCAGCCACGAAGACAAAGCTTCAAAAGTGGCAGAGGATTCCTGCCACTCCTAAAAGGAATATTCCAAAAAGAAAAGTGGCTGTGGAAGAAACTTGAACTTGGCCAGAAGAAAACTAGCCGAAACTGTTTTCCGGGTTGGTAATGTTGTAGAGAGTTAGGTAAAATACTCTCTGTTTCAAGTTTGACAATACAATGTACTCAGTTTATTATTGCTATTCTATGCATACTCGAACCTTAACTTTAAAGCCCATAGAGTATATAATAATCATGGCTGTGAGGTATAATGTGTATAAAGCTGCATAGTTATGAGAAACTAAGACGAGGGGGAATGTAAGGTGATGGAAAATGGGCAGGATCCAATCAAACATGCGGGCGTTTACGAATGCTCGAGCTGTGCCCGTGCCATTGGTGATGACATAGGATATCGGGGGGGGGAGGGGGGGGCTGGGGTGCCTGGATGCAGGTGTGTTATTTCCTCATTTCCCACTATTGGGACTTGATCCCTCTAGTCGGTGTTAAACAGGAGGGGATGGGGTGGGTATGGGTAGGGGGAGGGTCATTAAAAGGGGGGGGGGAGGGTTAGGATAGGAAGGGAGCACAATTGGTACTGGATAGCACAAAAACATGAAGTGGAGGGTTCCCACTTGGTGGGGGGTAGAACAGCTGGTGTAACACCACAGGTATGAATACAGATTTAAAAATCTTATCATATAATGTCAAGGGGCTGAATATGCCTCAGAAAAGGCAGAAGTTCTTCAAAGAGATGCAGTTGCTTAGGCCGCATATTATACTATTGCAGGAGACTCATCTCCGCAGGGCACATGAGAGACTGTTAGCTCATCCAGAATACCCAAGCGTCTTCTTTGCCTCCTCTGCCGACGATTCCAGAAAACGTGGGGTGGCAGTTCTGTTTCACAAAACAATCTCGGCCCAAATAAAGAAAATCAGACGGGATCCGGGAGGGCGTTTTTTGCTTCTGCAAATTGTCCTGGGTCAGGTAGATCTCACACTTGCCTCTATTTATGCCCCTAATGAGCACCAGGGAACTTTTTACACTAAGGTGAAAAACATACTCGCTACGTTCACTAGGGGTTCCCTGATTATGGGGGGTGACTTTAATGAAGTTATGGATCCTGGGGTGGACAGATCTGGGAGACCACCACAACCGACATCTAGGGATTCACTGGCTTTGGGTTCCTTGGTCTACTCATTAGGTACCCTGGATGTTTGGAGACTGAGTCATATGACAACCAGGGACTATACCTTTTTCTCCCCTGTACATAAGTCATACTCTCGAATCGACTACATTTTCCTGGACGTCACACTAGCAGAGAGGGGCCCGAGAGCAGAAATTGGCAGTATAACAATCTCAGATCATGCCCCAGTATGGGTGGTTTTACCGACTATCAAAGCAGAGGTTAAAGACCAAAGATGGACACTTAACACAGACCTATTACTGGAGGAGGAAGTGGTGGAGGGGTGTAGGAAGGTCCTGAAAGAGTATCTGGAGTTAAATATGGAATCTGGCCCCCCCCTCAGTGTGGTGTGGGATGCAATGAAGGCAGTCTCAAGAGGTCACTTTATACAGATAGCTAGGGTGCGTAGGATCCAGCTGGCGCAGTGCTTGGAAAAGATAAGGAAACTGGAGGCACAACACAAGTTGGGAGGTTCCCAGGCTGTTTTGGAAGAGTTGCGCGGGCAGAGGCTCCAGCTGGATTCTATTTATTCAGAACAGCTAAGTTGGTTACAATCCAGAAACAAAGTTCGATCTTATGAATTCACTAACAAGGCAGGTCGACTCCTGGCCATAAAGCTGCGTAGGCAAAGAGTAGACCGAACGGTCCCTCACATAAGGGGCTCGAAGGGGGAGTTGCTTAACACGTCTGAGGCCATAAGGAGGCGCTTTAGTGAATTCTATCAGAAACTCTATGCGCAGGAGAACAATCCACCTGAAAATGCTATTTCGGAATATTTGGCAGAGAGTCAATTGACTTCTTTAACTAGTCAGCAAAGAACAGCTTTAGATGCACCGGTCACCCCAGTTGAGGTACAAAAAGCCATCCAACACTTACCATCCTGCAAGTCACCAGGTTTGGATGGATTCCCCAATGAATTTTACAAGAAATATAGCATTGAATTGTCCCCACTGCTAGCCGATTTATTTAACTTGATAGGGAAGGGAGAGTCTCTGCCCGCTACCATGTTGGAAGCGTGGATTGCGGTATTGCCCAAACCAAATAAAGATCATAATGATTGTGGATCCTTTCGCCCTATATCTGTCTTAAATGCTGATGTCAAGATCCTAGCTAAAGTCCTGGCCAATCGGCTGGCTCCCTTGCTCCCAGCGGTTATCCATCCTGACCAGGTGGGATTTGTCCCATATAGAAAAGCTACTGATAATACTAGGAGAGTGGTCGATTTAATATATCTGGCTAAGAAAATGAAGAGACCTCTATGCCTCCTTAGCTTGGATGCCGAAAAGGCTTTCGATCGGGTGCATTGGCCATTCATGTATAGGGTGATGGAGACCTTTGGAATAGGACCACAGTTTTGTAAATGGATACAAGCATTCTATAGCTCCCCTAAAGCTTGTATTCGGGTGAACGGGGGTAACTCGGGGATGATACCCTTGCATAGAGGCACTAGACAGGGTTGCCCTTTGTCCCCCCTATTATTTGCTATGGTTATGGAACCATTTGCAACCCGGCTGAGAAATAATCCAAGCATATCAGGACTAACTATGGGTGGGAGAACTCATAAACTAGCCCTTTTCGCGGACGATGTCCTGTTATTTGTTACGAACCCCCTGTCCACTTTCCCTGGGCTTCTGCGGGAGATAGAGGAATACTCGATCATGTCGGGATTTAAAGTTAATATGTCCAAGTCTGAGGTTTTGAACATAACCCTCCCGACGGAGCTCAGGGACTCACTGAGGACCTCCTATGCATTTAGATGGGCAGATAAGAGCATTCGTTACCTGGGGGTTAACTTGACAGCAGACCTCCCGGATCTCTTCTCGGCCAACTATAAAGGTTTGGCAGAGGCTCTCATAGAAGACCTGGGTAAATGGGGTGACATTACCCTTTCGTGGTTTGGTCGAATAGCAGCAATAAAGATGAACGTTTTGCCACGCCTATTATATTTATTTCAGGCTCTCCCAATCAATATGCCACGAAGATTCTTATCATCTTTACAGGACCGTATAATGCGTTTTATTTGGGCAGGGAAGCGTCCACGTATGGCACGCACGGTTCTGTATCAAGGCAGGGAGAGGGGAGGGCTGGGTGTACCCAATTTGGCCTGGTACTACAGAGCAGTTCAGGCACGAGCAGCAGTGGAATGGTTCCAAGACTACCCAGACAGGCAGTGGGTACAACTTGAACAATACACCCTGGGCGATAGGTCACTGGGGGCCCTCATGTGGATTCCGGGTTCATTTAGATCTCTGGAGACAGGACTATGCCCATCAATATACGTCACCCTTTCCAATTGGGATAGTATGTTCTTAAATCGCCGCACAACGCTATCCCGTCTATCCCCCATAGCCTACAACCCATTGTTTTATCCTGGAACGACAAAAGGAGTATTCACAAAATGGTTCACTGGGGGCCTACGAACGTGGGGTCAGCTATTCGATGGAGAGAAACTGTTGTCCTACCCTGCAGCTCTTGAAAGATTCCCGATAGTGGGGTCTGATAGATACTCATACCTTCAACTGGCATCCTTTCTTAAGACAAGCGCAGTTCGGGAGGTCATGGCCAGGGAACAAACTGCGCTGGAGCTTATTTGTGATGGCCCACCCACTACGGCTGGGGTGATCTCTCGCCTCTACCGCATTATTAATAGATATTCCCCGAGCTACACGCTCCACAGGAAGAGTTGGCAGAGGGAGCTGGGTATGGTAATTGAGGAGGCAACATGGGAGAGGATGGAACGGGCAGTTACGAGGGTATCGTCTCATGTGCCCTTTAGGGAAAATGCTGTGAAGCTATTGTACCGTTGGTACTTGACGCCTGAACGTCTACAGCATATCTATCCCACATTGTCAGGGCTGTGCTGGAGGGGTTGCGGAGTAAGGGGCACAGCTGGTCATATCTGGTGGACCTGTAAGAAGGTCAGGGCCTATTGGAGATCGATTCATAGCAGGCTACAACGGTGGACGGGCAGCCCATTGCCATGGAGCCCAACTTTCTTTCTATTTCTTGGGGGGGCGGTGAGTCTTCCCAGTGCTCAGCATAAATTTGTGGGACAAGCCATAATCGCCGCAAGAGTAATAATTGCCGCGTACTGGAAGCGGCCGGTGACCCCGCCTATCACTAGATGGGTCCAGAAATTGAGATACACCTGTGAAATGGAAAGGCTTCTAGCAGAGAGGCGTAACCAACTAGACAGATGGCACCAGATCTGGGACTCTTTTCTTCTTCATGTATAACTTGACCAAAATTCTTTGTTAAGGTTGTGCTGGAAGGGTGGGAGGGATGGGGAGGGAGGGTGGGAAGGGTATACCTGTGTTAAGAGAGGTTAAGAGGAAGGGACTAGTAACATAAATGAAAACACTGGAAAAGTGAAGTTTTGAAATCACAAGTCTGATTACTTTATTTGCTATTTCAACATAACAAGAATATTGTACTCTTGTCTTTGTCTCCTTTTGATATACAAAGAAATTGTTGTTGTGTTCTATGTTGCATAACCGTGAATAGTTGAGATCATTCTGGCTTACTTAAAAGGCTTGTAACACGATTTGCATAATGTATTATGTACCAGACGTTTTGTAACATTTATCAATAAAGACTTCTAAAAATTAAAAAAAAAAAAAAATTGTTCAATAGGAAGAGCTGTCCATATTCGTTGTGGATGATAACTGTCAAAATGGAGATAATTGTTCTTCTGCATAGATTTTTTGAACACTGCGGTTTCTTCCATTCCATTTAGACCTGGTTCAGGTGTCCCTCAAGGGTCTAGTCTCTCATCGACCCTCTTCAGCAACTTCCTGGCCCCTCTTCTTACATTAGCCCAGACCCTTGAACTAGCAACTTGTCTACGCGGATGATATTCAAATACTCTGCACACTAGATGCTTGCATTATTACAGAAATTTTCATGTTGAATCATAAACTCACCAAGATTACCAATTGGCTTCATGACCACAAACTTGTCTTAAATTCTACAAAATCTAAGCTTGTCCTATTTTCTGGTAAGATAGGTACACCCATCCTCCTTTCAGATATTCCAGTCCCCCAGACTGTCACAGTTCATGTCTTAGGCGTCCTACTCAAGTCCAATTTCTCTTTCAAGTCCCAAATTTCCAGTGTAGTCCAATCCAGTTTCTACATTCTTTACCCAATTTGATCTGTCCACTCCCTGATCCCTCCCTTCACTTTTCAATATCCTTGTCCACTCATTGGTCATTATTCAATTAGATTATTACAACTCGTATGAAGAACTCAGAGTCAAAGCGTTTAGACGTCTTCAAATCATCCAGAACACTGCAATTCACCTGATCTCCAACATTAAGAAGTACAACTATATTACTTCATGTCTCGAAGATGTGCACTGGCTACCAGTCAGCTACTACATAACTTAAAAACTTCTGTTATTAGTCTTCAAGATAATAGCTTCTGGAGAACTGTCATACCTCTCATGTCATTTTATTCCATACAGCTCTTCTAGAATACTCAGATCTGCCAGTAAAATCAGCTTATAGTCCCTAGTTATCATATGGTAATTCACGAATACTGTGGATGGAACAAAAAGTGGAGCACACAAACCACTGATGGAACCAAAGAGGACTTTGTTGTCAGCGTCAAATATAATGTAAAGAGAAACCCGACACAGCTGTGTTTTGGCACACTCTGTGCCTGTATCATGAGTCAAAACAAGTCTATAAAATCAGGACAGTGTGCATACTCATTAATAATTCATGAAGAATCTAGTTAAGGTGGAACTTTAATAGTGTGTCAAAATATAATCAATAGAGACACAGTGAGTACCACTAAACCATTTGAAATCAATGTGGGGAACATGAAAAGAATGAAAACGTGATGGTGGAACTGACAACTCTCGTTACCTAAGTTCAAATCTGATCTTAAAACATTTATTTGCCGATGCTTTCCTTTAGTTTCACTGATGCTTTTTAGGACACCTGGCCTGGGGCAGGCACTGATCTCTGCAGAGCACACCTTTCCTTTTCTGTCATCCCACCTGCTGTTCTATCATTACTAGCCGTTAAGCCCGTTAAAACGGGCGAGATTTCCAGCTACCCTCCTCGCCGCCGCTCCCTCCCCCCTCCGTGCCGGGCCCCCTGCACTGACCTGACAGCGCCTCTCACCACATGGAGGTGAGAGGTGCTGTCAGGTCAGTGCAGGGGGCCCGATATGGGGGGGGGGGGGGAGCGGCGGCGGGGTTGGGGGGGAGGGTGGAGGTTGGTGCGCGCGATGTTCGTTTGCAGGCTGCAGCGGCAGCGTCCAACAGTCCGACTCCGTTTCTCTCTCTGTTCCGCCCTCTGACGTCATCACGTCTTGACGCGAGGGCGGGACAGAGAGGGAAGTCTCTAGTGCGCATTTGCAGGTGAGTCGGTCACTTGCCGTTTATATGTTTGATTGTAGTTCTACCCCCTTCCCTTCATCTCTTCTTATATCTCACTTCTAGAAGTAGTCATTTTCATGTAGAACCTCTATCTATGTTTGTGTTAGATTATAAACCACCCTGAAGGCTACCATAGGGCATGGTAGTAAGTTCTGAATAAACTTGGAAAACTTCCAATTGACCATCACTTTTGCAAACCTGAAAATCTAAAAAAGAAATGACCGATGAATCACATGTTATGTTGAACTTTAGATGAGAATCAAAGGTATTCAACCAGTGTACAGATTCCCTGAGGGATCAGTTGGTGTTTGTCCAAATCAAGAAATTGTCATCTATAAATCTAAGCCAAAGCTTGATTGATGAAAGCCAATGAGAAGACTATAAATGGTTGGCAATAAGTGATGCCACATCTGTGCCGTGGATTTGTAGGAAAAAATGTCCATCAAAACAAAAATAATTTTGACATAAACCTAACCATGCAAATGACAACAAAAATGATGTAGTTATACGAGTTGGTTGTGCCCAGTATTCCAACACATACTCCACTTTTTCCATTGCCACCAATTGAGGTATTTTAGTATAGAGGGTTTCTAAGTCCATAGTTACTAACAGACTTGTAGTTTGTAAGCCCAATACAGACAGAGAGGGCACTACAGTATACAAGTAGACAAATCCAAAGAAAAAAGCAACACTGGGCCTTCAGAACTAGGACAACAGGAGTACTTTATTAATCAATGACCCGACACGGGCCGTGTTTCGGCGCTAACAAAGGCGCCTGCTTCAGGGGTCGATATGCTGACGCAATGGCGTGCAGATGACAAAGCACGATTGCCTTGAGCCACTGAGAAAATATCTGCGATCGTTTGCAATGGCGAAAAAAACGCTAATAGCGCTGGCTTCGGCAGAAGCAATTTCTCCTGTGTTCTAATTAATCTTGTGTCGTTGCGCCGGAAAGCGCTGAGAGGCGCTGACTCCGATTGAAGATTGGTTCTCTATAGCAAAAAGGTTAAAAAACCGAAAAAAGGTCTCAAGTACAGAACCTTTCAGTGAAACTATAGGCTTGATTCCCACTGCAGTTCCTTGTGACCTTGGGCATGTCATTTATCCCTCCATTGCCTCAGGTACAAAAGCTTAGATTGTGAGCCCTCTAGGGAAAGAGAAAGTACCTGCTCATAGTGTGTGATTATTCTCCAACTTGAATTTGAAGGTTAAGCGGATTATATATGCCAAAATTAAAAATTAAATCCTGGTGGTTTCTGTGGGTGAGGTAAGCTAGCATACTGTATGGTTTTATTCCCCCACGATTAAGAGTTGGCTTAGTTTTTTTACTAGTATTCTCCCTCTAGACCACTCCTTAAGGCACACCTAGTCCCATCAGGTTTTCAGGGTATCCACAATGAATATGCATAAGATAGATTTGCATGTCCCTTCCTCCTTTGTATGTGTATCTATCTCATGCATATTCATTGTGGATATCCTGCAACATGGGAATAGGTGTGCCTCAAGGACTGGGTTGCGAAGCACTGCTCTTAGACATCCATGCCAGCTTGAATCTGGCAGCGCACATTCATAGGCCCCCTCATCCTGTTAAGGAGACTTTTTCACAAGCACTGTACTAACTATTGCTGGCATCACCAGTTCCTTGCTCTGAGCTGGTGGGAAGAGAGAGGATATTTGAAGGTCTGCTGTTTTTTTGTTGGCTGGCATCTGGTCTTGTATGAAATTTCACGTACTAAAATGGGATCCTATTAGATAAAAGTTTGGAAAACACTACATTATACAGTGTGCGCATTAAATTTCACAGCCTGATTCTAAAAGGTAACTGTATGAGAAACAGCATTTCAAGGGCTGGAGCAGCAAAATTATTAATTGGAATGTATGTAGGAGGAATACTGAAATAGACAAAGACACAATGGGCCTGATATTCAGCAGCTTGCGGGCAGCATGTTTGCTATCAGGTGCCAGCGTTAATTCCAGATTTTCAATACCAGGCCTTTTCTGGCGACCGGCATTGAATATCCATGTTTATTTTAGCCACTAAAAAGTTAACCTGCTTTGTCAATATTCAGCACTAATTGGTTAACATTTTAGCGGTCAAAGATAGGCCTGCTATTAAAGCGGCCTATTTTCATCACTCAACATAGATGGTTTGGCACTGAATACCCACGGTTAGGTGCTTAAATGCTATTTAACCTGCTAGGAGCTGTTCCTGGCTGGTTAAATAGTTTTTAATATCAGGGGAAATCAGGGGCGTAGCCAGACAACAGATTTTGGGTGGGCCTAGGCAAGAATTGGGTGGGCACCAAGTGTTCTTCCCCCCCCCCCCCTCCAAAAAAATCTCAGCTGGTGGGAAAACATGTCTTTCCACCTTGACAGCAGGAATGCACTGAAAACTGAGCATGCGCAGGTGCCGGTGTCATGGAGAGTAGAGTTTTTGTTACCATCGGGGAAATCTTCAGCTGGCGGAGCTTGGGATTCCCACCAGTTACCACTAAACATATGCTACTGTTGGGTGGGCCTGAGCCATAAATGGGTGAGCCCTGGCCCACCCAAGCCCACCTGTGGCTACGCCACTGGGGGAAATAGACTATTTGGACTCATTTTCAAAACAGAAAAACATCTAAAAAGTGGCATAAAACAGCATTTGGACGTTTTTCTCAGTATTTTCAAAACTTATTTCTATACGTTTTTCTATGAAGTCAATCAGAAGTGCGCCCAAATCTCAAGGGGACGTGTTCAGGCCAGGACTTGGGCGTTCTATGTTTTCCAGCCATAATGGAACAAAACCAAACTGTCCAGGACTAAAACTAAGATGTTTTGAGCTAGACCTGTTTTTATAACGAATAAGGCACAAAAAGGTGCCCTAAATAACCAGATGACCCCTGGAGGGATCAGGGGTGACCTCCCCTTATTCCCCCAGTAGTCACTAAACCCCTCCCACCCCCCAAAAATGTGATGAAAAACATGCAATGAAGCTACAAAGTAATACATTTAATACGAATTGGAGAACATATTTCTTTACTCAACGTGTAATTAAACTCTGGAATTCGTTGCCAGAGAATGTGGTAAAGGCGGTTAGCTTAGCGGGATTTAAAAAGGGTCTGGATGGCTTCCTAAAGGAAAAGTCCATAGACCATTATTAAATTGACTTTGGGGAAAATCCACTGCTTATTTCTGGGATAAGCAGCATAAAATGTATTGAGCTTTTTTGGGATCTTGCCAGGTATTTGTGACCTGGATTGGCTGCTGTTGGAAGCAGGATGCTGGTCTTGATGGACCTTTGGTCTGTCCCAGCGTGGCAGTACTTATGTACTTATCTACTTTATAAAGAAATCATTAAAACTTAAACACCGTCATGGCCTCTATAGGGAGCCGGTGAAGTTCCGTGCAAAATCGCAGGAGATTTTGGATTTACCTTACCCTGGTTCTCATTGTGTTGGCATACTAGGCCCCCTGGGCAGTCCTCTGCATGCTGTGGCTTAAAGACAACCCAGCAGAACTTCTAAGAAAGAAGTCTCTGGAAGGCTCTCTGTCTGCTAGAGAAACTACCCGCAGAAGTCCCAACTTACTCCTGCAGCAACTTCTAGGCAACTGCAGCTGCAATCTCTAATTGTAGTCTTGTGGAACTACTACTCGGGGCTGACCTTAGCAGGCAAATCAAGAACTCAAGACTCTAAGGGGGTGATTTTAGAAAAGCTTTTCAATGTCTGAAACATTTTTCATGCACAGAAAAGGGACTTTTCTAAAACCATGCAGTGTATACTTGCATATAGTTATGCTTACTAAATAACATGTATATTTTTGTATGCCTGCCTGCTGTACTCAGACATTCTGGAGGAGGAAGGGTAGGGTTGGAATATACATGTACACATGTACACTTTAAGGAGGATTTTAGAAATCAGAATTAAAATGTTCAGGTTGGGATGACTTAGGTTCCACTAGCATTTTAGAACAGGATTTGCTGATGTAGAGCCTCTTCTAAAATACACCCAGTAATGCATTAGTTATAGATGGCAAGAACATTAATTTTGCAAGCATCAACATGTAAAATATCAACTGAGGCAATATACCAGCCATTTTAGAAACATAAAAGTATGTGGTTTCTGACGTCACAGAGCTTGCTATCCTTTGCCAGAAAAGAGGAACAGAAAACACAGGGGTTTTAAAGAGGTGACCAACCCTAATCCCTCCAGTGGAGCATTGCACAGAACGAGCAATTTTGTTTAATCTAGACATCCCCAACAGTAGATGTAAATCCTAACATTGATGTCAGCAGACAGAAATGTGCATTCACCCTCTGAAATGGGGAATGCATGTGCATGTTTTGCCCCATCCTAGTCCCATCCAAAACACGCCTATACCAAGCCCCCTTGCCACATGCCTGTCTTCCGAGTTTTGGACGTGTATATGATGGCTTTCTAAAATCAGGATTTAGACATGTATGCAATTTCCACTTCTAATTGCTAGTTTATGCATATCCAAAACGTGAATAGGGCTTCTAAAATGACCACTGTCATAACATACACACATGTGCATGTAGAGTACATGCATACATTTGCACCTGTCTTGGAGCGAGTGTAAATGTGTACATGTTTGCATATGTATGTTTATTTTATAAAGGCATATAGGGCTTTTCTAAATTTGATGGTCCAGCATAAACTATAGGAATGTTGTGGTTTTGTTTGAATTGATCACCTGTTGGCTGCAATTAACGTATTTGTATTGTGACTGCCTTTATAAAATATGTTTAAAAAAATCCTCATCCTATAACTTTAGATCCTAAATTTAAGGGCCGTTTGAGTGCTAAAATACACAGGTAAGCGTATAGTTACACATACAAGTGCTATATGCACATTCATGGCTATTCTATTAATAAAATGCACAATTTCCTTTGCATGTAAATGAAAGGGGGTATTCATAAGGGAGGAGCATGTGTAGGGGGCATGGACAGGACCAACATTTACACATTTAACTTACAAAATACTGTAAGTTACATGCTGAAGTGCCACATTTAGGTGTGTGCATTTATACTGGCTGTTGACATACTGTAAGTGGGCACACCTAAATGTAGGTGCATAAATGCCAACTAATATTCTGTAATGCAATCTTGGCACTAGATGCACTTAGGGAATAGAAATCCCCGGGAGACATATGTGTTAGGCGGGGAGAGTCTGATAGGAACGGATAGGGAGAGGGATCTTGGGGTGATAGTATCTGAGGGCTCTGTCCTCTCCTGGTTCTCCTCCTGTCTCTCCCACCGAACCTTCAGAGTACACTCTCATGGATCTTCCTCCACCCCCATGCCGTTCTCTGTTGGAGTTCCCCAGGGATCTGTCCTTGGACCCCTTCTTTTTTCAATCTACACCTCTTCCCTTGGCTCACTGATCTCATCTCATTGTTTCCAGTATCATCTTTACGCTGACGACACCCAGCTGTATCTCTCCACACCAGACATCACTGCGGAAACCCAGGCCAAGGTATCGGCCTGCTTATCCGACATTGCTGCATGGATGTCCAACCGCCACCTGAAACTGAACATGGCCAAGACCGAGCTTATCGTCTTTCCACCTAAACCTACTTCTCCTCTTCCTCCGCTCTCAATCTCAGTTGATAACACCCTTATCCTCCCCGTCTCATCGCCCGCAACCTTGGAGTCATCTTTGACTCCTCCCTCTCCTTCTCTGCGCATATCCAGCAGGCAGCCAAGACCTGTCGCTTCTTTCTCTATAACATCAGCAAAATTCGCCCTTTCCTCTCTGAGCACACCACCCGAACTCTCATCCACGCTCTCATTACCTCTCGTCTTGACTACTGCAACCTACTCCTCACTGGCCTCCCACTTAACCATCTATCCCCCCTTCAATCCGTTCAGAACTCTGCTGCACGTCTTATATTCCGCCTGAACCGATATACTCATATCGCCCCTCTCCTCAGGTCACTTCACTGGCTTCCGATCAGATACCGCATACAGTTCAAGCTTCTCCTTCTTACCTACAAATGCACTCGGTCTGCAGCCCCTCATTACCTCTCTACCCTCATCTCCCCTCCGCTCACAGGACAAATCCCTCCTCTCAGTACTCTTCTCCACCACCGCCAACTCCAGGCTCCGCCCATTCTGCCTCGCCTCACCCTATTCTTGGAATAAACTTCCTGAGCCCTTACGCTAAGCCCCCTCCCTACCCATCTTCAAATCCTTACTCAAAGCCCACCTCTTCAATGTTGCTTTCGGCACCTAACCTTTATACCTTTCAGGAAATCTAGACTGCCCCAATCTGACGACCCCTACTTGACTGTTTGTACATTTGTCCTTTCGATTGTAAGCTCTTTGAGCAGGGACTGTCCTTCTATGTTAAATTGTACAGCGCTGCGTAACCCTAGTAGCGCTTTAGAAATGTCAAATAGTAGTAGTAGTAGTAGTAGTAGTGAGGATCTGAAGGCGACGAAACAGTGTGACAAGGCGGTGGCCGTAGCTAGAAGGTTGTTAGGCTGTATAGAGAGAGGTGTGACCAGCAGAAGTTGTTGGTGAGGCCCCACCTAGAGTATTGTGTTCAGTTTTGGAGGCCGTACCTTGCGAAGGATGTAAAAAGAATTGAAGCGGTGCAAAGAAAAGCTATGAGAATGGTAAGAGGTTTGCGTTACAAGACGTATGAGGAGAGACTTGATGACCTGAACATGTATACTCTGGAAGAAAGGAGAAACAGGGGTGATATGATACAGACGTTCAAATATTTGAAAAGTATTAATCCGCAAACGAACCTTTTCCGGAGATGCGAAGGAGGTAGAACGAGAGGACATGAAATGAGATTGAAGGGGGGCAGACTCAAGAAAAATGTCAGGAAGTATTTTTTCACGGAGAGAGTAGTGGATGCTTGGAATACCCTCCCGCGGGACTGGTGGTTGGGAGGTGGGGATAGTGCTGGGCAGACTTATATGGTCTGTGCCAGAACCGGTGGTGGGAAGCGGGGCTGGTGGTTGGGAGGCGGGGATAGTGCTGGGCAGACTTACACGGTCTGTGCCCTGAAAAGGACAGGTACAAATCAAGGTAAGGTATACACAAAAAGGAGCACATATGAGTTTATCTTGTTGGGCAGACTGGATGGACCATGCAGGTCTTTTTCTGCTGTCATCTACTATTTTACTATGTTACTATGTTACTAGATGGTGTTACAGGATTCGCACTCAGAGCACTGCATCTAGGCACCTAACTTAAGATGCCCCATTATAGACTTGCCTCCAAAGTGGGTGTACTATCTCTATATTTTTTTAGATACCCTGTTATAAAATGTCCTTTAAATGTGATTTTAGCTCATACAGAAAAATACCTGTTGCAGAACATAATTACCTTAAATTTTCACAGTATTTTTGCCTTTCCTTTAGACTGCTGTATATATAAATAACTAAACATGGGTAGCTTGAAGAATGCTGAGCTTGAAAAGCTGTCATCTTTCAGTCAGCCAGCCATGTGCATCAGTGTGCTCTATGTTTATTGCAAATGATACAGAAATCAAGGCTATTATTATCTACTTTCAGCTTTAATCAAATAATTCAAATTTGCTTTTTTTTTTCTTTTGCCCAAAAGGCTGTGACGGTACGAGATTCCATGGCCAAATCTTTGTATAGTGCCCTGTTTGACTGGATAGTTTTTCGAATTAACCATGCACTTTTGAACACCAAGGACCTGGAAGAAAACATCAAGGTAAGAATCCCTAAATCATTAGGACAGCTTTCTCCTAGCTTTTTGTGTTGTACGGAACACCTAGCACTCCCTTAACCGTTTATGTTCTTGCTTGTTGATTTATTTAGCCAAGATATGTTCTTTCTTTAAAAGAAATTGGGCCCAATAGTCAAAGGATTCATGCGCCTAACTTTCAGCCCTGTTTACTAAGTTGCGCTAGTGTTTTTAGCGCTTGCTAAAAATTAGCACACGCTAACCGTATAGACACCCATAAGAATATTGCTTGCTTATTTATTTATTTATATCCCACATTGGCCCGAGTAGAACTCAGGTGCAATGTGGCTTAAATTATGGGCATCTACATTGTTAGCACTTGCTAAAAACGCTAGTGCACCTCTAGCGTGGCTTAGTAAACAGGGTCCTTTGAGAGATTTGCTCCTAAACTGGTCTATTTGAAAGTGTACTAGGGCTGAGTGACCAAGTTTGTACTCAAAATTTCATTAAACTCTTAAATTTAGGAGCATAAAAAGTGGGTGGCAGTAGGGGCAACTTTAGCACTTGAAATATAAGTTGGGAACTTAGAACTGGTTTTCCTTACTAAAGGCTCACAAATCTAGGCAAATGAATGGCAGACCTAAATTTATAAGCTCCTAAATTAAGATTAATTTTCAGCTGAAAATTTAGTCTTATAAATTTAGCTAAAAAATTGCACAAACCTAGGCACTCAAATTTAGGAGCTCAGCTTTCTTTGAATATTGAGCTCATAACTCATAACTTTTAAGTTTCTAAATTAAAATGAATTTTCAGCTGAAAGGGGCATCTAAAGTGGGTTTTATTGTGTGGTAGACTGCTAATGTCTTCTACGTAAAAAAAAAAAAACAGCCAGTGAAGTAAAATTCTCATGTTAGGAGTGGTTGTGAACTGGGTGTGAAATGGGCAGCCGGAGGAGGGGTTGGCTATGACAGCACACTAGCTGTCATGATTGCTGATAGTGTGACTGCAGTTACTGCCACCTCAAGAGGAGGCAGTAAGTGCAGCCATGCCACCCATAGACAAAATGGAAGAGAATTGCAGCCCCCTTTGCCTTTTCCTTTATATCATCCTGCCCTTCTGTAAAACAATAATAAATACCAAGAAAAGGGCTTTTCCAAAAACACTATTTTCCTTGATCTTTTTCAGAGCTCAGTGTTCAAATGAAGTTGTAGTGTGTAGTGAAGGGAAGTCTTGCCTCACCAATCTAATGCATTTTTTTGAGGGGGTAAGCAAACATGTGGACAATGGGGAGCCGGTTGATATTGTATATCTGGATTTTCAGAAGGCGTTTGACAAAGTGCCGCACGAAAGACTCCTGAAGAAATTGCAGAGTCATGGAATCGGAGGTAGGGTATTATTATGGATTAAGAACTGGTTGAAAGATAGGAAGCAGAGAGTAGGATTGCGTGGCCAGTATTCTCAGTGGAGGAGGGTAGTTAGTGGGGTCCCGCAGGGGTCTGTGCTGGGTCCGTTGCTTTTTAATGTATTTATAAATGACCTAGAGATGGGAATAACTAGTGAGGTAATTAAATTCGCCGATGACACAAAATTATTCAGGGTCGTCAAGTCGCAGGAGGAATGTGAACGATTACAGGAGGACCTTGCGAGACTGGGAGAATGGGCGTGCAAGTGGCAGATGAAGTTCAATGTTGACAAGTGCAAAGTGATGCATGTGGGTAAGAGGAACCCGAATTATAGCTACGTCTTGCAAGGTTCCGCGTTAGGAGTTACGGATCAAGAAAGGGATCTGGGTGTCGTCGTCGATGATACGCTGAAACCTTCTGCTCAGTGTGCTGCTGCGGCTAGGAAAGCGAATAGAATGTTGGGTGTTATTAGGAAGGGTATGGAGTCCAGGTGTGCGGATGTTATAATGCCGTTGTATCGCTCCATGGTGCGACCGCACCTGGAGTATTGTGTTCAGTACTGGTCTCCGTATCTCAAAAAAGATATAGTAGAATTGGAAAAGGTACAGCGAAGGGCGACGAAAATGATAGTGGGGATGGGACGACTTTCCTATGAAGAGAGGCTGAGAAGGCTAGGGCTTTTTAGCTTGGAGAAGAGACGGCTGAGGGGAGATATGATAGAAGTGTATAAAATAATGAGTGGAATGGATCGGGTGGATGTGAAGCGACTGTTCACGCTATCCAAAAATACTAGGACTAGAGGGCATGAGTTGAAGCTACAGTGTGGTAAATTTAAAACGAATCGGAGAAAAATTTTTCTTCACCCAACGTGTAATTAGACTCTGGAATTCGTTGCCGGAGAACGTGGTACGGGCGGTTAGCTTGACGAGTTTAAAAAGGGGTTAGATAGATTCCTAAAGGACAAGTCCATAGACCGCTATTAAATGGACTTGGAAAAATTCCGCATTTTTAGGTATAACTTGTCTGGAATGTTTTTACGTTTGGGGAGCGTGCCAGGTGCCCTTGACCTGGATTGGCCACTGTCGGTGACAGGATGCTGGGCTAGATGGACCTTTGGTCTTTCCCAGTATGGCACTACTTATGTACTTATGCACTATGTGTGGATTTTCAGCTGCTATACAGATAGTATCTGGCAGGTTGAAAATCTCTCTATCCAGTCCTAAACTATTTCTATAGCGAAGGGTGGTTTGAGGACAGTGCTACAAATTATCTGTATAACAGCCTAACTAAATGGTTAGCAACAGTGACAGCCACTGCATCCCACCTGTGTTCATCACCACTGGCTGTATGTGTAGCACAGGTGTGTAGCCAGAATTAAATTTTTGAGGGGGGCCAAGCATTTTCTCTGCTCACCCCCCGCCCAGCTGCCGTTGCAGCATACCTTTCCTGGCTGGGATGCTCAAGCACTACCAGTTGAAAAGATTTGCTGCTGGAGCCCCCGCTTGTGCTGCCTGAGCAGCAAGGAAGCTGGTGACTGCTCTAGCCTCCAGCGCTGACACTTCCGTGCATGCTCAGCTTAATGAATTGAGCACGTGTGGAAATGCCGGCCTCAGTTGCTGGAACACCCCGCTGACTTTATGCTGCACTGTATAGGCGGGGGCTCCAGCAGTAAATCTCTTCAGTTGGTGGGGCTTGAGCATCACTGCCAGTCATGCAGGTTTGAAGGGGGCCTGAGCCCTCCCCCCTCAGTGGCACCAGCATTTAAATTAGTACAGTGACCCCTGCTACTGAGGATTCCCCCAACTAATTTAAAATGTGTCTTAGAATGGAGGAGTAGACTAATGGTTAGTGCAGTGAGCTGAGAACCTGGGGAACCGGATTCAGTTTACACTCCAGTTCCTCGTAACACTGGGCAAGTCAATTAATCCTTCATTGCCCCAGATACACCCCCCCTCCCCTTAGATTGTGAGCTATCTGGAAACAGAGAAAGTACCTATACATAATGTATATATGTAACCTGCTTTGGTTGTATCACAGAAGGCAAAATATCAAATCCACAAACATATGCGTAATTCTGAGCTGAAAATTAGAAGACTGCTTGCTTAATAGTATTTCTGAATCCAGAGGAATTTTTTGAGTCCAGTGATAGGAGTGGTGTCTACAGAGTTCGTGGCAGGCAGTGGGTTTTTTTTTGTTTGTTTTTTTAAACACTGGCTGCTGTGAGCTTAATTACATCAAGATAATCAATGTTGGTCCATATCCAAGTACTGGTACTAAAACTCTGGGTCTACATTAATGCCTTTCCAGTGGTAGCTCAAGGTGAGTTACATTCAGGTACAGTAGGTATTTCCTTGTCGCCAGAGGGCTTACAAGTTTAAACCTGAGGCAATAAAGGGTTTAAGTGACTTGCTCAGTGCTACAGGGAATGTCTGTGGGATTTAAACCCTGGTCTCTCTGTACCCAGCCTGGTGCTCTAACTACTAGGCTACTCCTCTACTCCTGAAACTGCCAATATTTAGTGCTGGTACTCAGATATCTATCCAGGCAAATCAGGACTGCTATATGTGATCTTAATTGCCCAAATAGTTATCTAGGCCCCAGCACTGAATATTGGTGGTGCCCGAATAACTTCTGGTCTTTCTCTGTTCCGTCCTCGGACCCTCCTAGCTCTAATCAGATAGTGCCTTGTTAGTCACACATGATATTCAATGGCACTATACTGTCAAGTGACATAACTGCCCAGTTAACTTGCTCTGAATATCGACCCCAAGGATTTTATAGAAATATTAAAAACATTTAAAACAGGAAAAATAGTCACTCTTTATCAAGATCTCAAAAAGAGATGGAGCACAAGGCTAGCAAATTTGGAAAGCATGAACAAAAGATACAGCTTGTATTCTCTAAAGGAGACAGTAGTAATAAAAGAGCAAAATGAAATTAATTTATATTGGATAAAGCAAATATATTATGATAAATACAATAAGGCTGATACATTACCAGCTCACCAGTTGAAGTCAACTGAGAATTCTAATTTAATGAACGCTGTTAGAGTTTGGGAGGTAATCCAGCTTATTTTCGAAAGAGACGGACGCCCATCTTCCGACACAAATCGGGAGATGGACGTCCGTCTCAAAAACAGGTATAATCGAAAGCTGAATTTGGACGGCCCCAACTGCTTTCCGTCACGGGGATGGGCGAAATTCTCGGGGGCGTGGCCGAACGGTAGCGAAGGCGGGACAGGGGCGTTCCGGGGCGTGGTTAACAGATGGACCTCCGCGCCTGATAATGGAAAGAAGCAAGACGTCCCCGACGAGCATTTAGTCCACACAAAGTTGGTCCTGTTTTTTTCACGACCAATCTTCCAAAAAGTGCCCAAACTGACCAGATGACCACCGGAGGGAATCGGGGATGATCTCCCCTGTCTCCCCCAGTGGTCACTAACCCCCTCCCACACTAAAAAAACAAACTGTTTAAATATTTTTTCCAGCCTCTATGTCAGCCTCAAATACCATACCTAGCTCCATGACAGCAGTATGCAGGTCCCCCGAGCAATTTTAGTTTAGTTGGTGCTGCGTGGGACCCATGTAGAGAGCAAAAATTGGAAGAAAAAAAAACATGCAAGTGCAGTCAGGGACGTCAAAAAAAAAAAAAAAAACATGCAAGTGCAGTCAGGGACGTCCAAATTAAAACAATAGTAATAGGGGGATTTGAACCAGCCACCTTCTGATTACAAGACTTGTGCTCTAACCACTGCATCATTTATTCAGTTGCTTAGACATTCCTTCCCTTTCCTTTAAGTCTCTCCAACTTTCTGTCAGCCAATCACAGCTCATATACCTGACATCGGTGTCAGCTAAACGAGCTATGATTGGCTGACAGAAACTTGGAGGGACTTAATGGAAAGGGAAGGCAGTCTAGGCAGCTGAATAAGTGGTGCAGTGGTTAGAGCACAGGTCTTGTAATCAGAAGGTGGCTGGTTTCAAATCCCACTATTACTATTGTTTTAATTTGGACGTCCCTGACTGCACTTGCATGTTTTTTTTTTGGACGTCCCTGACTGCACTTGCATGTTTTTTTTTCTTCCGATTTTTGCTCTCTGCATGGGTCCCGCGAAGCACCAACTAAACTAAAATTGCTCCAGGGACCTGCATACTGCTGTCATGGAGCTAGGTATGATATTTGAGGCTGGCATAGAGGCATCTCAGGGGGACCAGTCCACTACGAATGCTGGCCCCTCCCATGACCAATTGGCTTGGATTAGGTCCGTTTTGAGATGGCCGGCAGCGGTTTCGATTATCGCTGAAAACCGCGGACAGCCATCTCTAGGTCCAGCGATCTCACCATTTGTGTCGTCTATCTCTAGAGTCGACACAAATGATGGGATTTCAGCGGGCTGAACCGTATAATCGAAACCGAAGATGGACAGCCATTTCGTTTCGATTTTACGGTTCGCTCCGCCTCTTTGCGGTGCCATCTCCAAAGATGGACGTTTTTACACATGGGCGTTCACGTTCGATTATGCCCCTCAAAGTGTCCTATAATAATAATCACATTTATTGAATTCTTTAAGGATGTATATATTTCAGAAGTAATGAGGAAGAAATTGAAAGATTTTCTTACTATACAGAAAATGCCCGAGTTAGACATTGGTTTTGCTAGTGGACCTAGAAATCTCTATTTCAGTCCAGGATTTGGTGTAAGAACCTGGAAGAAGACAGATCACGCATTTCCTTTTTATAAAACTCTTTTAGAATCTCATGATCGAAAACTGACAAGCTGTGCCAGCTTTATTCAGCACCTATTACAGTGGTTTTCAATGTGGCTGTCATCCTCCCTCTTTAAGTGTGGCTCACTGACTATCTTCTCATTATGCACACACTTTTCCCATAGCTTCTGAAGTCTTGTTGCCACTGCTACCTCTAAAAGAACTATTCTGTTTTCTAGCTGTACTGCTCATCTCTAGGTGGCTTTCAGGTGCACAGTATTCAAACTCACAAAACTGTGAAGAACAACATGGGCATTCAGGTAGCATGCATCTCAACTTATCAAAGCCACATGATGCCAGAAGAAAGGAGAACAGATGTTCTACAGGTGGTGCCAGAGCAAGCTTTAGGAGATGATAAGTGGGATTTACAAACTGGGAGGGAGGATCCAGTTTGGGGGGACGAGGACAGCATAATGAAGGCTTACTGGTGTAAGAGACAGATTGAGATTGAAATGAGATTGGCTGGGGAGGAATGTATACTGGGGAACAGGGGAAGGAGTGTAAGATGGGAAAGGAAAGAAAGCAAAATGGGTAGAGATGTGGAAGAGTGTTTTTTGATAGGGTAGGCAGAAGGGGCTAAGAGAGTGTGAGGAGGAGAGTAGACTTTATTCAGTGGCATGGGTTACTGTGAATGTGCCTGAGAATCTGGGCTGGTTTCTTCAATGAAAGGGGATTTTATCCTTGCCCAGGGCACTGGCATCTTGATCCAGTAATTGTCCTGGCTCTTGCACTGATTTATTTGTTTATTTTGCTGGCATGGCTCCTGGAGGGAAATAATGAAGATCGTTGTCAGATTAGAAAGGTAGGATTTTTGCCGAGTTAATGTTTTATCTGTAATGCATAAACCATAACCATAAGAGCCCTGCAAGTATAACTCCTATAGGCCCATACATCCTTTATACTATGGTGTTTAAATATTGCCAAGAGTTTGACTAGGGGAATGGAGCACATTCTTTAGGTATTAATCCTTAAAGCCAAATCCAAACAAGTTCATATTCAGTCATTTATAAGCAGATTCTATGATACTTATTTTAGAAGTGCTAATTGTGTTTTAGATGTTAACTGGCACTTAGACATTCAAATTATGTGGATGTCCAATTCCTGATTTTACAAAGACTGATATGAACATCTAAAACTGAACAATGTGCATCCAGCAAGATTTTGTGGTTTGACTGTGTTCTAGGAGGGACTTCCGTGGCTTAAATATATGGACATTCATTCTCTGTTGCAGAAAGGGAAGGAATGTCCATGTCCATAAAGGATAATGTTGAAACTTAGACATGCTACCTAGAATATTCAGGGAACCCTTGTTGGAATGGTCAGTAATTGTTTGCACTTACCGTATTAACTGTAAAACATAACACAGGGTAAGTGCAAAGCCTGTGTGGTACATGCAGGAGTGTGCCCAGCATCTGCCCTGCATGTACTGCACAGGGCTTGTAGAGCCCTGATAACCCCACACACCATAGAGGTGCACCCCAAACCCATGTCTTGCCTTTAGACACCCTGCTTGCAGTTCAAATGCCTCATCCAACCATCCCCACCAAGAGTACCTGATCTCTCTCACAGCCCCTCCACCAGTAGTTCAAATCTCCCTCCCAACCCCCAATGTGGTCCGATCCCCTTCCTGCCCCCCTCAGTTCATGTTTATCTCTCACCCTGTCCCCAATTGAATTCCTATCCCCCTATACAAAACCAGGGGTGCAGCACCCCTGCACCTTACCCCCCACCCAGGACCCATTTGGGTTGTAGATTTCCAATTACAGCAGTCTGTGGCTGCAATGATTCCCCACGCTGCTGCTCAGAAGGATGTTAGGATCAAATATGGCACTTTTGATTTCTAACTATACTGGAAGGCAGAGGTGCCATGTTTGATCCTGGCACCATCCTGAGCAGTAGTGATGGTGGTGGGGGGAGGGGGGCTGGTGCAGCCTGGGACCATTGTAATTGACGATCTGCATCTTGAGGAGGGGGTTGGGGGGTAGGTGTGGGTAGGGCCATTATAAACATCTATATTGCTATTCCTGTTCTGTGAAATGGACATCTATGTGCTGCATTTTGGCCATGTAGTAAAAAGTGAGGAAACTAATCAAAATGGAAAAGGTCAGTCCACTATATACTAAAGACATTTTGTTAGTGGACTGACCTTTTCCATTTTGATTAGTTTCTTCACTTTTTACTACATGGCCAAAATGCAGCACATAGATGTCCCTTTCACAGAACAGGAATAACTATGTTGTCAAATAGCAATATAGATGTTTATAATGGCCCATGTGGTCACCCAATCTAACTATTAGGCTACTCCTCTACCCTGCCCTGGACATTAGTTCTGCTTTATTATGACAGGTTTTCTGTAATATACAAGTCCAGAATGTGTTTGTTATTTGCAGAGTGTGGTTATTGGAGCTGTGTTTGTGTTATGTACATTTGTGAAAGAATTATAGAACGTATGTACATGTGGAAGTTTCTTCTTTTGAAATGGCAATCCCCAGTGTGGACAGTTGGTTGTAGAGGGGTAGGAGAAGGGTACAACAGTAGGCATGTCAAGGGACTTGGGGCATGGCATGAAAGCGGGACAAGGGAGGGGCATGGGCGGAGCATGAAGCCGGACAGGTATCAATTTTTCTTTGGCAAAAGGTTGGCAACCCTAGCTACATTCAACCAAAACAGTAAGAGTCTTCAGATTCCAGATGTCACTACATGCTTCTTCTTCACCACATGCAATCAATGTAACTCGTGTTTTGCTGTTGGGCTGCATCAGGGGAGAATTAAAGTGCTTTGCAGGAAGGCATCCAGCTCTGGTTTCACTGACTCATTTGTTGGTAATTAATTCATTGAGGCCAATTTGCCTTCATAAAAGGAGCTAGGGGTGTGGACAGTGGGACAGTAAATGATGGTATATATATTCTTAGAGGCATCTTTAAAATGCAGCTAATTCCTAGTTGAGTGGGTGTATGAGAGATAGTGTGGAAGTGTTTTCAGGTGGCACCCCTCCCAAAAAAAAACACTTGTATTCCCCAAAATTACTGAAACAAACTTGACAAGCTATGTATTTGAAGTACTTGGCCAAAGACCCCTGCATGGCAGCTTTTAACTTGCTGAGCCCTGCCCCTGCTGTTGCCTAGTCAATTTTTTTAAAAGCTACAATTTAATCAAAGATATAATCTGCACAGGTTTTTTTTTCTTTTCATCAGAGTAACAGGTAGAAGAGCTAGTCCTTTATAATAATTCTCACCTCCAACAGGATGTGCTTGGGACCGTGCCTGCCGGAAGTGGTCTGCTAGGCAGGCACGCACTGACCTCAGTGACAGACAATTTGGCAAAGCAAAACAATCTGAGTGCTGGCCATCAGGACACAGGGTTGATAGGAGAGTTTTAAAAGACTGAAGGAACCGAAAGTGTTAAATGGGGGGAGGGAGGGAGTTCTGAACAACTGGAAGACATGAACATTTGGGAAAGGAAAACAATCTGAATGCTGGCCATTAGGACACAGGGTAGATAGGAGAGTTTTAAAAGACTGAAGGAAACGAAAGTGTTAAACTGGAGAAGGGGGTGGGGGGAGTTGTGAATGACTGAAAGACATGCAAATTTGGGACAGGAAAACAATCTCAATGCTGGCCATTAGCACACAGGGTACATAGGACAGTTTTAAAAGACTGAAGGAACCAAAAGTGTTTAGGGGGGGGGGGGGGCAAGTTCTGAATGAATGAAAGAAATGAAAATTTACGAGAGGAACACAATCTGAATGCCGGGCATTTGTACACAGGGTAGATAGGACACTTTTTTAAAAAAACGAAGGACGTGAAAGTATTACATCTTGGGGGAGGGGTGAGGAGGAAAGCGGTGGGGTATCCGGATACTGGGCGTTAGGGCCACGGGGGTACATAGACTTTTGAAAGCCTTAAGGAACCCAAAGTGTGGGAAGGAGGAGGAAAAGGAGGGGAGGGAACGGGGTGAGGGGCATTAGGAACAGGGGAGGGGGCCCTGTCGCACACTCTCATTCTCACACACACACTGTCACACAGACAGTCTCACTCTGTCACACACCCGCACATTCACTCTGGCTCTCTCTCTCTCAAACATACACACTCCCAGGAAAACCTTGCTAGCGCCCGTTTCATTCGTTCCAGAAACGGGCCTTTTTTACTAGTTAATTTATATAGAAGGCAATAAAATCTATGCAGATAATTTATATAAGGCAACAAAAATTTGAGACAGTGTTAAGCACCTTTCAAAAGGTAAGGAGAAATAAAGACAGAAAATAAGATAAATTTGGAGCAATTTATATAAAGAAATGGAATCTAAGCAAGCTATTTATGCAAAAAGAAAAAAACAGTCTGAGCAAGCAAAATGTTTTCAGAAGCAAGATATTAAACTTGTATTTAAATTCATATTTTATGTTTATGAAACTAACATTATACACAATACTTGTGCTTCAGTCTCCTGGAGACTGATCCAAATGTGTTAAATGCAGGGCCCAGTTTCTTTTTTGTTGGTTTTGGGCCAGAGACTACTGCTGAGCAGCTGTTAACTACCTGAGTCCTGCATTTGCTATTGCCAAGCACTGGCCAAGGGTAATTTTTTTAAAGCTACAATTTAATCAAGGCAGTAATCTGGGCAGAGTTTTCCCCCTTTCAGCAATAGATTAATAACAGGCAGAAAAGCTAGATAATTTCTGTAAGAGGCATTTCTTCAAATTAAAGATTAACTGCCAAGCATTCAACTGATCTAGCTGTTCTAAATCATTTCTTGTTTTGTTGACTCGTCCAGAGCTGTTTACTTTGTTTCAGATCTTCAAATAATCAGCAAAAAGACCAGCTTTTCATTCTAACCTTTTGCAGTATCGCTCACAAAAATATTACACATAATTGGTCCCAGGGCCGGCTCAAGGGACTGTAGCACCCTGAGCCAAGTTTTGGTTTGGCGCACCCCACATTGGCATGCTCCTTCCTCAGGCCATCTTCCTCATAAGTATATAAGTACATAAGTATTGCCATACTGGGAAAGACCAAAGGTCCATCGAGCCCAGCATCCTGTTTCCAACAGTGGCCAATCCAGGTCACAAATACCCGGCAAGATCCCAAAAATGTACAAAACATTTTATACTGCTTATCCCAGAAATAGTGGATTTTCCCCAAGTCCATTTAATAACGGTCTATGGACTTTTCCTTTAGGAAGCCGTCCAAACCTTTTTTAAACTCCGCTAAGCTAACCACCTTTACCACATTCTCTGGCAACGAATTCCAGAGTTTAATTACATGTTGAGTGAAGAAAACGTTTCTCAGATTCGTTTTAAATTTACTACATTGTAGCTTCATCGCATGCCCCCTAGTCCTAGTATTTTTGGAAAGCGTGAACAGACGCTTCACATCTACCCGTTCAACTGCACTCATTATTTTATAGTCCTCTATCATATCTCCCCTCAGCCGCCTTTTCTCCAAGCTGAAGAGCCCTAGCTGCTTTAGCCTTTCCTCATAGGGAAGTTGTCCCATCCCCTTTATCATTTTCATCGCCCTTCTCTGCACCTTTTCTAATTCCACTATATCTTTTTTGAGATGCGGTGACCAGAATTGAACACAATATTCGAGGTGCGGTCGCACCATGGAGCGATACAAAGGCATTATAACATCCTCATTTTTGTTTTCCATTCCTTTTGAATTAATGTGGGCTTTTATGTGCCCTAAATTTACAGGGAAGGCTGTTACCAATTTCATCTGACTCCAATCTTTGAAGCCTTTGAGTTCCTTTGAAAACTGATTAACTATGGACCATTAATGTTAAGAGTATAGTAGAAGATCATAGAGTACATTACTTCGATCTTCCAGTTCTGTCAGAGATGCTCTTGGGGATGTGAATTGCCCAGACAAACCCAGAAGAACTGTCAATTTTTTCTAATTAACCTTCGCAGGAACGCCCTCAGAGATGGGTGTCCCCATTCGAAAATGCCCCTCCACATCTTTTTTGAGATGCGGCGACCAGAATTGAACACAATATTCGAGGTGCAGTCGCACCATGGAGCGATACAAAGGCATTATAACATCCTCATTTTTGTTTTCCATTCCTTTCCTAATAATACCTAACATTCTATTTGCTTTCTTAGCCGCAGCAGCACCCTGAGCAGAAGGTTTCAACGTATCATCAACGACGACACCTAGATCCCTTTCTTGGTCTGTGACTCCTATGTCCCTTACTCTATCCAGCATCTCCCCTGTGTCCCTATCCTTCCCCTTCTGTCCAGTATCTCTTCTCTGTGTTCATGGCCCTCCCCATGTCTAACTTCTCCCCTCTCTCTTCCCTGCCCCCCTGCACACTCCCAAGGTCCAACATCTCTCCCCCTCGTCCAGTCTCTCTCTACTCTCTCCCTTCCCTTTGCTACTCCCCCCTTCCCAGGTCCATCATCTCTTCCCTCTCTCTTCTCCCTCTCCTTTGCTCTGGGTTTCTCTGCCTCTCCCTTCCTTTTGCTCTCCCCCTTCAGGTCCAGCACCCTGCCCTGCATGGGTTCTACATCTCTCTCTAGCCCTCTCTCCCCCACCACCCTCCCCTCCTCCAAATGTATGGCAGGTCGCCGGAAGAAGCTGCAATAAAAGGCTGCCTCTGGCTGGCCTCACCAGGGTCTCCTTCGCAGCATCCCACCCATTCACCCAGGCAGCTCCGCTCCCCTCTGCTGCGTCTATCCGGCCCCTCTCTGATGCACTTCCTGTTTAGGGCCAGATGGACGCAGCAGGGGGGAGCAGAGCTGCCTGTGTGAATGGCAGCGCTGCCGGCGACGATCGAAGAAAAGAATGCAGGGACCGAAGGTACTGGGTAGCATGCAGGGACCGAGGCAGCGCCGGCGGGGAGGACAAGAATTTCCATTGCGGCCGGAGAAAAGGCAGCGAGCGACATGCGAGGGATGTGGGGTGGGCGGGCCTGGAGGGAAAGTGGGTGGGCCTGGGCCCATCCAGGCCACCCATGGCTACACCCCTGTCCTACCCTAACTGAGATATATTTAACCATCTCTCTGACCTCATGTGCAACTTTCTTCGAATCAGTCACCTTACTTTCAAATTCTTCCTACTTTCTTACTCATCTATATGTTACAACTTTGCCTTACCCTTCACTACCAATTATAGTGTTCTATTATGTATTGTGTTGTCATTGCAAGTAGTATATACCATGCCATATTTTGTATTGTTACTTTAATATTTTTACTGTTGTAATTGCTCATGTTTGATCTATTCTTACTATACACTGCCTTGAATGAATTCCTTCAAAAAGGCGGTAAAATAAATCCTAATAAGTAAATAAATACGTAACCTTCTAAAGTCACTTAATTGGCTCCTTATCCGTTTCGATAGTTTTATTTATTTATTTATTTTATTGCATTTGTATCCCACATTTTCCCACCTTTTTGCGGGCTCAGTATGGCTTACAATAAGTTGTGAGTGATAGAAATACAATTTGTTATTACTCGGTTATGGATTACATTGTGAGGAGTTATGCGAGACAAACTCAGAGTATCATTAAGGAATATAACAATGGAAAAGAGCAGTGAAACATTGGGGGAAACTAAAAGGGGCAGTACATAACAACAAGAAAGCATATGGTATACATTTTCTGTGAGTAGAGGTATGAGTGTGGTGAGATTACAGGGGATGAGAATTCAGAGTGGCTGTATTGATGCATTATTGGACCGTGGGTGTGGGCTTTATGTGTTTTGGTTCTTTCCGTAAGTTTTCTCAAAAAGATGGGTCTTCAATAGTTTGCGGAAGGTGGCTTGCTCGTAGGTCGTTTATATACAGTTTATATACAGTTCAAACTCCTCTTACTGACTTACAAACGCATTCATTCTGCATCTCCTCAATATCTCTCCATTCTTATCTTTCCCTATACCTCTCCTTGGGAACTCCATTCATCGGGTCTTCTTATCTGTATTTTCTTCACAGCCAACTTTAGATTCCGTTCCTTTTATCTTGCTGCACTGTGTGCCTGGAATAGACTTCCTGAGCTGGTACATCAAGCTCTGTGACCATATTCAAATCTTGGCTAAAAGCCTACCTTTGAGTCAGCTTTTAACTCTTAAACCCTATTTGCTTGTTCAGTACCCATGTCTGTTTTAATCATTTCCACAATAAATACTCCCTAATCCCTTATTTGTCCTGTTTGTCTTGAATAGATTGTAAGCTCTGTCCAGCAGGGACTGTCATACATATTTTGTGTATAGCATTGTAGGTCTAGTAGCACTATAGAAATAAGTAGTAGTAGCAAGAGAAGGAGTTTTCAGATCTTTTGACCATACCTTAGGGATATTATTTGTGCTGGATGTCTTACTTTATTTCTGACACCACTTGAGAGATGGATGTCCCAATTTTCCAATCCAGGGCCATCATTTGTGGGAGTGGACATTTTTGTACCACAGGTTGCAATCTGTTAGAACCTACCATAATTTGGATTTGAGATTTAATTACTTTCCTTTTCAAATTTGATTTACAAGTTCAAGTGCACAAGTATTTTCCCTGTTCAAGTGGTCTTATAATCTACTCTGTACCTGAGGCAGAGGAGAGTGAAGTGAATTGTCCGTGGTCACAAGGAGATTCAGTGGGAGAAGCTGCGTTTGGACCCTGGCTTCCTTGATTCTCTGCCTGCTGTTGTAGCCACTAGGCTGCTCCTCTACTTGATGGCCTTCAACTTAAACCAACAATTATATCAACCTCACTTGTATAGAATCTTGTCACAAGAAGACAGATGTGCACATGTGCATGGAAAGCTCAGTTTATGTCCCTTGTAGTAGGGGGTACATTGAGAGTGCCTTCAAATGATCAACCCTGCTGTGATACTGCTGGTTTTTTTTTGGGTGGATTGGTTTTCAGTAAAGTTTGCAATGTCATCTCTTGTCTCTCTCTTTCTCTCCTCTTGTTTTCTTCTCTTTTCTATTTCCACCCCCTGCAGTTCCAATCTCTCTATCTTCCCTCCTATCCCCAGTGGTTAACACATACTGCCTCTGATCAGCCCCAGAGCTTTTCCTCTGCCCCCATCCCACTTCCTGCATCTTGGTTGATGAGGTACGGCAGTGTGAAGGTCCTGGAGCCAGCCAGAATCAATGTGTGTTAATCACTTCCATTGCTGACAAAGGCAGGTTTGAAGAACTGTGAGGGAGGGTTAAAGAAAGAAGAGGGAGAGATGTTGGATCTGCGGTAAGGGTGGGAACAGGGACGATACCAGAGTATGGGAGAGGGGACTGGGTAGAGGGGGGAGATGCTGGACCAGGAGGGGAAGAAGGGTAAGAGAGAGATATGATGGACCATGAGGGAGGGAGAAGAGACGGAGAGAGATACTGGACCAACAGAGAGAGGAAAAGGTGTGCTGGGTGGAGGGAGCAGAGAAGTATAGTTGGAAGATGCTGAACCATGTGGGGGTGGGGGAGGATAGGAAAGAGCTGAACCATATTGGGGAGCGGGCAAGGAGAGGCATCACAGGGATTTGGTGGAAGGAGGACAACTGTGAAACCAGGATACAAATTATACCAAACTGACAAGATGGATCAAAATGTTGGAGGGATGGTACTATCTCTCTACGCCTCTACTCATAGTTTCCATCTAATCTGCTCATCCTCTGATTCTCTCTCCTCTACTGCTTTCATTGTTTGTCTTTTTTGTTTCTCGCTGTCTCTCTTTTAAATTGTAAACCACATAGAAACTATTGCTAAAGCCCACTGCAAGGTAACAAGAAAATGTGATAACAGAACTACCTAACTAAATAAAATAAATATATGCTAAAGATGGCATAGAGCCAAACAGGATAAAGGTTCTGAGGAAAAAATGCAATCTAGAATCTTTATTGATAGAAATTCAGTGTAGGATGGGGAGAACATAATGATAGGACCATCCAGCTGCAGTGTAAGGCTAATAGATTTGGTAATGCAATAATAATTGGAGATGTCAATTACCATTCAACCAAAAAAATAAAGAGAGCTATTTTAGTGTAGCAGTAATAGTCTTGTTCTAGTTCAATACATAGGAATATTATGGGCATCTACATGGTTAGCGTGTGCTGAAAACGCTAGTGCGCCTTTGTAAATGACCCCCTATGTGGCTCTATTCAGGCAATTTGCATATAGGCAAAGAATAATTATCTTTAATTGGCCTTTGTAGACAGTATCTAAGTCATCCAACCATCCCCTTTTGAGAGTTGCCAATTTCCTTTTTTCTATCTGCATAAAGTATGCTAATGCTGTTAAGCTTTCAAGAGCTATTTAAAGCCATATCAAGAGTCAAGAGCTGTTTGAAATTCCTAGTTTGGTAGGAGCTCCTCTTAACTCTGCAAGTGATAAAGTAATCTAACTCATTAGTATGATTCTATTCAGAAGTTGTCTACAGAAATTATTAGTTACAGGTAAATAATTGCCCTTCCTGCTCTCTAACCTTTTTGTTATTACTTTTCCTCCTACAGTTCTTTGCACAGATTTTTATGCTCTGTGGCCTCCTTGTGTTCCACTTTTAATTTAGTTACAGAAGGTTGGCAGTGTAACCAGTATATATGATTAGTTGTCTGCAAATAAAACAGCACAAAGGGCCTTTAAAAACAAAATGGACACAGTTCTTACAAAAAGAACCCCTTTAATAGATTTGATTGAAGAGAGACCCAACATGGGCCGTGTTTCGGTGCTACCGCACCTACGTCAGGGGTCACACCAATGACGAGGAGGTTGGACTTTGTACTCAGTTCCCTCTCTTTGTTACATTATGTTGTCTTGCAGACATTGTCTATTGGAGTGCTTGATATCTTTGGGTTTGAGGATTATGAAAATAACAGCTTTGAGCAGTTCTGCATCAACTTTGCTAATGAACGGCTGCAGTACTATTTCAACCAGCATATCTTCAAACTTGAGCAGGTAAGCCTTATTCAGGTTCAAGTTAATATTTGATTTACTGCCCTTCAGAGGCCTTTCAGGTTATTTCTGAACAAGAATATACCTATAATCTAGTAGTAATCAAGATTTTAATAATAATTTTCTTGAAAGGTTTTCTTAATTGTACCTTTTCTTGTATACTAGGGTTTTTTCCCTCCTTAACTTAATTTCAGTTATATATACATTTTTTATATAATTGAGAGAGGAGGAGGTCATTATTTCCCTGTTATCATGAATTCTCACTAATCTGTTTCTGCCCTTGAGACTGAATCCTCGAAAATGACAGCAAATAATGACTATATGGCCTATCCAGTCTGGCTTCTTATCATTTACCCTGCATTTTGCCAGCACTTCAGTGTGACATATGGTTCATTTGCCTTTAGTAATGTCTTGAAAAAGATGGGGTTACATTTTCTTTTCAGCAAACCTGTTATACAACTGCATTCTTGAGTCATTCCATTCATTATTGGCTTCTTTTTGTGTGCATGGCTTGGGAGGAGAGGGATTACAACCCTTAGTGGCCTTGCTGCCCTTTTCCAAACACTGCATACCTCTCATATTTGAAAGCAGTGAAATAAAGACAGGGGGAATTGAGACAATTTGTCTTGGTATTAAACCATGGGATGCTTTGGAGATGCAGTTGTAGAGAAGATTGTTCAGATGAACAAGGATGAACTGGGCAAGGAGGCCATTTTTTTTACTCTGGCGTTCTTCCACTTAGGTTTTATCATGTTCTGTAGTCTGCTGGAACCGAGGCTGCAGTTTTTTTAGGTAGATCCATTAACATCATATACAGATCTGTTTACTATCAAGCTCATTTTCAAAGCACTTAGCCTCCCAAAGTTCCATAGAAACCTATGGAACTTAGCCTCCCAAAGTGCTTTGAAAATATGCCTTTATGTATTTTCACTTCACAGTTCCTCCACAGCAGATTCTTTACTGTACCCCATCAGTCTTCCAAAACACATATATCATATGATCTCTTCACAAGTAGTTCTCCCCACTATTTTGACTCCTCGTCTATGATTTAGAAAGAAAGTGTTATTCCTTGTCATCAAGCAGATGAAGCCATTACGTATGGGTTGTGTCCATCAACCAGCAGGGGGAGATAGAGAGCACTCAACTTTTCACAGTGCCTCATGGCCAGCTAGCTCCACTGCCTCTTCAGTATTCTCTATCTCCCCAAGCAGGGTGGCTGCAGCTTCTTCGAGCTCCATCAAAAATCTGCCTGGGGGTGGCTCCTGGCTTGCCAGTTGTTAGCCGGGGTGTTAGAGGCTATAGCAGCTTTACTTTGAAGGCACATAGGTCAGCCCTTTCCCTGCCTTACCCATGCCCCCGTGGATGTGGACATATTAGCTTGCTTTTCCCTGTCCTTTCCCACTCAGTGGATGCAGGCACATTGGTTCGCCTTTACCTGCCTTTCCCACTTATCTGAGCCTCCGGAGTGTTTTTATTTACCTCTTTTGCCTCTGCTTTCCTCACAGCGTTAAAATAATTAATTAATTAAAGTTGTGTCGCGCTTTAGCGCAGCGATCTTGGAAAAGAGGTTTTTTTCTTGAGATTCTTCTGCAGGACCGGAGCTGTGATACTCGGTCTAGTGAGATAAGAGTGTTTTCTGACTCCTCCGGGGTGGGCCCGCGATCGGGACGTTTTTGGCGCAAACCGCCATTTTTTAATTTTACTGCCGTTTTTGGCGATGGCTGCGTAGACTGTAAAGCACTGTTCTAAATATGGCAAGCGCAAATCAGCAGCGGGGCTATGTAATTCGTGCTGTACAGACAGTAGAGCCAGCCCGAGCATGGCGAGCGGCGATCTTTTGCGCTCTGAGCTGGCAGCGGACGCCATTTTGGATTTTCCACATGGCGCGGCCTCCGTTGCAACAGAGAGCCCTGAATCTGGGGGGGGGGGGGGCCCTCTGAGTGAGGCTAATAATAGAGCTGATAGCCCTGGGCAGGATCTGGGCGGTCAGGGAGCGGTTTCTCCCCCGATTTTGTTTAATGCTGCATAGGGCATACATGCTTAAAAGAGCTCTTCCACAGGGATCTTCGGACCCTCTGCCTGCCCCCCCCCCCTCCCCCCCCCCCCCCCCGGTGGATCCTGGCCTTTTGGAGTTGGCTTTGCCTGTTTCTTATCCTCCTGATAAACGCAGAAGGGCTAATTCTCCTTCTGAGTGTGGCGCACCCCCCTGCCCCCCCCACCCCCCCGTGGTCGGGCTATGAGGATTCTGAGAGGTCTGGCAGAACTTCTTGGGCTGAGGAGCCAGAGTCGGGTGCAGAATTGCCACAGGAGCTTGATGATCTGTCTGCGGTGAGGATTTTCCACCTCGAGGAGCTGCCATCGCTTATTTCAAATGCCTTACAAGCTCTCTCGATTGAAGATCCTGGGAGTGGCACAGTCTCCTCTGTTAATCCAAGGATGGCTAGTACCAGAAAGCCTACTCGAGCCTTTCCTTTGCATGACTCCATCCAAGAGCTTATTTCGGCTCAATGGGCTTACCCCGAGGGACCTTTGAAGGTTGCCAGGGCTATGGGGCAATTATACCCTCTGAGTGAGGAACATTTGGCTCGCTTTGCAATGCCTAAAGTGGATGCCCTGGTCACGGCTGTGACAAAGAGAACTACCCTCCCTGTTGAAGGAGGTGTTGCCCTGCATGCAGTTGTTATGCTGCTAGAGCCTGCCTGACTTGGTTACAGCAGGCAGTGGAACAGCCCGGTAATGGAGCGGAGACCTTATCTGAAGTGGTTCCGTGGATGGAGTCGGCCTTGTCCTTTTTGGCTGACGCCCTTTATGATATGGTCAGAGCTTCGGCTAAACAAATGGCTGTAGCAGTGGCGGCTCGCCGTACTCTTTGGCTACGACATTGGGCGGCGGACATGGCCTCTAAGCAAAGGTTGGTGAAGTTGCCCTTTCAAGGCCTTCTCCTGTTTGGTGAGGAGCTGGGAAACATTGTTAAAGGCCTGGGGGATTCCAAACCTCAGCGCTTGCCCGAAGATAGGCCGTAGCCTTCCTCTAAGGGTCAGGCGGTCTGTTCCTCTTACAGACCTCGCTTCCGTGAAGCTAGAAGGTACCGCCCAGGGCGTGCTGCTGGGTTCACTTTGCGTGCCCGCTTTCAGCAGAGAAACTCCTTTCGCTCGGACAAACGTTCCGCAGCTGCCGGTTCAAGGCCTGGAGTTCAGGGGCAACCCTGTCAATGATGGTGCGCCAACCCCCTCCTCGTTTCCTGTCATCAGAGGATGACTTTCCCTCTTTTTCGAGGAGTGGGCCAAAATCTCCACAGATCAGTGGGTCTTGGACCTGATCAGAGACGGATACCAAATAGAATTCGATGTCCCGGTGAGAGACGTGTTTGTGGAGTCCCGATGTGGTTCTGCCGCCAAACGGGCAGCGGTAGAGGAGACTTTGCACAGTCTGTGCCAGATAGGGGCTGTGACCCCGGTGCCTCCCTCCGAACAAGGTCTAGGCCGCTACTCCATTTACTTTGTGGTGCCATGAAAAGGCGGGTCTTTTCGCCCGATCCTGGACTTAAAAGAGCTAAACAAGTCCTTAAGAGTGCGGCATTGTCACATGGAAACCCTGCGGTGGTACAGCCAGGAGAGTTTCTCACGTCTCTGGACCTGAAAGAAGCTTACTTGCACATACCAATTTGGCCCCCGCACCAGAAGTATTTGCAGTTTGCGGTTTTGGGAAAACATTTCCAGTTTCGGGCCTTGCCTTTTGGCCTCGCCACAGCTCCCCGAACCTTCTCCAAGGTAATGGTGGTAGTAGCTGCCTTTCTCAGGCGAGAGGGTATCCAGGTTCACCCGTACCTAGATGACTGGCTCATCAGAGCAGACTCAGAAAAAGAGAGTCATCTAGCTACAGCCAGAGTGATTTCAGTCCTTCAATCTCTGGGCTGGGTCGTCAATATGGCCAAAAGTTACCTGACCCCTTCGCAATCTCTAGAATATTTGGGGGCCATGTTCAACACAGCCTCGGGCTATGTGTTTCTTCCCGAGCAAAGGCGGTGCAAGTTTCAGAATCAGGTCCATCTGCTCCTGAGGATGCCCCGCCCACGAGCTTGGGACATTGTCCAGCTGTTGGGATCGATGACAGCCACCTTGGAAGTGGTGCCAAGGGCGAGAGCGCACCTGAGACCTCTACAGTATTCTGTACTTCAACGATGGTCTCCAGTATCTCAGGATTATCAGTGCAGACTGTCTTGGCTCCCTGCGGCCCGCCTCAGCATGGAGTGGTGGCTCTCGGACAGCATGTTGCGGCGGGGAATGCCGCTGGCGTTCCACGATTAGTGCCTAGTGGGACAGATGCCAGCCTGAAGGGCTGGGGCGCACATTGCCAGGGGAAGCATGCCCAGGGTCTGTGGACGCCCGACAAGTCGGAGTGGTCTATCAACCGCCTGGAGTTGAAACCGGTGTTTCTGGCTCTTCTGGCCTATCAAGTGACCCTGGAAGATTGGCTGTCCTAGTGATGTCAGACAACACGACAGCAGTGGCCTACAGAAATCAACAATGCGGCACTCAGTGCAGAGCTACTAGCCGCGCAGGCCGACAAATTTGCCACTGGGCCAAGCTGCATCTATGTATATGTATATGAGTTTCTGGTATACATATTTTAATTTTGCTATATTAATAAAATACATCTTGGTTTATCAACGATCTGCTTTGTACAGTTTCCACTTTGGAGTTTGCAGATCGTCTGCCCCTTTGTTTTCTTGGTTCCTGCAGATATGTGCCAAATGGGGCAAGCCAGTGATGGATCTTATGGCGAACCAGTTCCAATGCCAAAGTCCCGTGCTTCTTCAGCAGACGGAGGGATCCTCGCTCTGCCGGGTGGATGCCTTGGTTCCACCCTGGCCCCTGGGCTTGCTGTATGTCTTTCCTCTGTGGTCATTGATAGGGCGAGGTGCTCCTGCGGAATCGGCTGCATCCAGGAGAAGTGGTGCTCAACACCCCGGATTGGCCCAGGAGGCCTTGGTATGCGGACCTCCGACAGATGCTGTTGGAGGCTCCCTTTCCGTTACCTCTGGTTCCGCACCTGTTGTCACAGGGTCCGGTGACCATGGAGGACGCCTGCCGCTTTGGGTCTTATGGCATGGCGATTGAGAAGGCGCAATTGAGAGATAAAGGCTACTCAAATAAGGTAATTTCCACTCTCCTGCAGGCCCATAAGCGTTCCACTTCTGTGGCTTATGCCAGGATTTGCGTCAGTTTGAAGTCTGGTGTGTTTTCAAGAAGCGCTTTCCTCCGTTGTGGGCTCCTGTCTCGCCGATCCTGGACTTTTTGCAGGATGGTGTACACAAAGGCTTGGCCTATAATTCCCTGTGGGTGCAAGTGGCCTCCCTGCGTGGCAAGGTTGAAGGCATGTCCTTAGCTGCTCATCCAGATGTGGCACAGTTTCTTAGAGGGGGTGCTTCGGGTCCTTCCCTCCCGTGCGGGCACCTTGTCCAGCTTGGAACCTGGGGTTAGTATTGAAGGCCCTTCAGGGGGCTCCCTTTGAACTGCTTTGGCGTGCTTCAGAGAAAGATTTGACACTGAAGGCCGTCTTTTTAGTGGCCATTACCCTCGGCAAGATGGGTGTCAGAGCTCCAGGCGCTGTCCTGTAGAGACCCTTTTCTGCAATTCTCAGAGTCAGGGGTCACAGTTCGGACCGTGCCTTCCTTCATGCCTAAGGTGGTTTTCAGCGTTTCAACTAAACCAGCCTGTTTCTTCTTCCCTCCTTTGTTGAGGAGGAGTTTCCAGATTCATTTGGGCAGTTGCAGCTTTTGGATGTGTGCAGGACTCTGTTGCAGTATCTGCGAATTACAATTCTTTCAGGACCTCTGATCATCTTTTTGTGCTGTTTGCAGGTCCTCGCAGAGGGTCTTCAGCGTCTAAAGCCACTATTGCCCGTTGGCTCAAAGAAGCTATCTTTTCAGCATATCTGCTGTCTGGCCGGGCTCCGCCTGAAGCCTTTAAGGCACATCCCAAGAGCGATTTCCTGGGGCGGAAACTGGAGCACTGTCTCTTCATGAGATTTGCAGTGCTGCTACATGGCTTCTAAGCTCTCTTTCGCCCGACATTACAGGGCTGGATGTGGCTGCCAGGAGGGATGCGCGTTTTGGAGCACAGGTGCTAGCGCGTGGTGTGGCTTGTTCCCACCCTATTTAGGGATTGCTTTGTTAATCCCATACGTAATGGCTTCATCTGCTTGATGACAAGGAAGGGAAAATTAGGTCTTACCAAGATAATTTTCTTTCCTTTAGTCATAGCAGATGAAGCCATGAGCCCTCCCTGTATGATTGTCTGTATTGCAGTGATTTTGATTTTAGATGCTGTTCTTGTTTCCTGAAGTTATATGCCTTCCTTGGGGAGTCGGAAAACAGTCTTCAGGATTCTTGTTACAGTTATAGGAGGATGAGTTCATTCCCTCCAGTTCATGTTTTGGGAGGATGAGTTTATTCCCTTCAGGAGGATACAAGTATTCCCTCCGTTTATACAAAGTGGAGGACGAGTTTATTCCCTCCAGGAGGATGAGTTCATTCCCTCCTTTTTGAGTTCATGCCCTTGTTAAGGGGGCATCGTTTGCGGTGATGAAAGCTCATGTTATTCCCATTGCGGGTTTGCCATAACTGCTTTTGAAGCTTCAAATACAATAGCAGTGGAGCTAGCTGGCCATGAGGCACTGTGAAAAGTTGAGTGCTCTCTATCTCCCCCTGCTGTTGATGGACACAACCCATACTTAATAGTCTTCAATCTGCTATGACTAAGGAAAGAAAATTATCATGGTAAGAACCTAATTTTCCCTTTCATGTCTTCCAAATTTGTCAGTTTAACATTTGAGGAAAAACAAGAAAATGCTTATTTTTATTTTTGGGCAACAGGGGAGTGTCTTCTTTTGGTGCCAGTTTTGTTGTTCTCTCTCTCTCTCTCTCTCTCTCTCTCTCGTCTCTCTCTTGGTGTTGCTGCTGTAGAATCATGATCTATATGGCTATTTGTCCAACAAAACAATATTTTGGTCATAAATTCAGTCAAGTAAAATGTTTTTGGTGGTGTGTCTTTTTCTAGGAGGAATACAGAGCAGAAGGTATTAGTTGGCATAATATCTCCTACATTGACAACAGCAGCTGTATCAACCTGATCAGCAGAAAACCAACAGGCCTTCTGCAGCTGTTGGATGAGGAGAGCAAGTAAGTGTATTCAGCTCTTCCTGTTCTTGTCTCTTTTCTTCTTGACAGCCTTTCTCAGTGATAACATCAGTACATCAAACATTTTCCATGCTTACATAATACTCTATCCTAGAAAATCCACAGAGTATCTCTGTAACAGGCTATCGAATGATCACACACATCACAACAGTCTCCTGTAAAGTCCATCATCAGGCGGTAAGCATACATGAGTAACATATGGGCAGTTACACAGCAGGATGTTCACAAAATGATTTTGTTGTGTGCTCAAGGTGTGTTGTAAGGTTCAATGTCAGTTATCAAGTATCTTTCACATCTGTGACCTGAATTGAAATTCTTTAATGTGCAACATAGATTAGGCTAGTGTAAGCTATAAGATGTTGAGGGATAAAAATGTTTTTCTTTTCTAAAATTAAGGAATATAAACATTTTGGCCTGTTTCTTCACTATCCAAACAGAGGCAAGATCGGTCGAAGAAAGTAAGTCCTAAGGTTCAAAGACATAAAACCGTACATGGCCATGCTTTCGGTTATATACAATGATGTAGTGTCTAGGAAACAAGAAAATATGTACGCATTACATGAAAGAATGAGAGATGTGCATATTCACTCATAAATATATACATTAAAATACTGAAGAGTATATATATTCACTGTTCAGCTGTGTTGAAGTGTTAGTGAAGGTAGAGCAAATGTGATATTGGCAGATGTTAAAGCTTTCTTATCTTTGAATTGTGTTTTGTTCACCGTGCACTGAAAGCTTGTGATGCATAGTCATGAAATTCTCTCTGACAGATCATAGTGCTGAACTTTTCTCTCCAGAAAAAAAAAGATGATCTTTCGTGTATCTATCACAGACCTCTCCAGTATATCACATAGAAATGCTTATGCTGCATTGCTTCTAAGTGATATCAAGTAGCTGATGTAAAACTGCATCCTCTGTGCATGCATCCTCTGTGCATGTATCACAGAACTGGAAATTAAGGTTACATTGAAGGACAGTACTGCATTGCTGTTTAGTAATTACAGATGTATGAAGAGCCTGTGTCTGTCTGACTGACTGTCTGAGTAGAAAACACTGTTTCATTACTTCACCATCATAATATAGTTTGGCACAGCAAAATTCCCACTATTACTTTTTTGATATTTCAGGCAACTTAATATAGCCTTGCAGGTCAATTGTGAGGGATTGCTTTTATTTTTATCTGTGGGAAATGCTCATTGCATCTATACATACTTTAGTGGTGTCAGGGCACCATCTGGGACCTGTGAGGTCAGATTTTCAAATGATGACCATGCTGGTATTAGTGGCTGTTTAGATTACTTGAGACCTTATGACTGGATATAGAAGGGTTGGTGTACTAGATATGAAATAGAACGAGAATCTTGCATGCTTAGGTGACCAGAATGGTGTCATATAATGAAGGAAGGCAACTGAATTGAATATGAAGTGATCTACTGCAAGAACGCGTACTTTATGGCTGACTTCTGAAATGTATCCTTGGCAGTGTGAACAGGAATAACTTGGTGGTCTGGATGGTCTAGCTATTGTTTTCTGCTTTCATCCACTGTGTGCTCTGCATGGAGCATGTGGTCTTAATAGGTTTTCATCATCTGTACATTAGCAAAGCCTGTCTCTGCTGATTTTAGCATTGCAGCTAGCTTCAATCTGTTTGTTTATTTCTGTGCAGTTTTCCACAAGCCACAAACCAGACACTACTGGATAAATTTAAACGTCAGCACGAGGGAAACAGTTACATTGAATTTCCTGCTGTAATGGAGCCTGCATTTATCATAAAGCACTATGCAGGGAAAGTGAAATATGGAGTGAAGGTCAGTAAAATGCTAATCCTCTGGAATATGGTGTCGTCAAAACATTGGCAACACACAACTTTCACGTGTTCACACTACTTAACTGCTCCTAAAACTTCTGTTTGCTTTATTGAGGGCCAGATGCATCAACCAAACGTAAAAAAATCTAAAACGTAAAAGTCCCTAACAAATTTGAAAAAAACGAAGAATGCATCAAAAAAACAAGTCGCACATGTTGGGTGCGGTATTGTAAAGTACAATGCATTAAACTGGTGTAATCCCCGTCGGTAATCGGCCCCTAAAGCATGCGCAGAGCAGCCAAGCTTTATGCTGGCTGCTCTGCGCATGCCACAAACGTCAAAACAACAACAAAAAAAACCCCCAAAACACAAACGTGTGTTTCGGGAGAGGGCAAAGGCGCTCGTCAGGAGCGTCCTGTATGGACGGCCTTGCCCCCCCCTGCCCGAGGTCACAGCTGCTCCCCGCTTCCCCCTGCAGCATTATGTCAGACGGGGGCGGGCCCAGCTCAGGGAAGGAGACTCGCGGTGATCAGATGTTCTTCTTGCCCGTGCAGCGCCTTCACACAGAGGTGAGAGGCGCTGCGCGGACCCAGTGAGGGGGGGGAGCGGCGGCGATGACCTCAGGGGGGGTGGCAGGGGCGGAGCACGGGGCGGAGGATGGCGGAAGGCGGAGCTGCGACGAAAAAGATGAAGGGAGGCGGCCGGGGCTGCTAAAGTTTGGATTTTTATGCTGCAGAGGGAAGCGGGGGAGCAGTGGGCGACCTCGAGTGGGGGGGGCACGGGGGTGGAGGATGGCGGGGGAGCGGAGCTGTGGGAGAAAGAAAGGAGAGAGGGAGGGGAGAGGAGGCGGGATGCTGATAAAGTTTTAAGTTTTGTGCTTTTAATGGCAGGGGGAGCGGGGAGCAGTGGCGACCTCAGGCGGGGGGGGGGGGGCAAGAACGCTCATAAATGACGCTCCTGACGAGCGTTTTTGCCCCCCCCCCCCCCCCCTCCTGATTTTTTTTTTTTTACTTACAGTTTGGAAAGCCGGGCAGCCCTAACAAGAGGTACAGACCTCTCGTTAGCTTTCCGAGTGGTTTTCCTGTGTTAGGGCAAGTGGTAAATTTTGATGCATCTCATTCCAATAGGGTTTCTAAACAATTTGCTCATCTGCCATTCCGTTTTCGTTAGCTGCTGTCGTCTTCGGAAAAGGCCTTTAATGCATGTCACGGTTTAAAACTTGTTCGTTAAAGGGTTGTAAAAGGGTCGTTAAAGTTTAGTGCATCTGGCCCTAAATTGTGTCTCTAAAATTACCTTTCAGAAGTTTAAATTTTGTGTATCTCCTTGTTAAAATTCATGTGTGGGGGAAAAGGGCAGATGCCTTTTGTATTTCAGAAAATAATGGAGATAGTTTCACATATGCACATAAGTTGACGTCCTTACGCTTAAGTGGGTTATTAGTCACAAAAAAAATATTTGCATGAGTTTGCAACATGCAGAAATTTAACCTCATAAAAAAAGTGATGATTTGCTTGTATAAATGTTATTTTCTGAGGACAAGCAGGCTTATAATTGTCAGGAATGGGTGACAACCGATCCGCGTCGCACGGTCCATATTTACCAAAGCTAAACGAGAGCTTTGTGGAGGGCGAGAACATGGTCTTCTCAGTTTTTTTTCTACGGTGAGGAGATGGCATGTTTTTTTTTTATCATCTCCTCACATCGCTCAGTTCTAGAGAGCTTTTTGTGCCTTTTGGCATTTTTACTTCGTTTTCATTTTTTATTGTGTTTCTTGTTGTTGGAACCTCCATCCTTTATTTTCCTTTAATTGGACTAGTAATTTTGCCTGGTTTTAAGTTTCATTTGTTTTCCGTAATCATAAGGCCGCTTTTAGGCCTTGACTTACTTCGGAACTTTCCCTTTGTTTTCTATGGCCTTGTCCCTTTTTCAGACACCATTTCCACGAAGTTGCCACTGGCTTCAAGCGCTGTATCCAGTGCATCAGACAATTTCTGTCTTGGTATCTGCAGTGTCTTGGGCCTGACCATAGCCCCACTAACTGTGTTCTCTGTCTTTGCATGAGGCTCAACGAGAGCAGATGTTTGGAGCCAAGTCCTGTTCCTCAATGTTGGAAACGACGTTGAGGCATCACACCAGCATTGGGAGTATCAGTATGCATGGATGCTACTAGACCCTTAGAACACTGGGAGCAGTGAGCATCGAGTAGGTCTCCACCTACCTCAAGGCCTCCTGCTTTCCAGGGTCCCAGGCCTGTTCATCGTCAGACCCGACCCCAAGGCAGCGTGTGGATTCAGCGGTGTCAGCCCCAAGGAGCCTTGGTGACACGCTTTCAGCGAAGGCCAAGACGCCGGGAACTCTACCTTCCTAGGCTCGTTTTATTCTTTTCCAGGCTACACTCTCATTCAGATTGTATTTAGTGTCAGGGTTGATCTGTGTTACGTCCTTGTCATTGCGATGCCCAATTGACCAATGTTTGTTGTTTTGGTGAGTCTGCATCATAGGGATTCCTCACTTGTGAGAATTATAAGCCTGTTGTCCTTAGAGAAAGCAAAGATACTTACAGTACCTCTAGCAGGTATTCTCCGAAGGACAGCAGGCTTTATATTCTTACAGTCCCTCCCACCTCCCCTTGGAATTGTCTCCTTTGATTTTTTTTACTTTAGTTTATGCTATAGTATTAAACTGAGGAGACCTGCATTCTCGAAGCGGGTGGGAAGGCAGTTGCACATGGACTGTGGAATGCGTCTTGCGCGCCACAAAGCTCTCATTTAGCTTTGGTAAATTCCGGACCGGGCGATGCGGATCTGTGTCACCCACTTGTGAGAATATAAAGCCTGCTGTCCTCGGAGAATACCTTCTACTCAGCGACGACCTGGCCCGTACAGGATGTCTGAGAGATGGCCTGGCTCAATGGCGCCTCCCACTTCACCTCCCAGGTGAGAACTGCCAGTCTGGCCTTGGCACACCAGCACACACTACTACTACTACTTAACATTTCTAAAGCGCTACTAGGGTTACGCAGCGCTGTACAGTTTACAAAGAAGGACAGTCCCTGCTCAAAGGAGCTTACAATCTAAAGGTCAACATTGCAGTCAGCTGACAATCTAATGGACAACATGTGCAGACAGTCAAATTGGAGCAGTCTAGATTTCCTGGATAGAGGTGAAATGGTTAGGTGGCCGAGGGTGACATTGAAGAGATGGGCTTTGAGCAAGGATTTAAAGATTGGGCAGGGAGGGGGCTTGGCGTTGGGCTCAGGAAGTTGTTCCAAGCATAGGGGAGAGGCAAGGCAGAAAGGGCGGAGCCTGGAGTTGGCGATGGTAGAGAAGGGAGCAGAGAGGAGGGATTTGTCCTGTGAGCGGGGTTTTCGGGTAGGGAGCGTACAGGGAGATAAGGGTAGAGAGGTAGTGAGGGGGCTGCAGATTGAGTGCATTTGTAGGTTAGTAGGAGAAGCTTGAACTGTATGCGGGTACCTGATCGGAAGCCAGTGAAGTGACTTGAGGAGAAGGGGTGATATAGAGGCATATCGGTCTAGGCGGAAGATAAGACGTGCAGCAGAGTTCTGAACGGATTGAAGGGAGGATAGATGGCTAAGTGGGAGGCCAGTGAGGAGTAGGTTGGCAGTAGTCAAGGCGAGAGGTAATGAGAGCGTGGATGAGAGTTCGGGTGGTGTGCTCAGAGAGGAAAGGGCGAATTTTGCTGATGTTATAGAGAAAGAAGCGACAGGTCTTGGCTATCTGCTGGATATGCGCAGAGAAGGAGAGGGAGGAGTCCGAAGATGACTCCGAGGTTGCGGGCGATGAGACGGGAGAATGTGGGTGTCATCTACTGAGATAGAGAGTGGAGGGAGAGGAGAGGAGGGTTTGGGTGGAAAGACAATAAGCTCTGTCTTGACATGTTCAGTTTCAGGTGGCAGTGTAAGTATCATTGCTTTCCATATGTATTCGTAACATTATGCACTATTGTGCAAAGAATAAATTAATGCATGCATATTTGACTGCATAACCAAAGATTTAGACTTTGTCTGATTTTATAAGCCATTTTACATATAAAGTAGCATTATACATACAGATATAGCAATTTAGAAATTGTCCAGATATATTCTTGTAAACATTTATGTGTACTCCTATGTATACATACATTTCTCATATCTGAGAAGAGGCATTCTAGAGGGTTTGGACTTGCACAAATAAACCATAAACATATCTTGAGTGTAAAATAAATCAGGAAATCCATGCTTGGATAGTACTTACGGTGAGGTAGTTTTGAAAGGGCAGTATATACATTCTTTCCCATTTTAAAATTGGTGTGGCATATATCCAGCATTCTATATAGCACAACTTAAGTTGCACTTGCAAATCTAGTCGTATTCTGGATTTGCATGCGCAACTAAATTTGTTAACAAGCCAGTCAGCGCTGATAATTGCCACTTAACAAGCAACTATTGACACTAACTGACATTAATTAGAATTTATACACAACTATCTAAGCATGGAATGGGTGGGTCATGGACAATCCTGGAAGTCCTGTAATTCATCTTGAAGTTTATTACAGAGCCCCGGAAAAACACTGTGCCCATACCTTTACCAGCACTATTCCCTCTGAGTTGAGCGAGAGTTCTCCATCTACAGTCCTGACAATGGTGAGAGATGTTTCACTATCATATTTCAATAGTGAGGGACAGGCAAGTCCTGCAGGACTCCAGAAAACCTGCCTGTCCCTAGTGATTGAAAACACAGTATTGAAACACCAACTCTCACTGGCAGCAATGCAGTTGGAGGATTCCCGCTCAACTTAGATGGAATACTGTTTACCAGTTTCATAGTCTTTAAATAGAGGTATTCCAAATTCCATACACTGTAAGAGAGTATCTGTTTTTCTGCAACATATACCGTATTTTCCCCCCAAATTTGGGAGGAAAATATGGGTGCGTCTTATAGTCTGAATGTAGCGTAACTGCTCACTGTTGGGGGTGGGGAGGGGGTGCGGCCAGGGCCAGTCTTAGGCCGAGGCGAGTGTTACGACTGCATAGGGCCTTGCTCTCAAAGGGGCCCTGCGCAGCACGCCTCAACTCTGCCCAGTGCTTTTTTGTGAGGTCTGGCTCACCTGCCCGCTCCCTTCCGTTCGTGCACCCGACTTTCCATTCGTGCAACCGTGCTACCTGTTTTGAAATCTTTCATTTTCCAGAAGTCGCAGCAAACCAGCAGCAAAAGCAGCAGGCAGGCTCGCCTTCTCGTCGTTTCCCTTGCCTCTCAGCGCGTCCCGCCTTCCTCTGATGTAACTTCCTTTCCGCGAGGGCGGGACGTGCTGAGAGGGAAGGGAAGTGATGAGGAGGCGAGCCTGCCTGCCTGCTGCTTTTACTTACTGCTGGTTCACCACAACTTCGGGTATGTAAATTAAAGATTTCAAGGCAGGGAGCACGGTTGCACGAATGGAAAGTCGGGTGGCTGAGGGCGGCAGGTGGGCAGGGGTTTGAATGAATCGCTGGACTTGGGGAGGGGAGGAGAATTGCTGGACATGGAGGGGAGGGGAGGGGAGGGCAGGGGAGAGAGAAGAATCGTTGGACATGGATGGCAGGAGAGGACAAATTCCACTGCAGAGCCACACAGGTTGTGCAAAACTGCTGTCCCCATACAACAGTGTTGCACAACCTGTGGTCCTCCAGCAGATCTCCGCCACACTTTTTTATTCAAAAATTATTTCCCTATTTTCCTTCTCTAAAACCTAGGTGCGTCTTATGGTCCGGTGCGTCTTATAGTCCGAAAAATACGGTACATTGAGCACTTAACCAGGCCCAATTCTCTGAATAGCCTTAAAGATCAAACATAAAACCTTAAACCAAATCCTAACCTCCACCGGTAGCCAATGTAATGCTTAAAGCAAAGGAGTGATTCTGTCCCAAGCTTTCTAAATGCAATCATCCAGGCTACAGTATTTTGTACTCTTTGCAATTTCTTTACTATATATTTTGGCAGCTCCAAATATAGAGGGTCTTTTACTAAAGATTAGCTTGAATTATCTGCAGCAGGGCCCATAGGAATAAAATGGGTGCTGCAGATAACTCGAGCTAACCTTTAGTAAAAGACCCCCATATAGCATTACAGTAGTCTAGGTGACTCAACACAATTGCTTGGACTACAGTATGAAAATACAAATATGACAAGATGGAATCAGACCCAAGCGCATTGTATAAACCAAAAGGATGCATATCTGAATTAGAAACAGTTGTACTGCAATTCAAACTGTATCTGTGAAACCTAAATTTAAATGGGAGAAAAAGACCTCTGATGCCATAGCAGAAACCAGTGTGAAAACATCCCAGTAACTTGATTCCAATGTATTTATTTATTTATGACATTTATATCCCACATTATCCCAAACAAGTTTGAGTTCAATGTGGCTTACAATAAACAGTATTGGATACATAACCAAGATAATGCACAGGAAAGTAATTTGTTGTAAAAATCCAATTTTGCAATACAGTATCATAAACATACTGGGATAGCTATGGATGTTTAACATTTAGAAAATCTATTACGAATGAGAAACTGTACATGAAACAAAGGGAAAGTTAATGGTAAATAGAGTAATAACCAATTCAGGTAATAATTAATTGTTTGAGATATGATTGTGAGGGTTTGTATGAATAAGAATGATTTGAGGATTTTGCGGAATCTAGTATATTCCTGTTTACTAGTATATTGTCTTTCACAGGTTATAAAAAAACTCCCAAATTTTTATTTGATTTTAGGGGTGCACACATACATCTGTGAAAATCATTAAACTTAAGAGTGTAAGTCTCCAAACACTGACTCCAGTTTAAAAATTAAAGGACACAGTGGGGCTCATTTAAAAAAAAAAAAAATCCAAAAGTCATAAGGCTGCAGAAAGACATTTTTCTCTCAAACATCTGCTACATATGCACACCTTATCAAATACTATGTTAGGCGTACTGCTTGGCGCATTTAGATGTGCCAACTTTTGACATCCATAGCCTTGGCATAAGTGGACGTGTGTCAGTGTTGACTTATGCTAATATTCCACAATGGAATTGTGGTGCCAAAGTGCCATTACAGAATTGGCGTTCAGCGCATGACATCAAAGCACCTAGTTATAAAATTGCCCCCTATATATAGCTTTTGAAATACAAAATTGTGGCCTTGAAATTCAAAGACATTTATCTGGATAACAGCTGCCACTATCTGGATGAATACTCTGGATTTCAGTGGCTCTGTACAAATATTCATGGTTTGAGGCCATTGAGGACTGTAGTTTGAGACTCCTGCTCTATACCATTATCCTTGCAGCTTAATATCATAACCACTTGTCCTTAACGTCCATCTTTCGTTTCGATAATACTGTTGGGGACGCTCAAATCTTGACGTTTAGGTCATCCTTAGAGATGGTTGTTTCTGATTTCGGCGATAATGGAAACCAAGGACGCCCATCTCAGAAATGCAAGCCCTTTGGTCGTGGGATGAGCCAGCATTTCTAGTTCACTGGTCCCCCTGACATTCTAGGACACCAACCAGGCACCCTAGGGGGCACTGCAGTGGGCTTCAGAAATTGCTCCCAGGTACATAGCTCCCTTACCTTGAGTGCTGAGTCCCCCAAACCCACTCCCCACAACTATACATGACTACCAAAGCACCTTAAGGGGTTAAGGGGGCACCTAGATGTGGGTACAGTGGGTTTCTCCGAGGACAAGCAAGCTGCTTCTTCTCACATGTGGGTTGACATCCCGTCGGCCCCAAGAAACGGCAAATTTTCACAAGCAAAATTAAAAAGTTTTGCCAGTCTTCTAGCGCATGTGCAGCTCGCACTGCGAATGCGCGAATGACTTTCTGCCCATCGTGCGAGTGTGCCTCCTCAGTTCTTTTTTTGTCTGCGATGAGGTGACAGGATTTTTTCTGCTTTCCTCGTTCTTGGCCCAGGAACAGTCTTACGACTATTTTTTTTATTATTTTAGTCATTAAAAAAAAAAAAAAAAAAAAAAAAAAAATATATATATATATATATATATATATATATATATATATATATATATATATATATATATTCCCGTACTTACTTTACTATTTTTTTCTCTATTTTGTTTGCTTTCTTTTCGACACGGCCGGCCTTTAGGTCACGCGGTTGGGCTTTCTCCCTTTTTATGTGCTTCTCTTTTTGGGCACAATCGCGTTGTTTGATTTCACCAAAACCGTTTTTCCTTCCATGTCATCAAAGACACCCAGCGGCTTCAAACGTTGTACTCGGTGCAACCGGACTGTCTCAGGTACCGATACCCACACGTGGTGTAGCCAGTGCCTTGGGCCCAACCATAGCCCAGTCGCTTGTAATCTGTGTCTTTGTATGAAGAAATGGACGCCAAGCGTCTCGAGAAATCCAACGCGAAAAGCTTTTGGATCTCGTTCCGGTCCTTCGACATCGGTACTGAGGTCGGCGGTGTCAGAGTCGACATCAATGGTGCATCAATGTCAGGAAGAGAGGTAATGGCTGCTGAGAGACCAACTCACACTGGGAGCAGTGAGGGCGTCGAGTGGGTCTCCACCTGCCTCAAGGCCTCCTGTTATGCAGGCCCCCCAGGACCAACTTTCGTCGGACCCAGTACCGAGGAGTCCTCGATGATGGGCGTCGAGCGAAGGCGAAGAAGCACCATCATTGTTCTCCTTCGATACACGTACCGGGTAGTTCTGGGCATCGAGAGAGTCTGCACCCAAAAAGCGTCGGCGCCGAGAGTATCGCTCCCCTCGATACAGGAGGTGCCGATGTGTCGGTCTCCTAGCAGCCCGGTACCTGCTCCCGAGCCTTCATGGATTCTGACACCGCCTGTTCCACTGACCCAGCAGCCTTCTCCGATGGTGGCTCCGACGAGCGCATCCGGGCCTTGTTTCCAGAACTTCTGGAGGGACTGCTACAACAGTCAGCTTCGGTGTCGGGGGTGCTTGCACCTTTTGTACCGTCTGCTGCAGCGGTGTCTGGCCCTTCTCTTGCGGTGAGGTCCCCGACCGCGGTGCTGTCTGCGGCATCGGCGTCGGCTTCCACCCAGGTTGACTCTCCTTCAACGTCGGTGGAGGGAGCTTCGCCACAGTTGGACCGGGGCGTCGGCCTCTCGACGTTCCTTGGCGTCGAAGTACCTTAACACAGGTTGTATCCGACACTGAGCAGGAGCGTTCGTGGGAGTCAGAGGAAGATTCCAGGTACTTTTCTTCTGATGAGTCCTTTGGGATTCCCTCTGATCCTTCCCCTCTGCCAGAGAGGAGACTATCTCCACCGGAGAGTCTGTCCTTTTCCTCTTTTGTCTGGGAAATGGCTACGCTATTCCCCTCCCTGTGGAGGTTGAGGATGAGCCCAGGACTGAGATGCTCGAGGTCCTAGTTTATTCTTCTCCACCTAAAGAGGCCGTGACAGTTCCTCTGCATAAGGTACTGAACGAAGTCCTTATGCGAAACTGGTTGGCCCCTCTGTCTGGCCCTGTGGTCCAGAAGAAAGCTGAATCCCAGAATTGGATCCACAGTGAACTGGATTGATGAAGTCTCAGTTACCCTACAATTCCATGGTGGTGGACTCTGCCCTCAAGAGAGCCAGGAGTTCTAGAGACTATACTTCAGCGCCCCCAGGCAGAGAGGCTAGAACTCTTGATTCTTTGGGAGGAAGATGTATCAAGCTGCTATGCTCGCCGCCAAGATTTAGTCATACCAGCTCTTCACGAGCATGCACTTGCGGGACTCGATACGGCAACTGTCAAGTTTGGTTGATGCACTCCCTACGGAGCTGGCCGAGCCTTTTCGCCAGGTAGTCAGGCAGCAGAAGGTGTGTCAAAAGTTCCTGGCCAGGGGTACATTTGACACTTTTGATTTAGCATCCAGGATCGCTGCTCAGGACAACCTTTTTGGTGAAAAAGTAGAGGATCTAGTTGATCAGATCAAGAAGCATAATGATGCTATGGATTCTCTCTCCCACCAGGTGCCTTCTGCTACTGCCGTCCTGATCTAGGAGGTATTTTGGAGGGAAGTGAAGTGCTCCCTATTCCTATTCTAGGTGTAGGTACACTCCTGCTTCTCGGCAGCCTTGCCAGGCTCAGCCCCAGCACACTCGTTCTCGTCAATAGCGTGCGTCTAAGGCCCATGCTGCTCCCCAGTAAAAGCAGGGACAGGCTTTTGACTGGCTCCAGCTAAGCATAGCCTCAATAAAAGTGTCCATACTGGACAACTTGCCGGTCGGCGGCAGGTTGATATTTTTTCACCAAAGGTGGCCTCTCATAACCTCCGACCGGTGGGTTCTTCAAATAGTCCGGTTAGGATATACCCTCAATCTCGAATCTAAACTCCAAATTGCCCACCGGGATCTCATTCTTACAGCTCCCAGCACAAACAGGTACTTGCAGAGGGAACTCTCCACCCATCTAAAGGCTCAGCGGTCAAACTCGTTCCACCAGGGGAAGAAGGGTTGGGATTCTTTTCCAGGTACTTCCTTGTGCAGAAAAAGACTGGGGGGATGCGTCCCATCCTAGACCTAAGGGGCCTGAACAAATTTCTGGTTCGAGAAAAGTTCAGGATGGTTTCCTTGGGCACTCTTCTTCCCATGCTTCAGGAGAACGATTGGCTATGCTCTCTGAACTTAAAGGATGCTTGCACACATATCTCGATTCTTCCAGCTCACAGGAAGTATCTTTGGTTTCGGCTGGGAGCTCAGCACTTTCAGTACCGTGTATTGCCTTTTGGTCTGGTGTCTGCGCTCAGAGTGTTTACAAAGTGTCTGGTGGTAGTAGCAACGTTGCTACGTAGACTTGGAAGTGCATGTGTTTCCCCTATCTCAACGATTGGCTGGTGAAGAGCATCTCGGAAGCAGACGCTCTGCAGTCCATGCGAATGACTATTCAGTTGCTAGAGCTACTGGGTTTCGTGATCAATTACTCCAAGTACCATCTCACCCCAGTACAGAAGTTGGGAATTCATTGAGGCTCTGTTGAACACAAAGACAGCTCAAGCTTATTTTCCCGACGCAAGGGCAGACAGCTTTCTGTCCTTGGTGTCCATGGTTCAAGCGTCTCAACAGATCACGGCTCGGCAGATGTTGAGACTTCTGGGGCATATGGCCTCCACAGTTCATGTAACTCCCATGGCACGTCTACATATGAGATCAGCTCAATGGACCCTAACTTCCCAGTGGTATCAAGCTGCGGGGGATCTAGAGGATGTAATCCAACTGCCCACCGACTTTCGGAATTCCCTTCAGTGGTGGATGATTCAATCCAATTTGACCTTGGGACGCCCATTCCAAATTCCTCATCCAGAAAAGGTGCTGACAACGGATGCATCCCTCCTAGGGTGGGGGGAGCTCATTTAGATGGGCTTCACACTCAAGGAGCTTGGTCCTTTCAGGAAAAAGATCTTCAGATCAACTCCTGGAATTGCGAGCGATCTGGAACGCTCTAAAAGCTTTCAGAGATCGGCTGTCCAACCAAATCATTTTAATTCAGACAGACAATCAGGTTGCCATACATTACACCAACAGCAGGGGGGCACTGGATCTCTCCGTCTGTGTCAGGAAGCCATTCAGATGTGGTTTTGGGCACGCCATCACGGCCTATTTCTCCAAGCCATTTATCTGCAGATGTAAACAACAGTCTGGCCAACAGATTGAGCAGGATAATGCAACCTCACTAATGGTCACGGAACATGGGCGTAGTCCGCAAGATCTTCGAGCATGGGGCACTCAGATCAATCACAAAGTCCCTCAGTTCTATTCCCGGCGTCAGACCCACGACAGACTAGCGTCAGATGCCTTTCTCCTACATTGGGGAACAGGCCTTCTGTATGTGTATCCTCCCATACCTCTAGTAGGGAAGATTTTGCAGAAACTCAAGCAAGACCGCGGAACCATGATTCTGATTGCGCCCTCTTGGCCCCGTCAGATTTGGTTCCCTCTTCTTCTGGAGTTGTCCTAAGAGAAACCGTGGAGATAGGACTGTTTTCCGACCCTCATCACCCAGAATGAGGGGTCGCTTCTACATTCCAACCTCCAGTCTCTGGCTCTCATGGCCTGGATGTTGAGAGCTTAAAAATTGCCTCTTTAGGTCTTTCAGAGGGTGTCTCTCGAGTCATGCTTGCTTCCAGGAAAGATTCCAGGAAAAAATGTTATTCTTTCAAAGGAAGGAGGTTTGCCGTCTGGTGTGACAGCAAGGCCCTAGATCCTTTTTCTTATCCTACATGGACCCTGCTTGAATACCTTCTACACTTGTCAGAGTCTGGTCTTTAGACCAACTCCATAAGAGTTCACCTTAGTGCGATTAGTGCTTATCATCGCCATGTAGAGGGTAAGCCTATCTCTGGATAGCCTTTAGTACTTCGCTACATAAGTACGTAAGTAATGCCACACTGGGAAAAGATCAAGGGTCCATCGAGCCCAGCATCCTGTCCACAATAGCGGCCAATCCAAGCCAAGGGCACCTGGCAAGCTTCCCAAACATACAACATTCTATACATGAGAGGTTTGCTTTTGTCAAAGCCCCCAGTTAAACCTCCATCAGTGTCATGAGATCTTAACATCGTTCTCACCCAGCTGATGAAAGCTCCTTTGAGCCACTGAATTCCTGCCATCTGAAGTACTTGACCTGGAAGGTCATTTTCTTGGTGGCTGTTACTTCAGCTCATATGGTCAGTGAGCTTCTGTCCTTAGTAGTGCAGGCACCTTATATTAAGTTTCATCACAAAAGAGTTGTCCTCCACACGCATCCTAAGTTTCTTCGGCCGATGGTGGTGCATAAGTACATAAGTAATGCCACACTGGGAAAAGACCAAGGGTCCATCGAGCCCAGCATCCTGTCCTCGACATCGGCCAATCCAGGCCAAGGGCACCTGGCAAGCTTCCCAAACGTACAAACATTCTATACATGTTATTCCTGGAATTGTGGATTTTTCCCAAGTCCATTTAGTAGTAGTTTATGGACTTGTCCTTTAGGAAACTGTCTAACCCCTTTTTAAACTCTGCCAAGCTAACTGCATTCACCATGTTCTCTGGCAATGAATTCCAGAGTTTAATTATGCGTTGGGTGAAGAAAAACTTTCTCCGTTTGTTTTAAATTTACTACACTGTAGTTTCATCGCATGCCCCCTAGTCCTAGTATTTTTGGAAAGTGTGAACAGACGCTTCACATCCACCTGTTCCATTCCACTTATTATTTTATATGCCTCTATCATGTCTCCTCTCAGCCGTCTCTTCTCCAAACTGAAAAGCCCTGGCTTCCTTAGTCTTTCTTCATAGGGAAGTCGTCTCATCCCCGCTATCATTTTAGTCGCCTTCGCTGCACCTTTTCCAATTCTACGCCAATTCGGAGTTCCATCTGAACCAGTCAATTTTCTTGCCAACATTTTCCCCGTCCTCATACCTGCCCTGGCGAAAGCAGTTTGCATACCCTGGAGTGCAAGAGAGCATTGGCCTTTACGTGGCGCGGATGAAGCCCTTCAGACAGTTCGCCCAGTTGTTTGTTTCTTTCGACCCCAACAGGAAGGGAGTTGCCATCGGAAAATGCACAATCTCCAATTAGCTAGCAGATTGCATTTCCTTCACTTATACTCAAGCTGGGCTGACTCTGGAGGGCCATGTCACGGCTCACAATGTTAGGCCATGGCTGCGTTGATGGCTCACTTAAAGTCAGCCTCCATTGAGAGAATTTGCAAAGGCTACAAAGTGGTCATCAGTCCACACATTCACATCTCACTACTGCCATCAGCACGATACCCAACGCGACAGTCAGTTTGGGCAGTCGGTGCTGCAGAATCTGTTTGAGGTTTAGAATCCAACTCCACCCCCCAGACCCATTTTTGTTCTGTTTCAGGCTGCACTCTTAGCTGTTTATGGTTTCAGGTCAATCTATGTTATGTCCTCACCATTGCGAGGCCCAATTGACCAATGTTCATTGTTTTGAGTGAGTCTGGTTGCTAGGGATACCCCACATGTGAGAACAAGCAGCCTGCTTGTCCTAGGAGAAAGCGAAGATACTTAATTGTAGCAGGTATTCTCCGAGGACAGCAGGCTGATTGTTCTCACAAACCCGCCCACCTCCCCTTTGGAGTTGTTGTTGTTTATTTGTATTTATGCTTTTTGATTAAACTGAGGAGGCATGCTCGCGCGATGGGCGGGAAGTTGTCCGTGCGTGCGTGGTGCGCGCTGCATGCACGCCAGAAGACTCTGGCAAAACTTTAAATTTTGCTGGTGAAAATTTGCCATTTCCTGGCCGACGCAGACGTCGCCCACATGTGAGAACAATCAGTCTGCTGTCCTCGGAGAATACCTGCTACAGGTAAGTATCTTCGCTTTCTGGTGGGTTTTGGAGGGCTCACATTTTCACCAGAAGTGTAACAGGTAGAGGGGCCTGGTCCGCCTGCCGGAAGTGCACCTGCAGAACCCACTAAAACTGCTCCAGGGACCTGCATACTGCTGTGATGGACCTGAGTATGGACATTTGAGGCTGGCATAAAAAGCTGGCACAAATAGTTTTAAAGATGTTTTTGGAAAGTGGGAGGGGGTTAGTGACCACTGGGGGAGTAAGGGGAAGTGATCCTCGATTCTCTCCGGTGGTCATCTGGTCAATTTTGGCACCTGTTTGTGGCTTGGTCGTAAGAAAAACAGGACCAGGTAAGTCATCCAGTGCTCGTCAGGGACGCTCTTTATTTTCCATTATGGCTTTCGATTATGCCGATTTGGGCAACCCTGTGAGAAGGACGCCCATCTTCCGATTTGTGTGGAAAGATGGGCATCCTTCTCTTTTGGCAAATGAGTCTGAAAGTCAGTTAGAAACATCACATACATCAATCTTCACTAAAAGTACAACACCTTTAAACAAATCACTGTACCAACATAAAACAAGAGTGCACGTCATGAAACTGATGATCAGCAGATTGAACTTTGGAACTCTCTACCTCAGCACTTATGAGAGCAATCATCTGTAACTCCGTTCAAGGCCACTCTTAAAACTTTCTTGTTTTGAGATGCTTATTCCTAAACTGCATTTTCTTCTTTTTTTTCTGATGCCTGCACGAGACTTGCCACAGAGGTCTGGAATAAATGAATGCTAACCTCCTGTGCTCCCCCCCCCCCCCCCCTTGTCCTATCAAAGATTATAGGTCCACCTTTTTTCCCCACTGTCTAATGTGTTATGTATTGGATATTGTATCCCCTTTTTACTTTTAGATAGCATGTTCTGTTGGGAGGGATAGTAAATCTTAATAAACCTTGATAAGAAACCCATTGAAACTTTTTTTAAAACACAGTGCATAATTAAGCTGTGGAAACTGTTGTTGGAGGATTTGGTCAAAGTAACCAACATAGTGGGATTCAGAAGAGGTTTTATGTGCTCCTGGAGGAATAAGCCATAAAGACTGTTAGCTAGGCAGACTTGGGAGATTCATCCATGAAAATGAATTATGAAGAACAGGTCTACTTTTTCAGTTGTGTCAGGTACTTGTGACCCAGATTGAATGCTGTTGAAGATAGGATGCTGGGTTTCATGGACCTTTGTTTGACCCAGCATGACTTTTCATATTTTCTTATGTTCTTAACAGGTTGCCTGTAAGTAAAGGCCATTAGACTTCATTTAGCCTATTTTATAAAGAGGCATAACCAACTATGCGTCTTTACAAAATACTACTAGCACAAATCCTGCAGAAATAATGGCTAGATTGAACGCCACTTACACTTCTTTAAAACTCCTGAACTGGCCTACTCTAAATTGTATACAAGTATGTGCCTGATTGCAGTGTGTATAACTTTTATGCATTAATTGATTTTATGAGACTTTTTACATATGTATACTGGTATATAGGCACAAAAACTCCTTTATAAAATTACCTCTCCATAGGAAGGTACTGCCTGCAGCACTGAACACAGTATTTAAGGTGGGGTCTTGTAAGTGACTTATATAGAAGCAAGATTCCTGACCATATTTTATATGCAAACTTTGCATTATTTTTCAAAGTAAAGGTATATGTGTAATTTGAAACTTACGATTAGAGTATCCATACAATGCTTGTTCCTCTTATTGGTGAAGATAGTTTTTATAATTACAAAAATGCACATACTTTTGAAAATGCTAATGTACATGCATTATTTCAGTTTCCCACCCCAGCTGGGAACATCTTCCCCAAACACAGATGAAAGTGCATGCTTTGTTGTGCTGTGTATATTCTTTTACTCACATTTGGGATGTGTAATTTAATGTTGGAGTAGCCTAATGGTAAAAGCAGCAGATTCAGAACCAGGCTCCTTGGTTCAAATTCCACTGCAACTCCTTGTGATGACCTAGAGATGGGAATAACTAGTGAGGTAATTAAATTCGCCGATGACACAAAATTATTCAGGGTCGTCAAGTCGCAGGAGGAATGTGAACGATTACAGGAGGACCTTGCGAGACTGGGAGATTGGGCGTGCAAGTGGCAGATGAAGTTCAATGTTGACAAGTGCAAAGTGATGCATGTGGGTAGAGGAACCCGAATTATAGCTACGTCTTGCAAGGTTCCGCGTTAGGAGTTACGGATCAAGAAAGGGATCTGGGTGTCGTCGTCGATGATACGCTGAAACCTTCTGCTCAGTGTGCTGCTGCGGCTAGGAAAGCGAATAGAATGTTGGGTGTTATTAGGAAGGGTATGGAGTCCAGGTGTGCGGATGTTTAATGCCGTTGTATCGCTCCATGGTGCGACCGCACCTGGAGTATTGTGTTCAGTACTGGTCTCCGTATCTCAAAAAGATATAGTAGAATTGGAAAAGGTACAGCGAAGGGCGACGAAAATGATAGTGGGGATGGGACGACTTTCCTATGAAGAGAGGCTGAGAAGGCTAGGGCTTTTTAGCTTGGAGAAGAGACGGCTGAGGGGAGATATGATAGAAGTGTATAAAATAATGAGTGGAATGGATCGGGTGGATGTGAAGCGACTGTTCACGGCTATCCAAAAATACTAGGACTAGAGGGCATGAGTTGAAGCTACAGTGTGGTAAATTTAAAACGAATCGGAGAAAATTTTCTTCACCCAACGTGTAATTAGACCTCTGGAATTCGTTGCCGGAGAACGTGGTACGGGCGGTTAGCTTGACGGAGTTTAAAAAGGGGTTAGATAGATTCCTAAAGGACAGTCCATAGACCGCTATTAAATGGACTTGGAAAAATTCCGCATTTTTAGGTATAACTTGTCTGGAATGTTTTTACATTGGGGAGCGTGCCAGGTGCCCTTGACCTGGATTGGCCACTGTCGGTGACAGGATGCTGGGCTAGATGGACCTTTGGTCTTTCCCAGTATGGCACTACTTATGTACTTATGTGATTTTGGCCAAGTCACGTAACCCTCCATTGCCTCAGGTATAAACTTAAATTGTCCCAGGGACAGAAAAACACCTACTGTACTTGAATGTACACTGCTTCGATAGCCTTTGGGTTTGTAGACGGTATATAGAAAATTAAAATAAAAGACCATTTCTGTCCAGAAAGCATTGTTTTATCTATAGAAATATCTTTCAAAATTGCCCTGCAAGGGGTTAATTTGATATCAGGATATCTATAACAATTTCCAAAAAATGTAAATATTTTATAAAAGCAAAATAGGCATATAATGCTTTTCTGAAGTAGGCATTCAGAATTATCCATAGTATCACACAATGCTTTTGCACAAACTTATGTGTTCTTAGAGGTAGAATTAAATATATACATGTACTCGATGCATTCATATATATATTGTATGCATGTACATCATAACTCAAGCCAAACTGCAGTTCTGGGAGCACCTATGCGATATTCCACAAAAGTAAGCACTGTTCTTTTATGTACCTTCTTTTTACGTAAGTATTCCCTGTCTCTCCCCCCCCCCCCCCCCCCCCCCCCACCACCACCACAGTGTTATAATAGCCATTTTCTTTGTATAAAATACATTTTTTAAAATTACTCCAAATACATAACTATACACTTTTTCACTTTGAAATTCTTTTCCGAATGTTTGACTGTTCTTACAGTTTATTCGAGTTTCCTTTAATTTTTTTTCCACCCCTTCCAGTGTGTCCACTCTGAGATTTTAATATTGTCTGCAAAAATGTATATTTTTCTCCAAGTACTAAGCTCTGGAGAATCCTACTAAGGAAGGAACCATACTGCTGATCACTATCTTCAGCTAACTACTGTCTCTACATTCTGCCTTTTAATAAGTTCCTCACCCAACTCAATATGTATTGTATTGGTTGCATTTAAGGGGTACCTGTAGAATTAGTTGACTGTTTACATTGTCAAGTTAGTTGAGCAGGTAAAAAATGTGTTAGGGAATGTTAAACTGTGTCTGCTTACCTCTAAATGGCACATTGATGCTGCCTCTATCTAGAATCAAAGTTTCAGAGCTGTTCAGTGGCTCACAGTTTTGGCAGTAAACAAATTAGGAATGTGGGAGTTCAGTCAGTTTAAGCAAGGTCATACACTGTGACCCATAAAACTACAATCGGTTGGAGCATATCATGATTGTAAAGGTTAAATAAAGCTGAAAACGTCTTATATAAAAAAAATTTTGATGTTTCCATATAATGTTTGACACATTCACTGACAAACTATATGTGGTTAAATCAGACCATTGAGGAGATAAGGAAAATAATTTAGCTGAGCTGTGACTACAGCAAGTGCTTTTATGATCAAAATGTAAGAGAAAATATATTCATGTCTATATTCCTGACTGTTTCCATTTATCTTGTTGTTTGCTGTGTTGATTGTAGGATTTCCGGGAGAAGAATACAGATCATATGCGTCCAGACATTGTTGCACTCTTGAGAAGCAGCAAAATGCCTTCATCTGTGGAATGATCGGCATTGATCCAGTTGCAGTTTTTCGCTGGACAGTCCTAAGAGCCTTCTTCAGGGCTGTGCTAGCTTTCAGGCAGGCAGGGAAGCGATATGTTGAGGGAAAAACAGGTAAGCTGCTGGTTTGGAAGTATAGTAGCATTTCATTGTTTAATTATCATAGAAAGTCATAGAGACTTGTAGACATCTGGATTCTAGCCTCTCAGAATAAAGTTCTTTCACTTTTAATCTTTGTGCTCATCTGTGTTATACGGGGGGAGGGTATAAGAACGCCCAGATGGAATTATACCAGGAAACAGTTCAGTAGGTTTATTATGTCTGGTTAGGACCAAACAAACTCAGCTTATGAAACAGAAAAATGAGCAAGAACAAAATTCTGTGTTCTTGTCAGGTTCAAATAGGAACTCCAAAACATTTTTTACAAAAGTAAAAATAATTACCAGTATCCTTAAGTTCTCAGAGGCATTGCATTTATAGCAGTTGCAGTAGCTTGCAGTTTATTTTCCTTTAACTTGCCCACTGGGACTTTTCAGATCCTCCTGATATGAGCATATTTGTACTTAGGGAGCCTGAATCCCCAAGAACGAGCTGCCTCTTTATCCAGGCCCTTCTCCTTTGATAGAAAAATGATGCAAACTGTGGGCCTGGATTACATCCATGTAATCATCCTGTATAACTGAATACATTCATCCTTTGACGAGGACAAGCAGGCTTATTAATTCTCAGAAGTGGGTGACGCCGACCTGCATCACCTGGTCTGGATTTTACAAAAGTCTAATGAAAGCTTTGTGGAGAGCAAGGCAAACTTTCCTTTTCTTTTTTTTACTGTGCCTTGTCCCTTTTTCAGGCACCATCGAGTCGTTTAATTCAGCTGATGAAGTTTTTCCTTCCATGTCCACAAAGGTTCCCAGTGGCTTCAAGCACTGTACCCAGTGCTACTAAATGGCCAGTGGTCTTTATCATAGAGCATATAGGAACAGACTTAAAGATCTCAATATGTATACTTTGGAAGAAAGGCAGCAGAAAGGAAATAGGATATATACATTTAAATACATCCATGGCATAAATGCACAGGAGGTGAGTGTATTTCGATTGAAAGGAAGCTCTGGAATGAAGGGGAATAGGAAGAAGGTGAAAGGGGATGGAAAAGACTGTATCTGGATTCAAGGAAGCATGGGGCAAGCACATAGGATCTCTAAGGGAGAGGAAGGGATAGTAAATGGTATGGAGAGGTAGACTGGATAGGCCATAACCAGGTCAATTCTATAACTTCGTGCCAAGATGTAGGTTCCACAACAGGGGGGGGGGGGCGCTTAGCACCAATTCTATCATAGCTTCAGAGCATACATAAGTCACTATAGAATACCAGTGCAAAACTGAGCTGGCATTCTGAAAGGTCAATGGCTGATGTAAGCTGGCATCTCTAAGTGCACTATGTAACACGTGCAACTGATAAGGTTCTGTAAGTTGTGTGTGTTGCTTGGTGACATGCTTATGGCCCACTTATGTTCCGCCCACCTGTATGTTCCTCTCACAGTTATGTGCTAAGGACTAGATTCTATATATCATGCCTAAAAAATTGGCGTCAAAACGAAATACACCTAAGCGTATTCTATAAAGTATGCCTACATTTAGGTGTACTTTATAGAATAAGCCTAAATTTCCACGCAGTTTATAGAATACACTGAGTGCTTGTCCTTGTGACTGAAGTTAATCATGGGCAGTTATGCCAAGTAAAACTTGGAGTAAATGCCGATGCCTAAATTACGAGTGGACCGGGTATATTCTACAACAAACGTGCATAGGGTTTTAGAAATGCCCAGGACCCACCCATTCCACACCCATGGCAACGCCCCTTTCAACTATGTGACTTAGAATTTATGCACATCACGGTAATAGAATACGCTTAGACAGTTCTGCAAGTAAATTCTAATTAATGCCAATTAGTGTCAATAATTGCTTAAGTATATAAGCAATCATCCACCCAGCTGTTAATCACTTCATTCAGTTTGTAACATCACTTAAGTCCAACTTCTTTTGTATTCCAACCATCTTGAAACTTTATTCTTAGAAAATATTTCACCATTTGTAGCATATCTTTAAAACGCTTTACAGCGTCACAGCTTAAAATCCATTGCATATCCTCCATACAAAATTACATAAAGGGCAGTGCACAGACGCCTCCACCTACATGCGGCATGTTTGCAAATTGCTGCCTCAGGGTGTGGTCCCAGTCAACTAAAAAATGGAACATTCAGTCAGAATACTTTAAATACATTTGTTGATCAAAACCGTATCATAAAGCATCACGTACCTGAAGTACAAGAAGGTTTCTCCACATAGCATCGGTGCCGGCCATCTCTATGCTTATTCCACCCATGCACAGTGCTCTGTTTATATAACACTTAAGGCTCAGAGCGCCAATGAATCGTAACCACACCCCCTGATGTCATTAAATCCAATTACTTTGCAGCTGCCCAATCTATCTCTAAATTTAACCCCCCAGGTGTCATTGTTCCTAATGTATAAATCCACCATTGCTCTTTGTAGCTGAGAAGGCTGTCTACATCACCCCCCTCCCTCCCAAGTTGAATCTGGTCAATGATATGCCATTTAATGTCTGACCAGTCATGCTGTTTATCTAATCAATGATTTACAGTGGGAGCTGTTAGGGTAGCGGTGTGAATCCTTGATTTATGTTCATTTAATCTATATTTCACTATCTCCTAGATTACCCACATATATGATATACTGTATCATATAAATTATATGGTGTTATGGTGTTATGTCGTGCTGCAAAACGTTGTGTGTTCTCAGTTACCTGCCAATAAATCCCTTGGATAGTCAATACACACCATTGACACTTTCCACATTGAACATGGCCAATAGATCATCCTGATTATGTAAATACTCTATTCGTTTATAAGAGAGCATTTCACCAATTGTTCTACCTCTTCGGTACGCAATCAACGGTCTTTCCTGCAATGATGGGTGAACTTGTAAAGTAGTCCAGTATTTATGAATCAGAGATGTAACTCTGGAACTCCCTGCCATATATGGGAGCACCGCTACGATTCTGTTTTCTTTTTTTTATAGTTTATTTATATCCTTTTTACATTTACATATCAACATAAATGTAGCGGAAATTACAAGAAACAGAATAAATCAGTTTATAATTTTAAAGGAAATACTTCTAACATTTTGTCCACAATCAACCAAAGATCCAAGTACTAGGTAAAAATGAGAAGGTAAATTATTACAAATGAAAGTTTGAGAGGGAACATAGTCTCGACAGCCTACATAACAGCATTTATTCACTGGGAAGCAATTACTGGTTTTTCCACACTTTCTTATGCCTCAACTGTAACAATTTTAAGGGTTCAAAAAAAAACATTATTTTCATTTAGAGATACCAAGCATCTACATGGAAATTTAGTTGAAAAACAGCGCCAAGCTTGAGAGCTCTAGTCTTCTCTTCTTTTCTTCTAGGTGTCTCTAGCCAAGTCCGGAAAAATCTGAACTCTTGATCCCATAAATTCTGTATTAATATGGCGGAAATAGGTCCGAAAAATATTGTTTCTATCCATTTGTAAGGCAAAAGTTACTAGTAGTGTTGTCTTTTCAGTCACTATCTCCAGGGAGCTTTCAAGAAAATGGGTCAAATCAAGGCCCTGTGCAACCCGAGGTTGTCCAAATTGATAATTAATTCCAGTTATATACTGGGTCCTAGCGACCGGTGGGAGGCCTGCCGCTGGGATCTCCAGTACTTCTAAGAAATACTTCCTCAGCATATCCAAAGGAGCAATCAAAGGGGATCTTGGAAAGTTTATAAACCTCAGGTTATTCCTTTGGCTTTGATTCTCTAAGTATAGAATTTTACGAGCAAAATTTCTCTCTCCTTGATTAAAGTGGCTGTAGTATTCAAAGATTAGAAACCTCTCCTTCTAAGGTCGAAACCTTTTCAATAGTTCCCTGGACTTTTTCAGCCATATTTTTATGCTTTTCTTTTAAATCAGTTATTTCACCACCAAGGGACTTGGAAATAGATTGTAAAGAAGTGTGAATACCTTGAATTGCGTCCCAGAGCGCTTCAAGCGTTACAACAGCCGGTCGAACAAATCCACGCGTACCTTCAGGAGTAGCTGCACAAACCAAACATGAGGAAGGTGCTTCCTCCGTTGTAAAATTGGTTGGAGTTGAGGATATGACAGGCTCTCCCAACACAGCTAGCAGGGGTGGAACACCACCAATCGCTCCTGTCTCCTGTGCCTCCGTCATATTCAAGCTTGCTCCTGGATGCGGAGGGGCTGTATTCGGAGGAGGGCTGAGCAAAGCTCCCTCAATGCTGCGGTCCGCGTTAGCAATAGCGGACCCTGTAGAGTCTAACCATCTCTCTCCGAGGATCCTCACATCGTAAGACTCCAAGACTGCCTGGCGCACAGCAGGATTCCCTGCCAAAATTGGGGAGGTAAGAGTTTTAGCTTTCCCCTTTCGCTTTCCCATGCTGTTTGTAGGAAGACTGGCGTTCAGCTGTCCAGGTCCGCCGGACGTCGCCATCTTGGATCACCAGCGTGCGCTATTCACGATTCTGTTTTCTGTCTCCTTATTAGAGTATTGCAATAACAAATCTCTCTGGGCATACTTCGCCCTAAGGTACGCTTTCTTAATCGCTTTAAAGGGGTAGACTCTGCCCAAAAATCTTTTAGTTGACTGGACCACACCCTGAGGTAGCAATTTGCGAAACATGCCGCATGTAGGTGGAGGCGTCCGTGCACTGCTTCATTTCTTTGAAGGTGTAAATAGACGTGGATAAAGGTGAGCCAGTTGATGTAGTGTATCTAGATTTTCAGAAAGCTTTTGATAAAGTTCCTCATGAGAGACTCCTGAGAAAATTCAAGTGTCATGGGCTAGGAGGCAAGGTTCTGGTGTGCATTAAGAATTGGTTATTGAACAGAAAACAGAGGGTAGCCTTAAATGATAATTTCTCTCAATGGAGGAGAGTGGAGTGCCACAGGGATTAGTACTGGGACTGGTGCTATTTAACATATTTATAAATGATATGGAAATCGGAACAATGAGTGAGGTGATTAAATTTGCAGATGACACAAAACTATTGAAGGTTGTTAAAACACGTGTGGACTGTGAAATATTGCAGGAAAACCTTAGGAAATTGGAAGACTGGGCATCCAGATGGCAGATGAAATTTAATGTGGACAAATTTAAGGTAATGCACATTGGAAAGAATAATCTGAACCATAGTTACCTGACGCTAGGGTCCACCTTGGGGGTCAGCACTCAAGAAAAAGATCTGGATGCCATTTGTAGATAACACGCTGAAATCTTCTGCTCAGTGTGCAGCAGTGGCCAAAAAAGCAAACAGGATGCTATGAATTATTAGGAAATGGATGGTGAATAAGACCAAAAATACTATAATGCCTCTGTATTGCTCCATGGTGGTCATCGTATCGCAAAAAAGATATAGTGGAATTAGAAAAGGTTCAAGGAAAAATGATCAAAATGATAATGGAGATGGAACTCTTCTCGTATGAGGAAAGGCTAAAGAGGGTTAGGGCTCTTCAGCTTGGAAAAGAGACGGATGGGGGGGGGGAGGTATGATGTCTACTAAGTCCTGAGTGGTGTAAAATGAGAAGTAAATCGATTTTTTTACTCTTTACAAAAGTGCAAAGACTAGGGGATACTCAAGGAACTTACATGGAAATACTTTTAAAACAAATAGGAGGAAATAGTTTTCCACTCAACGAATAGTTAAGCTCTGGAACTCGTTGCCGGAGGATGTGGTAACAGCGGTTAGCATATCTGGGTTTAAAAAGGTTTGGACAAGTTCCTGGAGGAAAAGTTCATAGCCTGCTATTGAGACAGACATGGGAAGCAACTGCTTGCCCTGGGATTTGTAGTATGGAGTGTTGTCATAATTTGGGTTTCTGCCAGGTACTTGTGACCTGGCTTGGCCACTCTTGGAAACAGGATATAGGATACTCTCTATTTCGGTTGATAACACCCTCATCGTTCCCGTCTCATCTGCCCGCAACCTCGGTGTCATCTTCGACTCCTCCCTCTCCTTCTCTGCGCATATCCAACAGATAGCCAAGACCTGTCGCTTCTTCCTCTATAACATTAGCAAAATCCGCCCTTTCCTCTCTGAGCACACCACCCGAACTCTCATCCACGCTCTCGTTACCTCTCGCCTTGACTACTGCAACCTACTCCTCACTGGTCTCCCACTTAGCCACCTATCCCCCCTTCAATCCGTTCAGAACTCTGCTGCACGTCTTATCTTCCGCCTGAACCAATACACTCATATCACCCCTCTCCTCAAGTCACTTCATTGGCTTCCGATCAGGTACCGCATTCAATTCAAGCTTCTGCTACTAACCTACAAATGCACTCGATCTGCAGCCCCTCCTTACCTCTCAACCCTCATCTCCCCTTACGTTCCTACCCGTAACCTCCGCTTTCAAGACAAATCCCTCCTTTCAGTACCCTTCTCCACCACCGCCAACTCCAGGCTCCGCCCTTTCTGTCTTGCCTCACCCAACGCGTGGAACAAACTCCTCGAGGCCATACGCCAGGCCCCCTCCCTGCCCATCTTCAAATCTCTGCTTAAAGCCCACCTCTTCAACGTCGCCTTCGGCACCTATCCTCTACACCTCTACCCAGGAAATCTAGACTGCCCAACTTGACATTTCGTTCTTTAGATTGTAAGCTCCTTTGAGCAGGGACCGTCCTTCTTTGTTTATTTTGTACAGTGCTGCGTAACCCTAGTAGCGCTCTAGAAATGTTAAGTAATAGTAGTAGTAGTAGTAATTTGGGTTTCTGCCAGGTACTTGTGACCTGGCTTGGCCACTGTTGGAAACAGGATACTGGGCTAGATGGACCATTGGTCTGACTCAGTATGGCTACTCATGTTCTAGGTAAGAAAAAACCCCATTATACTAATGTATTTTCAAAGGCCATACTAAATGTTTAAACAATTGCAAAGTAGTATTTTGAAACTATGTTTGGGGTTCTATTTTTTCCAGGCACCATGTAGTACCTTCAGTTTTGAATAAACCCTCTCCCATGTGTGTTTTCATATTAAACCAGACCATCTGGTGATCACAGGATACCAGATCAGAACATCAGAAACACTGTCCCTATTCAGAATCATTGTGTCCAGTATGGCCCCATTCCTAGTGGGTTATTTTTTATATTGTATTTGCGTTTATTTTCCCTTTCCAAAATGGGGAACCAGGTATCTAAATGGTGACTAAAATTTAATATGGATGAGTGAAATGGAAAAACAAATTTTCTAACTATGGCTACATAAGACGGGAATCTTTGAGCCATTGTGGGCAATACTTTGAAATCGTCAGCCCAGTGTGCAGTTGTAGTAAAAAAAAAAAAATTGGTTGTTAGGAATTTGGAAAGGAATAGAGAATACGACTAAGAATATCATAATGCCTCTCTACAGCCCTGTGGTGCAACCATACCTTGCGTATCATATGGAATTCTGGTCCCCCATCTCATTAAAAAATAATAGATACATAGAAAGATAGATACATAGATATAGATAGATATTGATATAGCAGAACTGGAAAGGTGTACAGAGAAGGGCAACAAAAATATATAAAGTTAAGTCTAAATCAGTTAGGAGAGATGTCTCAGAGGGTATAGAGGTTTCTAAAATCAGAGTGGGGTTGAACAGGCAAACAGGAAGTGATTGTTTACCTTTCCATATAGTACTAGGACTAGAGGACACTCCATTTAACTAACTGGTAGTAGATTTGAAACAAATTGCAGATTGTATTTTTTGACTTTACACATAATTAAGCTGTGGGATTTGTTAGTGGAGAATATGGTCAAAGCATCTAATATAGCTGGGTTTAAAAGGGGTTTGGATACATTTATAGAAGTCCATAAACAGTTATTAGGTGGAGGAAAGCCATCGTTTTCTCTTGAGAGTGAACTACAACTCTTCAGGGTACGTTTTAATGACTTAAACTGGCCACTATTGGAGAAAAGATTAATGTATCTTTGATCTGATCCAGTACAGAAAGTTATGTTCTTAAGTTTCCTTAGCTGTTTTCTCTGACTATAAGAGGGATTTCATTACCCTATGAAGAAATAAGATGCAATAAGGACACAGTGCTGTGGACAAAGAAGTGTCAAAAGTCCCATTGGTACAGAAAAGGGAGTAGTAATGTACTTTTCCATTGTGATGGTAGATAAAAGACAATCACGGAGACGTGGCTAAATGGTTCGCATGAATGGGATGCAAACATACCAGGCTATAATCTGTTTAGGAAGGATAGAGAGAGTCGTAAAGGTGGAGGAGTAGCTCTATATGTGAGAAATGATATCACAGCGATCGAAATGACAGGGACCTGGGGAAAGGAAGAAGCGATATGGATCACCTTAAAAAGAGAGGATAGAACCTTTATACACGTGGGTGTTGTCTACAGACCTCCGAAACAATTGGAGGAACTAGATAAAGACCTGATCGCAGATATTCAAAAGTTGGGAAACAAGAGAGAGGTGCTGTTGCTGGGAGATTTCAATCTGCCGGATGTAGATTGGAAGGTTCCGTCTGCGGAATCGGAAAGAAGTAGAGAGATCGTGGATGATTTACAAAGCGGTTTGCTCAGACAAATGGTGACGGAACCCACGAGGGAGGGAGCGACACTGGATCTGGTGCTCACAAATGGGAATAGCATGTCAAATATCCGAATGGGTGCCCATCTGGGCAGCAGTGACCATCAAACGGTTTGGTTTGATATTACAGCTAAAGTGGAGAGCGGCCACTCAAAACTCAAAATTCTGGATTTCAAGCGTGCTGACTTTAGTAAAATGGGGGAATACCTGAGGAAGGAGATGATGGGCTAGGAGGAAATACGAGAAGTGGAAGGACAGTGGTCCAGGCTGAAAGAAGTTATAAATAAGGCCATGAACCTTTATGTAAGGAAAGTAAATAAAAGCAAGAGAAAAAGGAAACCGATATGGTTCTCCAAGCAAGTGGCTGAGAAAATAAAGGCTAAAGAGTTGGAGTTCCAGAAATACACAAAAAACTAAAGAAAAGGAACACAAGGAGGAATACAGGATGAAACTGAAAGAAGCCAAGAGAGAGATACGTCTGGCAAAAGCGCAAGCGGAGGAACAAATGGCTAGAAATGTAAGGAGGGGTGACAAAAATTTCTTCAGGTATATAAGTGAAAGGAGAAGGACTAAAAAGGGAATTGTGAGACTAAAGATACTGCGAACCGCTATGTGGATAATGATGAAGAAAAAGCAAATTTGCTAAATAGATACTTTTGTTCTGTTTTCACAGAAGAAAATCCTGGAGAAGGACCGCGATGGACTGCAAAAAGTATAAATGAGATTGAAGTGGACAGAGCACCGTTCATAGAAGAGAGTGTGTATGAACAGCTTGAAAAGCTAAAGGTAGATAAGCCATGGGACCGGATGGGATCCACCCCAGGATATTGAGGGGAGCTCAGAGAGGTTCTGACGGGTCCTCTTTAAGATTTGTTTAACATATCCTTGCAGACGGGAGAGGTTCCGAAGGATTGGAGAACGGCGGAGGTGGTCCCTCTTCACAAGAGTGGTGATAGGGAAGAAGCTGGAAACTACAGGCCGGTAAGCCTCACTTCGATTATTGGAAAAGTAATGGAAGCGATGCTGAAGGAAAGGATAGTGAATTTCCTGGAAGCCATAAGTTGCAAGATCCGAGACAACATGGTTTACCAAAGGGAAATCGTGCCAAACGAATCTCATTGAGTTCTTTGATTGGGTGACAGGAGAATTGAACCAGGGACGAGCTATAGACGTAATCTACTTAGATTTCAGCAAAGCTTTTGACACGGTTCCCCACAGGAGGCTCTTAAATAAACTGGAAGGGCTGAAGGTAGGACCCGAAGTGGTGAACGGATTAGGAACTGGTTGACGGACAGAAGCCAGAGGGTGGTGGTGAATGGAATTCGCTAGGAGGAGGGAAAGGGTGAGTAGTGGTGTGCCTCAGGGATCGGTGCTGGGGACCGATTCTGTTCAATATATTTGTGAGTGACATTGCCGAAGGGTTAGAAGGTAAAGTTTGCCTATTTGCGGATGATACTAAGATCTGCACAGAGTGGACACCCGGGAGGGAGTGGAAAACATGAAAAAGGATCTGAGGAAGCTAGAAGAATGGGGTCTAAGGTTTGGCAATTAAAATTCAATGTGAAGAAATGCAAAGTGATGCACTTAGGGAATAGAAACCCTCCGAGATGTATGTGGTAGGCGGGGAGAATCTGATAGGTACGGATGGGGAGAGGATCTTGGGGTGATAGTATCTGAGGATCTGAAGGCGACGAAACCGTGTGACAAGGCGGTGGCTGTAGCTAGAAGGTTGTTCGGCTGTATAGAGAGAGGTGTGACCAGCAGAAGAAAGGAGGTGTTGATGCCCCTGTACAAGTCGTTGGTGAGGCCCCACCTAGAGTATTGTGTTCAGTTTTGGAGGCCGTACCTTGCGAAGGATGTAAAAAGAATTGAAGCGGTGCAAAGAAAGCTAACGAGAATGGTAAGGGATTTGCGTTACAGGACGTATGAGAAGAGACCTTGATGACCTAACATGTACACTCTGGAAGAAAGGAGAAACAGGGGTGATATGATACAGACGTTCCAAATATTTGAAAAGTATTAATCCGCAAAAGAACCTTTTTCCGGAGGTGCGAAGGCGGTAGAACGAGAGGACATGAAATGAGATTGAAGGGGGGCAGACTCAAGAAAAATGTCAGGAAGTATTTTTTCACGGAGAGAGTAGTGGATGCTTGGAATGCCCTCCCGCGGGAGGTGGTGGGAAATGAAAACGGTAACGGAATTCAAACACGCGTAGGATAAACATAAAGGAATCCTGTTCAGAAGGAATGGATCCTAAGGAGCTTAGCCGAGATTGGGTGGCAGGAGCCAGCGTGGTGGTGGGAGGCTAGGATAGTGCTGGGCAGACTTATACGGTCTGTGCCCTGAAGAGGACAGGTACAAATCAAACCGAGCCTCTCATTTTCCCCCCCCAAACCCTCCCCGCTCCCCCCGTTTTCTATTTCTGTTGATGGCTCTCTCATTCTCCCTGTCTCCTCAGCTCGAAACCTTGGGGTCATCTTTGACTCTTCTCTCTCCTTCTCTGCTCATATCCAGCAGACCGCCAAGACCTGTCGTTTCTTTCTTTACAACATCCGTAAAATCCGCCCCTTCTTTCGAGCACTCTAACCAAAACCTCGGCCACACCCTTGTCACCTCTCGTTTGACTACTGCAATCTGCTTCTTGCTGGCCTCCCACTTAGTCACCTCTCCCCTCTCCAGTCGGTTCAAAACTCTGCTGCCCGTCTCATCTTCCGCCAGGGTCGCTTTACTCATACTACCCCTCTCCTCAAGACCCTTCACTGGCTCCCTATCCGTTTTCGCATCCTGTTCAAACTTCTTCTACTAACCTATAAATGTATTCACTCTGCTGCTCCCCAGTATCTCTCCACACTCGTCCTTACCCTACACCCCTTCCCGTGCACTCCGCTCCATGGATAAATCCTTCTTATCTGTTCCCTTCTCCACTACTGCCAACTCCAGACTTCGTGCCTTCTGTCTCGCTGCACCCTACGCCTGGAATAAACTTCCTGAGCCCCTACGTCTTGCCCATCCTTGGCCACCTTTAAATCTAGACTGAAAGCCCACCTCTTTAACATTGCTTTTGACTCGTAACCACTTGTAACCACTCGCCTCCACCTACCCTCCTCTCTTCCTTCCCGTTCACATTAATTGATTTGATTTGCTTACTTTATTTATTTTTTGTCTATTAGATTGTAAGCTCTCTGAGCGGGGACTGTCTTTCTTCTATGTTTGTGCAGCGCTGCGTATGCCTTGTAGCGCTATAGAAATGCTAAATAGTAGTAGTAGTAGTAGTAGTAAAGTAGGGTATACACAAAAAGTAGCACATATGAGTTTGTCTTGTTGGGCAGACTGGATGGACCATGCAGGTCTTTTTCTGCCGTCATTTACTATGTTACTATGTTAATATAGATCGAATAGGTGCCTTGAAGAATCCTATAGCGACTTCAGAGTTTCTCACTGGAAGAGTAATAATTGTGCTAACCTTAGAAGGGACACCAAGAAGTAAAACAGGGAAACTAAGTTTAACAAAGAGTGTTTGAAACGGTACCCAGATTTTCAACAATTGTTGCTGTTCAGTGTAGGGTTTTTTTGTGAAATTTTCTGTAGGCATTCTTTGTTCCTGTAGACCTAAATAAATCACTGAGATTATCTAGCATTTCAAACATCTTGAAGAAATAAAATCTGATGTGTGACTAGGAAATGTTAATGTTTTGTCTTGTTGCGTGGGAGGTGGGGGAGAGTCGGTGTTTGCCCAGACAGCAGTAAAATCCTTACTTGCTGATGGTAGTTGTGATGTAAAACTAGTAAATCTATGTTGTCATTTTGCTTTGCACAGCCACATTTTCTCATTTAGCCATTGTTTAATGTATTACCAATTTTGAGTATTGCTTTTCGTTGCTGTCTAGCAATTAAATATCTTTACTTTTGGAGCCTTTGGGGCACTACTTCTTTATTTGGGTTGAATAGTTATAATACTGCCAGTATACAATAATGCTGATATAATATTTACTGTTAGTTTCAATCATTGTGCTCATTTTGTATTGCTCTTTGTCTTTTTATATAAATATGAAACATCCAACACTACTCAGCCAGTGAGATTTTGGTATTGTAGGAAGGATCATAGTTCTGGTTTACAAAATATGGATTATAGTTTGCGCTTTCATTATCCTGAAATAAGAATTTACCAGAGTACAGGATTATTGTACAATCATTCAACCTGAACCAAACAGGATCTCAATAGTTCTGTACTACATAAATCCCTTCATATTCATTGCTTTCGTCCTCAAAGATCATCTTCTATGTTCCTTTAGTTGCTTAGAAAACATTACGCTGCATTTTAACTCATGTAAAATAATGTGTTTTCTTCCATTCAAAATGTTTTTCTTTCCTCTTTAAATAAACTTTTTCCTGGAAGTTGAACTGCTTGTGGTTACTTTGATAACTGTGTCCTTACAAGTTTATTTTACCCAGTGCACTGTAATTAGCCAGATTTACTATACATTTAATTCCTATTGTTTTTTTAAATCAGACTTGAACTAGGACCACTTAGGGCTAGAGGGGTCCTTTTACTAAGATGCTCTGAAAAATGGCTTGCGATAGTGTAGGCGTGGGTTTTGGGTGCGCGCAGAATCATTTTTCAGCGCACCTGTAAAAAAATGCCTTTTTAAAATTTTTGCTAAAAATGACTTGTGGCAAAATCAAAATTGCCGCACATCCATTTTGGCCCTGCGACCTTGCCACCAGCTACTGACCTAGCAGTAAAATCTTACATGGTAACCAGGCAGTACTGACCTACGCATGGCGTTTGTCCGATACTCGCGTCTGAAAATAAAAATTATTTTTTGCCCGTGCATATCAGACGCACACCAAAAATGAAATTACCGCAAGAGCCACGCAGTAGCCAGGTGGTAACTCCATTTTGCCGCGCGTTGGGCATGCATAGAGCCTTATGTAGCTTAGTAAAAGGGCCCCAGAATGAGCAGAAAAATTGACAAGGTTAAATTTTATATTTTTCCTATTCAATAACCCAGCCATTGTAGCAACATTTGCCTAGATGCCACAGAACATGATGCCCTTTACAGTCCTTTCTGCGTGCACACTGACCCTGGCCAATAGATGTCGTCACTGAACAGACTGATTCACTGCCACTACAGTACTAGCAGCCCTTGCAATTCCTGAGATCAGGAGTCTGATATGGGAATGGAATCGAGCTATCCCATACGAAGCAGGGCGTTTCTGGGTTTGGTTGTTGGCGGGGGAGGGGTGTTTGAAATTTAGAACTGTTGGCATTTTCAACAAGCTAGTTTTATTTAGTAGGTTGTTATAAAGAAATATGATGGCACAGGATAAATTATTTTCTTGGGATACACAGAAATAAGTGAATTAGTTTGTGTTAAATTAAAAAAAAAAATTTACAAATAAATACAGAATGTCACTAAACGGAAGCTTGTGTCAAGAACACTACTCAATTTATAATAAAGCAGACCTGGGGTAGAGGGGATAAATCATGCAATATTATGGTTACCAGCAAGGGAAAAGAAGGTGGAAAGGTAAAATTCTCTGATTAGTTAAGAAATAACATTAAGTAAACTGAAAGAGCCTTTGTACACATTGGCTTTACACAAGTTGCATGCAAACCCATTTTCTTTCATGGGCACTCTTACTTTATGAATTGCACAGTCACAATCCGTTTAAAGGAAAAATATTTTCTCCAGTAAAAGTGGGTCACTTGACAGCACTGTTTTCTTCTCTGCAATTTCTGCTTATATAATCTGTCTCTTTCTCTTGTCTTCTCTCCCTTTGTTCTTTTTATTTTGCTTTCAAGGGCATGATGATGCAGTGCCATGTGCGGTTTTGAAAAGTGTGGATAGTTTTAGCTTTCTCCATCACCCAGTCCATCAGAGGAGCTTAGAGATTCTGCAGAGATGCAAGGAGGAGAAGTACAGTAAGGCACAATATCCCACAATCCTTTTTGACATGACACTCACACAACCAGGAAATGGAAACCAAGTGCATTTTGAGAAAAGCAAGAAACTACTGTTTCTTCTATGCCGTTTGGCCTGCTTGACTTTTTGAAATAGCAAATCAGCAATTTTGGGCTCTTGTAGCCAGAGGTTCCACAGTATCTTTGGCTAGCACTGTTGTAGATCTGATTCTTTAAATCTGAAAAATGTATTCATTTTAAAAAAGATATTCCTGGCAATCCTGAAAATTTAACTGTTTCCTCAGCCACCTTTCTCATTAGCAGTAACAATGAATGAAATATTGAAAAAGGTGCAAGGTCACTTTCCCCAATCTGGAACATGACCTTAAAATTCATAATAGTGCCAGGCATTTTGTTCTTAGCATTTCTGTGTGCATCTTCAAGCTTGGGTCTTAGCAATGCCATTAGGCACATTAACTGTCAAACACCATGGTTTGAAACAGCTTTGATGAAAATGGCAGTGATTTTTCTCTCCATACAATTATTGTAAACACATCACCCTTGTAACTGCTTTTATTGCAGTTACTCTGGTGGAAAGTGTACATTTTTGGAAGCAGGTTTATGGAAGTACAGGAATATTGTGCCATGTTTGGATTTGCTTGCTTAAAAAAATTACCAGCATTTTTCTGTGGAACATTACAAATATCTATTTATTTTAGGGTATTATTATACTGCCCATTTTTATAAATGAACCACTGAAATGTTAAAAAGGTAATCTAAATATTTGACATATTCTTTCTCTGCTGTAAACCATCAGTGGAGTGATGTGAGTAGCACTTTCCTTTAGATGCAGTTCATTATACTGCTTTGTAGGTAGAATTTTAGAAACTAAATAATGGTTGAATATTTAGTTTCACTTTCAAGCTGTTATCTAATTTCTTAAACTGTCATACCGTGAAATGAGGCATTCTTGTTTATGATGGTATCTTGGAAATGTTGCATGATGAGTGTTGCATCTAACTAGCTGAATTAACTGAATGGCTAATTAGTGAATTTATTTATCTCTTAATACTGTAGCATTTCTTTTATATAATCTTGATGACCCTATAGAAAATGACTGATGTTTTCTCAGTTGGCGTGATTCAAATGGGGTATTTAACCTATGAACACTATTGTTTGGTTGAACATTATGGTGAAATGGGAACTTTGCACTTGGGCTCCATTTCCAGCATCTCACTCCTCTGTTTGTTACCTAATCAACTAGATGTGCATGAGATGCAGGCCTTCTACCTGCAGTACTAATTTCTTTGACTGGGCTCCGGGGACAGGAGGAGAAAGGAGCACAGTAGCATGGAATATAACATCACATGACACCACAACTGAATGCATGGACATACCATAATCATATCTGTGATCTTCCACAATTCATGGGGAACCATCATCACATCATCATGTTGATGATTTATTGCAAGACTTGGGGGTATATTGTAACTATGACTGCGACTTTCTGTAATACATAGAAATGTGGTAGCCACAGGGATTAGGACAGCATTATGTCCCCAGCAAACCCCATTGTACTGAATTAGTTGGCTTTATCAAAATTTTCAAGACCCAACGATACTGGGAAAGTAGAGAACGAAACCATCTACTTTACTGTCACAACACAAAAAACAACTTTGGGCTAATATTCAGCCATAGTGGTCAACATTTGATTTAAATTGCAACTGCTGTGGTTATTTTATACCCAGATATTCAGTACCAGTATCTAGATACTGGCTAGTGTTGAATATCCATGTATACCTTGCCCACCAGCGATATGCAAACCAGTGTGTGAATAAGTAACCAGATAAAGTTAGCGCAGCCTTTTTGGTGTCCTAACTTTCTTTGGACAGTTACCCAGTTAACAGACTAAAAATTGCTACTAACCAAGTAAGTGGAAACTTTTCCCGGACTCTGCCTCATACCACCCTGGCGCTACTCAGTACAAAGGCAGCCAGTCTAGATTTATAGCAACATTATCCAGATAATATCGCTGAAAATCCAGGTATAGACACAGTGAGTGGGATAAATCCGTTGAGTAGTGGGCCATTTACTTTTATAATTATATCTATAGGTATTAAGCAGGTTGTCACATATTTTAGTCAAATTTCCTCTTTTAAAGTACGTATAGCAAATTGCTAATAAACCATGTACTTGTAGTTTATGAAAGGCATGTATATCATATGGTAGGAGACGGAAGGTAAATATCTTTGTTCCATTTAGAAGGAGAAAGGGAAGAGCTGCCCAGAATCTTATTCCCAAGGAAGGATTTATTGATCTGTATTCTCTCAGAAAACATTCTTACAATCATCTACTCTCCTTTTCTCCTCTGAGCTCTTAAGTTTCTTTAGTCTCTCCGGACAATATTCAGAGTGATTTAAGCGGGTAGGAGAGGCTCCAGTTTGCTTAAATCACTGTAAGCCACCCAACTGCCGATATTCAGTGGCAATAAACCAGGCAGTGCCTCTGAATATCATCTATGCCCATGTCAAAAGTGGGCTGGTCAAGGGTGGTACAAGGGGCGGCACTGGGGGGAGATGGTGGTTATGTGAGTGCTGGCAATATTCACTGCCGGGACCTACATAGGTAACCCAGCCAAGTTAGGACACTCAAGAACTGGCCTAACTTGGCTGGATTAGGTTTGCGGGTCCAGGCACTGACTATCAGCTGGGACAATTTTTTTTAAAGCCACACAATATCCTTCCTGCCCCCAATGCAGCCCCTCCTCCTTCCTTTCCCCCTCCTCCTCAGGTGCCAACATTCATAACCCCCTTCTCCCTTGGAACAGCTCTCCCCTCCCGGGCCTACCTGATATCCCTGGTGGTCCAAGTGGGGGCAATGGAAGCAGGAACGAAGCCTACTGCTCCTGCCCTTGCAGCTGCAAAGGAAAATGGCTGCTTTGCTTTTCAAAGCAACTCGCAGTTGAAATTCTGACTTTTAAGTAATCTTGTAAGTAGCCTGCTCCAATCTCAGAGAACCAGTGTTTTCTTAAGTCTCCTGCAGATGGTAGATATAGTAAGCCTATGCAGGCCTGGAGAAATTGTTAATCATGATTTTTGCTGGTTCATAATTGGGGCTGAGATCAATGGGGGTTTCAGTCTGCCTTTTTGGAGTCTCCTTGCCATTCCAGGTGGAAGGCTGGAGCCATAAAGAAACTCCTTCTTCAAGGACATGAGGTGCTTGAAAATTCCATAATTGTATTCTGAACTGGAATTACTTCTTCCGAACTGCAGTAGAATCCAAAACAGGGATCTCTGTCAGACGTTACATTGCAGTGGAGGATTCAAATAAGTTGTCACCGCTGCTATAATAAGTTGTGGTGCTATTTATAAGGCTGTATATACATTGTTTTACTGCAGAAGTCATTTGTATACCATATATAGTGTTTTGAAATTTCTAGAGACTTTAATACTATCCAAGGATGATATTTATGAACATATATGGTATGTAGGGTAAAAGTTGGAAAAGTTGTGCCACCATGTCACGTCATTTAGGGAGAATGGTGATGTATAGAGCAGTCATGTGAACTGTTCATTTGTCTTGTTTCATTGATAAGAAAGCTCTGCTGCAGGGGCAGCCTATACTGAATTCTCCCTTGTCACACAAAAACATTTTAGAAAACAAAAATTCAAATAATAAAAAAAAAAGGTTCATTTGAAGTTCTGTAAGCTCTAGCAATATTTTGGGATTGGTTTCTTGTATTGATTTAGTAGTTTACCTCTCCCTAGTGAGGGTTTTCTGTTGTGAAAGAAAATGAGGCGCATCAGCAGTTGCATCAGTTGGAGGTCAGGAGTACATTGAAGGAGTAAGTCAGTAGGATGGAGGGGCTTAGAAAGACAAACTTTTTGTGTTACTTAGTGGACAGAAGGGTTGTAAGGCAGCTTCCAAAGTGACCATAGCCAGATGGCTAAAGTAGGGCAATTGTGTTGGCATACCTTCTCAAGGGGAAGTCCATGTCGCAGGATCTGAAGGACCATTCTACCAGAGGGCAACCACTTCTTGGGCAGAGAGCTCCTTGGTTCCGCCTCAGGAGATCTGTAAAGTGGCAGTCTGGTCCTCATTAACATTCCTTTGTTGGGTATTTCGAGGGCATGCTTAAGAGATGGGCTTATAATGGAAAAAAGAAGGGCGTCCCTGAGGAGCATTTGGCCGACTTTACTTGGCCATTTTTTTTTCACGACCAAGCCTCAAAAAGGTGCGCGAACTGACCTGATGACCACCGGAGGGAATCGGGGATGACCTCCTGACTCCCCCAGTGGTCATTAAACACCTCAAACCCCGAAAAAAACAACTTTAAAAACTTTTGTCCTTTTTTTTTTTTAGAGTATGAGTGAAGGATGTCCTTCGCTATACCTCCGTCCCTGCAGTGGCAGTTGAGGACGTCCTTCGCTATGCCTCAGTCCCTGCAACAGCAGTTAAGAACGTCCAAAATGTGATGTTTCTGTGAGAAGGACGTCCATGCCTGCTGTGCCTCCAACACCCCCTTTATTTATTTGGATTTTGGATCACAAGTAGCAGCAGTGGGATTTGAACCAGCCACCTCTGGATTGCAAGACCAGTGCTCTAACCACTAGGCCACTCCTCCACTCCACTCCCTTGAAATTTGGGGCTGTCCCTGTTGGGGGGGGGGGGGGAGAATGCAGGTCCCTGGGGGGGAGGTATGTGTGTGTCAGCGGAGGCATAACAAAGGCATAGACGTCCTTTGAAACATTTTGGATGTCCTCAAGTGCCCCCCCCCGCACAGGAAAGGCCAAATTTCAAGGGAGTGTTGTGGAGGAGTGGCCTAGTGGTTAGAGCACTGGTCTTGCAATCCAGAGATGGCTGTTCAAATCCACTGCTGCTATTATGATCCAAAAGGGGGGTGTTGGAGGCATAGCAGGCATGGACCGTCCTTCCTCACAGAAACATCACATTTTAGACGGTCCTCAACTGCCGTTGCAGGGACGGAGGCATAGCGAAGGATGTCCCTTCACCCATACTCGTAAAAAAAAAAAAAAAGACGTCCGTGACGAGCACTTGACGTTTTCACCTGGACTTGTATTTTTCTAAGGGTTGTAGATGGGCATTTATTTAAGGTTGTAGACAGCTATTATACACGCAGCTTGTCTGCATGTATGAAGCCGTCTTTGGCACTGGCTTCCCCTCCTTAGGAAGGAAATCGTGTGCAAATGAGCTAACAGCAGCAGCTCATTTGCATGCAATTTCCTTCATGCATGCCCATTCTTTTCCGAATCGCTAAGGGATTGGTAAGGGAAGGGCTTTTCCATTCAGGTTAGTGCATCAGTTAGTCCACTGCAGTGCCCCCTAGGGTGCCCGGTTGCTGTCCTGGCATGTCAGGGGGACCAGTGCACTACGAATGCTGGCTCCTCCCACAGCCAAATGAGTTGGATTTTGGTCGTATTTTGAGATGGCGTCCTCGTTTCCATTAGGGCCGAAAACTGGGGACGGCCATCTCTAAGGTCGACCTAAATATTGAGATTAGGCGTCCCTGACCGTATTATCGAAACGAAAGAGGTCGCCCATCTTGTTCGATAATACGCCCCTTCGCTGGGACTCCTTAGAGATGATCGTCCACGGTTCGATTATGCCCTTCTTAAGCATTTTGCAGCAAGATACCCCACCCCTCCCCATGGCACACTGGTACAAAAAGCCCGCTCTGTGTGCCGTAGCACAGGAAGAGAGGTCCAGGATTAAAAGTTTAAGATTCTACTTCTGACAGTAGGAGTTAATGTGGCCCAAAATGGCTCTGGCCTGGAACTGGCAACCCATCGGTGGGTCCAAAGTCTGTATGCATCACCACTTCCATTGTTGTAGCATGGATCATAACCATTAATCATTGATTGAACAGTCGTATCTCCTTTGAGAGCCACACAGCCAAGAACACTTCAGCACCATCAGAACAGCCCAGCTGATAAATCGTGCCATGCCTTGACGATGAGAGGCCATTGATGGAACCATTCCAACGTAAGACAAGGTTGAGCAGGCACAGATGAACGCTAGATTCTGGATACAAAGGACAAGACATGCCGCCAAAGAGATTGGGTCCTAGGACATAACCAAAACATATGACTCAATAAGGCATCCAAATGTTCACACTTGGGGCAAAGGCAGACGAGGAGCAAATCTTCATGACAAAAGCCCGGGGGGGAGAATAATTAAGGTGCAGATTAATTTTGTTTTGGTAGCTTCCAATGGGGCAACGTGCTCCGTCAGACTCCGAATGTGGGTAAGGCCAGATAGTATGCTACTCTCCGAAGCTCAACTCCCAAATATGCTGCCCATGTATGTTCCAAGTGAGCCAGATATGAGAACACCCACCTCACCCTTGAGGCGGTGAGGATGAAAAGTCAAGGTACCTTGCGTTGAGACTCCAGGATCAGTATCTCATCCAATTTCTCATAGATTGCTGCTGTTAGTCGGAGTGGTCCGTTGTGGCATGATAGTACTGAGGTTGCAAGTATGAGAATGCAACCTGACATGGCAGATGGAATTCAAGTTTGCATGGAATCAAAGGACTTGAGCATAGAGGAATCCTGTGCAGAAGGAATGAATCCTCAGAAGCTTAGCTGAAATTGGGTGGCGGAGCAGTTGGGGGGAAGAGGGGGTGGTGGTTTGGGAGGCGAGGATAGGGGAGGGCAGACTTATACGGTCTGTACCAGAGCCGCTGATGGGAGAGGGGGGGGTGGTTGGGAGGCGAGGATAGGGGAGGGCAGACCTTATACGGTCTGTACCAGAGTTGCTGATGGGAGGCGGGACTGGTGGTTGGGAGGCGGGAAATACTGCTGGGCAGACTTATATGTCTGTGCCCTGAAAAGGACAGTACAAATTCAAGGTAAGGTATACACATAGAGTTTGTCTTGGGCAGACTGGATGGACCATTCAGGTCTTTTTCTGCCGTCATCTACTATGTTACTATGTATACCAACATCCTGGAGCACATGAGGCAATAGATTCCCAAAATGGCCAAATAGTTTAGAGTCAGTGCCAGGCGGGAACTGGATTGTGGCAAAGTGGCAGCAGGGAGTTGTATATGGACGTCAACACCATGGAAGGAGCAGAGCCAACGCCAAACATCACGCAAGGGCCGGTAATGGACATAAACTTGTGGGACTGAGGGTATAGCAGACAAGGGGGTGTATAGATAATAACTAGGATAGATGGGACCCAAGATTTCGGATTCCAGAGCTGTGCAGATAAAATGCTCAGTGTTCCTAAACCAATCATTAATGTGTCTCATTCCACAGCTAATAGGAAGTGTAGGCTTAAAAGACCCAGCCCCCTTTCATACGGTGACATGGGCTGTCTGGAGAGAAAACCGGGCCACCACCCCTCCCCACCACAAGTATTTTAAGATCAATGATTCACCTGCCGTTCCTCTTTTAACCCGCAAGATATAATGGCAAACATTGGAATATATATAACCAGCGAGGTGCAAGGAACATATTAAATGGACTTATCTTCCCTAGCAGAGAGAGGGGATAGTCATACTAGCTATATAATTTGGACCTGGTATCCTCCAGCAACGGACCTACATTGAGTGAGTATATTTGGGTCTGGTCAGCAGGAAGGTGACTAGTGTAGAGTGCATTACAATAATCCAGTCTTGATGTTATCACGGCATGCACAACTAGGACAAGATTTGCCTTCTTAGTGTAAAAAGAGAAGCAATTTAGTTGTCGCAAATAGTAGAAGCAACTCTTGAAGGTTGCTTGGATTTGGGGAATCAAAGCAAGTGTTGAATTGAGCTGTGTTCATTCCTGACTTGTGATTTGAGGGAGTGTTAGGGACCTAGAGAAGCTCAATTTGTTTAGGTTCAGGTAAAGTTTGTTGGTTTTATTAGATAGGTAGTCCGTTATTTAGGGGTGTGGGTAAGTCAGGTTCAAAGGGTATAAGTAGCAGCATATCATCCACGTAGATGTAGAACTAATGTGCAGTGACTGAATCAGCTTGGCTAGTGACTTGAGGTGGATATTGGAACAGAATTAGGTGACGGTATTAATCCGTGTGGTACCCCACAGGTCAGTGCACATTGGTGGCGATGAGGTGGTTCCAGACATTAATGGGACTATTACCTGTCTGGCAGATAGGATCTGAACCAGGCAGTACTGTTTCCAGTTATAGCCCCGTTTCTGCCAGTCATGCTAACATATCATCATGATCCGCAGTGTCGAAGCTGCTGAGAAATCTAGCAGTACAACACTGAGGCAAATCTCCTGCCTCCAGTTTCTGTGATGATCATCTAGTAGGGATACAAGGACTGTTTCTGTTCCATAACTGGGTCTGAATCTAGATTGAAGTGGATCTAGCCAGTTTCTTTCTTCTAGCCAATCATTGAGTTGAACACAGATGGCTTGTTCTATAAGTATATGCATGCACATTGCACTCCTTGTCTGCTCAGTTTAAAATCTTGGCAATGACTGGCCATGGCCGCAGGTCCCACACAAATGGCTGCCCAAGCCTGTGTGCCCTCTTGCAAGTAACACTACTACTACTACTATTTAGCATTTTTATAGCGCTACAAGGCATACGCAGCGCTGTACAAACATAGAAGAAAGACAGTCCCTGCTCAAAGAGCTTACAATCTAATAGACAAAAAATAAATAAGTAAGCAAATCAAATCAATTAATGTGAACGGAAGGAAGAGAGGAGGGTAGGTGGAGGCGAGGGGTTACAAGTGGTTCGAGTCAAGAGCAATGTTAAAGAGGTGGGTTTTCGAGCTAGATTTAAGGTGGCCAGGATGGGCAAGACTTAGGGGCTCAGGAAGTTTATTCCAGGCGTAGGGTGCAGCGAGATAGAAGGCGCGAAGTCTGAGTTGGCAGTAGTGGAGAAGGGAACAGATAAGAAGGATTTAATCCAGGGAGCGGAGTGCACTGGAAGGGGTGTAGGGAAGGACGAGTGTGGGAGATACTGGGGAGCAGCAGAGTGATACTTTATAGGTTAGTAGAAGAAGGTTGAACAGGATGCGAAAACGGATAGGAGCCAGTGAAGGGTCTTGAGAGAGGGGGTAGTATGGGTAAAGCGACCCTGGCGAAGATTAGACGGGCAGCAGAGTTTGAACCGACTGGAGAGGGGAGAGGTGACTAAGTGGGAGGCCAGCAAGAAAGCAGATTGCAGTAGTCTAAACGAGAGGTGACAAGGGTGTGGATGAGGGTTTTGGTAGAGTGCTCGTAAAGAAAGGGGGCGGATTTTACGGATGTTGTTAACAGCAACGTGGGTGTCCTTGAGGCCTAATTGTTTTGGGAGTAATTTCTTGATGTGGACAGCAGGACCCCATCTTACTGCTTCCAGAAGGCCAATAAGGAACAGGTTAATCCTCCAGCTCCTATTCTGGTCCTCCAGGTGCTCCAGATGCTGGGAATTTCTCTTCACACAGTCACGAAACCTGGTCTTTGAGCCTCCCGGTCTGGTCCTCTTGGCTCGAGACCCTCTCCAGCGCTCAATTTGAGCTGCTGATGGTTCACATCAAAATGCTCACGAATCACCTCAGTACTGGCGTACATTCTATTGAGCTTATTTTCCAAATATACAGATAAATTTTGGAGATCTCCTGCACAAATTCACCAGTGACCACTTATACGGGCCATTGGCCACCTGTGCCATCTATGGGTTAAGAACATTTATGTATGTGGATGCTAGCAATTGCTTTCTACAGTGGATCCTACTTCTTGACTGTCTGTTCATCATCTTAATAGTAAACTAGATGATTATTTCTGCTTGGTTACAAATCATAAATTGTAACTTAATGCTGATAGAACATGAGCTATGTTTTTTTCTAGGAAACAGATTATTTAGTTTTCTTCTCCACTTCTTACTGATGGGTCTCCATTCAGTTTGTTTCTACTTTGAAACTTCTGGGTGTGACATTTGATGATAGGTTTCCTGTTTCTACTTCAAACATCTGGGTGTGACATTTGATGATAGGTTGTCCTTTCATCCCCATGTGCCATCAGTGGTACAAGCGTTGCTTTTTTCAATGAGCTTATTCGCTTTGTGCGGTAATGTTTGATATGTCAGCATGTCTTGCTTATTTCATTTATGTTAGGAGTTGGATTATTGTAATGCCCTCCTTTCTGGTGCTGCGAGATTAAAAGGTTTCAATTGGTGCAGAACACAGCAGTCAAATTGCTCTTTAGGGCCATCTTTGGGACCATGCTACCCCCACTTTTAAAATCTGAACATTGACTCCCTTTTGTGGTAAGAATAAAGTTCAAAATTTTGTGTCTTGTTTATAACATTCAGGCAACTGGTCTGCCCTTCTGTCTCGCCTTCTCCATTCCTGTGCTCTGTGACAGACTCTCCATTCTTCTTAACAGAATACGAGTGACAGTAAGATGAAACTTTCAATATAGGAACCAACAACAAGTTCTGTTTTTGAGGTAGTCAGGCACATATTGTGGAATGGTATACCACAACTTTTGAGGCTCTAGACTTCATATGCTAAATTTTAGGTAGGTCTTAAGATCTGTTTGTTTGTTTGAACAGTCTTTCTGTTGAATGTCTTCTTATGGTGTTGGTTGGCTGTTGCACACCTGGCTCTGCAGTAGGCACAATTTCACAGGACTTTACCATCTTTATCCTATTGTTTTATGGCATTCCTTTTCTATTGTTATATTTTTATTGTACACCACATAGATCCAGTAAAGAATTACTTACAAGCTACTTCTAGTTTTCAAAACATTGCTCTCAGAGGCAATCCCTTTATCTTTCTCATCACCTAATTCATTATGTTCCTGCCTGTGCCCTTAGTCTCTTAACCAAAAGTGCTTATTCATACCCAGCCATAAAAAGATATTCACGAATACAGATAGTGCACTTTGCCACATGTCTATTGTGAACTTGACAAGATATATTATTATCAAAAGTATAAGCTGCTGTCAAAATATTTCTTACTATCTGAGGTTTCTGGGGGAGGGGTTTTACAGCTGGTTATAAAACTTTATTCAGGATCAAGTAGCCTTTGTTTCCATATGTTCCACTTTTATATTAGACTATTTGAGCTCATTTTCAAAATAGAAAAACGTCTAAAAAGTGGCATAAAGCAGCATTTCGTTTTCTACAAAAACTTCCAAATCAGTATTTGCAAAACCTATTTTAGATGTTTTTCTTTGAAGTCTGTCAGAAGTGTGTCCAAATCTCAAGGGGGGCGTATCAGGGGCGTGTTCAGGGTGGGACTTGGGCGTTCCTGAGACTTAGACCGTTTTTCTACCATAATGGAAGAAAAAAAAATGTCCAGACTAAAACTAAGATGTTTTGAGCTAGACTTGTTTTTATAACGAATAAGGCACAAAAAGTGCCCTAAAAACCAATGACCATTGAAGGTAATCAGGAATGACTTCCCCTTATTCCCCCAATGATCACTAACCTCCTCCCACCCCCCCAAAAATGTGATGAAAAACATTAATTGCCAGCCTCAGATGTTTATAACTCATCTTCATTAGAACAGCATGCGGTCCATGGAGTAGTCTAGTGGTAGGTGCAGTGCACTACAGACAGGGAAACCCAGGCTTTTACCTCCCCCTACCTGTTACACTTGTGGAGAAAACGGTGAGCCCTCCAAACTCACCAGAAAAGCCACTGTACCCCACATATAATGTGCTTCCCTTCACCCGTAAGGGCTATGGTAGTGGTGTACAGATGGGGGTAGTGGGTGGGTTTTGGGGGGCTCAGCAGACAAGGTAAGGGAGCAATGGTGAGATGTGTTACGTGGGAGCATTTTATGAAGTCCACTGAAGTGCCCCCTAGGGGTGCCCTATTGCTTTCCTGGATGTCAGGGGGACCAGTGTACTAAAAAATGCTGGCTCCTCCTTCATCCCAATGGCTTGATTTTGTGCGTTTAAACTTAGACCGTTTTTTTTTTTCTGAAAATGGACCAAAAAATAAAACGTCCCAATCACAAAACCTTCTATTTCCGAAAACAAAAAGATAGACCGTTTTCTTTTTTTAAATGACCTTGCTAGTCAGATTTTGGACGTTTTTTGCAAAACGTCCAAAGTCGGACTTAGACGTCATATTGAAAATGCCCCTCCATGTGTTACTATATATTTTATCTGCACCTGTTGCAGGAATACTTATAAACTGTAGATAAACAAATTATTGGGTGGTCATTTTGGTAATGTTAGTTGTGTCTTCCTTTAGAAGAATCATTTTTCCTGTTACTGGCTATTGTGGTGTTAGTTCTGTCTTAAGAATTGATTTTTGCAGTATGTTAAGCCTTGGAGGAAGGATGTTACTACTACTACTACTAATTATCATTTCTATAGCTCTACTAGATGTACGCAGCGCTGTACACTTGAAGATGAAGATACAGTCTCCTGCTCGACAGAGCTTACAATCTAATTAGGACAGACAACAGGACAAATAAGAGATAGGGAATTACTAAGGTGGGGAATGATAAAATAAGGATACTGAACAAGTGAGTAAGGGTTAGGAGTTAAAGCAGCATCAAAAAGGTGGGCTTTTAGCCTAGATTTGAAGACAGCCAGAGATGGAGCTTGACGGACCGGCTCAGGAAGTCTATTCCAGGCATATGGTGCAGCAAGATAAAAGGAACGGAGTCTGGAGTTAATGGTGGAGGAGAAAGATACAGATAAGAGAGATTTACCCAGTGAACGGAGTTTCTGGGGAGGAGTGTAGGGAGAGATGAGAGTGGAGAGGTACTGATGAGCTGCAGAGTGAATGCACTCATAAGTCAATAAGAGAGTTTGAACTGTATGCGGATAGTGTGCGTTAAAAATAAGGACATGATAAACGCTAGAGACACGCATAGGAATATATGAGGGTGGTCTGGCGTTTAACGCACACTAAAAAACACTAGCATGCCTTTTTAAAAAGACTCCCTAGATCTTCAAATACAAACCCTTTGTGATTTTTTTCTCCTACCATATTTAGATTGCATACTTCCTATTGTATGGCCTTTGCTTGCCAGGCCCCAGCAGTCTGGGGTTCATTACTAGTAGACCTTTGAAAAATCCCTTAATTTTTTAAAGATGTCTGTTAAGGCCTGATTACTTGCTAAAGCCTTTTACTAAGCCTGGCTGTCGAGGGTTTCCATTTCCACATTCCTATTGTGTCATTAAATCTTTCATCTATTAATTATAGGTTATATTGTTGTGCTATTAATGCTCCTATATTTTGTTTCTGTTGATGATGTTAGCTGTGGATTGAATTTTGATTTTTATTTCTGTAAATTCTATGGTACTTGTTACCTCCCTGATGTATGAAATTCTAATAATAACATAAAATAAATATTACCCTCCATATGTTAGGTCTACTACTACTACTACTACTACTATTTAGCATTTCTATAGCGCTACAAGGCATACGCAGCGCTGCACAAACATAGAAGAAAGACAGTCCCTGCTCAAAGAGCTTACAATTTAATAGACAAAAAATAAATAAAGTAAGCAAATCAAATCAATTAATGTGAACGGGAAAGGAAGAGAGGAGGGTAGGTGGAGGCGAGTGGTTACAAAGTGGTTACGAGTCAAAAGCAATGTTAAGAGGTGGGCTTTCAGTCTAGATTTAAAGGTGGCCAAGGATGGGGCAAGACGTAGGGGCTCAGGAAGTTTATTCCAGGCATAGGGTGCAGCGAGACAGAAGGCGCGAAGTCTGGAGTTGGCAGTAGTGGAGAAGGGAACAGATAAGAAGGATTTATCCATGGAGCGGAGTGCACGGGAAAGGGGTGTAGGGAAGGACGAGTGTGGAGAGATACTGGGGAGCAGCAGAGTGAGTACATTTATAGGTTAGTAGAAGAAGTTTGAACAGGATGCGAAAACGGATAGGGAGCCAGTGAAGGGTCTTGAGGAGAGGGTAGTATGAGTAAAGCGACCCTGGCGGAAGATGAGACGGGCAGCAGAGTTTTGAACCGACTGGAGAAGGGAGAGGTGATTAAGTGGGAGGCCAGCAAGAAGCAGATTGGCAGTAGTCTAGACGAGAGGTGACAAGGGTGTGGATGAGGGTTTTGGTAGAGTGCTCGAAAGAAAGGGGCGGATTTTACGGATGTTGTAAAGAAAGAAACGACAGGTCTTGGCGGTCTGCTGGATACGAGCAGAGAAGGAGAGAGGAAGAGTCAAAGATGACCCCAAGGTTTCGAGCTGAGGAGACAGGGAGAATGAGAGAGCCATCAACAGAAATAGAAAACGGGGGAGCGGGGAGGTGGGTTTGGGGGGGAAAATGAGAAGCTCGGTTTGGTCATATTTAATTTCAGGTGGCGTTGAGACATCCAGGCAGCAATGTCAGACAAGCACGCTGAAACTTTGGTTTGGATGCAAGGTGAGATATCAGGGGTAGAAAGGTAGATTTGGGAATCATCAGCATAGAGATGGTAGGAAAAGCCATGGGATGAGATTAATGAACAAGGGAAGAAGTGTAGATAGAAAAGAGGAGGGGACCAAGAACAGAACCCTGAGGTACGCCGACAGGCAGAGGGATAGAAGTAGAAGAGGATCCACCAGAGTGAACACTAAGGTGCGGAGGGAGAGGTAGGAAGAGAACCAGGAAAGGACAGAGCCCTGGAATCCAGTGAGGACAGGGTATCGAGAAGTATGCTGTGATCGACAGTGTCAAAAGCAGCGGAAAGATCAAGAAGATCAAGAAGATTCTGTTCCTGTGCTATGCTTTTCAGAATGCTTAGATAAGTTTCTCAAGAATTTTTCTGTTTCATCTGTGTTTGGCAGTATTTTTAATGGATTAATATTCTTCCTTAGTTTACTGTAGAATTGCTTGGGGTTCTGTCTAAATAATTTATTCTGGTGTGTCTCCTTTTTTCATATCTCAGTAACCTTTGTAATTTTGCTTTTACTTTTTTTGTTGTTGTTGTTGAAGGATATGAATTAAGATGATGTCTGTTAGCGCAGTATTCTGCTTGAGATTTTGGACCTCTCTCGTGTTGGCAATCCTCAGTCCCACTGAGGTACTCCGTGATGCTTCTGCATGTACTGATTTTTATCCATATGCATTTTGCCAAGAAGGAGGAGTTATCCTCTTTTCATTTGGTCTTGGGTCCTATAGGAATGTCTCAATAATAATTTTGCTACACAATATTGTGTCCTGTTTATTGCCATGATATCAATGGAAGTTCTTTATGTAAGTATGGCTGTATTAATGGGTTTTACTTTAGGTTCAGGTCCAGCTTAGGTCATTTTCCCTCTCCTAGACCCCAACATACATATCCATTAAGCTAGGAACATGCAGTGCTAATTAATTGGTGATCTCCGAGCCAGTATGCACTAAACATACCTAGTGTGTGCATGAAAGCTGAATTTAGGCTGTACTTTGATAACTGGTTCCCCAAATAAGTGGTATCTATGTAATCTTAGGATAACGGAGAAACTATTTCATTCATTGTATACAACGGAATAATCATAAACTAATTTTTGAAACCTCAGTGATATTTTTTTGTGGAAGCTTAGGAGTCCTTTTACAAAGCCTTTGTAAAAAGTGGCCTGTGGTAGTGTGGTCGCGTCTTTAGGCGCGCGCTGGTCCATTTCCTTACCACAGCTGGCAAAAAGGCTATTTTTTTAATGGGCTGGGAAATGGCCTATGCTAATATTAAAACTAGAGTGCACCTAGTTACAGCCTGAGCCCTTACTGCTACCCATTGACCTAGCGGTAAGGCTCACATGGTACCCACATGGTAGCCATGCAGCACATGCCAACATGAGCGCATTGCTGGTTACTGCTGGGAACGCCTCCCATGATAGAAAATAGAAAAATATTTCTACTGCGGGATTCCAGCGCATTCCAAACAGTGAAATATCTTTAAACAATGCAAGGTTCTATCAAGTAAATGTTGGAAAAGTTGTAAACCCCTGTTTACCTAAGCTGCTCTAGCGGCGCCTGTGCACTAATGCCAACCACAGTCTATTCACTTTGAATGGGCTGTTTTAGCATTGCTGCGCGGCAGCCACAGGCATGTTGTATAAATTTATATTTATGGGGGTCTTTTACAAAGGTGTGCTAGCATTTTTGTATGTGCTAGCCATGTAGACGCTCATAATATTCCTGTAGGCATCTATACGATTAACGTATGCTAATTTTTAGTGTTGCTAAAAATGCTAGTGCACCTTGTAAAAGGGACCCTATATTTTTGACGTACTCCTCCAAAGGTCAATATATTTGCCTTGGAAAATAGGGGAGACGCAAGGAGACAGAAAAGAAATTGCATGCATACCCTACCCCTTGCTGACAGGTCAGGATTCCACACGTAAGCGGGTGGTGTGCAGTGAGATATACACATAGGTCAGGTTTGGTGGGGGCATGCATGTAGGTCAGGGCTGCATGCATAGGTAGAGTGGTGTTGGGTATACGTACGCACACTGTTTTAGACAAGAACCACCAACTCTATAAGGGCAATACTATAACAGATGCCGGCAGGTTACGTGTGTCTTGTGCATATAAATGGTGAAAGAATGAGCAACTTATGCATTTAAATGCCCTCAGCCTATTCCATAAGGGAGCACACAAGTGCTATAATGTGCAAATGCGAGGGGAGCATGGGCATAGAACGGGCAGAGCTACAGATACACACATAGCTTATAAACTACTATAAGTTATATGCTCTGTTACAGCATTTAACACTAACAGTTACACCAGCTTTATGGCTGTTGCACTGTTAGGAGTGCCTATGGCCAGTTTACACTTGTATTCTGTAACAGCATTTTGCATGCTATCTAAAAAAATGCACTAGTTGATCATGTACCACTTTCTCAATGATTTTAACAACAAATGGAAGAAACAATATAGATCTATAATTTCCCACACAATTCAGATCAAATGTCTTGTCTTTAATCAATAGAGTTGAAGACATTTCTGTTTATAAAAGCTTATGGAGAAGTCTGATATTGATAAAAGGAGAATTGAGCTCTGTAATTTTGGCCTTGGAGTGGGACTGTTTATATTAAAGGGGTCGTAGTATAAGATATATATGTTTGATGAGTTTTATTATTATGTTTTGTTTTACCTTATTTTGTATGTTGTATTTGTTATCCACTGAGCATTGGTTTAGATCATGCGGAATATAATTTTGTTTTAAATAAATAAACGTGACACTTTATGTGTATGTTGAATGTTAAAAAAACTTTATGATGAAGTATCCCACTTAGCAAAGTCAAATTTAGTATAGAATTAGAAGAAAGATGAACGGGGCTGAAGCAAGTCTATTTTTAGTCTGAAACACTATCAGGCTTATTTTTGAAAAAGAAGGACGCCCATCTTTGACACAAATCGGAAGTGGCGTCCTCCCAGGGTTGCCCAATTCGGCATAATTGAAAACCTATTTTGGGCGTCCCCACTGCTTTCCGTCGCAGGGATGACCAAATTCCCGGGGGCGTATCGGAGGCATAGCGAAGGCGGGACTGGAGTGTGCCTAACACATGGGCGTCCTCGACTCATAATGGGGGAAAAAAAGGGCGTCCCTGACGAGCACTTGGACAACTTTACTGGTCCTTTTTTTGTTACGACCAAGCCACGAAAAGATGCCTGAGCTGACCAGATGACCACCAGAGGGAATCGGGGATCACCTCCCCTTACTCCCCCAGTGGTCACTAACCGCCTCCCACCCTCAAAAAAATAGTTTAAAAATATTTTGTGCCATCCTCTATGCCAGCCTCAGATGTCATACTCAGGTCCATCGCAGCAGTATGCAGGTCCCTGGAGCAGTTTTAGTGGGTGCAGTGCACTTCAAGCAGTGCAGACCCAGGTCATCCTCCCCCCCCCCCCCCCCCACCCCACCTGTTACACTTGTGGTGGTAAATGTGAGCCCTCCAAAAACCCATCTCTAGAGATGACCTAAATGTCAAGATTTGGCGTCCCCGACCGTATTATCGAAATGAAGATGACGCCCATCTTGTTTCGATAATACGGGTCTCCCCGCCCCTTTCGCCGGGACGTCCCGCGAGGACGTCCTCAGGAAAACTTGGGCGCCCCTTTCGATTATGGCCCCTCTATGTAAACTATGTGGTTTTGTTTGAGTTAACTGCCTCTGCACAATCATTACTTACTGATATATAACATGATATTGTAGGGTTACTGTAATTTGTAACTGAAAAATTAAAGTGCAATTGTAGTCTTTAATGACGTTGGAATATGGGTCACTGTAGAAGATTTGAGCAGTTGGCTGAAATATAGTATATGCCTCACTTTGGGGTTCTTTACTAAGGTGCGCTAACAGATTTACATGCTCTAATAATTAGCATGTGCTAAATGATAAGATGCTCATAGAAATATAATGGATGTCTTATTTAGTGCACGCTAAATCGGTTATCACATCTTAGTAAAAGGACCCCTTTGTGCACAAAAAACTCAGCATCTCATTTTTAAATACATTTTAAGGGATTTGCTTGGGCTTTTTGGGGAAAGTTCTTGTTGGTCTTGTCTCCATTTTCACCCCATCTATGTTTGCTGCCGCCCCCCCCCCCCCCCCTTTACTGAGATGATATGCCGAGGTGGTTCAAAGATCCTTGCTGGCTTGGGTGTGATGCAATCCATGTATCCAGCTATAATATTTAGATCAGTCCTTTCTAATTCAGAAACAGATGAAAAGGCTTAATGTCGCCTAGCACAGTAAAATCTCCAGAAATATGTACTGCATTTTCTGTTTGTCTCAGGTTATTATTGCCAGTACTAAAACATTCATGACTCAGCCCTAGGGATAGTTTATTTTATACAAAGAAAATGGTCATTTAAGCCACAAGTCTTGTTTTTGGTATTTATAGCATGAATTGCCACATACATGATATTACTGTCATTTCAGTGAGAAAAGCTGACATTAGTTATGATGCTGCTGCTCCTACTAGTGCTTTACTTCTTTTACTTTTGTAAACTAGTGATCAAAATCATCTTTTTATTCGATAGGCATTGCACGGAAAAGCCCTCGAACTCCGCTCTCTAATCTGCAAGGAGTGAACACAATCAATGAGAATACCCAATGGTTAGTTCAAACTCAGGGCATTAGGGTGTTTAGGAGGTGGATACTATAATAGCTTCACATCACCAATAATAGTTCTATTCCCATCGCAAACAGCTGTGTACACCTGTCCCTCATACACAGTACACATGCATGCACAAAGAATTGCATAGTTCTAGTATGTATAGATGCTGTGTGACTTGTTTATTCACTGCTTTTACATACACAAAACACAGTGAAGGAGCACAATTGATCTCACTCCAACAAACTACAATAAGTCAGCTGATATCAAACATTGTTCAGTTGTGTACCATGCAATGGCTGCATATGCAGCACCTTTTGCATTTCACACACATGCTTTGCAATCTACATACTACCATGTAAAAGATTGAGAATTCTCATTAGAGTATTTATGTGTTTCAGGGATAACTTTGGAATTGGCCGGAATGGCAGGACTGGAATTCGACAAAGCAGGCTATCTTCAAGCAGCTCTTTCTTAGAGGAAGACGGGATTTTTGTGAATTCAAACCAACAGCAAGCTACTGGAGCGTGCTCATGGCATTCTAATGTTAGTGTGGGGGAAAATATTGGTCTGACAGAGAACTTACATCATTTTATAGTTAATGTTACTGGGGGAGAAGGGTAGCTATCACTTACATGGAGACAATAACATTCTAATCATGCTTTGGGAATAAAATTGCTTGATTATCTTATATAGGGGTAATTTGAAAAGACATTTACAGAGGAAATTGGAGGGTCATGGGATAGGAGGAAATGTCCTATTGTGGATTAAAAACTGGTTGAAGGATAGGAAACAGAGAGTGGGGTTAAATGGGCAGTATTCACAATGGAGAAGGGTAGTTAGTAGGGTTCCTCAGGGGACTGTGCTAGGGACCGCTGCTTTTTAATATATTTATAAATGATTTAGAGATTGGAGTAACTGATCACACAAAGTTATTCAAAGTCGTTAACTCGCGACAGGATTGTGAAAAATTACAGAAGGACCTTACGAGACTGGGCGGCTAAATGGCAGATGACGTTTAATGTGAACAAGTGCAAGGTGTGGGAAAAAGAACCCGAATTATAGCTACGTCATGCAAGGTTCCACGTTAGGAGTTACGGACCAAGAAAGGGATCTTGGTGTCGTCGTCGATAATACACTGAAACCTTCTCAGTGAGCTGCTGTAGCTCGGAAAGCGAATAGAATGTTGGGTATTATTAGGAAAGGTATGGAAAACAGGTGTGAGGATGTTATAATGCCGTTATATCGCTCCATGGTGCGACCGCACCTTGAGTATTGTGTTCAATTCTGGTCGCTGCATCTCAAGAAAGATATAGTGGAATTGGAAAAGGTGCAGCGAAGGGCGACTAAAATGATAGCGGGGATGGGACGACTTCCCTATGAAGAAAGACTAAGGAGGCTAGGGCTTTTCAGTTTGGAGAAGAGACGGCTGAGGGGAGACATGATAGAGGTATATAAAATAATGAGTGGAGTGGAACGGGTGGATGTGAAGCGTCTGTTCACGCTTTCCAAAAATACTAGGACTAGGGGCATGCGATGAAACTACAGTGTAGTAAATTTAAAACAAATCGGAGAAAACTTTTTCTTCACCCAACGCGTAATTAAACTCTGGAATTTGTTGCCGGAGAACGTGGTGAAGGCAGTTAGCTTGGCAGATTTTAAAAAGGGGTTAGACGGTTTCCTAAAGGACAAGTCCATAAACCACTACTAAATGGACTTGGGAAAAATCCACAATTCCAGGAATAACATGTATAGAATGTTTGTACGTTTGGGAAGCTTGCCAGGTGCCCTTGGCCTGGATTGGCCGCTGTCGTGGACAGGATGCTGGGCTCGATGGACCCTTGGTCTTTTCCCAGTGTGGCATTACTTATGTACTTATAAAAACAGAGGTTTATGTACGGAAATGTTTTGTTATAAAATTGTCTGTATGTGGATAAAAGTATGCACATAATGCTGTTTCACACATGATTTTACCTGCAATTAGCAGATGCATTCTCAGGAGTAGAGTTGGCTTGCGATTCAGGTTTTTAAAAATACACACATGAATTTTCTCAGATTTTGTACATAATAAATTTCATGTGTAAATATGTATATGTATTTCTCCGAGGACAAGCAGGATAGTAGTACATGTGGGTGATGTCATCCAATGGACCCTGTGTAGGAATGCTCTCCAGTTTTTTTACAGCAATGTTTTAGAAAGTTGCAGTGTGCATGCACTTGCATCTTCCTGCTTGCCACTGTCGTGCACAACTGTCACCATTTTTTCATGGAGTGAATCAGTTGTGCTTTCCTAAGGTCCCCTCAGCTCACATTAAATGTAGTTTTCGGGAGGGTTTTTTTGATGGGTTTTTTTTTTTTTTGCATTTTCTTTCCATCCAGTTTGTAAGGGTTTTTTTCGGAATTCTACGTTTCCTTTCTTTTCCATGGCCTGTTTATGTCGTATTTAGGCCTTGGGGACCTGGTCAGGTAAATTTTCAAAACCAAGTCATTTGATTTCACTGCAGCAATTTTTTTCTGACATGTTCAGAAATAGTACTCATTGGTTTTAAAAGTGTACCACGGCCATAAAGAAACTCCAAACTGCTCAAAACACAGCAGCCAGGCTTATATTTGGCAAAACGAGATTCAACAGCGCCAAACACCCACGAGAAAAATTGCACTGGCTGCCAATCAAAGAATGTATTGCGTTCAAAACCTGCACCCTGGTTCACAAAATCATCTACAGTGAAGCCCCGGGATTCATGACAGACCTCATAGACCTACCAACCAGAAACACAATAAGATCAACACGAACATACCTAAATCTCCACTACCCAAGTTGCAAAGGTCTCAAATACAAAGCAACTTATGCATCCAGCTTCTCCTATATAATCACACAACTGTGGAACCCACTACCAAGCGCCGTGAAAACAATTTATGACCACTTAAACTTCCGGAAATCACTAAAAACTAACCTGTTCAAAAAGGCATACCCTAAAGATACAACCTAACTGCCTGAACCCTGCAATACAACGAAGCCAAAACCATACTGGACATAACTAAACTTTTCCTCCTCCTTACGATCCCCCAATGTGTTTGTCACACATGAACTTTACCCTATTACGACATTACTCTGTATTTTGTTCATACCAGAATTGGTGATCGCCTTAATGGTGCTATGCAAGCCACATTGAGCCTGCAAATAGGTGGGAAAATGTGGGATACAAATGTAACAAATAAATAAAATTTCCATCATAGATACTCATACTTGCTTTCTGCAGTGCCTGGGTCCCAGTCGTGATGCCTCCTCTTGTTCTTGGGAATCAAGGTTGAGAGAAACAACACAAACTTATTTTTTGTGCAACTAAGTCTGGTTCATTGACATAGCATCGGAATCATTGATCTCCATAGCTCTGGGAACTGCATCAGAAACTGGGGATGCATCGGCATTGAGAGTGCATTTGAGTTTATAATTTATAGTTTAAAATTTTTACCCAGAATAGTGGGGGAATGAGGCCAAAAACAGCTAAAGAGCCGAAACGTATGTGTTATAGGACCTTACAATTTATACCTTCACATCTGAATAAAGGTCTAAGCGGTCTACAGTCTAAAACTAGATATCTGCCCAAACAACCTCATGAAATCAGCCCCTCAACAATTCATAATAGACCTAACTAACCACATGAACTTCATGCTACAAATGGACTCTTCCCAAAAGAAAAAGGAAACATACTACTCACCCCAATACCCAAGGACACAAAGAAAAAGACAAGCAAAATAACAAACTACAGACCAGTAGCATCTATACCACTAATAACTAAAATAACCGAAGGGATGGTTACCAAACAACTCACAAACTATCTCAACAAGTTCTCCATACTACACGACTCCCAATCAGGATTCCGGTCAAATCATAGCACAGAAACAGTGCTAATTACCCTAATGACCAAATTCAAACAAATGATCGCAACCGGCACCAACATACTCCTACTACAATTTGACATGTCAAGTGCCTTTGATATGGTAGACCACGAAATCCTACTAAACATTCTCGAATACTTTGGCATCGGAGGTAATGTTCTAAACTGGTTCAAGGGGTTCTTAACATCACGTTCATATCAAGTCACATCAAACTCAACTACGTCAGCTGCATGGACACCTGACTGTGGAGTACCGCAAGGATCCCCCCTCTCACCAACTATTTTCAATCTAATGATGACCCCCCCCTGGCAAAACTTTTATCTAACCATAACCTCAATCCACATATATATGCCGATGATGTAACGATATATATACCATTCAAAAAAGACATCAATGAAGTCTCTAACGAAATCAGCCAAAGTCTACACATCATGAATACCTGGGCAGATGCATTCCGACTGAAACTGAATACAGAAAAAACTAAATGCCTCATACTTACCTCCCAATACAACACGAACAAATTTACCGCCATCAACACACCTAAACTAAATCTGCCAATCTCAGAAACCTTAAAAATCCTTGGAGTCACTATCGACCGCCACCTAACTCTCGAGACTCATGCGAACAACACAACAAAAAAAATGTTCTACTCCATGTGGAAACTGAAAAGAATCAGACCATTCTTCCCAAGATCTGTCTTCCGTAGTCTAGTTCAATCACTCGTACTCAGTCACCTGGACTATTGCAACTCATTATACGCAGGATGCAAGGAACAAATACTGAAGAAACTTCAAACAGCCCAGAATACAGCAGCCAGACTCATCTTCGGAAAACCAAAATACGAAAGTGCAAAACCCTTACGGGAGAAACTACACTGGCTACCACTCAAGGAACGCATCACTTTTAAAGTATGCACCTTAGTCCACAAAATCATTCACGGTGAAGCCCCTGCATACATGTCCGACCTGATCGACCTGCCACCCAGAAACGCTAAAAGATCGTCCCGAACCTTCCTCAATCTCCATTTCCCTAAATGCAAAGGCATAAAATACAAAGCACTGCACGGATCGACACTTACATACATGAGCACACAATACTGGAATACACTACCCCGCAGCCTGAAAATTACCTACAAACTGACCGACTTCCGCAAACTACTAAAGACTTATCTCTTCGAGAAAATCTACGGCAAGGATCAAAACACATAAAGCCCATACAGTCTCATAGACACGCACCAATACACTCTCTGAACCTCTACTCCCGCACTCTCACCACTCTTAAACCCTACCCACTGACAAAATTGTCAGACCTCCCTGTTCCCTCGATTATGTTTTGCCCCCCTCTCAACTCACCCCTGTTATATTCCACTGTCCGATCCCCTAAGAATATCCTGAGCTTACTCTGTCTTATATAATTCTTCACAATGTAATCCATAACTGTACTGCAACCAACTGCACTTCCATCTTTTACAATGTATTGTAAGCCACACTGAGCCCGCAAATGGGTGGGAAAATGTGGGATACAAATGCAAATAAATAAATAAATAAAACAATATGTGAATGGAAAAGAACTAGAATTACTGACAGGAAAGATCTACCACTCACCTACTCAAAAACACACCGTCTAATAATACAGATTGATTATCCTCAACATCGAGCATCGATAGAACTCATCAGGGTTGGTCATCCTCTAACCCCCTCCTGAGAAAAATAACATTCATCCTTAACCTCATTTGTGCCGACAGACAGCTGGCTGACATTGGGTGAAGGTCAAGGTGCACTGACATAGGTCCCACAGTTCTAAGATCTTTGAGTCACCATGGTTGCTGGTCCCCTCAAAGCACCCCCAATGTGAGGACTTCTTATCCTTCTTGGCATTTGAGGGGGTGTAGCATCTTCCAAGGAGTCAAGATACACCAGGTAATACATCACAGGATTCACCTGGCTCAGGGGCATATGGCCACTCTGTCTGTATTGCTCCAGTCTTTATCAATGGCAGCCTTTGAGGAGTAGCTCATGGTGAAATTCAAAGATTGTATATAAATGCTATTAGTAGTAGTAGTAGTATGGAGTAGTTTTTTGCCCCACACAGAGCTATGGCTTAGAATGCATCAAGGCTCATGGCGGTGCAGCCAATTCTTGAAATACATTCACTGCCTACAGGAGATGCATCAGCACTGAGACTTTAAAGGGCATCAGGGTCAATACTACTACTACTACAAATCATTTCTACAGCGCTACCAGTCGTACGCAGCGCTTCACAATTGAACATGAAGAAAAGACAGTCCCTGCTCAAAAGAGCTTACAGTCGGTACAGACCACACTAGTGTTAATCTCAAGCCCATTGAGGGGAGGAAGCTTTCCCAGTACACAGACGATCCACGGTGCCTTGACACCAAGGGCAAGGCCTGACCAGGAGGTCAGTTGCTCGAGGCAGGTAGAGACTCAAACATTTCCTATAGAGTACTTTTATGAATCAGAGTCTGAATATTCCTGGGTGTCTGAAGAAGAATCAAAGGTCTTCTCAGATGAGGGGGTCCACTAGTCTCCTTTCAGATCCCTCCCCACCAGATGAGAGATGTAAATCTCCCTCAGAGGAGCTCTCGTTCAATGATTTGTCAGGGAGATGTCTAAGTCCATTCCTTTCCTTTGGAGATTGAAGATGAGCCCAGGGCAGAAACATTAGATATGCTCAATTTTGATGACCAATATAAATAAGCAGTGACAGCGCCAGTTCACAGAATACCTGAAGCAAGATGCAGGTGTGGGAGACACCTCCTCCCCCCCCCCCCCCTCCCATACAGCAGGTAAATAAGATGGTTGACTATGTATAGAGTTCAGAAAACTCTGGGATTCAAAAAGCTACAGCTTCCTCACCATTCCATGGTGGTCAAATCCAATCTCTAAAGAGGGAAGAGAACAAAGAATGGCTCCTCAGTGTCCCCTGGGGAGCGAAGCGAAGCGAGGACCTTGGAATATTTTGGGAAAACGTTTTACCACAATACTTTGCTACAGACCACATTGTTTCTACCAGCTCTTGATGAATATGTACTTGTGGAATATTGTGTGCACTGTGGCAGAGTTTGCCAACACTCAGCCCCAGGAAAAGGCTGATGAATTCCAGGAGCTAGTAGCCAAAGAGCAGAAGTGTAGAAAAATATGTGGTCCAAGTGACATTCTATTTTTGATAAGACATCTAGCACCTCTGAAATGGGAATTGGTATCTGCAGATTTGCATGGCTCTAGACCTCAGACCTCAAGTCAAATGTGCAAGAGAAGCTGGCAAGGCATTCTGTACCATGGAGAACACCTCTTTGAAAGGAAGGTGCGTTTGACACCATAGACCACTCTCATCTTCTGAATCGCCTCTCTACCATCGGTATCCAAGATGAAGCATTGACATGGCTGCAATCATTTCTAATAGATTAAATCAAGTCCAGTATCAAGACTCCATCTCCCTTACCTTTCCCTCTCCATGTGGTGTTCCCCAAGGCTCAATCCTAGCCTAAATGTTATTCAATATCTTGCGCCCCCTTCTGTTCTCTTGGTTTAGAAAACTTTGCATATGTGGATGATATTCAAATCCTTGCACCTATAGATGCAACTAGCAGCTCCTCCATCCATTTACTCAACAAATAACTTGACTCAATTACCTACTGGCTACACTCTTATAAACTCACTTTGAATTACAATGTGTACCGGCATCATTTTTACTCGCCAACATACCGTGCCTCCTGTCCACCCCCTGAATATAGTGGCCTACTCCCATTCTCTGGTATCCTCAGTCAGAGTCCTGGGTGTTATTTTAGATGAGACCCTGTCTTTTCGGCATTACATCTCTCAAATCATATGTTCTTGCTTTTACAAACTGCAAATGCTTTATACAGTCCATCATCTACTTACCACTTCCGCCCTTCGGGTCCTCATCCACTCTTTGGTACTCTCTGGCCTCGACTACTGCAGTGCCCTGCTACAAGGCATCCCTAAGAAAGACATTCAACGCCTGCAATTAGTTGAAAATGCCGCCATTCGCCTCCTCTTCAGGGCAAAGCGAACTGATCACGTTACCCTAAGCATTGACTGCCGGTCACCTTCCATTCAATATAAAATACTTCTTCTTGTCTACAAAGCTCTCTAGTCTGGTCAACCTACTTATCTACTCTAGCATGCAGTTCCTTATCAGTGCCCCCGACTGCCTACTCCAGATACTCTCACTACATGCCATACACCTTTCCTCGATAACGTGTCAGGACATTCAATGTAATGAGCCCCACACTCTGTAACGCCCTCCCCCTATCACTGTGCACTGAACCACTCTTATCAACTTTTAAAGCCCAACTCAAAACACATCTGTTTACCGCAGCTTTTGCTCCTAGCTGCACAAACATCGGCTGCTGAGATCATTGGAGCCCAATGATAACGTCTCTTTGCTACTCCCCTGGACTAATACCCTCCCACTTTCCTAGCACATGTTCTACTTTCCCTCTGACTTTCTATTTAAATTGTAGTTCCTTTCTGCCGTCCTTATTATTTTGTGTTCCTAAACTGCTTTGATGGAATTTCCTAAGGCAGTAAACTTGACAGGCTGTTTCTCTCATCAAGCAGCAATTAGACACACTTAAGAGTCTCTCCGGGCCCATTCCTGATTCAACCTCCTCTTCTACTACTACTACTACTACTATTTAGCATTTCTATAGCGCTACAAGGCATACGCAGCGCTGTACAAACATAGAAGAAAGACAGTCCCTGCTCAAAGAGCTTACAATCTAATAGACAAAAAATAAATAAAGTAAGCAAATCAGATCAATTAATGTGAACGGGAAGGAAGAGAGGAGGGTAGGTGGAGGCGAGTGGTTACAAGTGGTTACGAGTCAAAAGCAATGTTAAAGAGGTGGGTTTTCAGTCTAGATTTAAAGGTGGCCAAGGATGGGGCAAGACGTAGGGGCTCAGGAAGTTTATTCCAGGCGTAGGGTGCAGCGAGACAGAAGGCGCGAAGTCTGGAGTTGGCAGTACTGGAGAAGGGAACAGATAAGAAGGATTTATCCATGGAGCGGAGTGCACGGGAAGGGGTGTAGGGAAGGACGAGTGTGGAGAGATACTGGGGAGCAGCAGAGTGAGTACATTTATAGGTTAGTAGAAGAAGTTTGAACAGGATGCGAAAACGGATAGGGAGCCAGTGAAGGGTCTTGAGGAGAGGGGTAGTATGAGTAAAGCGCCCCTGGCGGAAGATGAGACGGGCAGCAGAGTTTTGAACCGACTGGAGAGGGGAGAGGTGACTAAGTGGGAGGGCCAGCAAGAAGCAGATTGCAGTAGTCTAAACGAGAGGTGACAAGGGTGTGGATGAGGGTTTTGGTAGAGTGCTCGGAAAGAAAGGGGCGGATTTTACGGATGTTGTAAAGAAAGAAACGACAGGTCTTGGCGGTCTGCTGGATATGAGCAGAGAAGGAGAGAGAAGAGTCAAAGATGACCCCAAGGTTCGAGCTGAGGAGACAGGGAGAATGAAAGAGCCATCAACAGAAATAGAAAACGGGGGGAGCGGGGAGGTGGGTTTGGGGGGGAAAATGAGAAGCTCGGTTTTGGTCATATTTAATTTCAGGTGGCGTTGAGACATCCAGGCAGCAATGTCAGACAAGCACGCTGAAACTTTGGTTTGGATGCAAGGTGAGATATCAGGGGTAGAAAGGTAGATTTGGGAGTCATCAGCATAGAGGTGGTAGGAAAAGCCATGGGATGAGATTAATGAACCAAGGGAAGAAGTGTAGATAGAAAAGAGGAGGGGACCAAGAACAGAACCCTGGGGTACGCCGACAGGCAGAGGGATAGAAGTAGAAGAGGATCCACCAGAGTGAACACTAAAGGTGCGGAGGGAGAGGTAGGAAGAGAACCAGGAAAGGACAGAGCCCTGGAATCCAAGTGAGGACAGGGTATCGAGAAGTATGCTGTGATCGACAGTGTCAAAAGCAGCGGAAAGATCAAGAAGAATGAGGATGGAATATTGACCTCTGGATTTAGCCAGTAATAGGTCATTGGAGACTTTAGTAAGCGCAGTTTCGGTTGAGTGGAGAGGGCGAAAACCAGATTGTAATGGGTCAAGAATAGCATGTGAGGAGAGAAAATCAAGGCAGCGGCGGTGAACAGCACGCTCAAGTAATTTGGAGAGAAAAGGAAGGAGGGAGATGGGTCGGTAATTAGAGGGACAAGTAGGGTCAAGTGAAGGCTTCTTAAGGAGAGGTGTGACCACAGCATGTTTAAAGGCAGCAGGGACAGTCGCAGTGGAAAGTGAGAGGTTGAGAATGTGACAGATAAAAGGAATAAGAGTAGGAGAGATGGCATTAAGAAGGTGGGTGGGAATGGGATCAGAGGAACAGGTGGTACATTTTGAGGAAGAAAGGAGAAGTGTAGTTTCCTCAATAGTAACTTCAGGAAAGGAGGAAAGGGAATGAGGGGAAGGAGAGAGAGGGGAACGGACTAGTGGAGGGAGAGCTGGTGAGGTAGAGAAAGCAAGGTTTATCTTTTGAACCTTGTTGTGAAAGAATTCAGCAAGGGTCTGAGGAGATAGTGAAGGGGGAGTTGGGGGAGGGGGCACCTTGAGGAGAGAGTTCAATGTGGTGAAGAGAAGTCGAGGATTAGAGCCAAGAGAGTTGGTCAGTTGGATATAATAATCCTGTTTGGCACGTAAAAGAGCAGATTGGAAGGAGGTCAGCATGAACTTAAAGTGTAAGAAATCAGCAAGGGCTGGGGGAGGGGGGGGGGTGCGAATATCTTACTGCTCTCAAAGACATAGGTATCCTCCACCCTCCTGCTGTTCCCAAACAATTCAGGGACCTTGCTATTGTCCAGGACAGTAGAGGGCCCCAAAGTCCCAACTAACTCCCATTCAGGGACAAGCTTTTTTATTTTTTAACTGGCTGCAGCACAGCATAACCTCAATCTCCATAACCATCCAGGATGGTCTTCCAATAGGAAGGAGGCTGAATTTTTTCCAAGCATGGTGCCCCTTCTAATGTCAAACCAGTGGGTTCTAAAAATTGTGTACGTAGGTTACTGTGTGCAGTTGGATCATATTCCTCCAACTTGCCCACTGAGAGTATCAAGATTAAACTCTCTGTATCAGGAATTACTTACCAAGGGACTCTTTTACAGGCCAATGTGGTCGAACCCAATCCACCAGGGGAAAAAGGTAAGAGATTTTATTCCAAGTACTTCCTAGTCTGAAGAAAATGGGAGAGGTGGATTTCCTCCCATCTAAACCTAAGGGCCCTGAGCAAATATCTGGCCAAACAAAAGTTCTGGATGGGTTCCTTGGGCATCCTCATTCCTATGATACAAGAAGGAACTTGGTTATGTTCTCTGCCTCAAATGATGCTTATTCCTACATACATCCTGTGACCTGAATTTATATGTATCTTGACATTTGAAGTAGGGAAAAACAAATTCCCGTATTACATTATGCTGCTGGCCTTGCATCAGCACCAAGAATTTTCACAAAGTTCCAAGAATTAGACTTGGGGGTATACGTGTTTCCCTACCTGGATGATTGGCTGGTCAAGAACACATCAAAGGCAGGTGCTTAAGAATCGTTGATCATGACAGTTCAGTGCTGGACTACTTGGGTTTGTCATAAGCTACCCCAAATCATAGTTGAGGCCATCACAGAAATGGAATTCAAAGGAACCTTGCTAGACACATCTCAGGCATATGCATTTTTTTCTACAACAGCAGATTTTAACTTTCATATCAATACTTTTCATGAGTACACTAGTCAGCAGATATCAGCATGTCAGATGCTGAGAATCCTATGCCACATGGTTTCCACAGTTCATGTGATGCCCATGACATACTTCAGTTTGAGGCAAGCTTAGTGTTCCTATCAACCCAGTGACCCCAATCCACAGGGAATTTTCAGGACACCATCTCACTCACTGCCCTACTTTGAGATTTGCTGTCCTGGTGAATGATCCTATCCAATTTGGCAAAAGGTGTTCCTTTTCAAATTCCTCCAATTCAAGAGATACTAACAACAGATGCATCCAGCCTGGGATGGGGAGCTCGTGGGATGGACTCCACACTCAGGTTCTCTTAGGTGCTCAGGAAAAACTTCATTACAGAGATGTCCTAGAGCTAAGAGTGATATAAAATACTCTAAAGGCTTTCAGAAATCAGTTGTCCAGTCCAATGATACTGATTCAGGCAGATAGCCAGGTTGCAAAGTACTATATCATCAAGCATGGAGGGCCAAGCTCATTCCATCTGTGGCAGGAAGCTTTTGGTTTGTGAAAGTGGACCAGGGGCTGTTACTGAGAGCCACATATCGACAGGAAAGACAGCTGTTTGGCAGACAGATTGAGTCAGGTGCAGCAACCCCACAAGTGATCTCCGCATGTGGGCATAGCACAGATCTTTCAAGAGTGGGGTGTTCTCTCAGTAGATCATTTTACCACTCATTACAACAACAAAGTCCCTTAGTTCTTCGCCAGACAAGGATCACATGGCAGGCTAGCTTCAGATGCCTTTCTTATTCATTGGGAGGAAGGTCTTCTGTGCATGTATCCTCCAGTTCCTCTCATAGCGAAAACTCTTCTGAAATTCAAACAGGATCGAGGATCCATGATTCTAATCATCCCTTATTGCCTGAGGCAGGCATGGTTCCTTCTTATTCTGGAGCTTTCCTCCAAAGATCCATGGAGACTGGAAAATTTTCCAGCACTAATAACTCAGGATCAGGGATCCCTACTACATCCTGATCTCCAATCTCTGACTCGATCTGTCTGCCAAACAGTTGTCTTTCCTGTTGATATGTGGCTCTGAGTAACAGCTTGGATCTTGAGTGGGTAGTGGAGAATTTACTGAACTTGTCTGACAGTGTCTTTCAAGTACTGTTGACTTTCAGAAGAACTTCCAGTGGCAGGTTCTGTGGTTTTAAAGAAAGAAGTTTGCTGTCTGGTATGAGAGAAAGTGCCCTAGAACTTGTTTTCCTGCCCGTCACAAAAATCGCTTGAATACCTTCTACATTTATCAGAATCAGGTCTCAAGACCAATTGTATTAGGGTTCACCTTAGTGTAATCGGCACTTATCACCAAGTAGAACGTAAACTTATCTCTACTCAGCCTTTTCTTGAAGCCCTCCCATCAAGTGTTCTGCAGTGTCTTCGGACCTTAGCATCATTTAACCTTGCTGATGACTCTTCTTTTGAGCCACTAGGTCCCTGCCACCTGAAGTACTGACCTGGTCTGTCCTGTTTTTGGTGGTGATTTCAGCCCACATGTTCAATGAGCTTCAGGCCCCAGTAGCTGATCCACCTTACACCAAGTTTTACAATAATAGAGTACACACATCCTAAATTTCTTCCTAAGGTAGCATCAGAATTCGGTCTTAACCAATCAGTTATTCTGCCAACTTTTTTTTCCCCAAGACCTCATGTCCACAAAGGTGAAAATGCACTGCACTTTTTGGAATGCTTATCTTTCTATCTGGAGCAGACTAAAGCCCTTGGGTACTGCTATAAGCAAACCATTCTTTCTAATTGGGCCATGCTGGGCTGTCTCTAGAGGGTCATGTCACAGCTCATATTTTCAGAGCTATGGCTGCATCAGTAGCCCATTTGAGCTTAACCTCCACAGAGGAAATTAGCGGAGCTGCACTGTGGTCTTCGAACCATACATTCACATCCCATTACTATTTGGAACAAGACTCCTGAAACAACAGTCAGTTTGGACAAACAGTCTTTTAGAATCTCTCGAATCCACCTCCACCCCATGCCCATTTATTTTCTGTTCAAAAAAACAAAAGTTACAAGTTTTTGCCAATTGTTATCACTGTTTATTAACCCTTGCTTGTTGCAGGGTCTTCTGCATATTCCCTTTTTTGTTGTTGTTTGAAGGTCGTCTATAGCTAGGGAGTCCACCATATAAGGCTATTACCTTGTGTGTCCAAAGTGGAGTTACTTACCTGTAGCAGGACAGCATGATAAATAGCCTTACATATTCTCCCTCCTCCCCTATGGGAGTTGAATTCCATCAGCTTGAAAATTTGACTGGCTAGTTCCAATGTGACAGTGGCAGGATGGAAGATATGCCTGCATTTGCAGTTCAGCATTGTAAAAAGTTGTTGTAAACAAGCTGGAGAGAATTCCCATGTGGACACATGTAAGACTATTTAAACTACTGTCCTTCGAGAATTAATACTGTCAAGTACTAAGCATGATGTACTTAGGAACAACAAACATAGTTTGAAATGTCTATATGCGAATGCCAGGAGCCTAAGAAATAAGATGGGGGAGTTAGAATATATTGCACTAAATGAAAAATTAGATATAATAGGCATCTCTGAGACCTGGTGGAAGGAGGATAACCAGTGGGACACTGTCATACCGGGGTACAAATTATATCGTAGTGATAGGGTGAATCGGATTGGTGGAGGGGTAGCATTGTATATTAACGAGAGCCTTGAATCAAATAGATTGAAAATTCTGCAGGAAACAAAACACTCCTTGGAATCACTGTGGATTGAAATTCCATGTGCAAAGGGGAAAAGGATAGTGATAGGAGTGTACTACCGTCCGCCTGGCCAGGACGAACAGACGGATGCGGAAATGTTAAAGGAAATCAGGGACGCAAACAAACTGGGCAACACAATAATAATGGGGGATTTCAATTACCCGCATATAGACTGGGTTAATGTAACATCTGTACATGCAAGGGACATAAGATTTCTTGATGAAATCAAGGACAGCTTCATGGAACAGCTAGTTCAGGAGCCGACAAGAGAAGGAAAAATACTAGACTTAGTCCTTAGTGGTGCTCATGATCTAGTGCAGGGGTAACGGTACGAGGGCCGCTTGATAACAGTGATCATAATATGATCGGTTTTGATATTGGCATTGAAGGAAGTGAAACTAGGAAATCAAGTACGCTAGCGTTTAACTATAGAAAAGGTGATTACGACAAAATGAGAAAAATGGTGAAAAAAAGACTGAAAGGAGCAGCTCGCAGAGTAAAAAACTTGCGTCAGGCGTGGATGCTGTTTAAAAACACCATCCTGGAGGTTCAGGACAAATATATTCCACGTATTAGAAAAAAGGGAAAAAAGACTAAACGTCAGCCGGCGTGGCTAAACAGTAAGATAAAGGAAGTCATTAGAGCCAAAAAACAATCCTTCAGAAAGTGGAGAAGAGAACCAACTGAAAGTAACAGGATAGATCATAAGGAATGCCAAGCCAAATGCAAAGCGGAGATAAGGAGGGCAAAAAAGGACTTTGAGAAGAAATTAGCGTTGGAAGCAAAAATACATAGTAAAAATTTTTTTAGATACATTAAAAGCAGGAAACCGGCCAAAGAGTCGGTTGGGCCGCTGGACGAAAATGGTGTTAAAGGGGCGATCAGGGAGGACAAAGCCGTAGCGGAGAAATTAAATGAATTCTTTGCTTCGGTCTTCACCGAGGAGGATTTGAGGGGGACACCGGTGCCGGAAAGAATATTTGAAGCGAGGGAGTCGGAGAAACTAAACGAATTCTCTGTAACCTTGGAGGATGTAATGGGTCAGTTCAGCAAGCTGAAGAGTAGTAAATCACCGGGACCTGATGGTATTCATCCCAGAGTATTAATAGAACTAAAAAATGAACTTGCGGAGCTACTGTTAGAAATATGCAATCTGTCCCTAAAATCGAGTGTAGTACCGGAAGACTGGAGGGTAGCCAATGTTACTCCGATTTTTAAGAAGGGTTCCAGAGGAGATCCGGGAAATTATAGACCGGTGAGTCTGACGTCGGTGCCGGGCAAGATGGTGGAGGCTATTATTAAGAATAAAATTGCAGAGCATATACAAAAACATGGACTGATGAGACAAAGTCAGCACGGATTTAGTGAAGGGAAGTCTTGCCTCACCAATCTAATGCATTTTTTTGAGGGGGTAAGCAAACATGTGGACAATGGGGAGCCGGTTGATATTGTATATCTGGATTTTCAGAAGGCGTTTGACAAAGTGCCGCACGAAAGACTCCTGAAGAAATTGCAGAGTCATGGAATCGGAGGTAGGGTATTATTATGGATTAAGAACTGGTTGAAAGATAGGAAGCAGAGAGTAGGATTGCGTGGCCAGTATTCTCAGTGGAGGAGGGTAGTTAGTGGGGTCCCGCAGGGGTCTGTGCTGGGTCCGTTGCTTTTTAATGTATTTATAAATGACCTAGAGATGGGAATAACTAGTGAGGTAATTAAATTCGCCGATGACACAAAATTATTCAGGGTCGTCAAGTCGCAGGAGGAATGTGAACGATTACAGGAGGACCTTGCGAGACTGGGAGATTGGGCGTGCAAGTGGCAGATGAAGTTCAATGTTGACAAGTGCAAAGTGATGCATGTGGGTAAGAGGAACCCGAATTATAGCTACGTCTTGCAAGGTTCCGCGTTAGGAGTTACGGATCAAGAAAGGGATCTGGGTGTCGTCGTCGATGATACGCTGAAACCTTCTGCTCAGTGTGCTGCTGCGGCTAGGAAAGCGAATAGAATGTTGGGTGTTATTAGGAAGGGTATGGAGTCCAGGTGTGCGGATGTTATAATGCCGTTGTATCGCTCCATGGTGCGACCGCACCTGGAGTATTGTGTTCAGTACTGGTCTCCGTATCTCAAAAAAGATATAGTAGAATTGGAAAAGGTACAGCGAAGGGCGACGAAAATGATAGTGGGGATGGGACGACTTTCCTATGAAGAGAGGCTGAGAAGGCTAGGGCTTTTTAGCTTGGAGAAGAGACGGCTGAGGGGAGATATGATAGAAGTGTATAAAATAATGAGTGGAATGGATCGGGTGGATGTGAAGCGACTGTTCACGCTATCCAAAAATACTAGGACTAGAGGGCATGAGTTGAAGCTACAGTGTGGTAAATTTAAAACGAATCGGAGAAAATTTTTCTTCACCCAACGTGTAATTAGACTCTGGAATTCGTTGCCGGAGAACGTGGTACGGGCGGTTAGCTTGACGGAGTTTAAAAAGGGGTTAGATAGATTCCTAAAGGACAAGTCCATAGACCGCTATTAAATGGACTTGGAAAAATTCCGCATTTTTAGGTATAACTTGTCTGGAATGTTTTTACGTTTGGGGAGCGTGCCAGGTGCCCTTGACCTGGATTGGCCACTGTCGGTGACAGGATGCTGGGCTAGATGGACCTTTGGTCTTTCCCAGTATGGCACTACTTATGTACTTATGTACTTATGAGAACTCCTGCTAAAGGTAAGTAATGTTGCTTTTCCCAGGGATAATTTTTAAAGGGAAGGTATGTGCATATTTTATCTTAGAAAATTGATGGAATACCGTAATACCTCTAAAAGCGAATCAGTTTATTTTCACAGCCCATGTATGGTTCCCCCCCCCCCCTCCCCGGTGGAATCAGTGCAAATTTTTGGTATAATCTTTGACTCCAAGCTCACTTTCAAAGCTGCAAAAGTGATTCTTTAGTTCTTCTATCCTTCTTTGCTCTTCATTATATTCATTCTGTCAGATTAATCCTCACTCTCCATCTCATTAGATCACTTCTACTGTCCCTCATAATTTCCTATCTGGACTACTACAATTCGCTTTACAATGGCTTTCCTAATTCTATGCTTAAACAACTTCAATTCATTCAGTCCAGTGCAGTAAAGTTACTACATCATACTTTAGGCACAAATGTTTCTCCTTTACTTATCTCTGGCTTCCTGTTACTGCACGGCTTAAATTCAAGATACTCCATGGTATCTTGCTTGCCACCTCCTCCCATATCTTCCATGTCGTACTCTTCATTCCTCCCAGTCCGTTTTATTTGCTCTGCCTCCCCCTTGATATCTCTAGACACTACCTTTTGCAACCTTAGGCCCCTCCTCTGGAACATCCTCCCATTAGATATCAGGCTGGAGTCCTCCTTTCCTAAATTTAAGAAATTGTTTAAAGCCTGTTTGTTCCATCTTGTATTTCAATAACTCTGTCTTCCTTCTTCCAATTTAACACTCCTTATCCTTCCTAAGCCACTCCCTCCTTCATCCCTCTGTCTTCTCTCCTCCTGTTCTTTCTCTTCACTCACATATTTTTTTTTTACTTTAGTTTCCTTTCTGTTTTTCTGTGTTTTATTGTAAATTACTTAGCAGCATGTATGTGCAAGTGGTGCCTCTGCAATAAATTACTTACTTACTTATGTGCATACATGACCTTACTGCACATTTTAAGAGGCCTGTTACAAAATCAAGGCACAAAGCATATATGTTGTGCCCAGGGCTTTTTTTGAGGGGGTACTTGGGGGTACTGAGTACCGGCACCTTTTCCATTGTCAGCTAAAATTGACCCATGGTCCCCAAGTTTTAATGAAAGAGCTGAGGCTCTACACACCAATTCTGCCTTGTCATAGATTCTGTGACTAGTTGCAGGGGGGCCTGGCTATTGTGGAATGGGTCCCTCAATGATCACCCCACCCATGAAGGGTGGCCTGGCATTTGAGTACCAGCACCTTTTTTGCTAGAAAAAATGCACTGGTTGTGCCTAATATATAAAGGCAACATATAGTAGAATGCAGTAGGCATTTGTGAAAAGATAACAGTTGTTATATTATTAAATTAAAAATTAATGGGTTTGATATATTAAGTTTGTAGTTACTGAGTTAAAGTAGTGAATATGTATGAGAGAGATTTGTATACAATGGTGTAGTAGGCATGCAAATCTTTCTCATGCATAGTCATTAGGGATATCCTGAAAATGTGGCCTGTTTGCAGCCCTTGCGGACTAAACTTGGACAAGCCTAGTCTAAAGTGTATTTTTCATTAAATGAGTTAACCTAGGGACCTTATTTGTGTTTTCTCTTTTTCATTTTGTTTGTTTTTCATTTTATGTTCATAGACATATTTTTAACAGAGAAAGATGAATGTTTCTTAGATTTATGAAATAGTATGGGTGATAATAGTACTAATGATATAGCAGTTTAGTACAAGAAGTCTCAGTGCATGCAAATGAAATGGCAGACATAGCTTAAGCAGTCAGTGTCATGAAGGCAGGCTGGTCAAGAAGAGAAGGTTCCTAATCAAGAGTGTAAACCTATAGATGTGTAGCATCGTACATACTTTTGTGGAGGTGCTTTGAAATGCTTGCCTCTGTATTTATGTACTCCAGGAGATAGATATTTATTACTGACAAACAGTGATGTAGTACACAGTATGAATTTAACAGTAATTAGATCTGTTGTGGTTTGTTTAGGAGAAACAAGAATTTCAAAATCAAACCCAGCCTTCCCAAGGTAAGAAGACTTTTTCTGTACTCCTCTTGTTTGTGGGATATAGCTTACATGGAAATAAGGGATAGGCACAGATGTTTTATTCTTGGCAATAGCCAGCAATGGAAGCAGTAGTACTGTGTTCATGGATAGCACCTGGATTATGGATTTGTTAGTATACATTTACTCCCTGGTTCTATATTTGGTGCCCAAAGTTGCAGCGCCCAACTTTGGGTGTGCTTCTGAGATGCAAAGTTGGGTGCAGAATTAAAGAATACTGCCTAACCATGCCTAACTTGGGCACTGGCATTTACACCAGGTTTTAACAGGCGTAAGTCTGGAGCCCAAACGTTAGGTTCAGAATCCATGCTAAACACTATTCTATATAAGGCATGTGAATTTTTTCAGCACCTACGTTTCACCACCATTTATTGAATCCAGCCCTTAATATGTTAGCTTGCCCAACAAATTTTGCAAAATTAATTTATCATGCAATAGTATAAGAATACACACAGAGGCATGTTTTCAAAGCATTTAGACTTACAAAGTTCCATAGTAACCTATGGAACTTTGTAAGTCTAAGTGCTTTGAAAATGAGCCCCATAATCAATTTGTGCACATTAAAAAATTATAATGGGCATTTTAAAAAATGTTAAGACTCATATTTGAAATGAACAGCAAAAATATACCCCCCCCCAAAAAAAAAACAAACAAAAAAAGTGAAAATTTTTTTGTCTGTGCACATGAAAAGGCAAAAATAATATGAAGATACAATTAGAGGAAAACAGTGATACTGTATTCATTGGGCACAACCTTTGGGGGGGGGGGGGTGTGGGACATTTCTTTGCATCAGCTTAATGTGTTCTGAACCAACAGGTGTTCTCTTCCCACCAGCAGTTAGAGTTAGAGAAAACTGAATTCCACCCGTGATATCACTGGTGATCTCTGGAACAATCCAATATTTTTCTCTACCTTCTGGCAGGTGGTAGGTTGTGCTGGGGTGCACCTGGCCCAGCTCCCCGGCTCTGCTGGTTGCAGCCGCACAGCATGGTCAAGCCTAACGGCCACTCCCAGATCACAGGATCATACCTGGTTAAGTTTCACTCCTTAGTGCCACTGGATGAGACTTTGGCTTGGTTCCGAGGGATCTCACCTGAGGGGTACAGGACGCCATCCGCCTACCTCTCTTGCCTGTTCACCCTGTTTGGGTGTGTGCCCCACAGGCTCTCTCTGCAGCTCCCAAGTGCCTAAATTCCCCAAAATTGCCCTGGGCAGTCTTTTCCCCCTGTTTTAGGGAATAGGGCTTTTTGCGGTTCCTATCACTTAAAAAAAAAAGAGCAGAACAGCCTTGAACAGGGAAATCTCATACCTCAAGGTTGAGGGATTTCTCTTAATTTGCAGGTTCAGGCAGTGTGCCAGGCCTGTGTCTGCCTGACAAGTAGCCAGGATGCCCCCAATTTGGGGTCAGGCCTGCCCAGCAGCAGCACAGCGCTTCCGGATGGTCGCAGGCTCCGGTCCCCATCATCGTCCCTTCCCCCGTGGCGTGCCGCAACTTTCACCCCATCTTCCCTCACCCTCACCCTCGCAGGCCCGCCCGCCCAGCAGCGATTCCGATCGCACGCAGCTTCTTCGGCTTGCACACGCTGCCTGCCGGCTGCCGCTCAAATCTGCTTGCAGCTACTAAGCAGCAGCGCTAACCTGGAAACTCAGAGGAGAGGCTTCCGGATTAGCGCTGCAGCTTAGTAGCTGCAAGGAGATTTCAGCGGCAGCCGGCAGGCAGCGTGTGCGAGCCGAAGAAGCTGAGCCTGCGATCGGAATCGCTGCTGGGTGGGCCTGCGAGGGTGAGGGAAGATGAAGTGAAAGTTACGGCACGCCACAGGGGAAGGGGTGATGGGGAAAAGATGTTGGACGAAGACGGGGACAGCAGCTGCACGGGGGGGGGGGGAGGGAAGAAGATGGAAGGAAAGATGCTGCACAGGGAGGAGGGAAGATGGAATGACGAGGCATGGTGGGTGGGGGAGAAGCTGCATGGGGAAGAAGGGAGAGATCCAGTAAAGGGGTGGAGGGGTCAGGATGGGAGACGTCTTGGCTGCATATGAGATGAGGTGGAGGGGAGGGAGACATGCTGCATAGAGAGGTGATAGGTGGTGAGAGGGGGAGAAATGTTAAACATAGGGGTGGAGAGGAGGGCAAAATGGTGGGCATAGTGGTGGAGGGAAGGGAGAAATGTTAGACATGCTGGTAGAGGGGAGGAAGGTAGATATGCTGTATGGGAAGGGGAGAGAGATGTTGGACAGTGGGAATGAGAGGGGGAGATAGACATGGGGGTGGATGAGAGGGAGGGAGAGGTACACAGTAGGTGGTAAGGGGGGAAATGCTGGGCCATGGGGGAGAGGACTACTACTATTACTATTTAACAGGAATAAAGAGAGAAGGGGCAGGAAAATATAAGGCTACCATGGTGGGGTGGGGTGGGGAGGGGATCAGATGCTGGTTAGAAGGGTGGAGGGAGAAGATGATGGGAATGGTGGAACCCTGTGGGAGAGGGCAAGGAAATGAATGAGAGATAGTGATTACAGAGGGTAGAAATATGGTAATGGGAAGTAGATTAAAGATAAAAAGAGAAAGTAGAGATGGGGAGGAGTAAGATGGGGAATGGGAGAGCAAGAAAGTAGGGATGGGGAATGGGAGAGCTAGTGGGTGAAAGAAGATGGAAATTTGATAGGTAGTTGAAAAGTAAAAAGGAGACAAAGAAGGGTGAGAGAGAGGCAGAAAAGAGCTACAAAGGAATGATCAACATGTCAGAGGCAGGAATAGTGAGGGAACAGACAGGAGAGAGGAGAAAAGACAAATGGACTACAGCCGCTTGAAGAAGAATTAGCAGACGGCAGAGAGGAAAGCAGAAAAGAGAAATTGGAACCAGCAAGATGGAAAAATAAAATGTCCAGACAACAAAGGTAGAAACAAAGCATTTTATTTCGAATGTTTTAAATGGAATATGTTAGCTTTTGGAAATGTGCATAGGAAATGTCTTTGTATTGTGTTCTGTAGAAAAGGAAATTCATGTTTTATGTCTCCAGTGTTGCAGTAATGCTATGTTTAACTTCTTGGGGTTCCTTTTCAATTTTTGTCTAAATATTTTTATTTCTAATTTATGATCCCTTGTTCTGTATTTGGTGAAGTTCTGTTAGTGTGATAGTAATGGCAGGTGGGAAATTGGAAGGGAGGCAAAGAGGAGAGGGAATCAGGGAGGGGAGCCCTCCTTTATTTTCTGACCTGGGCCCAAGCAGGTCTAACACCAGTCCTAACCCTTGCTGTATAGCTGATGAGGATTCCCAGACATCCCCAGCTAAGGACCTCCTCCAAAGGCGGCCAGAACTCCCTTCTACCAAGCTCTGGCCATCGACAGCTAAGCATGTGTGGGGTGCTGGCATCAGTGGCTTAGGGTCATTGCTGCTGCCTGCCAAGCTTGGTAAAAGAGAGTTCTGGCCACCTTCAGAGAAAGTCTTCAGCTGACTGAGCTTGAGGATCCTCATTAGCTAAAGTATTTATATTTTGAGGTGGAGGTAGGGCGGAGCAGAGAAAATTTTGTGCCCACCCAAAACTGGCTGTCTGGCTACGCCACTGATGTGAAGGCAGAGCGCTCCTTCAGTCAATGGAGGGACACAGCTTCTCAGGGGATAGATGCCCTGGTTCAGCCTTTGCTGGTAGTGGAGTTGTTCTGTGTGTTCTCTCCATGGCCATATATATCCTTTGCAGAGTATTCAGTGTCCTTACATATGGTTCCTTACATATGGTTCCATCCTTTCTGCTGAAGGTTGTGTCTCCATTCTATGTGAATCAGGAGGAGTGTTTGTTTGTCCTCCTTTGTGGTGCGAGGTTCTTCTCCTGCAAACCAGAAGCTCCACAAACTGGATATCCAGAGGGCACTTCGCCGGTACCTGAAGGAGACTGAGTTTCATCTCTCTGATTATCTCTTTGTGTTCTTTCATGGCCCTAAGAAAGGGTCAGGTGACTTCTAAGGTGTTGTGAGGAGGATTAGGGAGATTGAGTCCGCCTACATCAGTATGGGTCGTCCAATGCCTCAAGGACTGAAGGCCCACTCGACCAGGGATCAGGCGGCATACAGGGTGGAGGCCTGGGATGTTTTGCCTGAGGAGATTTGCAGAGCAGCAATGTGGTCTTCACTCCATTCCTTTGCTAAGCACTACCGGTTGGATGTTCTGGCCACAGTCTATTCAGACTTCGGCAGAGCAGTCATTCAGGAGGCCTTGTCTTCCCCTGCCCATTAGGTCCATTTCGGTACATCATGCTGGTTCAGAGCAGTGTAAGCTAAGAAAGGAGAAATTGTCTTACCTGATAATTTTATTTTCTTTAATCAGCATCACTGTTCTGAAGTCATGCCCTTGGAAGACCTCAACCTGGTGTTCTAGGACTGCTCTGTCTTTCTTATATAAGTAATTGAAGAAGAAAAATATTTGATTTTAATTGACAGCCATATGGGGTTCCCATGACATCGCTATTCTGTGGTATATGCAGGCTAACGAGTGCCACTCTATGTTATTTTGCTCACTTGCATATTATTGCAGCTGCAGTTGTTGATGGGGCTGGGTATGTTACAAAAAGGGGCCTTTTGTTGCTTGGAACATACTGGATTGTTCCAGAGAGCACCACGGATTATAACTGGTGATGTCATGGGTAGAATTCAGTTTTTCCTACCTCCATCTGCTGGTGGGAAGGGATAACACCTGCTGATTCAGAACAGTGACGCTGACTAAAAAGAAAATTATTAGGTAAGACATAATTTCTCCTTACATTGTATGATTATGTATGTATGTGTATATTTGTTTCTATTTCTCCAAGCACAAGCAGAATGAAAACATTCTTACATTTGGATAGAGGCCAACCGAAACTGCTTTTTTCAGTTTTGGCCAAAACTACTACCAAAACTGTCTGACAGCTTTCGTCTGAAATCGAAACTGCTGCCATGAATCATCACCTGGTTTTGGCCGAAACTGAAAACTCAAGTTTGTTTGTGTAAGTGTGGAGCAATGGAGGCTGCTAGGGATTATTAGAGTTTGAAGTCTGCATCCCTTTGCTAAACCTACAGTAGCCAAGCCAGAATACAATAATTTAAATAATGAAAGACTGTATTTTATCTTCAAGCAAACTAGCCTCCACACACGGACTTCACCTATTGAAAACTGAAATGTGAGGTCCCTATTAAAAGACACAGTGCTTTTATAGAGGCTGACTTTGTGCCACACTCGGACCAACAGCTGATGACATAACTCCACAGAGAGGCTAATTCCTAAAGGAACTTATCATCCTAAATTTAAAGAGTTAAATTCCTGCACAAATGTGTGAAAAACAAGTTGTGCAAGATCATAACTGTATTACTTGCAATTACAGGACAAAGAAAAGGAGTAGCCCTTCCCCCCCCCCCCCCCCCCCCCCCCCTCCCGGTGGTTTAGTGGTGGAATCAGGACAGGAGTGATGCTCTAGTCAGGGCAGCTATTTTGAGCACAGAAACAGCAGGAGTAACTTGGGATCCCTCCTGCACCAAGTACAATCCTAGACCACCAGAGATTGCAAGATAAGCCCAACAGGTGGGGGTGGGGGTGGGGGGAGGAGGGTTCGAGGAGAGGGAATGGAGGGAGGCAAACAGGATAATGCACAAATTTTCAGCTTCCACCAAAAACACATGGCCATTTTCGGCCAAAACTGAAACATGGTTGAAAAATAAAATACCAGTGCAAATCCACTCAAAACAAAAAAAAATGAGGACAGTGGTGACAATTCCACCTTCAAAACAAAAAAATGAGGAGAGGTCACAATTCCACCTTCAAAACACACAACAACCCGCTGTAAAGTCAATTGTGTGCAGGTGTCCATCAACCTATCAAAATATCTTCACACACAACCATTAGACAATAAATATAAAACATTTAATTCTGCAGATTTATCGTCGGGGTAGGAAAAGCCTCAGACATTTGAGCTGCTGTAACAATTCAAAGCTCTCCTTTTCTCAATCATTAGCTAAAAAACCTCCCCTGCTTTTTAAATTATGAAACGGAAAACCATATAGCATACAGCTGGTTCAAAAATATATTAAAAAGTCCCCAAAATCATCAGAAAATCTTTAAAGAATGTCACTTATCTTAATTCATTCAGACAACAGTTAAATGTCAGGTCCAATGGCAGTTCTGGCCAGCATCTTCCTTTTGCATTCCTGTCAAACAACTCTGACGCGGCCAGCGTTTTGCGGCTTTATAGCATCTGCATCAGGGAAAGTTTTCATGCTCCTGGAATACCTAGATTCTCCAAAACTCTTTCTCACCCATTCTGAAATTCTGCATGCATCCTATCCTGAAGATAAATCTGTAGAATTAAATGTAAATTATTGCCTAATAGTTGTGTATGAAGATATTTTGATAGGTTGAGGGACACCTGAGCAAAATTTACTTTACAGTGGGATGAAAACAAAATAACTTTTTGGCCAAAAATGGTGACTTCATTTGTGCTTCCACCCAAACCCCTCCCCCACCTTGGTGTGTCATAAAAAATAGGTGTAGGCATTCTCTTTTCCTGCTTAATATGTGCATAATTCCTTTGATCTAAACAGAGACTTCCTTTAACTGTTAGCTGTGCTCTAAATTGATGGAATATTAAACTCTGAAACAGCAACTTTAAATGCTAAACTACAATCTAAAAGTTTTCTAACAGAGGCTTTAAATACTACTATACTCTAAACTGCCTTTGTTAAATAAGCAAAGTTACTTAAAAAAAAAAAACACTGAGATTACCTATGTAACCCTAAGTCTACCTTAGCTCAAATTTGAATTCAGTTTTTCAAACCAGTGAAGTTTTCCTCCCCTCTGCAGGTCCTATCTTAACACCTCTTTAAGACTAAATCGGTTGCTCACTGTGTAAATGCTTTGTTTTTAAAATCCAGGGCAGCCAAACACATAACTTTTGACTGAAACAATTCAAATTGTATGAAGGTAATTTTATAAAGTCATTGTTCCATGTATACTACAGTATAAGGATATTTTTTTTCTCCGAGGACAAGCAGGCTGCTTGTTCTCACTGATGGGTGATCTCCACGGCAGCCCCCTCCAATCGGAAACTTCACTAGCAAAGGCCTTTGCTAGTCCTCGCGCGCCGATGCACACTGCGCATGTGTGGCCGTCTTCCCACCCGAACCGGCTCGTGTTCGTCAGTCTTCTTTTGTCCGCGCTCGGGACGGTCGTGTTTTACCGCCGTTTCGTGCCCCTCAAGTTGACCTCGCGCGTATTCGTGATTTTCGCTAAAAAAAAAGAGGAGACCGATCCGGTCTTTACCCCTTTCCCGTGTTTCCAGCCTTTTCCCCGCGTAAGTTTCCTTTCGCTTTCGGGACCGGCCTATCTGGCCTCGGTACGGGTTTTTTCTCCCTTCTTTTTGGTGCCTTTCGTCATCATCGCAAATTTTGATTTCGCCGGCGTGATTTTTCCGCCCATGTCATCGAAGTCTTCCAGCGGCTTCAAGACGTGCACCCAGTGCGCCCAGGTAATCTCGCTCACTGATAGGCAAGCTTCGTGTCTTCAGTGTCTGGAGGCTGGGCACCGCCCGCAGGCCTGCAGTCTTTGTGCTCGTTTGAAAAAGAGGACTCGGGTAGCGAGATTGGCCCAGTGGAACACGTTGTTCTCGGGCTCTTCGACGACAACAGCACGGGACGCATCGACGTCGACAGCATCGAAGTCTTCGGCATCGGCATCGACTGCATCGAGGCTTCTACCTCCTGCATCGTCGGTACCGAGGCATCGGAAGGCTGTGTCGACGTCGGTGGTACCGGGACCTCCGCTATTGCTGATGTCGTCGGACGGTGGTGCTTCGTCTGGAGTGCAGGTGAGGGCTGTCCAGTCCCCTGCTGATGGTGGTGAGCCTTCAGGTGGGTCTCCCCCTGCCCTGAGGGCTCCTGCGGTACAGCCCCCCCCCCCCCCCCCCCCCGAGATCGACCTTCTTCGGCCTCGGCCCCGAGGAAGCGACGGTTGGATTCTACGTCCTCCTCGTCGGTACCGGGAAGCTCCGGTGACATGCTTCGCTTGAAGAAGTCAAAGAAGCATCGTCACCGGTCTCCTTCCCGTCTTGGTACCGAGAGCTCTGGGTCGCCGAGGCAGTCGGCACCCAGTAGGCATCGGCAACGGGAGGACCGCTCACCCTCTGTTCAGGAGGTGTCGATGCGCTCCCCCTTGGACAGCCCGGAACCGCCTCCACGCCAGGAACAGACTCTGACATCGACACCTGCATCGGCTTCCCAGTCTTTCTCCACAGCCGCTCTGCACGAGAGTCTCCGGGCCGTTCTTCCAGAGATTCTGGGAGAGCTGTTGCGCCCTTCTCCGGTACCGGGGGTGCTTGCGCCACCGGTACCGTCGAGTGAGGCGACGGCTGGCCCCTTGCCCGAGGTGAGGTCCCCGGTATCGGTACCGCTTGCGATACCGGCTACGGCCGCCTCCCAGGCAGACTCCCCGACGACGTCGGCGGAGGGGGCTTCGCCGGTGCTGGCGAGGGAGTTCACATCTCGATGCTCCTACCGTGGCCGTGTTTCCACGGAGTCGAGTCGGGCACGGCTTCAGACACAGGTTCGTGAACTTGTGTCTGATACCGAGGGTGAGGCCTTGTGGGAGGAGGAGAAGGACATCAGATATTTCTCTGACGAGGAGTCTGATGGCCTTCCTTCTGACCCCACTCCCTCCCCTGAAAGACAGCTTTCTCCTCCCGAGAGTCTGTCTTTCGCGGCCTTTGTCCGGCAGATGTCTACAGCCATCCCCTTCTCCACCTAAGGAAGCGTCCACAGTACCCATGCATCATGTCCTAAAAAAGACATTGCTGGCGAACTGGACCAAGCTACTAACTAATCCCCACATTCCCAAGAAGATCGAATCCCAGTATTGGATCCATGGGGACCCAGAGCTGATGCGCACTCAGTTGCCTCACGACTCTGGTGTGGTGGATCTGGCCCTAAAGAAGGCTAAGAGTTCTAGAGAGCATGCTTCGGCTCCCCCGGGCAAAGACTCCAGAACGTTAGACTCCTTTGGGAGGAAGGCCTATCATTCCTCTATGCTCGTGGCCAAGATTCAGTCCTACCAGCTCTACACGAGCATCCATATGCGGAACAATGTGCGGCAGTTGGCGGGCTTGGTGGACAAGCTCCCTCCTGAGCAAGCCAAGCCGTTTCAGGAGGTAGTCAGGCAGCTGAAGGCGTGCAGAAAATTCCTGGCCAGAGGGGTATATGATACCTTTGATGTTGCTTCCAGGGCCGCTGCTCAAGGTGTGGTGATGCGCAGACTCTCATGGCTGCGTGCCTCCGACCTGGAGAATAGGATCCAGCAGCAGATTGCGGACTCCCCTTGCCGAGCGGACAACATTTTTGGAGAAAAAGTCGAACAGGTGGTAGAACAGCTCCACCAGCAGGATAACGCTTTCGACAAATTCTCCCGCCGGCAGCCTTCAGCATCTACCTCATCAGGTAGACATTTTTATGGGGGAAGGAGGGCTGTTCCCTACTCTTCTGGTAAACGTAGGTACAATCCTCCCTCTCGCCAGCCTGCGGCCCAGGCTAAGCCCCAGCGCGCTCGCTCTCGTCAGCAGCGTGCACCTCAGCAAGGCCCCACGGCTCCCCAGCAAAAGCAGGGGGCGAGCTTTTGACTGGCTCCAGCAGAGCATAGCCGACATCAACGTGTCCGTGCCGGGCAATCTGCCGGTCGGGGGGAGGTTGAAAGTTTTTCACCAAAGGTGGCCTCTTGTAACCTCCGACCGTTGGGTTCTTCAAATAGTCCGGCAAGGATACACCCTCAATTTGGCCTCGAAGCCTCAAATTGCCCACCGGGAGCTCAGTCCTACAGCTTCCAGCACAAGCAGGTACTTGCAGAGGAACTCTCCGCCCTTCTCAGCACCAATGTGGTCGAGCCCGTGCCATCCGGGCAAGAAGGGCTGGGATTCTATTCCAGGTACTTCCTTGTTGAAAAGAAAACAGGGGGGATGCGTCCCATCCTAGACCTAAGGGCCCTGAACAAATATCTGGTCAAGGAAAAGTTCAGGATGCTTTCCCTGGGCACCCTTCTTCCCATGATTCAGGAAAACGATTGGCTATGCTCTGTGGACTTGAAGGACGCCTACACGCACATCCCGATATTGCCAGCTCACAGGCAGTATCTGCGATTTCGTCTGGGCACACGTCACTTCCAGTACTGTGTGCTACCCTTTGGGCTCGCCTCTGCGCCCAGAGTGTTCACGAAGTGCCTGGCTGTAGTAGCAGCAGCGCTTCGCAGGCTGGGAGTGCACGTGTTCCCCTATCTCGACGATTGGCTGGTAAAGAACACATCCGAGGCAGGAGCTCTACAGTCCATGCAGATGAGTATTCGACTCCTGGAGCTACTGGGGTTTGTGATAAATTACCCAAAGTCCCATCTTCTCCCAGTGCAGAGACTCGAATTCATAGGAGCTCTGCTGGGTTCTCGGACGGCTCGTGCCTATCTTCCGAAGACAAGGGCCAACGATCTGCTGTCCCTAGTCTCCCAGGTACGAGCATCCCAGCAGATCACAGCTCGGCAGATGTTGAGATTGCTTGGCCACATGGCCTCCACAGTTCATGTGACTCCCATGGCTCGTCTTCACATGCGATCTGCTCAATGGACCCTAGCTTCCCAGTGGTTTCAGGCTGCTGGGGATCTAGAGGACGTGATCCACCTGTCCACGAGTTTTCTCAAATCCCTGTACTTGTGGACGATTCGGTCCAATTTGACTCTGGGACGCCCTTTCCAAATTCCTCAGCCATAAAAAGTGCTGACTACGGATGCGTCTCTCCTGGGGTGGGGAGCTCATGTTGATGGGCTCCACACCCAGGGAAGCTGGTCCGTCCTGGAACGCGATCTGCAGATCAATCTCCTGGAGTTACGAGCGGTCTGGAACGCTCTGAAGGCTTTCAGAGATTGGCTGTCCCATCAAATTATCCAAATTCAGACAGACAACCAGGTTGCCATGTATTAAATCAACAAGCAGGGGGGCACCGGATCTCGCCCCCTGTGTCAGGAAGCCGTCAGCATGTGGCTGTGGGCTCGCCATCAAGGCATGTGGCTCCAAGCCACATATCTGGCAGGCGTAAACAACAGTCTGGCCAACAGGTTGAGCAGGATTATGCAACCTCATGAGTGGTCGCTCAACTCCAGAGTAGTGCGCCGGATCTTCCAGGTGTGGGGCACCCCCTTGGTAGATCTCTTTGCATCTCGAGCCAACCACAAGGTCCCTCAGTTCTGTTCCAGACTTCAGGCCCACGGTCAACTGGCATCGGATGCCTTCCTCCTGGATTGGGGGGAAGGCCTGCTGTATGCTTATCCTCCCATACCTCTGGTGGGGAAGACTTTGTTGAAACTCAAGCAAGACCGAGGCACCATGATTCTGATTGCTCCTTTTTGGCCGCGTCAGATCTGGTTCCTTCTCCTTCTGGAGTTGTCCTCCGAAGAACTGTGGAGATTGGAGTGTTTTCCGACCCTCATCACCCAGAACGAAGGGGCGCTTCTGCATCCCAACCTCCAGTCTCTGGCTCTCACGGCCTGGATGTTGAGAGCGTAGACTTTGCCTCTTTGGGTCTGTCGGAGGGTGTCTCCCGTGTTTTGCTTGCTTCCAGAAAAGATTCCACTAAGAGGAGTTACTTCTTTTTATGGAGGAGGTTTGCTGTCTTGTGTGACAGGAAGGCCTTAGATCCTCGCTCCTGTCCTACACAGACCCTGCTTGAATACCTTCTGCACCTGTCTGAGTCTGGTCTCAAGACCAACTCTGTAAGGGTTCACCTTAGCGCAATCAGTGCATACCATTACCGTTTGGAAGGTAAGCCGATCTCAGGACAGCCTTTAGTTGTTCGCTTCATGAGAGTTTTGCTTTTGTCAAAGCCCCCTGTCAAGCCTCCTACTGTGTCATGGGATCTCAATGTCGTTCTCACAGAGCTGATGAAACCTCCTTTTGAGCCACTGAACTCCTGCCATCTGAAGTACTTGACCTGGAAGGTCATTTTCTTGGTGGCAGTTACTTCAGCTCGTAGAGTCAGTGAGCTTCAGGCCCTGGTAGCCCAGGCCCCTTACACCAGATTTCATCATAATAGAGTAGTCCTCCGCACTCACCCTAAGTTCTTGCCGAAGGTAGTGTCGGAGTTCCATCTGAGCCAGTCAATTGTCTTGCCAACATTCTTTCCCCGTCCGCATTCCTGCCTTGCTGAACGTCAGCTGCACACATTGGACTGCAAAAGAGCATTGGCCTTCTATCTGGAGCGGACACAGCCCAACAGACAGTCCGCCCAATTGTTTGTTTCTTTTGATCCCAACAGGAGGGGAGTGGCTGTGGGGAAACGCACCATTTCAAATTGGCTAGCAGATTGCATTTCCTTCACTTACGCCCAGGCTGGGCTGGCTCTTGAGGGTCATGTCACGGCTCAGAGCCATGGCAGCGTCAGTGGCCCACTTGAAGTCAGCCACTATTGAAGAGATTTGCAAGGCTGCGACGTGGTCATCTGTCCACACATTCACATCTCATTACTGCCTGCAGCAGGATACCCGACGCGACAGTCGGTTCGGGCAGTCAGTGCTTCAGAATCTGTTCGGGGTTTAGAATCCAACTCCACCCCCCTAGGCCCATGTTTATTCTGTTCCAGGCTACACTCTCAGTTAGTTGGATAAGTTGTTAGGTCAATCTCAGTTATGTCCTCGCCGTTGCGAGGCCCAATTGACCATGTTTCTTGTTTTGAGTGAGCCTGGGGGCTAGCGATACCCCATCAGTGAGAACAAGCAGCCTGCTTGTCCTCGGAGAAAGCAAATGCTACATACCTGTAGAAGGTATTCTCCGAGGACAGCAGGCTGATTGTTCTCACATACCCGCCCGCCTCCCCTTTGGAGTTGTGTCTTCCCTTGTCTTTGTCTTGCTACATACGGGACTGACGAACACGAGCCGGTTCGGGCGGGAAGACGGCCGCGCATGCGCGGTGCGCATTGGCGCGCGAGGACTAGCAAAGGCCTTTGCTAGTGAAGTTTCCGATTGGAGGGGGCTGCCGTGGATGTCACCCATCAGTGAGAACAATCAGCCTGCTGTCCTCGGAGAATACCTTCTACAGGTATGTAGCATTCGCTTTACTGGGGTCCCTAGGTTAATAGAGCAGGAAGTATGCTATTATTGACCTGTTTTATAGATATATAGTCTATGTGTCTTTATAAAATCCTAGCACAAATCCTGCAGAAATCACTCCTAGATTGAAGTCACAGGCATAAATGTTAGCATGTACTTTGTGTGCGTATGTATATATTTTATAAAACATGTACATATATCGTGACTATCCCAGACACACCTACAATACGAGTATGTGCTTGTTTGCACCATGTGTAATTTTAGGCATGACCTAATTTTATAGGGGCCCATATTTGTGCTTAAATATGCATTATAAAATTATTCTCTGCATGCACTTAAAATGCTGCTTATAAAATTACCCCACTTGTAAAAGTACAAGAAGAACATGCATACTTTTACATGACCCAGGTGAAGGCATCATCTAAGGTGGGTTTTGGGCAGAACATGATGGGATCACTGAATATTCAAAAATGCATGGGATAAACACAAAGGAATATTATATAGAAGGCATGGAGCCAAACAAACTTAGTGGTAATTAGATGGCAACACCAGTAATTGGGAAGCAAAGCCAGTGCTGGGCAGACTTTTATGGTCTTTGCTCTTAACATAGCTGGATAGATTCAGCTTCAGTTACTGGGGAACAAGGTCACTGCCAGGTAGACTTCTACAGTCTGTGCCCCAAAAATGGCAAGAACAAATCAAGATCAAGTATACATCTGTAGTACCACATCATACCTTATGCTATGAGTTTATCTTGTTGGGAAGAAACTTTAAACCTAACCAGTTAAGTGCCGCTGAAAATAACCGGTTGAATCTGAACAGAAAATTTAACTGACCAGGAGCTGTTTCTGGCCGGTTACATCGCTTTTAATATTGACTCTATTGCGTTTTGGTATTTGTCTAATGCTTTAAACCAGGAGCTCAACAAAACAGATATGCTAAAAGATGTAGGCTGTCATATTGATATTGTGGTTTCAGATGAGAAACATCAGTTCTCTCTCTTGCTTCCCTATTTTTCCCAGCACTTGTTAAATGTTAAATCACTTAAACATCTGACCAATCTAACACTGCAAGATCGCATCACCAAGTCCCTTCTTCACCTGCACAAGAAGAAGAAGCCACCCAGCATCAGTGCACAGTTCCAGGTATCAATTGATATTAATCTTATTTATAAAGGTGTCACTTGTTTAATTACTGGTATCTTTAATGTACTGCCATTTATATGTCATGCTCACTGTGGCTGAGTTTGGGACAGACAGATATGTTTAAACTGCTTTTGAAATAATTAGCATTAAAAAAAAGAGGAGGACCATTACTATTCTAATCTGAAAATGGTCTTTCTGTGCAGTGTATGCAGCAAGTTGAATGTTCATTGATGTTAAGTCAGATAACAATATAATTCATTCAGATTATCAAATAACTATTTTCTTCTGTTTTCAAAGCCAATGTTATGGCAAAGCCAATTTTAAATTACTTTTCTCTTGCATGTTTAACCAGGTTTACGTGTGTGTTTTTAAATCATATTACAGCTCTAGTCTAGAGGACATGATTTTGATACATGTCTACAGTGTTTAAGAACATGAGAAAACTGATCAGGAAAAGCTTGTAGTTAATGTACCAAAAATAAACTCACATTGTATCATTCTCCAAGGGCATACAAGGCAGCAGCAGCCCTTATAAGTAGGTGAAGTGATCCAATGGAGTTCAGTGCTGGAGTAGTGTAAACAAAACTTGAGAGGTTTCTAGAATGGTCCATTGAGCATATATGGAAATTCCTGTGTTGATATCACCTTGCACGGTCATCCCAGATTTAATTTTTCTATGGAGCCTGACTGATGTGAATTTTTCCCATAAATTGTGAGTAACCTTTTCATGTTAGTTATTTTTTGCCTCTGTTCACCTAGTCTATGTTTTAGAAAACACAGTGCAATTAAATGCTTGCTACCATGCCACCCAAGTGCAATTCTGCAGACACCCGCTTAACATATCATGAATATTTAAGAGGGGCATGAATATTTAAGAGGGGCATATATAGGGGCAGGGCATGGGTGAGGCTTCCAATTATGCATATAACTTGCTGAATACTGTAAGTTTGGTTGGTTACTTCCACACTTAGATGCTTTGGCTTAAATCAGCTATATAGTTTGCTTAAGTGATTGCGCCTAAATGTTAGGCGCATAGATACCCATTTACAATAATATTCTGTAAAGGAGTGAAGTTGCCCGTGGTACTTTATAAAATATCCTAATGTGTCCTTGTATCTCAATTGACTTTAGCACTGGCAGTGTTTGAGGAGTTGTTGAATAGGAAGATCTAAAAATGATATTAAATCATCTAGTAAAGGTTGCTCTATCAACACTGGTGTTAAAACAGAGGGTCAAACCATTCTGGAAACCAAAGAAGTGCCTGGAGATATGGCATTGATGCTAGGGCATTGAAGAGCATCAGTATATGAACAGTCACTACCATTTTTATGTTCACTGCATCCAGGGAGGAAGCTTCAAGGCATTGATTTGCATCTTAACCCATACACTGAAAGGAGAACCAGGAACCTCTGATTAGCAGTTCTTCCAAAAAAATCTTTATTTTGTACCAAGTATCTGAGGTTCCATTGAGCCAATGGTTTACACACAACCTCAGGAAGATCCTCTGAAATGGACACTAGAATGTTGGTTGTTGTCTGCCTGGATCTATTCAAAATCTGCTCCTGTTTTTGACTGTGGAGCTGTCTATAAATTCTGAGTCTTCTGCTGTCTGGGATGAATGTGAGGTCCCTATTATTGATGATGGGAGTGTAGGGATAGAAGATGATGCCTCTTCATAGAATAGAAATGTCTCAGCATTCCACTGACATACCTTCTAGATGATGATAAGGATGGTTCAGAAGTGGCTGCAGTGAGAATCTGATGTGTCAAATATTTGCTTGTTTTTTTCAAATCTGATTCACAACAAATAGATGATCTCTCTTCCAAAGCAAGCACGTGAATGTGTTCTCCACATCTCAGATCTGATGCCTGCAGCCATAAGTGTGTATAGACACTTTCACCCATGGCAGAAATTCTCAGTGTTATCTTGAAATCATCATAGGTCAACCTGATCTTGTGTTTTCCACACTACTGACCTTTCTCTACTAGTATGCTATGGCTATTATGCTTCTGTTGAGGGAGAAACTGTAACAGGTCTTCTACTTTCTCTGGTATGTTTAACATCAATTGACTAATCCAGAACTGGCATAAAGTACATAAGTATTGCCATACTGGGAAAGACCAAAGGTCCATCAAGCCCAGCATCCTGTTTCCAACAGTAGCCAATCCAGGTCACAAATACATGACAAGATCCCAAAAAGTACAAAACATTTTATACTGCTTATCCCAGAAATAGTGGATTTTCCCCAAGTCCATTTAATTATGGTCTATGGACTTTTAGGAAGTCGTCCAAACCTTTTTTTAAACTCTGCTAAGCTAACCACCTTTACCACATTCTCTGGCAATGAATTCCAGAGTTTAATTACACGCTGAGTGAAGAAAAATTTTCTCTGATTTGTTTTAAATTTACTACATTGTACCTTCATCGCATGCCCCCTAGTCCTATAATTTTTGGAAAGCGTAAACAGATGCTTCACATCTACCCGTTCTACTGCACTCATTATTTTATAGACCTCTATCATATCTCCCCTCAGCCGCCTTTTCTCCAAGCTAAAGAGCCCTAGCCACTTTAGACTTTCCTCATAGGGAAGTCGTCCCATCCCCTTTATCATTTTCATCGCCCTTCTCTGCACCTTTTTTAATTCCACTATATTTTTTTGAGATGCGGCAACCAGAATTGAACACAATATTCGAGGTGCGGTCGCACCATGGAGCGATACAAGGGCATTATAACATCCTCATTTTTGTTTTCCATTCCATTCCTAATAATACCTAACATTCTATTTGCTTTCTTAGCCACAGCAGCACACTGAGCAGAAGTTCAACCTGTCATCGACGATGACACCTAGATCCCTTTCTTGGCCCATGACTCCTAACATGGAACCTTGCATGACGTAGCTATAATTCAGTTTCCTTTTTCCCATATGCATCACTTTGCACTTGCTCACATTAAACGTCATCTGCCATTTAGACACCCAGTCTCCCAGTCTCATAAGGTCCTCTTGTAATTTTGGGTATCCTCAACTGCTTTCCATCGCGGGGATGACCAAAGTTCACGGGGGTGTGTCGGCACCGTAGCGAAGGCGGGACTGGGGCGTGATTAAGAGATAGGCGTCCTCAACTGATAATGGAAAAAAGAAGGGCGTCCCTGACGATCACTTGGCCGACTTTATTTGGTTCATTATTTCTTGCAACCAAACCTCAAAAAGGTGCGCGAACTGACCAGATGACCACCGGAAGGAATCGGGGATAACCTCCCCTTACTCCCCCCAGTGGTCACCAACCCCCTCCCACCCTTAAAAAAAAAACTTAAATTTTTTTTTTCCAGCCTCAAATGTCATACCTAGCTCCATGACAGCAGTATGCAGGTCCCTGGAGCAGTTTTAGTGGGTGCAGTGCACTTCAGCCTGGTGGACCCAGGCCCATCCCCCCCCCTTACCTGCTACACTTGTGGTGGTAAATGTGAGCCCTCCAAAACCCACCCAAAACCCACTATACCCACATGTATGTTCCCCCCTTCACCCCTTAGGGCTATGGTAGTGGTGTACAGTTGTGGGGAGCTATGCACCTGGGAGCAATTTCTGAAGTCCACTGCAGTGCCCCCTAGGGTGCCCGGTTGGTGTCCTGGCATGTCAGGGGGACCAGTGCAGTACGAATTCTGGCTCCTTCCAAGACCAAAGGGCTTGGATTTGGTCGTTTTTGAGATAGGCGTCCTCGGTTTCCCTTATGTTGAGATTTGGTCATCCCTGACCGAATTATCGAAATGAAAGATGGACGCCCATCTTGTTTTGATAATACGGGTTTCCCCGTCCTTTCGCGGGGCCGTCCTGCGAGGACACCCTCATGAAAACTTGGGCACCCCATTCGATTATGCCCCTCCATGGCAACTAGTTAATGATGCTTGCTTTTCTCTCTTTCTTTTTATTCCCCCCTTAATACTAAACTAGATCCTGCAGTGCTGCTAGATTTTATCTGTTAATGCTGTGACAAAGTTTTTAAAACTAAGTGGAAAAGACTATGGAGATTAGTTGATAAAATTTGCTTTTTATATTTTTATTTTGCCTAACACTAACCTACAATTCCTCCTTTAAACCCCAATCTTTAAGTGCCCAAAGCACAAAGCAAAATAGCAGTCGCTTACAGTAGAAATGTCCTCTTCTCTTGGAACTTCTCAGAAAACTAAGCAGGAAATGAGCGTAGTTCTTCTTCTCAAAGCAGGGTGCAAGCATCCCCCCCCCCCCCCCCAATAGACACCAAGGAGTGAGTTTTCATTCTCTTGAATTTCTCAAGAGTAGATTTGGTTACTACCAGGTGATGTAATAGTTCAGCCTTCTGGACTCTATATTTGGAGTATGCCTTCTTGCTCACAGGAGGAGAAGAGAGTTTCCCACATTCTCATTTGTTCTTCTTTAAGGATGTGGTTAATGGGCACTATCATAGCTCCTTTAAGGGGATTTAAAAACGGAAGGATATCCAGCATAAGTGCAGTGGCATAGCTACGTGGGGCCATGGGGGCCTGGTCCCCCGTAGATTTGGCCCTGGACCCCCCTGCCGATGACCCTCTCGACCCCCCCTCCCCCGCTGCCGTTTTTGCCGTGGGCTACCTTTGCTGGCGGGGGACCCCAATCCCCGCCAGCCAAGGTCCTCTTCTTCTTGCGAAGACTTCATTTTGCAGGACGTCAGAAACAGAACGAAGCCTTCGCGGGAAGAAGAGGACCTCGGCTGGCGGGGATTGGAGTCCCCCCCCCCCCCCCAGCAAAGGTAGCCGACGGCAGTGGCGGGGGAAGGTTGGCGGCGGGAGGGGGGTTGAGAAGGTCGTCAGCAGGGGTCGTCAAAGTTGGCAGGGGTGGGGGCTAAAATGTGCCCCCTCACCTTGGGCTCTGGACCCCCTCCTGCCGAAGTCTGGCTACGCCCCTGCAATAAGTGCCCAGTGATCCTCCTCCTCCTCTTCCAAAAAAGTGGAAGGGTTTCCACTACATCCCTCATAAAATCTATGGAGTAGTCCTTCAATGGACATTTTTTCCTCTGATGTAGAGGAAAAGGAGAGACATGATGATTCTACCTCATCAGAGATCCATAACCGTACTCCCAGAATTGCTCAGTCTCTGAATCGGAAAAGTATTCTATTTAAGATATGATGTGAGTATGGCTACAAGTTAAAGTCTCAGTGGAGATTCATCAGTAGGAACTCTGCTCCCTCGTGAAGACTAGCATATTTGAACCATTTCTCCATAGGGAAAGAAGGTGGGGATGATAATCTAAAAATTTCCTGATCCCAAAAGATACCTGGGGACTTTTTCCCATCTTATATCAAGGCTCTTGAGCACATTCATAGTGAAGGAAAAAAGTTAATTATTTCCCTAGATACCTTAATCCCTTTTCTACTTTCACTATCAATAGTGGGTTTGATATTGAACTCCATCAGGGATTTTCTTCTCATTTATTTCTTTCTGCCACAGAGATATTGTCACGCCCCTCACCTCTGTAGCGGGTCCGACGTTCTCTTCGGCAGCGCTGTGCTGACTGATGCTCCTTTCAGCGAAGCTGTGTTTGCGCCGATGTTGCTGGCGTTGCCTGCCATTCCCGCCAGTGCCGTGCGCACACCACTGTCCTCCTTCCGGTGCTCCGTCTTGCGGGCTGCTCTGGGCCGTGGCCCCACCTCCTTGCTCCGCGGGGATTGGTCTCCTCCGCAGGCGGGCTCCTGCTCTCCTTTCCCTCACTACCATTGGCCCAATGACCACTCTCCTCCCCAGCTGGTTCCTGCTGACGTCAGACGCCAGCACTATTTCTGGAAGGCTCTTCCTCTGCTTCATTTTTTCGGCTTCAATTTGGTAAGCGCTCTTGTATTGGATGATTTCCCGGATTGCCAGCCTGTTGAACATTGCTTGTACCTAGATTACTCTCTCGCCTGCTTCCTGCCTGTTGAATATTGCGTCTCTCGCCTGCTGCCTGCCTGTTGAACATTGCTTGTACCTGCATTATTTATTTATTTGTTACATTTGTATCCCACATTTTCCCACTTATTTACAGACTTAGTGTGGCTTACATAGTACTGTAGAGATATTTGCCAGTCTGGTAAACAAACCAATACAGGTAGTATTATGGTTGAGTAAGGAACATATGTTTCAGTTACAATGGGAATCAAGGAGAGGAAAGATTATTTAGTGTCCAGTACAAGCTTTGGTTGTGTTGTGTTGCAGAGTGTAGGCATTTATGTTGGGTCGGCGGGGTATGCCTTTTTGAACAGGTAGGTCTTTAATGATTTCCTGAAGTTTAGGTGGTCATAGGTTGTCTTCACAACTTTTGGCAGTGTGTTCCATAATTGTGTGCTTGTATAGGAGAAGCTGAACGCATAGATTGTTTTGTATTTAATTTTTTTGCAGTTTGGACCGTAGAGGTTTAGGTATGTTTGAGATGATCTGGTTATGTTTCTGAATGGTAGGTCTATAAGTTCTGTCATGTATCCTGGGACTTGGCCATAGATAATTTTGTGGACCAGGGTGCAGATTTTGAAAGTAATACGTTCTTTGATTGGCAGCCAATGCAGTTTTTCATGGAGGGGCTTGGCACTGTCGAATCGCGCTTTGCCAAATATTAGTCTGGCTGCTGTATTCTGAGTGGTCTGGAGTTTCCTTGTAAGTTGTTTTTTGCATCCAGCATTAATTCCGTTGCAATAGTCTGCGTGACTTAGCACCATTGATTGTATTAGGTTACAAAATATTTCCCTTGGGAAGAAAGGTTTTAAGCATTTAAGTTTCCACATCGAGTGGAACATTTTCTTTGTTGTAGAGTTCACTTGGCTCTCGAGAGTGAGGTTGTGGTCGATTATCACGCCGAGTATTTTCAGGCTGTTTGAAATCGGGAGGGTGTGTTCTGGGGTGATTAAGGTTGTTGGTTTGTATGTATTGTGTTGAGATGAGAGGATGAGGCAATGTGTTTTTTCAGTATTCAGTTTCAATTGAAAGGAGTTTGCCCATGAATCCATGGTATTCAAGCCGAGTTTAATTTCATTGTTGATTTCTGTTAGATCATGTCTGAGGGGAATGTAAATTGTGACATCGTCTGCGTAGATGAACGGGTTGAGGCCTTGCTTTGATAATGCCTTGGCTAGTGGGATCATCATTATGTTGAAGAGCATTGGTGATAGTGGTGATCCTTGAGGTACTCCATAGTCTGCTTTCCAAGGTGGTGATATGTTTGATTTTGATTTTACTTGATTACTCTCTCGCCTGCTGCCTGCCTGTTGAACACTGCTTGTACCTGGATTACTCTTTGCCTGTTGCCTGCCTGTGGAACATTGTTTGTACCAGGACCATTCCCTTCCGCCCCCCTCCGGCTGGTTCCTCAGCGCCCCTCTTCTCAGTTTCCCGCACAAGTCCTGCCGGCTGCCCGCACCTGGGGGCTCAACCTACGGGGAATGGCGATCACCGCAGGTGAACCTCGGGGTTGCTCAGCCGCCAAGTAGAGTACGGGGGCGTGTCATCATGCTCAGCAGTGCTCCACTTGGCACAAGAACTCACAAGTTTGACAGCCGAAGTCATGAGTTCGCCGGACAAACCCAAACTGTCAGATCTGGCCCAGGTTCTTCAGCAACAACAGGCCCAGCTAAACCGACTGTCCGGAATCTTACAGGATGTGTGTTCCCAGATGTCCACTTTCCAAACTCAGCGCCAACCACCTGCCGCCTCATCTGGGTCCATTTTCACTACTCCTGGGTTGCGGCTTCCGGAGCCTCCTCAGTTTGATGGAACTCCTACTTGTCGGGGGTTCCTTAACCAGTGCCTTATGCTCTTTGAGATGCAGCCCAGGGCGTTTTCCTCCAACAGACTCAGGTTTACCTATTTAATTTCCCTGCTCTCCGGACCAGCCCTGTCGTGGGCCTCTCCTCTCTGAGAGCAGCGAGATCCACTACTCACGGACCTGGGGGAGTTTCTTAGTCATTTCAGCTTAGTTTTCGATGTCCCGGGGCATCCCTCCTCGGCAGCCGGAGAACTTTTACGGATCCAACAAGGCAGCAGTTCTGTAGGGGCCTATGCGGTATGCTTTCGAACCCTTGCCTCCGAGTTGAGATGGAACCAAAAAGCTCTCACGGCCATTTTTTGGCAAGGGTTAAGTGGTCAAATTAAGAGCGAGTTAGCAGGCCGGGAACTCCCGACCTCCTTGGATGCCCTCATTACCCTCTGTGTCCGTGTCAACATCCAGTTCCACGAGAGGTTGCAGGAACGTTCTGCTCAGCGCCCTCCTCAGAGGCCTTCTCCTCGGATGTCACTCCCTAGTTCCCCTAAAGGAGCGATTGGCTCCTCTTCCAGGGGTTATGAAGAGCCAATGGTTATCGGTTGACATCGGCTCTCTGAGCAGGAGAGGACTCACTGTCGGAACAATTGACTGTCTGTATTGTGGACAGGCTGGTCATCTCGTGAAATTTTGCCCTAATAAACCGGGAAACGCGCAGACCCAGGGCCTTTGAAAGGGGTGGCTCTGTGTCTGTTCTCACCCCTTCCAGATAATCTGGTTTCCATTCCTATTTTTCTACAATGGAAGGAACTTTGTGTTAGCACTTTAGCCCTGATTGATTCAGGGGCCAGAGGGAATTTTATTGATGCCAGCCTTCTAACCCAACTAGGGACTCCTTCAATCCCTTGTAAACCCACGTTACAGGTAACCTCCATTCAGGGATTGACTCTACCCCACTCCATTACCCAGGTCACGCAACCATTACAGATGCAAGCTGGAATTCTACACCAAGAAGAGATCCAACTCTTGGTTCTTCCCCAGGCCATCCACCCTGTCATTCTGGGCCTGCCCTAGTTGCGACAGCACATGCCCAGTATCAACTGGACCATAGGTGATATCAGCAGATGGGGTTCCCAATGTTTTGCTTTGTGTCTTACGCCAGTGGATCCTCCCACAAAAACCATTTTGGCCCTTCCCGGGGTCCTCTGCCCCTGTGAGGCCTGCCTTCTAGTGGAATACCAAGACTTCCAGGACGTCTTTAATGCCCAAGAGGCGGAATCTCTTCCCCCTCATCACCCGTTTGACTGCCCTATTGAACTACTCCCAGGCAAGACGCCACCCCGGGGCCGACTTTATACACTCTCCCGGGAGGAATCTTAGGCCATGCGGAAATACTTCCAAAAGAACCTCCAAAGGGGCTTCATCAGACCTTCTTCCTCTCCAGCAGGGGCCAGGTTTTTCTTTGTAACTAAGAACGGCTCTCTACGACCCTGTATAGACTACTGTGGCCTTAACGAAATTACCATTAAAAATCGGTACCCGCTCCCTCTTATTCCAGAGCTATTCGACCGTCTGCAGGGAGCTTCAATTTTTACCAAGCTGGATCTTTGAGGCGCCTATAACCTGGTCCAAATCCGCCATGGAGACGAGTGGAAGACTGCTTTCAATACCCATGAGGGACATTTTGACTATCTTGTTATGCCGTTTGGCCTCTGCAATGCTCCTGCAGTCTTCCAGGATTTCATTAATTTCATTTTTCAGGATCTTTTGTACTCTTTGGTTATTGTTTATTTGGATGACATTCTGGTGTTCTCTGCTTCTGTTCAAGATCATCGCCATCATGTCTGCACCGTTCTCCATTGCCTCCAGGATCATCGCCTCTTCGCTAAACTAGTGAAATGCTCATTTCACCAACAGTCAATTCCATTTCTGGGATATATCATTTCTTCAGAAGGGCTCCAAATGGACCCCACTAAACTCCAAGCCATCCGGGAGTGGCCCATGCCTCAGGGTCTCTGGGCTTTGCAACGCTTTCTAGGCTTTGCCAACTACTACCGACAGTTCATCCAGCAATATTCCCTTATCACTGCACCTCTGACCGCACTTACTAAGAAATGGGCTGATGTGAAGAACTGGTCTCCCGCGGCCCAAGAAGCCTTCTCTGCCTTAAAGCAAGCCTTTTTGTCTGCTCCGGTGCTTCAAGGGCCGGATATAACAAAACCATTCATTTTAGAAGTGGATGCCTCGTCGCTGGGGGCAGGGGACGACTCTTCTATTTGCTATCATGGAAACACTTTGGTCCCGAAGATAATTCCTGGGGACTGGCTACTAACGTCCATGCACCAGAACTGATCCAAGAATTCCATACCCACTATCCATCGAAACCCAGACCGGGACGGAGAGGGGGCTTTCTGGGGAGGGTACTGTCACGCCCCTCACCTCCGTAGTGGGTCCGACATGCTCTTCGGTGGCGTTGTGCTGACCGATGCGCCTTTCGGCGGCGCTGTGTTCTCGCCGATGTTGCTGGGGTTGCCGCTGTTCCCGCCAGTGCTGTGCGCATACCACTGTCCTTCTGGTGCTCTATCTTGCGGGCTGCTCTGGGTTGTGGCCCTGCCTCCTTGCTCCGCGGGGATTGGTCTCCTCCGCAGGCGGGCTGCTGCTCTCCTTTCCCTCATTACCATTGGCCCAATGACCACTCTTCTCCTCAGCTGGTTCCTGCTGACGTCAGACGCCGGCACTATTTCTGGGAGGCTCTTCCTCTGCTTCATTGTTTCTGCTTCTATTTGGTAAGCGCTCTTGTATTGGATGATTTCCCGGATTGCCAGCCTGTTGAACATTGCTTGTACCTGGATTACTCTCTCGCCTGCTTCCTGCCTGTTGAATATTGCTTGTACCTGGATTACTCTTTGCCTGTTGCCTGTCTGTGGGACATTGCTTGTACCAGGACCATTCCCTTCCGCCCCCCCCCCCCCTCCGGCTGGTTCCTCAGCGCCCCTCTTCTCAGTTTCCCGCTCAAGTCCTGCCAGCCGCCCGCGCCTGGGGGCTCAACCTATGGGTAACGGCGGTCACCGCAGGTGAACCTCGGGGTTGCTCGGCCGCCAAGCAGAGTACGGGGGCGTGTCATCGCGCTGAGCAGTGCTCCACTTGGCACAAGAACTCACAAGTTTTACAGATATTCTGTTCTGTGTGTTAGAAAGTAGAATGCTTCTCAACATTTGGGTTGGGTGTATTAAAAGTGGGGGTATTATCAGAGGCGTAGCTAGGTTAATCGCCAGGGGAGTGGCCGCTCCCCCAGATGGACTTCTGATGGCACTGGTGCCTATTTTAGACGTGATCTGTGACATTTAAATGCCAGCGCTGTTACCAGTCCACTGTCCACTCCCCGCAACCTCAATCTGGATATGCTTCTGGGTATTATTTGGTTTAATGTTCCTGTAAATGCATTGCATAGTTTAAAAAATGTGAAATATACCTTCCTTGAGCCTACTGTTTGTCTGGTAAATTGATATAGGGTTCTTCCTCTTTGAGTGTTGTGTAATTGTGCATCTAAGTGCATGTATCAGTGTTTGGCATTGCATATAGTTCTTAAGGTGCAGTTGCACCATGAATCGATAAAGAGGCATTATTATAACCTCTGCTTCATTCTCCATTCCTTTCCTAATAATTCCTAACATTCTACTAGAGCTAGAATTAGCTTTTTCTGCACCTGGGGCAGACAGTCACAATTACACCCTCAAACCTCCCCTGAGCTGTTTTCAAATTTGAGCTTGCTTTTGTTGTGAGGGTGGTGACAAGAATCTACTGGGACCAGGTGATCTGTCAATCAAGCTGGAGGCAGAGAGGCCAGCAGTGATGTCTCTGGACAGAAAAATTTAGGATGGCAAGCCAAAACATCATTTCCATATATCATGCCCACCACCACAACACAACCACTTCCCTGCCTTTCCATTAACTATAAAAGACAGTAAGAAAAGTCGTTTCTATTCATAAAGAACCCCCCTCTTTCGAGTCAAGATGATTTTACATACAATTGTACAGGTACTTGCACTGTCCCTAATGAGCTTACAAAATAAGCTATATTGTACTTGGGGCATTGGATGGCTAAGTGACTTACCCAAGGTCACATGGAGCTGCAGAGGGAATTGAACTCGGTCCCCCAGGATCTCAACCTACTGCTGACCATTAGGCAGCAGTGGGAATCGAACCCAGTTCCTCTGGTCCACAACCCACTGCACTAACCATTAGGCAGCGGCATTCCTAGGGGGGCTGACACCCGGGGCGGATCGCCGATGTGCCCCGCTCCCTGGGTGCAGCACCCCCCCCCCCCGGGTGCACACCGCTGGGGGGGGGGGGGGTGCCGCGCGCCTGCCGGCTCTTCGTTTTCATGCTCCCTCTGCCCCGGAACAGGAAGTAACCTGTTCCGGGGCAAAGGGAGCATGAAAACGAAGAGACTACAGGCGCGCGGCACCCCCCCCCCCCCCCCAGCGGCGTGCACCCGGGGCGGACCGCCCCCCCCCCCCCCCCCCCCTTGGTTCAGTTTTGGCGCCGAAAGTGGCCCAAAATCCAAATCTGGGTTTCTGCCAAAAATGCAAGTTCATTTTTGGCTGAAACCAAAATTTCCCTTCCTCCCCTACTAGAGCAAGTCCAATGGCCCCCAAACCCTGACACCATCCACCCCGCCACCCACAGAAACCGAGCTCAGACAGGCTGGGCTGGGCCAGCCACTCGGCCTGCTCAGTTCTCACCCGTCCCCATCTTCCCAAGATGAACACAACACCATTAATGTATGATCTTTGCGTGGCACACTTAGGCATACCCATTTATGCCTACTATTGACCTGGCATAAATGGGTATATCTAAATTTAGGTGCACCAATTTGGATTTGTGCATCTTGGCACATAGATCCCATTATTTATTTATTTAATACATTTATACCCCACATTTTCCCGCTAGTTGCAGGCTCAATGTGGCTTACACAAATCTGTAGGAAGGCTACAGTACAGAAAAGTACAATTACACAGTGTAAAAGTAAGATAGTAAACATCATTTAAACAACAATATGTAGAAGATAATAAAGAAAATTAGTGTCCATGAATCTTGTTAAACTAGGAGTTAATCAAAATTATGTTGAACCTGGAGAATAAGCCTTCTTGAACAGGACAGACTTCAATAATTTTCTGAAATGTAAGTAGTTCTGGGTAGATTTAACTAATTTGGGTAAAGCATTCCATAGTTGTGTGCCCATGAATATAAAATTGGAGGCATAGGTGGATTTGTACTTAATGCCACCACAATCTGGGTAGTGTAAATTTAAGTAGGATCGTGAGAGACTAGATCTATTTCTGGGTGGTAAGTCAACCAATTCAAGCATGTTTTCTGGAACTTCCCCATAGATGATCCTGTGAATTAAGGTGCAGACCTTAAAGGCAACTCGTTCTCTAATAGGAAGCCAGTGCAGTTTTTCGCGAAGGGGCTTGGCAGATTCGAATTTAGATTTTCCAAAGATCAGTCTTGAATTATAGAATTGGCAGTCAGTGCACAGCATCAATGTGCCAGACTGGAGACGCCAAGTTATAGAATTGACTCCTAAATTCTTTGGCAGTGTGGTTGTTAGAAAAATGGTCTGTGTTAATCCCCAAATATATTTTTGGTAAGATTTGCTGATTGTGTGTGACTGTGATCCCATAAATGTTCAAGAGTAAAGAAACGCTCCTTTGATAAAGTATAATGCAGCACAACTTGTAGCCTCTATGAATATGTAAGACATAAGAGCACGCCATTTCATTCTTTAAGTCACTCTCAGGCTCATTTTCGAAAGAGATGGACGTCCATCTTTCGACATAAATTGGAACATGGACGTCCATCTCCCAGGGACATCCAAATCGGTATGATCGAAACCCGATTTTGGAAGTCTCCAACTGCAGTCCGTCGCAAGGACGTCCAAATTTCAAGGGGGCATGTCAGAGGTGTGGTGAAGGAGGGACTTGGGCATGCCTAAGACTTGGACGTCTTTGAGCCATAATCAAAAAAAGCAAGGACGTCCTAAAGTACAACTTGCATGACCACTGGAGGGAATCGGGGATGACCTCCTGTTACTCCCCCAGTGGTCACTAACCCCCTCCTACCCTCAAAAAACATCTTTAAAAATATTTTGTGCCAGCCTAGATTGTCATACTCAGGTCCATGACAGTGCATACAGGTCCCTGGAGCAGTTTTAGTGGGTACGGCAGTGCACTTCAGACAGGCGGACCCAGGCCCATACCTCCCCCTACCTGTTACATTTGTGGAGGAAACAGCGAGCCCTCCAAAACCCACCACAAACCCTCTGTACCCACATATAGATGCCCCCTTCACCCGTAAGGGCTATGGTAGTGGTGTACAGTTGTGGGTAGTGGGTTTTGGGGGCTCAGCACACAAGGTAAGGGAGCTATGTACCTGGGAACATTTTATGAAGTCCATTGCAGTGCCCCCTAGTTTGCCCAGTTGATGTCCTGTCATGTCAGGGGGACCAGTGCACTACAAATACTGGCTCCTCCCACATCCAAATGGCTTGCATTTGGACGTTTTTGACTTGGATGTCTCTGGTTTCGAAACTTGCCGGAAGTCAAAGACGTCCAAATCTAGAGACACGTCCTTGGATTTGGACGTCTTTGATGGTATTTTTGAAACGAAAGATGGACGTCTGTCTTTCGTTGAAAATACGTTTTTTCCCCACCTCCGGATTTGGACGTTTTGCAAAGGCGTCCAAATCCAAAACAGACTTTTCTTTCGAAAATGCCCTTCTCTATCTAAAGATAAAATAAAGTGAGAATGTATGTCACGTCTGTGGCCGTGACCACCCTCAGCCTTACCTTCTTTCTGGGGGTCAGCAGCTCTGCTGGCTTCTGTCTGTGTTTGTGTTAGTCTTGTCTCTGTCCTGGTGTGCTGGCTGCTTCCAGCATGAACCTGATTGCTTCACTAGACCTCACCTGTGTGGGCTATGTCTCTCTAGGGAGCCAGCATCTAAGATGGCTGCCACCGGCTCTGTGCCAGCTTCCAAGATGGCTCCTGTTTGTCTTTCCTGTGGGCTCACTTCCTATGTGTGTCAAGCCTCTCTTTGGGGTCAGTGTACTTCCTGCTTCTGTCCTACTGCTGGTGACTCATCAGTGAGAGCCTTCATAAGGAAGTGCTATGCTTGCAGTCAGGGCCTTTTGCATAAGTGTTATGCTCTTAGGCCAGGTCAGGTTAGTAAGTGTCTGCTGCACTACTGCTTAGCGTCTCTCTGGGTTCCAGCCCAGTTTCTTTCTGTGTCTCTGTTGTCCTTCCGTGGGGGGTCTTACCTGCCACTGTCTGTCTGTGGACTGCGGGTCCTTCCTGGCTTACCCTGTGTTTGGGGTGAAGCCTCTGTTCCTGGCTTACCCTGTGTTTGGGGTGAAGCCTCTGTTCCTGGCTTACCCTGTGTTTGGGGTGAAGCCTCTGCTCCAGGCTTACCCTGTGTTGGGGTGAAGCCTCTGTTCCTGGCTTACCCTGGGTTGGGGTGAAGCCTTTGTCCGGGTTTGTCCTCTGTCTGTATGCGAAGCCTCAGCCTTTGTGGATTCCTCAGTCAGTGTGTGGAACGGCTGTGGCTTCAGACCCTTGGCCTGTTCTTCCTGGTTACTCTGTTTGCTCTGCTGCCTGCCCAAGACCCTTGGCCTGTTATTCCTGGTTTGCTCTCTTTACCCTGAACCCTGCCTTGCCTAGCCTGTGTGCCTACCCTGCTTGTATATCCTGAGGGTATATCCTGAATCCTGTATCTGTCTGGCTAGTGTGTTTTCCTGGGTGATTATTCCTGTATCCTGTCTCCTAGCTAGAGAGTTTACCCTGTGGGTATTCCCGGATCCCCGTTTAATCTAGTGTGTTGCTGCCCTAGTCCTTGCTCCTGCTAGCTTCTGTACGCCTTGTGTTCCTTGGTCTGTCTTCTGGGTCTTGCTAGTGGCTGTGCAGCAGCACACTGTCTGAGTCTAGTTCCGTACCCTGTCGCCCTCGTGTATCCCAGACCCAGGGTGGGTCCTCAGTTCCTGCCTTATCCTGCAAGTCCTGCCGGCCGCCTGCACTTCGGAGCTCAACTCCGAAGGAATGGTGGCTAGGTGCAGGTGAAGCTGTTCCTGTCTCATCTGTTCTAGTTGCCTGCCTTGTACTACTCCAGTCCAGAGTTCCAGTTCTGCTCTTCTGTGTTTCCAGTCCCAAGGTAGTCTTACCTGCTGCTGCCGCTCCTCGGCAGTGGCCCAAGGGCTCACGAACTCCAGTCCTGCCTCAAGGACCTGACAGAATGCCAAGGTCCTCGAGAACGCAACAATGTAATGTAGGAACTGTCTCATGTGGTTCTGCATAAGTACATAAGTACATAAGTACATAAGTAGTGCCATACTGGGAAAGACCAAAGGTCCATCTAGCCCAGCATCCTGTCACCGACAGTGGCCAATCCAGGTCAAGGGCACCTGGCACGCTCCCCAAACGTAAAAACATTCCAGACAAGTTATACCTAAAAATGAGGAATTTTTCCAGTCCATTTAATAGCGGTCTATGGACTTGTCCTTTAGGAATCTATCTAACCCCTTTTTAAACTCCGTCAAGCTAACCGCCCGTACCACGTTCTCCGGCAATGAATTCCAGAGTCTAATTACACGTTGGGTGAAGAAAAGTTTTCTCCGATTCGTTTTAAATTTACCACACTGTAGCTTCAACTCATGCCCTCTAGTCCTAGTATTTTTGGATAGCGTGAACAGTCGCTTCACATCCACCCGATCCATTCCACTCATTATTTTATACACTTCTATCATATCTCCCCTCAGCCGTCTCTTCTCCAAGCTGAAAAGCCCTAGCCTTCTCAGCCTCTCTTCATAGGAAAGTCGTCCCATCCCCACTATCATTTTCGTCGCCCTTCGCTGTACCTTTTCCAATTCTACTATATCTTTTTTGAGATACGGAGACCAGTACTGAACACAATACTCCAGGTGCGGTCGCACCATGGAGCGATACAACGGCATTATAACATCCGCACACCTGGACTCCATACCCTTCTTAATAACACCCAACATTCTATTCGCTTTCCTAGCCGCAGCAGCACACTGAGCAGAAGGTTTCAGCGTATCATCGACGACGACACCCAGATCCCTTTCTTGATCCGTAACTCCTAACGCGGAACCTTGCAAGACGTAGCTATAATTCGGGTTCCTCTTACCCACATGCATCACTTTGCACTTGTCAACATTGAACTTCATCTGCCACTTGCACGCCCATTCTCCCAGTCTCGCAAGGTCCTCCTGTAATCGTTCACATTCCTCCTGCGACTTGACGACCCTGAATAATTTTGTGTCATCGGCGAATTTAATTACCTCACTAGTTATTCCCATCTCTAGGTCATTTATAAATACATTAAAAAGCAACGGACCCAGCACAGACCCCTGCGGGACCCCACTAACTACCCTCCTCCACTGAGAATACTGGCCACGCAATCCTACTCTCTGCTTCCTATCTTTCAACCAGTTCTTAATCCATAGCCCTGCATGTACCTTGTGGTGTTATATAAACCCTTCCTACTGGTTCTGCATTGTAGCATATCATGGCTGACTGTTTGTATGCACTGAATTCAACATATGTGATCTAAATATTATCAGCCTAGTATTTATTCTTCTTATCACAGCTTGCAGTGTATCAGGGAAATTCTATAACTGGACACGTGCAGTTGCATGCACCTTGCATGTGTAAGTGGCACCTTAATTGGCACACTGTTCTGTAGGGGAACATGTAAGTGCTACAGTGCATAACTGCAGAGGGGGTGTACAAGTGGGTGGAGCATGGGCAGGACATGGGCATCTTATCTACTTCAGTACATACCATATAGAATACTATAAAATGTGTGCACTGTATGGTGCACTTAGTTGTTCCAACTTATGACAACTATAGATCTGGCATAAATGTAGGTACTTTGATGTCGACTTATACTAGTATTCTATAACAGAATCTTGATGCCAAGAATTGGTGCTCAGTGCATGGCATTGAGTGAAGGAGCAGCCTATTGATTATAGCAGTGGACTGAGAACCAGGGGAACCTGGTTCAAATCCCACTGCATCTCCTAGTGATCCTGGGCAAGGCACTTAACTCTCCATTGCCTCAGGTACAAACTCAGATTGTGAGCACTCTAGGGACAGAAATTACCTACTATATCTGAATATATACCTCTTTGATAGCTTTCAGGCTTGTGGAAATAATTATTATTACTTTATGTGCAACATTATAGAATTGCCCCTTATGTGTCCTACACAATGTAAGAGAGTTGACAATACATGTTGTTTGCAGTAACCTGTTTCTGTTTGCATACTGCGTTGCTTTTAATTCCTTAACAGTATAAAAATGTACTCCATATTTGATCTCTTCTGGTGCTTAGACCAGCTGATCAGGTTTAACTACTATAGTGTTATCTTCCAAGCTCTTTCATAATGTCAGTATTTATTTGTTGGGTTGGTCGGAGGGTATTCTTCAGGAACTCTATATGCACGAGTGACCTCACTCATATTATATTTATACTGGAAGAAGATAAGCTGCCTTGGAATGAGTTCTGAAGTTTTTGATTTATTATGCTTAGTATATTAAAGACTGAGTAAATCAGCTTTGGGTTTTGGAGGAAGATGATTTTCTTACTGTATGCAGTTTCATTCATCTGTCCCAGGATGCAGTGAAATAGAAGTCAAAAATTATGGCAGGAGTGGTTCAGCCTGTTCTTATGGCACAGAATTATTTGGTATCACGAGTTCTGATCTCTGTTAGTATGTGCGATACATTTCATGCTTTTAGAGCAAAAAGATTTTAAAACAGAATTTCCAGTGTTCAATAAACCAAGAAAACTGTCAGACTGCTAGAATGATGAATGTTCCAAGAAAGCTTTTACCCCACTAGATCAGGGGTTTTTCAACCCAGTCCTTGGGACACACCTAGCCAGTCAGGTTTTTAGGATATCCACATTGAATATGCATGAGGTAAATTTGCATACAATGGAGGAAGGGCATGAAAATCAACCTCATGCATGTTCATTTTGGGTATCCTGAAAACCTGACTGGCTAGGTGTGTCCCAGGGACTGGGTTGAAAACCTGCACTAGATCATAGACCCCCTGCTCCATTCTATAACTTGGTGTCTAATTTAAGTGCCATTTGCATGCTTAAATTTATAGAATACTAGCACTTATGTGGTGTGTGTACACTTGTATGTGTAAGTGCTAGGTGCATGCTTATACTGTTCTATAAATTCTATATAAGATATGGCAAGTAGTACACATTAAACAGGCCAATCGGTGATGATTGGCCAATAACAACCAAATATCATAACTAATTGGCAACAATTGGAATTTATGTGCTCTTCTTTTTAGGCGTATTCTAAGAGGTGCACGTAAATTCTAACACACTTAGCTGAAAGGGGATTCAGCCATGGGAGGACTGTGGGCATTTCGAGGGCTTTACTCAGATTTACACGTGTTGTTACAGAATACGAGAGAACGCGCACGTTTGGGTGTGGGTATTTACACCAGGTTTTCAGTGATGTAAAGAGCCACACCTAAATGTAGATGGCGTTCTCCAGTCCTATGCACTACTCTATACGCCACACCTAACTTTAGGTGTTGTAATCCCCCAGGGGTACTCATGTGCTGAGGGACCTCTTGTGGCTCCTGTCCAGCATCACAAGCTCTCAGCCAGGGCTCATTAGCGCTTTGCTTCTGAGAAAGGCTCAGAGACAAGTCTCCTGTATGGCACCCTGTAATCCTAGTTTCAGTGTTTAGGGCTCCTCTTTCACTCAGGATGACTGTGCCTCATTTGTCATCCCTTCTTAGAATCCTTCTCTGATGTATCCTTGGGTAACAGATCACCTTTCTGGTACACCTGATGTGCCCCCTGACATCTTCCTTGGGAATATAATCCTGGTTTCCCAGCTTTACCAGATATGTAAATTAATCAGCAGATGCAAATCCACTCTATTAGCATCCCTGTTCTAATCTTGTGGGGAACAACTTCTTTCCACCAAATCATTCAACTTGTTTCTTCTCCACTGAGCCCACTTATTTGGGAGACCTGGGTCTCAGTTTAAAACAGCCTTCTCCCCTAGGCAGGACTTTCATCACTCACTTTAACTTTACAGTCCTGTCCTTCACCCCACGGCTGTTAGTCAACTTCAAATAATACTCAGTTCCATTACTACCATATCCATAGCCAGGTAAGTACCTTCTTGGTTTTTTGAGGGATCTCTGCCTTTAGGCTTCATCTGTTCCATCCCCCAATTCCTCTCCCATAGCTCCTCTGGAGGTGTTCTTTATATAGGGCTGCTAATAGCCCACCACACCCTTTCTGGACCCCTCCTCCTAGTTCTAGAAGAGGCTCTGAACTCTCCTGTGTGCCTTTTCTCTTAAAGGGGAATCCTCTGCTACAGGTCCTCCCTGGTCCCCCTGTTCAGGGCTTGGCTGGAGCTCCCTCTAGTGGCCCCTTCAGGTCATTACCCTGGTGTCCCATTGGAGCTTCCTCTAGGGACCATATTATGGCATTTTCCAGTCTTTTCTCTAGGAAAGCTCTGGCGGCCTCCTCGGGGTAGGGCAGTCCTGTGTTTATCATAGCGTGCTATATAGAATAGTGCAAGATGCATTAATTGGATGCGTCTAGATTTTAGATGCCATTTTCAGAATATGGCCTTAGTGGATAAATACAAGGGGGCATTTATATAGGAGATACAAGGGTGGGGCTAACATTTCACACATAACTTAATGAATACTTGAAGTTACACACTAAAGTGCCGCATTTAGGTGTATGTATTTATGCGTGCTATTGACATAGCATAAGTGGGCACACATAAATGTAGGCGCATAGATGCTGAAGTACACTAAAACTCTATAACTGAATCTTGGCACCCAGATGTCATTATAGAATTAGGATTCGGTGCACTGCATCTAGGTGCCTAACTTGTGGAGCCCAGTAATAGAATTGCCTCCAGAATGCCTTATGCTTAGTAATTCTGGGTAAAAAATTATTTTGTGGCCTACCACCCTGACAAATCACTGCACTGTACTCTGGAGGAAAGGGACAAATATATAGGATACAATACCGTTATTGGTTTTAAGTTCAGCAATTCAACAAACAGTAGCAACCTAAAAAGCTATATGCACATCATGCTAATAGAGAACAAATATATAATTATCTTTGAGAAATAAACTTCTCAAGATGAACTCATATAGCCAATCATAATTGCAAATACAGCACAGTCGATTATCCAGTGTAAATGGTTCCAACCCGTTGTTCGATAAGTAAAAAGTTGGATAATACGGAACAATGGTAACCCCTTAAACAACGCACAGAAAACATATGTTCTCCGAGGACAAGCAGGCTGCTTGTTCTCACTGATGGGTGACGTCCACGGCAGCCCCTCCAATCGGAAACTTCACTAGCAAAGGCCTTTGCTAGCTCTCGCACGCCCAAGCGCACCGCGCATGTGCGGCCGTCTTCCCGCCCGAACCGGCTCGTGTTCGTCAGTCTTCTTTTGTCCGCACTCGGGACGGTCGTGTTTTGCCGCCGTTTCGCGCCCCTCAAGTTGACCCTTGCGCGTCTTTGCGATTTCGCTAAAAAAAAAAAAGACCTTGGTCTTTGTCCCTTCCCGTGTGTCCAGTTTGTTTCCCCGGCGTAAGTTTCCTTTCGCTTTCGGGGTAGGCCTTTTTTGTGGCCTCGGTACGGGTTTTTCTCTCTCCCTTATTTTTGGTGCCCTTCATCACCACCGCGAATTTTGATTTCGCCGGCGTGATTTTTCCGCCCATGTCATCGAAGTCTCCCAGCGGCTTCAAGAAGTGCACCCAGTGCGCCCGGGTAATCTCGCTCACTGATAGGCACACGTCATGTCTTCAGTGTCTGGGGGCTGGGCACCGCCCGCAGGCCTGCAGTCTTTGTGCTCTTTTACAGAAGAGGACTCAGGTAGCGAGATTGGTCCAGTGGAGCGTGTTGTTCTCGGGCTCTTCGTCGACAACAGCACCGGAGGCATCGAGTGCATCGACGTTTACAGCATCAAAGTCTTCGACCTCGGCATCGGCTACATCGACGGCATCGAGGTTTCGACCCTCTGCATCGTCGGTACCGAGACATCGGAAGGCTGCGTCGGCGTCGGTGGTACCGGGACCTCCGCTGTTGCTGATGTCGTCGGACGGTGGTGCTTCGACTGGAGTGCAGGTGAGGGCTCTCCATTCCCCTGCTGGTGGCGGTGAGCCTTCGGGTGGGTCTCTTCCTACCCTGAGGGCTCCTGCGGTACAGCCCCCCCGAGACCGACCTTCTTTGGCCTCGGCCCCGAGGAAGCGACGGTTGGATTCTACGTCCTCCTCGTCGGTACCGGGAAGCTCCGGTGACATGCTTCGTTAGAAGAAGTCAAAGAAGCATCGACACCGGTCTCCTTCCCGCATCGGTACCGAGAGCTCTGGGTCGCCGAGGGAGTCGGTACCCAGTAGGCATCGGCACCGGGAGGACCGTTCACCCTCTGTTCAAGAGGTGTCGATGCGCTCCACCTTGGACAGCCCGGAACAGCCTCCACGCCCGGAACAGACTCTGACCTCGACGCCTGCATCGGCTTCCATGTCTTTCTCCACAGCCGCTCTGCACGAGAGTCTCCGGGCCGTTCTCCCGGAGATCCTGGGAGAGCTGTTGCGCCCTTCCCCTCCAGTACCGGGGGTGCTTGCGCCCCCGGTACCGTCGAGTGAGGCGCCGGCTGGCCCCTTGCCTGGGGTGAGGTCTCCGACATCGGTACCGGCTGCGGCTGCCTCCCAGGAAGACTCCCCGACGACGTCGGCGGAGGGAGCTTCGCCGGTGCTGGCAAGGGAGTCTACCTTTCGACGCCCCCACCGTGGCCGGGAGTCGGGCACAGCTTCAGACACAGGTTCATGAACTTGTGTCTGATACCGCTGGTGAGGCCTCATGGAAGGAGGAGGAGGACATCAGATATTTCTCTGACGAGGAGTCTGATGGCCTTACTTCTGATCCCACTCCCTCCCCTGAAAGGCAGCTTTCTCCTCCCGAGAGTCTGTCTTTCGCGGCCTTTGTCCGGGAGATGTCTACGGCCATCCCCTTCCCGGTGGTCGTGGAGGATGAGCCCAGGGCTGTAATGTTTGAGCTCTTGGACTATCCTTCTCCACCTAAGGAAGCGTCCACAGTACCCATGCATCATGTCCTAAAAAAGACATTGCTGGCGAACTGGACCAAGCCTCTAACTAATCCCCACATTCCCAAGAAGATCGAGTCCCAGTACCGGATCCATGGGGACCCAGAGCTGATGTGCACTCAGTTGCCTCACGACTCTGGTGTGGTGGATCTGGCCCTAAAGAAGGCTAAGAGTTCTAGGGAGCATGCTTCGGCGCCCCCGGGCAAGGACTCTAGAACCTTAGACTCCTTTGGGAGGAAGGCCTACCATTCTTCTATGCTCGTGGCCAAGACTCAGTCCTACCAGCTCTACACGAGCATCCATATGTGGAACAATGTGCGGCAGTTGGCGGGCTTGGTGGACAAGCTCCCTCCTGAGCAAGCCAAGCCGTTTCAGGAGGTGGTCAGGCAGCTGAAGGCGTGCAGAAAATTCCTGGCCAGAGGGGTATATGATACCTTTGATGTTGCGTCCAGGGCCGCTGCTCAAGGTGTGGTGATGCGCAGACTCTCATGGCTGCGTGCCTCCAACCTGGAGAATAGGATCCAGCAGCGGATTGCGGACTCCCCTTGCCGTGCGGACAACATTTTTGGAGAGAAAGTCAAACAGGTGGTAGAGCAACTCTACCAGCGGGATACCGCTTTCGACAAGTTCTCCCGCCGGCAGCCTTCAGCATCTACCTCCTCAGGTAGACGTTTTTATGGGGGAAGGAAGGCTGTTCCCTACTCTTCTGGTAAACGTAGGTACAATCCTCCTTCTCGACAGCCTGCGGCCCAGGCTAAGCCCCAGTGCGCTTGCTCTCGTCAGCAGCATGCGCCTCAGCAAGGCCCCACGGCTCCCCAGCAAAAGCAGGGGGCGAGCTTTTGACTGGCTCCAGCAGAGCATAGCCGACATCAACGTATCCGTGCCGGGCGATCTGCCGGTCGGGGGGAGGTTGAAAGTTTTTCACCAAAGGTTGCCTCTTGTAACCTCCGACCGTTGGGTTCTTCAAATAGTCCGGCAAGGATACACCCTCAATTTGGCCTCAAAGCCTCCAAATTGCCCACCGGGAGCTCAGTCCTACAGCTTCCAGCACAAGCAGGTACTTGCAGAGGAACTCTCCACCCTTCTCAGCGCCAATGCGGTCGAGCCCGTGCCATCCGGGCAAGAAGGGCTGGGATTCTATTCCAGGTACTTCCTTGTGGAAAAGAAAACAGGGGGGATGCGTCCCATCCTAGACCTAAGGGCCCTGAACAAATATCTGGTCAAAGAAAAGTTCAGGATGCTTTCCCTGGGCACCCTTCTCCCCATGATTCAGGAAAACGATTGGCTATGCTCTGTGGACTTGAAGGACGCCTACACGCACATCCCGATACTGCCAGCTCACAGACAGTATCTGCGATTTCAGCTGGGCACACGTCACTTCCAGTACTGTGTGCTACCCTTTGGGCTCGCCTCTGCGCCCAGAGTGTTCACGAAGTGCCTGGCTGTAGTAGCAGGGGCGCTTCGCAGGCTGGGAGTGCACGTGTTCCCCTATCTCGACGATTGGCTGGTGAAGAACACATCCGAGCAGGAGCTCTACAGTCCATGCAGATGACTATTCGCCTCCTGGAGCTACTTGGGGTTTGTGATAAATTATCCAAAGTCCCACCTTCTCCCAGTACAAAGACTCAAATTCATAGGAGCTCTGCTGGATTCTCGGACGGCTCGTGCCTATCTCCCAGAGATGAGAGCCAACAACTTGTTGTCCCTCGTCTCTCGGGTGCGAGCGTCCCAGCAGATCACAGCTCGGCAGATGTTGAGATTGCTGGGCCACATGGCCTCCACAGTTCATGTGACTCCCATGGCCCGCCTTCACATGCGATCTGCTCAATGGACCCTAGCTTCCCAGTGGTTTCAAGCTGCTGGGGGTCTAGAGGACGTGATCCACCTGTCCACGAGTTTTCTTGAATCCCTGCACTGGTGGACGATTTGCTCCAATTTGACTCTGGGACACCCTTTCCAAATTCCTCAGCCGCAAAAAGTGCTGACTACGGATGCGTCTCTCCTGGGGTGGGGAGCTCATGTCGATGGACTTCACACCCAACGAAGCTGGTCCCTCCAGGAACGCGATCTGCAGATCAATCTCCTGGAGTTAACGAGCGGTCTGGAACGCTCTGAAGGCTTTCAGAGATCGGCTGTCCCATCAAATTATCCAAATTCAGACAGACAACCAGGTTGCCATGTATTACATCAACAAGCAGGGGGGCACCGGATCTCGCCCCCTGTGTCAGGAAGCCGTCAGCATATGGCTCTGGGCTCGCCGTTACGGCATGTGGCTCCAAGCCACATATCTGGCAGGCGTAAACAACAGTCTGGCCGACAGGTTGAGCAGGATTATGCAACCTCACGAGTGGTCGCTCAATTCCAGGGTAGTGCGCCAGATCTTCCAAGTGTGGGGCACCCCCTTGGTAGATCTTTTTGCATCTCGAGCCAACCACAAGGTCCCTCAGTTCTGTTCCAGACTTCAGGCCCACGGTCGACTGGCATCGGATGCCTTCCTCCTGGATTTGGGGGAAGGTCTCCTGTATGCTTATCCTCCCATACCTCTGGTGGGGAAGACTTTGTTGAAACTCAAACAAGACCGGGGCACCATGATTCTGATTGCTCCCTTTTGGCTGTGTCAGATCTGGTTCCCTCTTCTTCTGGAGTTGTCCTCTGAAAAACCGTGGAGATTGGAGTGTTTTCCGACCCTCATCACACAGGACGAAGGGGCGCTTCTGCATCCCAACCGCCAGTCTCTGGCTCTCACGGCCTGGATGTTGAGAGCGTAGACTTTGCCTCTTTGGGTCTGTCGGAAGGTGTCTCCCGTGTCTTGCTTCCAGAAAAGATTCCACTAAGAGGAGTTACTTCTTTTATGGAGGAGGTTTGCCATCTGGTGTGACAGCAAGGCCTTAGATCCTCGCTCTTGTCCTATACAGACCCTGCTTGACTACCTTCTGCACTTGTCTGAGTCTGGTCTCAAGACCAACTCTGTAAGGGTTCACCTTAGCGCAATCAGTGCATACCATTACCGTGTGGAAGGTAAGCCGATCTCAGGACAGCCTTTAGTTGTTCGCTTCATGAGAGGTTTGCTTTTGTCAAAGCCCCCCGTCAAACCTCCTACAGTGTCATGGGATCTCAATGTCGTTCTCACCCAGCTGATGAAACCTCCTTTTGAGCCACTGAACTCCTGCCATCTGAAGTACTTGACCTGGAAGGTCATTTTCTTGGTGGCAGTTACTTCAGCTCGTAGAGTCAGTGAGCTTCAGGCCCTGGTAGCCCAGGCCCCTTACACCAGATTTCATCATAATAGAGTAGTCCTCCGCACTCACCCTAAGTTCTTGCCGAAGGTAGTGTCGGAGTTCCATCTGAACCAGTCAATTGTCTTGCCAACATTTTTTCTCCGTCCTCATTCCTGCCCTGCTGAACGTCAGCTGCACACATTGGACTGCAAAAGAGCATTGGCCTTCTATCTGAAGCGGACACAGCCCAACAGACAGTCCGCCCAATTGTTTGTTTCTTTTGATCCCAACAGGAGGGGAGTGGCTGTGGGGAAACGCACCATATCCAATTGGCTAGCAGATTACATTTCCTTCACTTACGCCCAGGCTGGGCTGGCTCTTGAGGGTCATGTCACGGCTCACAATGTCAGAGCCATGGCTGCATCAGTGGCCCACTTGAAGTCAGCCACTATTGAAGAGATCTGCAAAGCTGCGACGTGGTCATCTGTCCACACATTCACATCTCATTACTGCCTGCAGCAGGATACCCGACGTGACAGTCGGTTAGGGCAGTCAGTGCTTCAGAATCTGTTCGGGGTTTAGAATCCAACTCCACCCCCCTAGGCCCATGTTTTATTCTGTTCCAGGCTACACTCTCTGTTAGTTGGATAAGTTGTTAGGTCAATCTCAGTTATGTCCTCGCCGTTGCGAGGCCCAATTGACCATGGTTGTTGTTTTGAGTGAGCCTGGGGGCTAGGGATACCCCATCAGTGAGAACAAGCAGCCTGCTTGTCCTCGGAGAAAGCGAATGCTACATACCTGTAGAAGGTATTCTCCGAGGACAGCAGGCTGATTGTTCTCACAAACCCGCCCGCCTCCCCTTTGGAGTTGTGTCTTCCCTTGTCTTTGTCTTGCTACATATGGGACTGACGAACACGAGCCGGTTCGGGCGGGAAGACGGCCGTGCATGCGCGGTGCGCATGGGCGCGCGAGAGCTAGCAAAGGCCTTTGCTAGTGAAGTTTCCGATTGGAGGGGCTGCCGTGGACGTCACCCATCAGTGAGAACAATCAGCCTGCTGTCCTCGGAGAATACCTTCTACAGGTATGTAGCATTCGCTTTATGCACGAAGAGCAGGTGTAGGATATCTTAAATTAAAATATAGTTTATTAACACTAACCAGCAACAAAAAAATTGTACAGCAGGCAATTTGAGCACAAATGTAAATCAGTATACACAGCACAGCAAATTGTACAGCAGGCAATGTGAATGGAAATACTGTACAGATAAGAACCGAGTAAAAGAAACCATATTTATCTGCTGCATATACAGAACCAAGCAGAACCTAATTTCTCAAGATCACTGCATGTTCAGCCTCACTTGAGTTGTCTTCTCCAGTCAATAACAATATCGTGTGAGTACAGCGCTGCGTAACCCTAGTAGCACTTTAGAAATGTCAAGTAGTAGTAGTAGTAGTAGTAAGCAGAAATCAAGACAGCAGAACCAAGTAGAGCCCCATGTCTCAAAACAGCAGAATTGCAACTGGAAACCCATCTGGATATAAGATTCAGAGTAAGAATAAAGAAAGTGCTGTAAATGAAAATGAACAAACAGGAATACAGTAGGTGTACATATGGTACTGCATAAAATTCATTGTTCACAAGAATCATACCATGGTTCCATTTCTGCAAAAGCACAGTCTCAGATCAAAAATGGATCCCTGGCAGAAAAAGTAGGGTCTTGGATCACATAGCGCAGGTCTAAAACTTTCTGCAAAAGTACGGTCTCAGATTAAAAGGTCTCAGATCAAAAATGGCTCCCTGGCAGGAAAAGCAGGCTTTCAGGTCACATAGTACAGATCCACAAATTTCTGCAAAGGCACAGTCTCAAATCAAAAATGGTTCCCTGACAAGAAAGCAAGGTCTCAGTTAAAAACATCTTTAATGTTCACTTTCTTTAATACTTCCTTTCTGCAAAAGTTTCTGTAGACAAAAATTGCTGCCATGCTGTGAAAGCAAGGTCTCAGCTCAAAACTTCTTCAACAGTTTCCTCGCTGTGCAAGCGGGGTCCCAGATCTAAAAATTATGGTTCCCTTGCATAGAACTGTGGTCGCAAAAAAAAAAACAACCCCAACATGAAAATATGGTCTCAAATAAAAAAACAGTCCCCTCACCGCACTTACTTCAATTTCTCATACTCATCTGGAGAACTGTGTCCCTAGTATTTTTTTTACTTTATTTTTAATTATAAATTTTACATAAAAGAAAGGAAATAAGAAGATACATAATAATCTTCCAACCAATTAATATAAAAATAAAAAATATACCATGTTACAGAGGAGCATCACATATCACAAGAATCCTGGCACAAATAACTAATAAATACTGAGATATTACCAACATCATCTAGCACTTAGTACTACAATCAGTGATCAAGAGCCTGTTTATCTAACAAAAAAGGTTCTAATTGAGCAGGTTCCAAAAAAATATAGTTAGTAGCCTGGTAAGAAATAAAGCATCTACATTGGAAATGCAAAAATAAAGGAAGCACCCACATCCAAAACACGAGGCTTTAACTGTAGGAACTGTTTCCTCCTCTGTTGAGTTAATCTTGATACATCTGGAAAAATCATCATAACCACAATAAAGTACATCCTTTTTAGAAAAATATGCTTTAAGAACCATCGTGTTATCAGCCTCATTAAAAAAGGTGACAACCAAGCTTGCTCTGGTAGAAATATTATCCGGAGATGATTCCAGGAAATCAGTTACATTAGTAATAGTATGATCTTTCTGAACTTGAAAAGGCCCAGGCTGATTACACCCCCCAAAGGGGTTAACTAATACAATTTAGAAATTAATATATTATGCACATTAGCAAGCTGCTATATATGAAAATAATTCTGTTAGAAAATCAAAGGAGAGATAAGATGAGTTTTAGGAAAATTAATAATATGCAAGTTTCTAGCTTTAAATGAATTTTCCAGTAATTTGTCTATGTATACTCATGCTGTCCTTAATACAAGCAATGCCTTCATTCTGAATAGCAAAGTTATAGCTTGTTAGCAAGCAAAGTCCAAAGATCTTTCAAGGAAAAATCACTTGAGATTTCTCCGGAAAAAGATAACTGTAAATCCAAATCAACTGGTAACCCAGTAGGATTTGGAACTGGCAACCGGTCAGAAATCTCTGGGGAAGAAGTCAAAGGCAGGGAGCCAGTCCCAGGTTGAAACATATTCACCGAGACCTCTCCCTTAAAAACTGCACAAAGAGGGGTACGAGGAAGAGGTGGAGGCAGTCTCAAATCGGGTATTAAAGTAGCCCCTGAGGTAGAGGTTGTGTTGAAGGTAGAGGGCTAACCAGAGCCAAATCACTCCCCAGTTTTAGAAGACTTAATGTGACTGTCCATAGGTCCTCTAACAGGAAGTGATGATGGTAAACAGGCTTAACTTTTGCTTTCCTTTCCCCATGATAAATAAAAAATAAAAAGTCACAGATCTTAAGACTTCAGATTCTGGATCCAAGAAATAAGAAAAACAATGAAGTGTATATGTACACAGTGCATCTGCATTCCAGTTAGCTGCTCTCCTCGCTGTCCTCTTGAGGGCGGGGGGGGGGGCACAGGTCTTATCCCCAGCATGCCGCTGACCTCACATACAGGGACAGAGCACAGTGCTCTTCTCTCCAGGTTCACCAATCCCCTGGTGGTACCCTCAAGCCCTGGCGGACCGAGGCACAGGATTCCAGGTAGCTGCTCTCTTCCTGTCTCCCTAGTCCTTATGTCTGTAGAAGTGGTCATTCATTGAACTTTCACATCAACAATTTTCCCTTAATTTTTTTCAAGCTGAGCTATCATGCCAATATTTCTGCTTGAACTGACATAACTTCTGCTTTCTTTTCTAGACCTCTCTTAACAAGCTGATGGAGACTTTAGGACAAGCAGAACCTTATTTTGTCAAATGCATTCGTTCCAATGCGGAAAAGGTAAATTCTGTTATTCTATGTACTTGTACTGCACAATATATTTGATGACTAATAACTTTCCTTTGTAATACTGTTGCAATAACCTTTTCAGGTATAAACTAACTCAGTAGTTCTCAAAGCTGGTCTTGGATTCACCACATCTAGTCATGTTTTCACGATATCCAAAATGAATATTCATGAGAGAGATTTGCATTCAATGGAGGCAGTACATGCAAATTTCTCTCAAGAATATTCATTCTGGATATCTTGAAAACCTGAGTGGCTGGGGTTCCTCCAGGACTAGGTTTGGGAATCACTGAACCAACTGTTATCTTTTGCTCCATCTTAAAATTGTAATATATTGTACTGGGAAATTGCCTTTTATTTTGGAGAATACTGTGGATAAATGTGCTCAGCAAATCTGGGAATCATTTCACATCATAATGGTTCATACTATGCTGTATGATAACAGTAGTAACTTCTCTGACTCTCCCTTCAGTACTGCTTTATGATACCCCCTAACCCTGCAACCTAATACCTTCTTGATTTTCCTTTTACTATCCTATTCAGAACTAGCATTGTTCGCTATTTTTAAATGTACACCACTTTGTTATAGCCTGAGGAAAGACGGTATATCAAATAAATTAAACCATAAACCATACTGTATCCCAGCTCTAGTAACTTCTTTACATACAGTGGGGGAAATAAGTATTTGATCCCTTGCTGATTTTGTAAGTTTGCCCACTGACAAAGACATGAGCAGCCCATAATTGAAGGGTAGGTTATTGGTAACAGTGAGAGATAGCACATCACAAATTAAATCCGGAAAATCACATTGTGGAAAGTATATGAATTTATTTGCATTCTGCAGAGGGAAATAAGTATTTGATCCCCCACCAACCAGTAAGAGATCTGGCCCCTACAGACCAGGTAGATGCTCCAAATCAACTCGTTACCTGCATGACAGACAGCTGTCGGCAATGGTCACCTGTATGAAAGACACCTGTCCACAGACTCAGTGAATCAGTCAGACTCTAACCTCTACAAAATGGCCAAGAGCAAGGAGCTGTCTAAGGATGTCAGGGACAAGATCATATACCTGCACAAGGCTGGAATGGGCTACAAAACCATCAGTAAGACGCTGGGCGAGAAGGAGACAACTGTTGGTGCCATAGTAAGAAAATGGAAGAAGTACAAAATGACTGTCAATCGACAAAGATCTGGGGCTCCACGCAAAATCTCACCTCGTGGGGTATCCTTGATCATGAGGAAGGTTAGAAATCAGCCTACAACTACAAGGGGGGAACTTGTCAATGATCTCAAGGCAGCTGGGACCACTGTCACCACGAAAACCACTGGTAACACATTACGACATAACGGATTGCAATCCTGCAGTGCCCGCAAGGTCCCCCTGCTCCGGAAGGCACATGTGACGGCCCGTCTGAAGTTTGCCAGTGAACACCTGGATGATGCCGAGAGTGATTGGGAGAAGGTGCTGTGGTCAGATGAGACAAAAATTGAGCTCTTTGGCATGAACTCAACTCGCCGTGTTTGGAGGAAGAGAAATGCTGCCTATGACCCAAAGAACACCGTCCCCACTGTCAAGCATGGAGGTGGAAATGTTATGTTTTGGGGGTGTTTCTCTGCTAAGGGCACAGGACTACTTCACCGCATCAATGGGAGAATGGATGGGGCCATGTACCGTACAATTCTGAGTGACAACCTCCTTCCCTCCGCCAGGGCCTTAAATATGGGTCGTGGCTGGGTCTTCCAGCACGACAATGACCCAAAACATACAGCCAAGGCAACAAAGGAGTGGCTCAGGAAGAAGCACATTAGGGTCATGGAGTGGCCTAGCCAGTCACCAGACCTTAATCCCATTGAAAACTTATGGAGGGAGCTGAAGCTGCGAGTTGCCAAGCGACAGCCCAGAACTCTTAATGATTTAGAGATGATCTGCAAAGAGGAGTGGACCAAAATTCCTCCTGACATGTGTGCAAACCTCATCATCAACTACAGAAGACGTCTGACCGCTGTGCTTGCCAACAAGGGTTTTGCCACCAAGTATTAGGTCTTGTTTGCCAGAGGGATCAAATACTTATTTCCCTCTGCAGAATGCAAATAAATTCATATACTTTCCACAATGTGATTTTCCGGATTTAATTTGTGATGTGCTATCTCTCACTGTTACCAATAACCTACCCTTCAATTATGGGCTGCTCATGTCTTTGTCAGTGGGCAAACTTACAAAATCAGCAAGGGATCAAATACTTATTTCCCCCACTGTAGCTCGCTTTCCTGTACTGCATAGTTTTGTACATGAGTATCAAAATAATTATATACATCATCATATTACAGTTGTACTAAACATATAATAGTAAATTATTATAAAAAGAAAAATATCATATTAGCTCTCACTTCCATATAACTGTTGGTAGATAACTCTTCACTTGATCACTTTTTGGGTACAATGATCACTTAAATCATTACCTTGGATAATACTTCTGTACAGTTAATGTTTATTTGTTATATTAACCTCTGTCTCCTTCTCTCAGCTTCCTCTGAGATTCAACGACACACTGGTGCTAAGACAACTGCGATACACAGGCATGCTGGAGACTGTACGAATTCGACAGTCGGGCTATGGCTGTAAATATTCTTTCCAGGTCAGACATACTTCTATGACTATATGTAAACTGCTGTACAGACCTAGGGCTACATATTGCTAATACAGTATAGTCCAGATGCGTGCAAATGAATATGGAGTAAATGTTTGTACATCTGAATTGCATACAAGTTGAATTGACTATGTTACTATTATTATAAAAACACTGGCAATTCTATTTTGGTGTACTTTAGAGCAGACAAACTCGGAGCTATATAGTAGCATCATTACAAACTGATAGGATCAAACATGGTTTTCTTTTATTTAATTTTACTTTAATAACAAATACAGAGGCTTTTATGAGGGTAATTTTATAAAAGCATTTTCTGCGTGCAAAGCCTGTTTTATATGTGGAAAGGGCTTTTATAAAATTGTGCAACTGCATTTGAACCTAAAAAATAAATCTTGGAAAGAGTGTGCCTACTTTTATAAGATCTGTGCATAGGCATTTAAGGAGCTGCAGTTTGGATGAATCATTAGAAGAGTTGAGCTGTATGTGCACATTTTATAAAATACACAGGATGTGCGAAGGACAATATTTTATAAAGCATTTTCATATGTAAAATGGTGCTTATAAAATTAGCAACTGTATCTCAACAGAAGAGTCAGGGTTAGGGTTACAGATCTTTGAATCTGTAAGCAATGTGAAAGGCAGCACCGGTGAGAACCTGTGGCGCTCATTTTTCAAGCAGATAGATGTCTCAAAATTGCCAAAAATATGTCCATCTGCCAAAAACATCTAAATGTTGATTTTTGAACAGGCAGAATTTGGACATTTTGTACTGAGTTTGTCCAAATAGCAAGGGGGAATGTTGTGGGCGGTTTTGTTGGGTGGGACTAGGGCGGCCCCAAATTAGGACGTCTTTCAGTGATAATGGAACAGGAAGATACGTCCAGGTTTAAAAAGAAGTGCGTTTTTATCTAGATCTGTTTCAGTCATGTCCAAGTTTTTAAAAAGATGCTCTGAATGACCACTGGATGGATTAAAGCTTGACCCCTTCTTAATCCCCCAGTGGATGCTGTCCCCCTCCCACCCCCCTAAGAACTGAAATTGAAAGGGGATACCAGGCACTATGACAGTATCAGTGTGGTTTTTTACTGCTGCACCCTATACTGCATGATTTTTGGGTATTCGCGTCTTTTTAAAGACGGTTATCCTGATCTTTAAATTTTACCAGTGATTCCATATACAGACCCCTGACGCAGGCACTTTCCTGAAACACAGTACTGTGTCGGGTCCTTGAAGAATTAAAGATTTTTTGAAAAATAAAGACTTTGATATTTAGAACTCTCGTCTCCTCGTCTTCTGTGAAAGAGCACTGCTACCCTCACTAGTCCTCACTAGAATGTTAGGTATTATTAGGAAAGGAATGGAAAACAAAAATGAGGATGTTATAATGCCTTTGTATCGCTCCATGGTGTGACTGCACCTCGAATATTGTGTTCAATTCTGGTCGCCACATCTCAAAAAAGATATAGTGGAATTAGAAAAGGTGCAGAGAAGGGCGACGAAAATGATAAAGGGGATGGGACGACTTCCCTATGAGGAAAGGCTAAAGCGGCTAGGGCTCTTCAGCTTGGAGAAAAGGCGGCTGAGGGGAGATATGATAGAGGTCTATAAAATAATGAGTGGAGTTGAACGGGTAGATGTGAAGCGTCTATTTACGCTTTCCAAAAATACTAGGACTAGGGGGCATGCAATGAAGCTACAATGTAGTAAATATAAAACGAATTGGAGAAACTTTTTCTTCACTCAACATGTAATTAAACTCTGGAATTCGTTGCCAGAGAATGTGGTAAAAGCGGTTAGCTTAGCGGAGTTTAAAAAAGGTTTGGACGGCTTCCTAAAGGAAAAGTCCATAGACCGTTATTAAAAGGACTTGGGGAAAATCCACTATTTCTGGGATAAGCAGTATAAAATGTTTTGTACATTTTTGGGATCTTGCCGGGTATTTGTGACCTGGATTGGCCACTGTTGGAAACAGGGTGCTGAGCTTGATGGACCTTTGGTCTTTCACAGTATGGCAATACTTATGTACTTCTGCTTGTTCTTCTCTACATAGTGACATAAGGTCCTCTGCTTTTGCGGGTTTCCCCATTATTGGCATACCCAACAGAACAACAAGCATCTCCCAGAAGTAGCCTAGTTGTCAGTGCAGTGAACTGTGAACAGAGGGAGCCAGTTCCAAATTCCACTCCCCTTAGCACGTTTGTGGTGGAAATTGTCAGCCCCGACCAATGTATTAAGAGTTCTTAATATTATAAAGGGGAAATTATGAGCCCTCCAAGACCATCAAATTACTTACTATACCTAAATATAGGAGGCATCTGCAGAGTAGAAGGCAATTGTAATGGTGTACAGTTAGTTCTCCGAGGACACTATTCTCACAAGTGGGTGATGCAGACCCGTGTCGCCCGGACCGGAATTTACCAAAGCCTAATGAGAGCTTTGTGGAGCATAAGACACGCTCCATTGTGCATGCGTGAGTGCCTTCCCACCCACTGCGAGAATGCAGTCTCCTCAGTTCTTTTTCTACCGCTTTGAGGAGAGGGCATTTTTTTTACCGTCTCCTCACATCGTTCGGTCCTAGAGAGCCTTTTTGTGCCTTTCGGCTATTTTTTGTTAATTTTTTCGTCCTTTATTGTGTTCCTGTTGAGGAACTCCCGTCCTTTTATTTTTCCTGTAGGTTTTATTGATTATGCCCGGTTTTAAGTTTCCTTTTATTTTCCATTGTCATTAGGCCGCTTTTAGGCCTTGACTTTGGCTGGGAACTTTCCCTTTCATTTTTGCAGTGCCTTGCCCTGTTTTAGGCACCATTGCTTCATTTAATTTAGCCAAGAAAGTTTGTCCTTCCGTGTCCACGAAGGTTCCCAGTGGCTTCAAGCACTGTACCCGGTTCAATTGGATAATGTCCGAGAAAGACACCCATTCTTGGTGTCTACAGTATCTTGGGCCCGACCATAGCCCCACTAACTGTGTTCTCTGTCTTCGCGTGAAGAAGAGGTCCCAGGTTTCCAGAGAGGCGAGGACTTTTGGAGCCAACTCCGGTTCCTCGCCATCGGCATCGAGGCAGGGATCGATGTTGAGCATCGCACGGCATCGGTAAGCATGGCTGCTGCTAGACCCTTAGACACTGGGAGCAGTGAAGCATCGAGTGTGTCTCCAACTGCCTCGAGGCCTCCTGATGTGCAGGGCCCCTGAGACTGTTCATTGTCAGACCCAACCCTGAGGTGATGTGTGGATTCAACTTTGTCCTCATTGGCACCAAGCAGCCTCGGTGACAACACTTTGAGCGAAGGCCTAAAAGCTTCATCATCGGTCGCCCTTGACGCATGGTGCCGGGAGCTCCGGGGCATCAAAGGATTCGGCACCCGAGAAGCATTGGCACCGGGAGGACCGTTTCCCCTACATATAGGAGGTCCCAACGCTTCGGTCTCCTAGCAGCCAAGACCCTACTCTATTGACCCCGGCAGTTCTGCAACCTATGCCTGAGCCAGCACCCCAGCTTTTCCTAGTGTTTGGCACTCAATGAGTGCATTCGGGCCTTGCTCCCTGTGCTACTGGATGGCCTCATGCAAAGGTGTGCATCAGCACTGGGAGTGCATGCACCTACCCTGCCTCCCATTGCAGCCCCGCTTGGCCCTCAGCCTGCAGTGCGACCCTGGTGTTGGCTGGCACTCCCTCTTTGTTGGTGGAGGAAGCTTTGCCAAAGTCAAGGTAGGAGGCGACTTCTCAACGCCACTCTCGAGGACATGGTCCCTCCACGTCGAGGCAGGTTCAGTCTCGATACTCCCATAGTGAGGTATTGGCTGACATCGAAGAGGAGCACTCTTGGGATTCAGAGGAGGATCCAAGGTACTTTTCATCTGACAAGTCCTATGGAATTCCCCCTGAACCCTCCCCTCCACCTGAAAAGACAAAGTCTCCTCTGGAGAGCCTTTCATTTCCATCTTTTGTAAAGGAAATGACTGATGCCATTCTATTTCCCTTGGAAGTGGAGAATAAGCCCAGGCCCAGGGCCAAGATGCTGAGGTCCTAGAATCCACATCTCCTCCTAAGGAGGCTGTGACTGCCCCTCTCTGCGAGGTACTCAGGGAAGTCCTTTTCAGGAACTGGGAGTCCCTTCTGTCGGTCCCTTCAAGCCCAAGAAAATTGACACCCAGTATTGGATCCACAGTGCCACTTATTTCTCATCTAAGATTAGTACTTTGCAACTCTCTCTGACAGCATATGTGAAGTTGCTAAACTCAAATCAGGAAAACAACATATGCTCTTGACCCATGATATCAAATAGTTTAACTACTGGTAATGTCCCCATAGTGTGGAAAATAGCAGTTGTCCATTCCATCCTGAAGAAAAATAACCTTGACTTGTCCAAAGCTTCCAATTATAGATCAGTCTCCAATCTTTCATATCTTTCTAAGATTAGAGAAAAGATGGTCTTCATCCAGCTCCTACAACACACTGAAACTTATCAGATCCTACATCCAAGGCAATCCGGATTCCAGTCTGGCCATAGCACAGAAACTGTAATTACATTATTGCTCAATGATCTTCACGCTGTATTTGACAGGTGTGATGTTGGTCTTATCGTTTTGCTTGACCTAAGAACTGCATTTGATCTTGTAGATTATTCTGTACTGCTCTCTAGACTATCATTTATTGGGATTTAGAGATCAGTCTATAATTGTTTTTTTTCTTTTCTTTCCAATAGTTTTCAGGTTTCCATACCATCTTCTGATTTGAAGCCTTTCACATTGCATTGTGAGGCCCCCCAATGGTATGTTTTCCCTCCCCTTCTCTTTAATATTTTCCTTAATCCATTTGCTACCCTTATCCAAGACTCGTCTGATACCGCATATTTCTGTGCAGACAACATGCTTCTTCTCTCCATCCAGAATCCCTGTAATCCTGATCTGTCTACACTACAAACCTGCTTAGATTGCATTGATATCTGATTGTCCTCCCACAAATTTCTCCTTAATCCTTCAAAGACAGTAACTTCTTAGATAACTGGTTGTCCATAACGTCTCTTTCTTACTCCAAATTTGAGAGTGACCCCACTGACTTTAGTAGACTTTTTCAAGTACTTAAGGATCCATCTGGTTTACAGACTGGATTTTGGTACTGATGTTTCCTCAGTAATTAGGTCAAGCTTTTTTGCTGTCCATCAAATTTGGTCCATTCATTCTTATATTTATGACACAGCATGTGCTTCCCTCCTCTGTGCCCTAATTAAATCATGCATAGACTATTGCAACATCATTTACTCGGGTCTCTCTTCAGCTCTGCTAAAAAGGCTCTAAACAATCCAAAATACCGCAGTGCATTGTTTTGATCATGTCACCCCCTCCCCCTTCTTGTCCATCATTACTGATTGCTCATACCCTTCAGAATCCAATATAAAATACTCACCATGGCCTATAAAGTACTACGTTCTAGAACCCCTTCATATCTTTCTTCTCTGATTGTACTGTATACCCCCTCAAGAACTCTCCAATTGATATCCACCCATCAGCTCTGTAACCCTACAGTTCACTTCTCACAGTTACAGTCCACTCGATGATGCTCATGTTTCTGGACTGCTCCTTCTCTTTGGAACTCCCTCTCCCCCTGCTGTCCTTGCAGAACAGACATTCCCTGAGTTTAAGGCTGCTGTCAAAGCTCATTTGTTTGACTTAGCATAAGGTGATCAGTTGAGACGGTAGGAGTGCTGTTGGTGGCAGTTATTTCTCTCTACCTTCTTACCTTGATACTGTTTCATATTTAATTTCATCTTATCTGGCTTTTTATTTTTCTTTCTTCAACTGTTTCCCTTTCCTGTCATAAATTGTAGTTCACTTCCGTTTCCTCCTATGATATTTTTTTGATTGTGAACCACTTTGGTTTTGAAACACAGTATATCAAGTCTGTAATAAACATAAACAAATATAAACTGGAAGCCAATAAGTCTCTTTGGGACCATACGTTAATCTGAGCACACTATCTTGGATAATCTGAATTCTATAGAAGCAAAAGAAGGAACAGCACTGAAACAAAGGCCACCAATAAAACAGTTTATTGAAAAATATTGATTCATGCAAAGAAACGGACATGGCTACGTTTCCTGTACGCAAGCTGCATCAGGAGTGTTTGTTGATAAGTTACATGAATCATTGCTTTATCTCCACTGTTTGAATTGCCTTTCAGTTTTTGAAGAAACTGCTCCACAGTAACAGAGCCTCTTTTTCGATTTGTAGTCTGATGCTTTCAAAGCAGTCTGGTGGATACCATTATAAAGGGCATTGCAATAATCAATACCACTGATTACTAATGGAGAGGTGCGTTATCAACAAGGATGACATTTAAGATGTGTTATTTTACTGTTAATCCAATTAATAAAATAACACATCTTGACAGTACCATATGATGAAAACTACGCCCCTAAATAAGAACAAGTGTGCAGTTTGATAAAGCAGTGATCTTATGGACCATATTTGACAAATGGCAGGAAAAACATTTATTTATTTGTTTGTTTGTTTGTTACATTTGTATCCCACATTTTCCCACCTATTTGCAGGCTCAATGTGGCTTACATTGTTCCGTAGAGGTGTTCGCCATCTCCAGTAGAGAAACAAATACAAGGAGTTGATGTGGTCAGATAAGGTTCATGTGTTATACACACACTGGGGAATTATAGAGAGGAAGAGTTAGGTGGAGTCTGTTACAAGCTTTGGTTTCGTTGTGTTGCGGAGTTTAGGCACTTAAGTTGGGTCGATGGGGTATGCCTTTTTGGAACAGGTTGGTTTTTAGTGATTTCCGGAAGTTTAGGTGGTCGTACGTTGTTTTCATGGCTTTTGGTAGTGCGTTCCACAGTTGTGTGCTTATGTAGGAGAAATTGGATCCATAAGTTGATTTGTATTTGAGACCTTTGCAGCTTGGATAGTGGAGATTTAGGTAAGTTCGTGTTGATCTGATTGCGTTTCTTGTTGATAGGTCTAAGGTCTGTCATATATCCTGGGGCTTCACCGTAGATAATTTTATGGACCAGGGTGCAGATTTTGAAAGCAATACATTCTTTAATTGGTAACCAGTATAGTTTTTCTCGGAGGGGTTTGGTGCTTTCGAATCACGTTTTTCCAAATATAAGCCTGGCTGCTGTGTTTTGGGCGGTCTGAAGTTTCTTTTTGAGTTGTTCTTTGCATCCCGCGTAAATTCCATTACAGTAGTCTGCATGACTACTTAGTATCAAGCTGCGAAATGTTTCCCTCAGGAAGAATGGTTTCACATGTTTGAGTTTCCACATTGAGTGGAACATTTTCTTAGTTATAGAGTTAACTTGGCTCTCAAGTGTAAGGTTATGGTCGATGGTAACTCCGAGGCTGTCTGAGATAGGGAGGGTGTAGTCTGGGGTGTTTATATTTGTGGGTTTGTTTGTATTGTATTGGGATGAGAGGATGAGACAGTGTGTTTTGTCTGTATTGAGTTTTAGTTGGAATGCATTTGCCCATGAGTCCATGGTGATTAGGCTGAGCTTGATTTCATTGGTGATTTCTGTCAGGTCTTGTTTATAAGGTATGTATATTGTGACATCGTCTGCATAGATGAATGGGTTGAGGCCTTGATTGGATAAGGACTTGGCTAATGGTGTCATCATTAGGTTAAAGACCCATTGGTCTTGGAAGTTTGAGCTTTGAATGTTAATATGTGCATACAAGTGTTATAAACATACTACACTTAGGCATTCCTATATAATTCTGGCAGAGCAGAGGTAGAGTTGTAATGTTTTTTTTGGTTTTTTTTATGTACACGAGTACATGAACAACTTACATTCATGCTTTTACATCTTCTTGTGAGCAAATGTAAATTTGTGTGAGAGCATTTGTGAACTGCTGGAGAATCATTATAAGAGCCTATTCTAAAATACAAGTGTCAACACAAAAAGTTCCCAGTGCTGATAAAAGGCGAAAACCACCATTAATATATCACCACATAACAATATCAACCTTATTACAATTGAATAAAAAATGATAATTGTTTAAAAATATGGACCATCAAATGTTAGCAGCTGTTCATTCAAAAACTTCTAGGATGCCAAAATTAGATGGATTATAGATATAGATATTATTTTTACCTGAAAGATTTTTTATTTTTTTTATGGCACAAAATAGAATGAGTATTATTTTTTTTATTTCAACTGTAGTAAGGTTGATATTGGTATTATTTATGCTTTGGGCCTTTATAAAATAGGTGCATTTTTGGGACTTCTCACATAAGTGTCCTGTTATAAAATTAGACTGAAAAAAGGCAATTTTCAAAGCAATTTTCACAGTAGAAAAGTGTTTATGCATGAAAAGCAGCTGTCTAAAAAATTGTCTGCTCTGTATTTGGGTAGAAGTTCATGTTCATGTGAAGTTCCATAGTGCGTTTACTTTGATCCAGTTTCTTCTTTTTGTGAGCCACACTGAACTTTGATAGTATGTGTGGGATTTAAGTATCATGTAATGTAATGTAATCAGAGGAAAATGCTCTTAGAGGTAAGGTTAGGATAGAGATTGCAATAGCACAGTACTTTTCTATTTTCACATTGTTATAGTTGAAAAATATCTGCATTAAAAACACAATTATATATGGGTACTTTTTGTGAGGCAGTTTTTAATGCAAAAGTATGTAGCTACTCTTACTTTGAAAACTAATGCAAAGTCTTAGGGCAGTGTTGAAAATTGCCCCCAGAATGGAGTATTTGCATACATTCAATACAAGAATGGCATTAGAATGTTATTTTTTTTAACATAAAATCAATAAATTAGAAAAATCTGAGTTATGAGCATAGTAGCGAGAGTAATTACTCTCCTGTTTACTGGCATTACATCTAATGTTAGAGGTGTTCCAGTTTTTAGACTGCAAGGAATATAAGCTGAGAGACCATGACTCACGCAAGATACTTTTGATTGCTGTCCATTTTTCTGAGTGATATTATTTTTCAGTTCAAAAGACAGCACAGGATTATAGTCCAAAAACTTGATTTGTAACCACCAATACCCAGACTCGATATTTGGTCAAAATCCAAACATAAATAGCTTCTCTCTCTCTGCCAGGATTCTGGAGCCTGTTATACTTTCTCATAGGGAACTATTACTACTGCTTGTCTTTCACATAATTGTGTAATGACTGTTTGTGATGTAATGATTGAATGATTGCTGGGGAATCCATAATTCCGAATTCTTGATTTACATGTTTATATGATTTAAAAAAAATAGACAATAGCATATCAAGCAAGAAGGTTAGGTTAAGACAAATGACTTGTTTTCAGCTAGGTTCCAGAAGCACAGAGACAGAGAATTGTGAGCCCACATATAAAGGAGGAATTTTATAACTGAATGGATATATGAAATATGCTCATAATTTTCCCTGTGCGACACCAATGCATTTTCAAACAAAAAACGCATGCATGTGTGTTAGTTTTGAAAATTATATGCTCATAATTTTCCCTGTGCGACACCAATGCATTTTCAAACAAAAAAGGCATGCATGTGTGTTAGTTTTGAAAATTATATTAGGGAATTTATCTGCATAAATGTATGCATGTACATTATATGTCTTCCCATCTCATCCAGGGAATGCATCCAATCAGTCCAGTTAAGTTATCCAAATGAGGCTATGTTCAAATTCTAAGACGTTACCTATTTTAAGCTCATTTTATAAAGGCAACATAGGTGCCTGTGTGCAGTTTTAAAATAGGTTTGTAGAACCAGCTTCAATAGTATACAAATGTTCATACACAAATTTTACACGTGTTCCAAAGTTGGTATAAATGTGTGCATCATATGTTGCAACCCCATCTCTACTTTTTATGTGTGATTGTGGCTGCTCAATTTTTTTAAGCCTTTTTTCAGGCTTTACAAACAAAAACATTTCATGAATTACCCCCAAATTGGACACACAATTTTATAGACACCTACTTCCACAAATATAGTACTGCTTTGTGCACAAATGCCGCCTTAAATTTTCCTTACAGAAAGCAGGTTTAAAATGTGTTTCTATGGATAAAATAATGTTTTATGTTTGGAAATAGGTTTTGCTAAAGCTGTCCTCCCAATATTTGGATAAATTTGTGCACCTGTATGCTCATAAGGTTAACCAGGCAGTGTAGAGACATTCTTGGGCGAGTTTGGGGAAGAGTTAGCATTTATGCACAGGCTTTATAAATATGTATGTAAATTAATCCAGGAAATCTGTGCATGCCAAAGAGAGGTGCAAATATATGTGCATAACTTCCCTGGGGTAATTTTCAAAAGAAAAGTATGCATGCATAATTTGCTTTTGAAAATTAAGCAGTACTCACACAGGGAAATGCATGTGCGTACTATTTATGCATCTGCACAATTTTATTATTATCTACACAGTTCATGGTAGGAAAGAGGCTTTAAATTGTTACATAGGGAATTTCTCCTGATCATAGTCTAGTGTTCAAACCATTTATCCACCTTGTCCCCTCTGCATTATGTAGAGAATGTTCTTTTAAAAATATATGAGGCTCTTTTACTAAGCTGCGCTAAACAATGGCCTTTGATATCAGTGCATGGGGCTTTCCCGTGCACTGAGGCCACTTTCAGCGCTGCTGTAAAATAGCTACATTTTCCATTTCTTCAATTAATGGCCACGTGCTAATTTCCCAATTAGCATGTGACCATTAGTGCAAGAGCCCTTACCGACACCTATTTACTATACAGTAAGAGCTCCCACACTAGCCATGTGCTAATTGGTTAACGTACAGCAATTCAGCTGCGCTAACTGATTAGTGCTGGGCATGCCTACTGTCCACCCCCAAACATGCCCCCAGTGCTAAAAAATATGTTCTATTTTTTTTAGTGTTTGAGTAGCATGTGGCGAACACAAAAATACCTTGGAATGTGTGAGCGTACATCACAGTGGTGGATTTTAACCTGTGGTAAGCACGCATTGGTGGTTACCGCAGCTTGGTAAAACGGCCCCTATATTTTTTGAGAATGATCTATTGGTTCAGCAGCAACATACCGCATTGCAGAAGTCCTGCTTCCTCTGAAGGGAAAGAGAGTCATGGCTGTTGCCAAATGATAACATTGTTAGCTGAAGGAATTGCAGTTTTTGACTACTGGCTAAAGACCACCACTGCAGTGGCAGGGCTAGGGAAGGTAAGTACAAAAAAGGTCAAATAAATGGAGGAAAATTCCAGGGTAATCATGAGTGCTTATAGAAAAGTGGTGGATGAAAATGAGGCTCACATTAATTTCTGAAAACTGTTTTAGTATGCAAACTGATTGTGATATTGATGTGTATAGCAACACTGAACAATACTGTATTGCTGTAAGCTTCCAAGAGTCTGCATTGATGTCCATTATCAAGAATCATGGCAATATGAAACTGCTATAAACAAACCTAAATATCTCTGTCTCAGTATACCAATACTTTGTTGATACAGTTGTGTCAGTGCTCATTAAAAGCATTTTATGAATAATGCAAATAAAATACTTGTTACTTCAGTGGCTTGTTCAAATCAGGACAGTTGGGATGCTTGCACGTGTAAGTGCACTGCACGCTGTTCTGCAGTGTTTTAGTGCATAAATTTAGGGGGGATGTACATTTGGGCAAGGCTTGGGAGGGACATGGGCTTGTTTCCAACATATGCACATAACGTCACAGTTATGTACACCCATTTACACCTGCTATTGATTTAGCATAAGTGGGCACACCTATATGTACACACGCTGATGCTCACTTATGTTAATATTGTCTAATTTCATCTTGCACCAAGATGATGTTGTAGAATTAGTGTTCAGTGCACAGCATCAAGGCACCTACATTGTGGCATCCACTTCTGTCCCATATGAAGGCAATTTTAGAACAGTGTGCCGATGTTTAGGTGTCTGGAGGGTGCCTATGTATGGCCTATTCTAGAAAGGAAAGTAGATACGTACTTTCTTTATACTGTACTGTACTATACTTTCAAATTTGTAAACTATTTTTAAGGAATCGGCATTAAAAATCTGCCTCTACTCATGTTGCAAATCTGAATCTCTACAACCCCTCCTAAAAAAAACAGCACAAAAGCATAGAAAATGGTCAGTCGCTCCCTCCCTTCCTTTTTTAATCCCCCAGTATTCTGGCACAGTGCTATCATAAAAGCACACTGTGACCGCAGATATTAATATACACCCCATGCTATTGCCATATAAATATATACAGAAGATAACATTCTATACAGAATGCTGCCATTCGACTCCTCACCAGATCCAAGCAATTTGATCATATAATGCCACTGTTAAGGGATGAATACTGGCTGCTTGTTCAATTCAGGATCTCACTTCCTTAACGGAAGACTTTCCACATTTGTCCTGTTAAAGCAAGGAGGAGGAGACAGCACTCAAGGTACTCAGTAGATGAGAGGCTAATGCAGTGCAGCTTACACTTCCACGGGAACCCCGCAGGACCTGCTTCCGTCCCCACGGGAACCCCGCAGGACCTGCTTCCGTCCCCGCGGGAACCCCGCAGGACCTGCTTCCGTCCCCACGGGAACCCTGCAGAACTGCTTCCGTCCCTGCGGGAATCCCGTTTCCGTTCAGCTCTCTACTCTGATTATAAGTCAAGGGCTGTTCCTTGTCCCTCCTCCTCCTCCTTCTGTCTTCCCTCCCCTTTGGGTGTGGGGGGAGAAAGACTTGTTGACTATAAGCAGGGATCCCAAGTATATATTGTAGTTCCTGGATAGATGCACAGGGGCATTCCTTTCCTAGGGTTACCAGCACATGTTTATGAGATTTGGTACTCTGGATCCCTTATTGACATCTTCAGGTTCTCCTCCTGTGCTAATTTTGGCCCAGTCACCTGTCAATCAAAAGGTAATAGATTTAGATAGATATTTTTAGGGTGATTTTCACCTATAGTGAGTGTTCTGCAGTTGTGGAATCTTGGTGTTGATTATCTTTGAAAAACAATTTAGTTCTTAGGTCTTGAAGTATAAGTGAGAAGTCTTGTTTCCTAAAAAGAACATGGTTTCGTGGTCTTGGATGCAGTGGCTGAAGACCTCATTCCTGATGTTCAGATCTCCCATTTCCACGTCTTCCCTGAGAGTTGTCCTTTATGCAGTTCCTAGGCTGCAATTCAGTAGACCTATATATTAATTATTTCAGTGTCACAAGGCTACTTTCTCTTTCAAGAGTCTGAAAGGAGCCTGAGCAGATAACCTGATCTATTCCCTGCCAGAGAAAACAGAGGTTATTTTATACCATATAGGTGAGCCTGCTAGACTGGGATGAGATTTATGGTCAGGAACAGTAAGTGATGACTGTTGTCCTGGTAGAGAAATAGGTCCAAATCTTGGCCAATAGCTAGGGAGAAGACAGTGCAGGTAGTGGCAGCAAGACAACATTACTTGCTAATGGGAACAATGTGAGGAAAACTATGCCTCGTGCCCTGGTAAATGTCAGATTTTGTCTAGAATGGAGTTCTCCTGCAGAAACCCAGCAGCAGCACACCATTATCATTCAGAGGAATTTTCTGAACTACTTTTGGGATCCTGAAGTATAGAAGGACTGGAGGAAGTGGCTGTGGCTCTACTAGGCGTTAGGTGGAGGGAACCTCCACGAGCGTACCTCATATCAACTTGCTGTTGCTCCAGGCAGCTGTTCCAGTTCCCCAGGCCAAACAGGGACAAAGCAGATATTCCGTCTACTTCATTGTCTCAAACAAGGAAGACACCTTTCGTCCGGCCTTAGATCTCAAAGATCTAACCTGCTGCTTCTGACCTGCTTTCTCATGAGACCACACTACTGGGGACCATAAACAGTTTGTTATAAACAAGTTATTTTCCCTCAGTGTTTTGTAGGCCATCAGAGCCAGCTGGTGCCCTTTCTCATGAGTTCCCGCAATGGAAGTTAGTCTAAATTCTCATACAGTGGTGGAAATAAGTATTTGATCCCTTGCTGATTTTGTAAGTTTGCCCACTGACAAAGACATGAGCAGCCCATAATTGAAGGGTAGGTTATTGGTAACAGTGAGAGATAGCACATCACAAATTAAATCCGGAAAATCACATTGTGGAAAGTATATGAATTTATTTGCATTCTGCAGAGGGAAATAAGTATTTGATCCCCCACCAACCAGTAAGAGATCTGGCCCCTACAGACCAGGTAGATGCTCCAAATCAACTCGTTACCTGCATGACAGACAGCTGTCGGCAATGGTCACCTGTATGAAAGACACCTGTCCACAGACTCAGTGAATCAGTCAGACTCTAACCTCTACAAAATGGCCAAGAGCAAGGAGCTGTCTAAGGATGTCAGGGATAAGATCATACACCTGCACAAGGCTGGAATGGGCTACAAAACCATCAGTAAGACGCTGGGCGAGAAGGAGACAACTGTTGGTGCCATAGTAAGAAAATGGAAGAAGTACAAAATGACTGTCAATCGACAAAGATCTGGGGCTCCACGCAAAATCTCACCTCGTGGGGTATCCTTGATCATGAGGAAGGTTAGAAATCAGCCTACAACTACAAGGGGGGAACTTGTCAATGATCTCAAGGCAGCTGGGACCACTGTCACCACGAAAACCATTGGTAACACATTACGACATAACGGATTGCAATCCTGCAGTGCCCGCAAGGTCCCCCTGCTCCGGAAGGCACATGTGACGGCCCGTCTGAAGTTTGCCAGTGAACACCTGGGTGATGCCGAGAGTGATTGGGAGAAGGTGCTGTGGTCAGATGAGACAAAAATTGAGCTCTTTGGCATGAACTCAACTCGCCGTGTTTGGAGGAAGAGAAATGCTGCCTATGACCCAAAGAACACCGTCCCCACTGTCAAGCATGGAGGTGGAAATGTTATGTTTTGGGGGTGTTTCTCTGCTAAGGGCACAGGACTACTTCACCGCATCAATGGGAGAATGGATGGGGCCATGTACCGTACAATTCTGAGTGACAACCTCCTTCCCTCCGCCAGGGCCTTAAAAATGGGTCGTGGCTGGGTCTTCCAGCACGACAATGACCCAAAACATACAGCCAAGGCAACAAAGGAGTGGCTCAGGAAGAAGCACATTAGGGTCATGGAGTGGCCTAGCCAGTCACCAGACCTTAATCCCATTGAAAACTTATGGAGGGAGCTGAAGCTGCGAGTTGCCAAGCGACAGCCCAGAACTCTTAATGATTTAGAGATGATCTGCAAAGAGGAGTGGACCAAAATTCCTCCTGACATGTGTGCAAACCTCATCATCAACTACAGAAGACGTCTGACCGCTGTGCTTGCCAACAAGGGTTTTGCCACCAAGTATTAGGTTTTGTTTGCCAGAGGGATTAAATACTTATTTCCCTCTGCAGAATGCAAATAAATTCATATACTTTCCACAATGTGATTTTCCGGATTTAATTTGTGATGTGCTATCTCTCACTGTTACCAATAACCTACCCTTCAATTATGGGCTGCTCATGTCTTTGTCAGTGGGCAAACTTACAAAATCAGCAAGGGATCAAATACTTATTTCCACCACTGTATGTTTTAAAAAGTCACTTAAAATGTGTTTGCAAATCGGACAAACTGTACTTTTTGGTAAATAGAGACTTGGCCTCATGGCTTCCAAGCCCACAATTACTAGGTGGATGAAGGAGACTATTGTATCAACTTATTTGCTTGTGGGGAAGCAGGCTTCTCAGGTTTTGAGGGCTCATTCTATGAGACATACAGCAAGATCTTAGCCGGAGACTACCTTACTATCTATTTGCAGGACGGTGACAGTCAATGCTGCATTGCATACCTTTGGCCAGCACTACAGGGTGGTTGTTGTGGCACGCTTGAAAGCCAGTTTTTGGGCTTTGGTCCTCACGAAGGTAGTGCCAGTATCCCACCCACTCTATGGATTGGTTTGAACATCCCACAGAACAGTGAGAAGCTACGTAATGGAAGGGAGAAATTAGGTCTTACCTGATAATTTTCTTTCCATTAGTCTTCCCACTGTTCCAGAGGCCTGCCTGAGATTTGAGTTGTTTAGTCTGTGCGAAGTAATGGGTCAAATAACGACACCATGCATGGTGCTTCCTGCATATCTCTTGTTCTCTACAAGTTGTGCAGAGATGAGAGGTCCACATATTTTTGCTTGTCTGGTTAGTGTTAGGATAGCGAGTTATTTAAGTTGGTTGTGTGTGTTCTTGGTTTCTTCTCCACCTGCTGGTTGATGGACATGGGTTCTGGAATAGTGGGAAGGGCTAATGGAAAGAAAATCAGCTAAGACCTAATTTCTCCTTTCTTTACCCGTCTCTTATGGGGGAAGACAACAGAAGACAAACTTAACCCTCTTAGAGGGGGCAGAAATGGCTCTTAAGACACAATCTCACAAAAGCTCCTTTGGGATGGGATGTTGTCCTTGAGAGTTCACTATTTGGAACCTGAGCTTAGTCCAGAGGGCTCAGTGTTCTATTCCTCTCAAGCCTCGCATTACTAAGTCTTGGGACAGAGGTTGGACTCCTTGAGTAATTTTAAAAAGGTATTATATCTGTAATCCCAATATGCACCCCCTTCTGAGGATATAACATTTCACTGCTGGCAGAATCATACTCTTTCTCCCAATGGCAGAGAAATCAGATGATGTAAGTTGAGGCAACGGTGTCCATTCTCAAGTTAATTGTAAGCTCTTTGAGCAGGGCCTGCCCTTTTATGTTAAATTGTACAGCGCTGCGTAACCCTAGCAGCGCTATAGAAATGTTAAGTAGTAGTAGTAGTAATTGTCAGCCACAGTTTCAGATCTTTGTAGGAGCCAAGGCAAAGTTGTATTTAAGGCATCAATTTCTGGAGGGGTCAGTGAGATGATCACCTCAGACCACACCAGCAAGAATTGGCAAGTCCCAGAAAGCAGGGAAACCTACTTAGTGCAGAAGTCATAGGCAGAGTTACTCTCAAGGAGGTTTGATAACAGGAGACAACATGAGCCTATCTGACCCATTATGTGGGCTGAAACCAGTAGGTAGAGCTTGTCGCCCTATCGGTTTCATTGTTTTGGGTGTACCAAGATGGTGGCAGCTGCAATGGGGAGAATTAAAACCTTGAGTGGAGTGGGTGATGACTGATTTTAGCCTTGTGACATCATGCTGTCTCCTGTTATCAAACCTCCGCGGAGCAGGTGGGGGAAGAGAGGTTGGTAGTTGGGAGGCGAGGATAGTGGAGGGCAGACTTATACGGTCTGTGCCAGAGCCGGAGATGGGAGGCAGGACTGGTGGTTGGGAGGCGGGAAATACTGCTGGGCAGACTTGTACGGTCTGTGCCCTGAAAAAGGCAGGTACAAATCAAGGTAAGGTATACACATATGAGTTTATCTTGTTGGGCAGACTGGATGGACCATGCAGGTCTTTTTCTGCCGTCATCTACTATGTTACATATAAGCTGCTCTTTCTAGTCTATAAGATTGTTCAGTGAGACCAGCCCTCATATTTTTCACAACATTTAGTTACTCCCCATCTGGGACTCTCTGCACTTTGCAAACACCTTCTACAAGTTCCTACTGTGCGCTCTGTTCCTCTTTTCACTATCCGTTCCCAGATATTTACTGTGATAAGCCCTACACTTTGGAATTTACTTCCGCTAGCCTTAGGGCTTGAAACCTCCCTGCCCATCTTTAAGTTCCAGCTCAAAGCTCCCTGTTCACACTTTGTTTTGACTCCAGCCAACCTTCACCAGTCGTGGGTGCAACTCAGACTATAAGATGATGTCCTTCCCCTGTCTATTCTTCATGCTCACCTTTCTGTTCCAATGCTTTGGGATTTTCTTTACGTTTCTCACCTCTGCTTTCCTGTTTTTAGTTTAGTTCTGCATCTTTCTGTTTTGATTTAGAATTGTAAATCACCTCGATGGTCTTAGGTGGTATATCAAGTGTTTTTAGAATGAATAAGGCACAAAGGGGTGCCCTAAATGACCAGATTCTCCGAGGACAAGTAGGCTGCTTGTTCTCACATGTGGGTCGACGTCCACGGCGGCCCAGGAATCAGCAAAAAAGTTTGTAAGCAAAATCAAAACAGTCTTTCCAGAGAATTCTGTCAGGTGGGCAGCGCGAACGGCTTCCCGCCCACCGCGCGAACTTGCCTCTTTAGTTCTTTTTTCTCCGTGGTTAGGTGTGGCAGTGTTTCCTCTGCATCTCCGTCAGGCTCAGGAAGAGAACTACTCTTCGCAACTGAGTTTCGTTTTCTTTTTTAAAAGGATTTTTTCCCTTTTTTGTGCTTTTTCTTTCATGGCACAATCATATCGTTTGATTTCACCGAAGCCGTTTTTTCTTCCATGTCATCGAAGACAACCAGTGGCTTCAAACGATGTACTCGGTGCAACCGGACCATCTCAGATACAGATACCCACGCCTTGTGTATCCAGTGCCTTGAGCCCGACCATAGCCTAGCCGCTTGTAGTCTGTGTCTTCGTATGAAGAAACGGAACCAAGCATCTCGAGAGGCTCAGCGAGAGAAGCTTTTTGGGGCTCAGTTCGGTCCTTCGATGTCAACATCGACATCGGTACCGAACTCGGTGGCATCAACATCGACAGGAGCATCAAGGAGAGAGGTAATGGCTGCTGAGAGACCAACTTGCGCTGAGAGCAGTGAGGCGTCAAGTGGGTCTCCACCTGCCTCGAGGTCTCATGTTATGCAGGCTCCCGGGACCGACCTTCATTGGACCCGGCCCCAAGAAGACGTGAGGATTCCACATCCTTCTCATCGGTACCAAGGAGTCTCGATGATGGGCATCGAGCAAAGGCTAAGAAGCACCGTCATCGTTCTCCTTCGACGCACGGTACTGGGAGCTCCGGGGCATCGAGAGAGTCAGCACCCGAGAAGCATCGGCACCAAGAGGACCGCTCCCCTTCGGTACAGGAGATGCCGACGCGTCAGTCTCTTGGCAGCCCGGTACCTGCTCCCGAGCCTCCACGGATTCTGACACCACCTGTTCCACCGGGCCCGCAGCCTTCTCTGATGGCAGCTCTCGACGAGCGTCTCCGGGCCTTGTTTCAAGAACTTCTGGAAGGCTTACTGCGACAGTCAGCTTCGGTTTCAGGTGTGCTTGCGCCTTCTGTGCCATCTGCTGCAGCGGTGTCTGGCCTTTCTGTGGTGAGCTCTCCGACTGCGGTGCCACCTGCGGCATCCGCATCCGCTGCCACCCAGGTCGACTCCCCTTCGAGTCAGGGGAGGGAGCTTCGCCGCAGTCGGATCGGGCATCGAGTTCTCGACATCGCACAGAGGACATTGTTCCTCGGCGTCGAGGCAGGTCCAGTGTCAGAGTACCTTGACACAGGTTGTATCCGACACTGAGCAGGAGCGCTCGTGGGAATCAGAGGAAGATCCCAGGTACTTCTCTTCTGATGAGTCCTTTGGGATTCCCTCTGACCCTTCCCCTCCGCTGGAAAGAAGACTATCTCCACCCGAGAGTCTGTCTTTTTCCTCCTTTGTCCGGGAAATGGCTATGGCTATTCCCTTCCCTATGGAGGTTGAGGATGAGCCCAGGACTGAGATGCTCGAAGTCCTGGATTATTCTTCTCCACCTAAAGAGGCTGTGACAGTCCCTCTGCATAAGGTACTGAAGGAAGTCCTTATGTGAAACTGTTCCACCCCTCTGTCTGGCCCTGTGGTTCCCAAGAAAGCTGAGTCCCAATACCGAATCCAAGGTGAACCTGGATTGATGAGGTCCCAATTACCCCACAATTCCATAGTGTTGGATTCCGCTCTCAAGAGAGCTAGGAGTACTAGAGACTATGCTTCGGCGCCCCCAGGCAGAGAAGCTAGGACTCTTGACTCTTTTGGGAGGAAGACGTATCATGCTGCTATGCTCGCTGCCAAGATCCAGTCATACCAGCTCTTCACTAGCGTACACTTGCGGGACTCGATATGTCAACTGTCCAGCTTGGTTTAGACACTCCCTACGGAGGAGGCCGAGCCTTTTTGCCAGGTGGTCAGGCAGCAGAAGGCGTGTCGCAAGTTCCTGGCCAGGGGTACTGTTGACACTTTTGACGTGACATCCAGAATCCCCCCCCAAAACCCACTCCCCACAACTGTATACCACTACCATAGCCCTTATGGGTGAAGGGGGGCACCTAGATGTGGGTACAGTGGGTTTGTGGTGGGTTTTGAAGGGCTCACATTTACCACCACAAGTGTAACAGGTAGGGGGGGGATGGGCCTGGGTCTGCCTGCCTGAAGTGCACTGCACCCACTAAAACTGCTCCAGGGATCTGCATACTGCTGTCATGGAGCTGGGTATGACATTTGAGGCTGGCAAAAAATAGTTTTGTTTTTTTTTGAGGGTGGGAGGGGGTTAGTGACCACTGAGGGAGTAAGGGGAGTAAGTGGTAAGTGGTGGTAAATGTGAGCCCTTCAAAACCCACCACAAACCCACTGTACCCACATCTAGGTGCCCCCTTCACCCGTAAGGGTAGTGGGTTTTAGAGGGGTTTTGGGGGGGGGGGGGCTCAGCACACAAGGTAAGGGAGCTATGTACCTGGAAGCAATTCATGAAGTCCACTGCAGTGCCCCCTAGGGTGCCCGGTTGGTGTCCTGGCATGTCAGGGGGACTACGAATGCTGGCTCCTTCCATGACCAAATGGCTTAGATTTGGTCGTTTCTGAGATGGGTGTCCTCGGTTTCCATTATCGCCGAAAATCAGAAACGACCAAGTCTAGGGACGACCATCTCTAAGGACGACCTAAATTTCAAGATTTGGGCATCCCCAACTGTATTATCGAAACGAAAGATGGACGTCCATCTTGTTTCGATAATACAGGTTTCCCCCACCCCTCCACCGAGACGTTTTGTGAGGACGTTCTCAACAAAACTTGGGCGTTCCTTTCGATTATGCCCCTCTAAATCAGGTGTGGACATTATTCAAAAATACCATCTTGGAAGCCCAGTCCAGATGCATTCCACGTATTTGTAAGAGTCGAAAAAGAGAAAACGTCAGCCAGTGTGGTTAAAAGAAGAAGTAAAAGAGTCCATTACAGATTGTTCTTCAAAGAATGGAAAACGACCCAAATGAAGAAAATAAGCACTGGCACGTCAGATGCAAAGCATAAGCTCTTTGAGCAGGGACTGTCTTTCTTCTATGTTTGTGCAGCGCTGTGTACGCCTTGTAGCGCTATAAAAATGCTAAATAGTAGTAGTAGTATTAATAAAGAAGGCTAAATATGAAGAGAAACTTGCCACAGAGGCAAAAACTCACAGCAACAACTTTTTCAGGTACATCAGAAGCAGAAAGCCTGTGAGGAAATCTGTGGGACCATTAGATCATGAAGGAGCAAAAGGGGCGCACAGTGAGGACAAGGCCTTAGCAGAGAAACTGAATTAATTCTTTGCTTTTGTCTTTACGGAAGAAGATGTAAGAGATCTGCCTGTACCGGAAATAGTTTTCAAAGGTGATGATGCAGAGGAACTGAAAGAAATCTCGGTGAACCTGGAAGATGTGGAGGGGCATAATCGAACGGGGACGACCATCTCTAAGGGCGCCCATCTCTAAGGGATAGGTGGCAACATCATTAACTGGATAAAAAGCTTCATCACTACAAGATCCTACCAAGTAATATGACCTACAAACATGTCATCTCCATGGCTATTGGAATGTGGAGTGCCACAGGGATCTCCGCTTTCTCCAATACTTTTTAACCTAATGATGATTCCTCTGACCAGAGCACTAGCCAAATATGGCCTCAATCCCTTCATTTACGCTGACGACGTCACCATATTCATCCCTTTTAAAACTGACCTATCTGAAATCTTCGACAAAATAAACACAGGTATGACCACTTTAACCTCTTGGGCCGATGCTTTCAGGATGAAATTAAATAAAGAGAAAACACAGTGTTTAGTCCTATCTTCTCAACACTCTCCACTCCTCCCAACTACTCTTAGCACCCCAGAGGTTAAACTTCCCATATCAGACAACTTGAAAATCCTTGGAGTAACGATTGATAGTCATTTATCATTTGAAAACCATGCTAATGTCATCAACAAAAAGATGTTTAACATAATGTGGATTTTGAAACGAGTGAAATCATATCTTTCCTTGGACACCTTCCGGAACCTAGTACAATCTACTGTACTCATACATGCAGATTACTGCAACATTGGTTTTTTAGGTTGTAAGTCCCTAATATTGAAAAAGCTCCAGACTTCCCAAAACACGGCAGCCAGACTTATTTTTGGCAAGTCAAGATTTGATAGCGCAACACCTATTCGAGAGAAGCTTCACTGGCTCCCCATCAGAGAAAGAATTAACTTTAAAGTCCACACAATGATTTACAAGATATTACGTGAAGAAGCCCCCACCTACATGAATCACCTTATCGACCTCCCAAATAGGAACAGTGTGACTTCTTCCCGTACTTACCTTAATCTACACCTCCCCAACTGCAAAGGTATTAAGTACAAATCCTTCTACGCATCCAATTTTTCCTTTTCAGGTAGCCAGCTTTGGAATGCTCTACCAAGACTTATCCGTACCATTAACGGCCTTTTGCCCTTCAGAAAAGCACTGAAGACCCATCTCTTCAAGATAGCCTACCCTAACGATTCAACCTAACCAAAGCTTGCTCACATGATTCTTATTGACGATTGTTTATACATTGACCATGTTTCCCATTATCCTTATTGCTACCCCATATCCATTCCTCTCCATCTTCCTACGCCTACCTCCCAACGCTCATTTCCTTATGCACCCAATTCCTCCTATGTTCAATTTACTTATCCGTTAACCCCATTAATATTGCATTTACTACAAACTGTATATTCTTCTTACGACTTTGTAGTTTTTTATATTGTTACTACGTAAGCCGCATTGAGCCTGCCATGTGTGGGAAAGCGTGGAGTACTAATGTAATAAATAAATAAATAAATAAGGACGTCCCGGCAAAGGGGCAGGGAAACCCGTATTATAGAAACAAGATGGGCATCCATCTTTTGTTTCGATAATACGGTCAAGGACGCCCAAATCTCAACATTTAGGTCGACCTTAGAGATGGTCGTCCCCGGTATTCAGCGATAATGGAAACTGAGGACGCCCATCTCAAAAATGACCAAATCCAAGGCATTTGGTCATGGGAGGAGCCTGCATTCGTAGTGCACTGGTCCCCCTGATATACCAGGACACCAACCGGGCACCCTGGGGGGCACTGCAGTGGACTTCACAAATTGCTCCCAGGTGCATAGCTCCCTTACCTTCGGTGCTGAGCCCCCCAACCCCCCCCCCCCACCAAAACCCACTCCCCACAACTGTACACCACTACCATAGCCCTAAGGGATGAAGGGGGGCACCTACATGTGGCTACAGTGGGTTTGTGGTGGGTTTTGAAGGGCTCACATTAACCAGCACAAGTGTAACAGGTAGGGGTGGATGGGTCTGGGTCCGCCTGCCTGAAGTGCATTGCAGTACCCACTAAAACTGCGCCAGGCACCTGCATACTGCTGTCATGGAGCTAGGTATGACATTTGAGGCTAGCAAAAAATTAAAAAAAAAATTTTTTTAGGGTGAGAGGGAGTTGGTGACCACTGGGGGAGTAAGGGGAGGTCATCCCCGATTCCCTCCGGTGGTCATCTGGTCAGTTTGGGCACTGTTTTGAGGCTTGGTCGTGAAAAAAAATGGATCAAGTAAAGTCAACCAAATGCTCGTCAGGGACGCCCTTTTTTCCATTATCGGCCGAGGATGCCCATCTCTTAAGCACGCCCCAGTCCCGCCTTTGCTATGCCTCCGACACACCCCATGAACTTTGGACATCCCTGCGACGGACTGCAGTTGAGGACACCCAAATCGGCTTTCAATTATGCCAATTTGGGTGACCCTGAGAGAAGGACGCCCATCTCCCGATGTGTGTCGGAAGATAGGCGCCCTTCTCTTTCGAAAATGCCCCTGATATTGAGCCAAATTGAAAAATTAAAGAGTAGTAAATCACCTGGACCTGATGGCATACATCCAATGGAACTCAAGGAACTCAAGCATGAAATTCTTGATTTGCTGTTACTAATATGTAACCTGTCATTAAAATCATTCATAGTACCTGAAGATTGGAGGGTGGCCAATGTGATGCCGATTTTTAAAAAGGGTTCTAGAGGTGATTCGAGAAATTATAGACCGGTAAGCCTGATGTTAGTGCCAAGCAAAATAGTGGAAACTATTATAAAGAATAAAATTACAGACTGCGTAGACAAACATGGTTTTAAAACGAGTCAGCATGGTTTCAGCCAAGGAAAGTCTTGCCTCACCAATTTGCTTCATTTCTTTGAAGGCATGAATAAACATGTGGATAGAAGTGAGCCGGTTAATGTACGCTGAAATCTTCTGCTCAGTGTGCGGCGGTGGCCAAAAAATCAAACAGGTTGCTTGGAATTATTAGGAAAGGTATGGTGAATAAGACTGAAAATACTATAATGCCTTTGTATCACTCCATGGTGCATCCGCACCTTGAGTATTGCGTTCAGTTCTGGTCGCCGTAACTCAAAAAGATATAGCGAACTTAGAAAAGGTTCAAAGAAGAGCAACCAAAATGATAAAGGGGATGGAGCTCCTCTCGTATGAGGAAAGGCTAACGAGGTTAGGGCTCTTTAGTGTGGAAAAAAGATGGATGAGGTCAGGGGTGTGCTGGTAAATTGTTAACAGGGGGCTCTCTCTCACCAGCAAAGTAAAAGAGAATTCAGGAGGGGCCCAAGCCCACATTTTGGGATCCATTTGTTAAAGTAGCCATGGAGAACCGGCTCCCAAAATTCTTAAAAACTTAACAAACGGCTCTCGAGAGCCTGTGAGAGCCTGCTCCAGCACACCACTGGATGAGGTGAGATATGATTGAGGTCTACAAAATCCTGAGTGGTACATAAGTATTGCCATACTGGGACGGGACAGACTGAAGGTCTATCAAGCCCAGCATCCTGTTTCCAACAGGGGCCAATCCAGGTCACAAGTACCTGGCAAGATCCCAAAACAGTACAATACATTTTATGCTACATATTCTGGACGTAAGCAGTGGATTTTTCCTAAGTTTATGTTATTAATGATCTGTGGACGAGTAGAAGTAAATTGATTTTTTTACTTGTTCCAAAAGTACAAAGACTAGGGGACATTCAAGGAAATTACATGGAAATACTTTTAAAACAAATAGGTGGAAATATTTTTCACTCAATGAATAGTTAAGCTCTGGAACTCTTTGCCGGAGGATGAGGTAACAGCGGTTAGTGTATCTGGGTTTGAAAAAGGTTTGTACAAATTCCTGGAGGAAAAGTCCATAGTCTGCTATTGAGACAGACATGGGAAGCAACTGCTTGCCCTGGGATTTGTAGTATGGAGTGTTGCCACAATTTGGGGTTCTGCCAGGTACTTGTAACCTGGCTTGGCCACTGTTTGGAAAACAGGATAGTGGGCTAGATGGACCATTGGTCTGACCCAGTATGGCTACTCTTATTTTCTTATGTTCAAGCCAGAAACATTGATGTGCATTCCCCATTTTATAAGGGGAAGATACATTACTAATAAAGAATATTGCTGTTGGCATTTACTCCTGCCCCGAGGCATACATAAGGACAGGTTTAAAGGCTGAGATTAATTCTGCCATCTGATCCCAACCTCCTCTACATAAAGAACTAGTCCCCTCCTCCCCTCCCCCATGGCCTGTGGTTCTAGAGGACAGGTAGCCACATGAAGGCAAACGTGAGATTACTGCTAGGGATTGTGGATGCCATTTTGAACCCAGGACACAGAGGAGCAGGAGCAACTAAGAATAGCTCCTGCTCCCACTAGACACCAGGCACCATGGGTCCCTGGTATGAGACAGATTATGGGACTCAGTGGTGTTGGGGTGGTCTGTTTAGGGGCCATTGGGGCATTTCTTGTTGAGAGGGGGTATCAGATGCCAGGGAGTTTTTGTTGCCAGGGTGGAGGGGGCAGGAATTGATATCAGGAGGGGGTGACTGAGTGTGCTTGGACAAGGTTAGAAAGCTGCTGTCATATATATGTGGGGTATAGGAACACGTGGCAGGGGCAATTGTGCATGTCCTGACCTGGTCATTTCAATTCCTATTTCAATGTCCTTGCTAAAACTGGGTTCATTGTGTAACTAGGCAAGTACATTCACTTGACTAATGCAGTAAGTATCTTCTTCCTTATGCATGATAGTTGTCTTTCATGAGAAATATATGAGGCTGTTATTTTTATGATCTGATTTCCAGGGTAGAAGTTTATTGTTATAAGAAGAGATTTGTTTTTAAATATGCAAGTACTTTGGTAACAATACAGTTCTAAAAGGAATAGGTTTGTGCTAGAGAATCACTGGTGATAACTTTCAGCCCTTTCCCTCTTTTATACATCCCTTCACTCTGCCACTAATAATATAGCAAGTCCTTTTTTATTTGGATTCTAAATACCTCTCATTTTGCAGGAGTTTGTGGACCATTTTCATGTGCTGCTAACACGACATGTGATCCCCTCCAAACGCAACATACAGGAGTTCTTCTGGAGAGAAAAACACAGCCCAGATGATTACCAAGTGGGGAGATCCATGGTGAGGCTGTCAGCTAATCTTACATCTCTCTGCAAGTGGAGTGGAGGAGTGGCCTAGTGGTTAGGGTGGTGGACTTTGGTCCTGGGGAACTGAGGAAGTGAGTTCGATTCCCAGCACAGGCAGCTCCTTGTTACTCTGGGCAAGTCACTTAACCCTCCATTGCTCCATGTAAGCCGCATTGAGCCTGCCATGAGTGGGAAAGTGCGGGGTACAAATGTAACAAAAAAATAAAAATAAAGTAAAGCTAATATAGAGCTAAATAGTATCATATGATCCAACTAAAGGGGTCTTTTACAAAGCATCAGTAAGCCCAACGTAGGCTTTCTGCTAAATCCGGGACTACCACCGGCCCTGCGTGGCCACCGGTGGTAGTTCTGCCCCGAGCACACACCATTTCTGGGGGAAAAAGAAAATCCACGGAAATGGCTTGCGCAGTGCCCGGTTACCGCAGGAGCTCTTATTGCCACCTGAGTAGGTGGCAGTGAGGGCTCCTCGCTGCATAGCCACGCAGTAAGAATTCTCTTACCACATGGCCATGTTTGTCTAGGGGCTTTTTACCCATTGCAGTAACAAGTGCCCTGACGCGCCCCTTTTTCCCACAGCTTGGTAAAAGGACCCCTGAATACACATATGGTTTTGTTATAAAGGGACTATATTAATAAAATTTATTATATTGAAAATTCCAGAGGGGAAGTGGGAAAGACGGGAACCGAGGGTGAAGGTCATATTGATTTAAATAATGTTTCGCTTTTATTAGAACAATCTTTGGAAAATGTAACACAAAGAGCTACTCTTCTAGTATTGTTTGTGTTTGAGCAGGATTCCAATTCTATTATGAGATTGTACTTCAGAAATGCAAAATCTCTTTTTGGAGGAGAGCAAGTGTGGATTTATCCCGATGTCACCAAACAAACTCAGCAAAAGAGAAAGGCATTTCTTGCTCTGAAAAAAGGGACATTGGAAGTTGGGGGTTCCTTCTTCTTAGCATACCCATGTAAATGTATTGTAAAGCTGGGATCAACAAAATATGTGTTTTATTCACCAGAACAGCTCAAGTCATTTGTAGAGATGAGACAACTGAAATGATAGTAGAATGAGAGATATGCAACCTTGTTTAATTATAATAATATATGATAAGTAATCTTCTCTTTTCATTAGCCCCATTGAATTATAGTTTGTGGTCTAAGGAAGCATGATAGTTTATTTTGTTGATTTTATTTATGTTTTTTGTAAAATATTATTGCTGTATTTCAATGACCTTTGTCGCTGTTTAAAAGGTTGAAATAAAGAAATATATTAATTTAAAAGGGACTATATTTTGCATAGGGAAACCTACTCATTGTTTTACCCATAAATAAATGAAAAATTATCCTGAAAGAATATGCATTTTCATCAAGACATCCCTGGAAAACCTTGCCCAGATCCTCTGTTATCTTCTTTATAAGAGGAATGGGGGGGGGGGGGGGGGGGAACAGGCAATACAAACGATAAAGTGTTTGGTATGAACAAATCAAGTTAACCAGCTGTCTTTTATTGGTTTAGTTTACCTAGAAATTTACTAACATTTATTCTGGTAAAAATGTTGCTGAATGTAACCACTCGCCTCCACCTACCCTCCTCTCCTCCTTCCTGTACACATTAATTGATTTGATTTGCTTACTTTATTTTTTGTCTATTAGATTGTAAGCTCTTTGAGCAGGGACTGTCTTTCTTCTTTGTTTGTGCAGCGCTGCGTACGCCTTGTAGCACTATAGAAATGCTAAATAGTAGTAGTAGTAATGTACCTGGATAAAATTATGCAAATAACTTTGGCTAGACAACACTGAATATATGCAATGCAGAATTTTGTGCAGAATTCCCCAACCCCGCAGAACATGCAGAATTCTGCAAAGCTGCCAGCATCAGCTGCTTTCTTCCCGTTCCTAGCAGAGATTGCGCGGCAGAAGGAAGAAGAAGTGAACTGCTGAACATTGGATCACTTCCTCCTCCTCCTCCTCTGCCAGCTTAGACCTGATTATGTATATGAACTGTGTGGTTAATTAATGTTTGCCCTTGCCTTGAAGCATGGCTGACTTGTGCAAGGGCATTTGCATGCTACTGTGAATTATTTGGGGAACCTGTTCTGTAAAGGCACATAAAATAAGCATAATTTTGGAAATTCCTTGTAGGTACCCTGTTATAAAATTACCCTCCACATGTCAGTTTGCTTACTTTGAATACACATATACCCCCCGGGCAATTTTATAAGGACCCACTTAAGCACGTGAAACGTTGTTCTATATGCTTTTGTTCGGTCTCTTGTAAAATTATCCCCCTCCAACATATGTACATGTTAGTAGTGTTTAATCCTAAATTTCTATCAGGACAAGAAAAAGAAAAGGGAAAAGTGTCACGTATACACAGCAGGTAACTAGGTTTGTGAGCCCTTGGACCACTGCCGAGGAGCGGCAGCGGCAGGAGAATCACCCAAACACAAGATAAGGCAGACCGGAACTGGAACACAGTGGATCGGGGCAAGGCTTCACCTACACTTAGCTACCCTTCACCCAGAGTTAAGCTCCGGGCTGCAGGCAGCCGGCAGGACTTACCGGACAGGACAGGAAGGCCGACTGCAGGACACAGCAGCAGGCAGACAGACAGCAGGAAACACTAGAAACCAGGGGCGTAGCCAGACACCCAATTTTGGGTGGGCCTGGGCCCAAGATGGGTGGGCAGAAGAACTCCGCCTTGTCCTACAAGTAATTTGGTCTCTCTCTTGCCTGCATGCCATATGGTCTCTCAAACATCCCCCTCCCCCGCATACCTTTTAAATAGCAGATTTTCACTGGCAACCAGCAGCAACTAATACACAGTGCTCATGTTGGCTCCACAGCCTTCCCTCTGATGCAACTTCCTGTTTCTGCATAAACAGGAATACATCAGAGGGAAGGCTGCAGGGCTGGTGCGAACAGTATGTATCAGTCGCTGCTTGTAGCAGGCAAAGATCTGATATTTAAAAGGTATGCAGGAGGGACAGTTGGGAGTTTTCGGCTGGTGGGGCTTGGGAATCCCTGCCAGCCACATTAGAGATGTGGGCCCGGGCCCACCCTTGGCTACGCCACTGCTAGAAACACGGCTGGGTTCCAGGGACACAGCAGATAAACGAATAGTCCAGAAACAAGCCGGGTCAGGCAGGTGGCAAGCAGAAGAATAGTCCAATAACAATCCGGGTCTAGGCAGGCGGCAAGCAGATGAATAGTCCAGTAACAATCCGGGTCTAGGCAGGCGGCAAGCAGAAGAAAAGTCCAGTAGCCAAGCAGAGACAAAGTCACCAAAGAGTAAAATCATAAAGGCACTGCAACAACTCACACCAAAGGAACACCTCTGAAGAACACTGTTGCAAGGCAACTAGGAACCTTACCAGGTGGTTAATAAGGGCAGGTCACAAGGGAGTTCACCAGGTACGGGTGCTGCTTGGTTCCAAAAAACTCCCAAAACAATCTGGAGAGCTAGAAGATCCGGACCGGACCAGCATATCTTCTGTAACACGGGAACCGGTAAACCAACGATCCGCAGCATTCCCCAGGTCTAAACCCTGGGGACCGAGGTGACTGCGAGCCAGGAGCCCGGACCTGAGCACAGGAGGGAAGCAACATAATGTCCTGCAGCTCTGTCCTCCCTCCCTGACAGCTGAGTAGTGAGCAGCCAGGGTCCCAGGGTGGAAGCAGGCCTCCAAATTTCCAGGCTGCCGGCATCGGCAGCAATGTGTAAGCACTGTCTTCAGCCTTCCCCGAAAGCCTTCTTTGTATAGCCACTTCCTGTTCCCATGTAGGTGGGATGCTGTACAAAGAAGGCTTTGGGGGCAGGCCAAGGGCAGCTGTTATATCACTGCCTGCAGTGAGCGAGTGGGTGGGCAGTGGAGAGAGGCAGTCAGCGTGTGCCTCCCAAATGTCCTGTGGCACCTGTGTGAGTTTGCTGCGGCGCACGGTTTGGGAAATGCTGCCTTAATCATTTTTGGACCATGAACTCATGGACAAACGCATTCCAACTAAAACTCAATACAGAAAAAACACATTGCCTCATCCACTCATCCCAATACTACACGAGAATACCTACAAACTTAATCACCCCAGATTACACCCTCCCTATCTCAGATAACCTGAAAATCCTTAGTGCCACAATCGACAGGAACCTTACACTCGAGAGCCAAGTTAACTCTAAAATCAAGAAAATGTTCCACTCAATGTGGAAACTCAAATGCTTAAAACCATTCTTCCCTAGGGCAATGTTCCGCAACCTGATACAATCAATGGTACTAAGCCATGCCGACTACTGCAACGAAATTTACGCGGGATGCAAAGACCAACTCATAAAGAAGCTACAGACCTCTCAAAACTACATTGGCTCCCAATCAAAGAACGTATTACTTTCAAAATCTGCACCCTGGTCCACAAGATTATCTATGGCGATGCCCCAGGATATATGTATGACCTCATAGATCTGCCAGCCAGAAACTCAACCAGATCATCACGAATGTACTTAAATCTTCTCCACCCTAGCTGCAAAGGACTTAAGTACAAATCAATTTATGGATCCAGTTTCTCCTATATAAGCACGCAACTCTGGAATGTACTCCCAAGAGCCGTAAAGACAACGTACGACCACCTCAGCTTCCAGAAATCACTAAAGACCAACTTGTTCGAAAAGGCATACCTTACTGACTGAACTTTAATGTCTTAACCCAGCAACACAAAGAAACAAAAATTTATAATGAACTCTATATAACTCCTCTTCTCTACGATTCCCTAATATGTCTGTAATATATTTATCTCACTGACTATAACATCACTCTGTATTTGTTTCACCACCGGAGGTAGCTACTGCCCCACGGTACTATGTAAGCCACATTGAGCCTGCAAATAGGTGGGAAAATGTGGGGTACAAATGTAACAAATAATAATAATAAATAATGTTTTGTATAAGATGGAAGCCGAAGCACATTCTTTCCAAGACTTCTCTAATTTTAATTTTTTTGTGGCATCTCTAGCCTCTAAGTAGTGCTTCAAAGTAAATTCAAGTTAAAATCAAATATACTATGTATAATAAACATATCATACGTTAAAATAAATTAGAATACACTTTCAAAAGCCAACCCAAACAAGTCTTGGCATTCTTCCTGAAGGCCAATAAACCAATTTTCATGCTCATCTCAGTAAGTAATAAATTCCAAAAGTGTGGGCCTGTCGTTTAAAACACTCATTCCTGAGTAGTAGCCTTGGAGACAACTAAGTGATGGGAAAGGGAACTTGATGTACCACCTTTCTGTGGTTTTTGCAACTACATTCAAAGCAGTTTACATATTGTATACAGGTACTTACTTGTACCTGGGGCAATGGAGGGTTAAGTGACTTGCCCAGAGTCACAAGAATCTGCAGTGGGAATCAAACCCAGTTCCCCAGGATCAAAGTCCACTGCACTAACAGCTAGACTGCTCCTCCACTCCAACAAATATTGTTCACTTGAATGCAGTTGCTCCTGGAGGGAAGATGGTGGGATAGAGAACATCATGCATAAAACTATAGATTTATATGTATCATGCAATTCAACTATTACACTGATCTGGCTGAAAGAGGGGGGCTGATGCAGTAAGAAGCATTGCCATCCTCTTCCTGCCGTCCTTAGGAGAAGAATTGGGGATCTTGAGAGTTAGTGGATGTGAGATGTGAACAGATCAGGGGTAGGAGGAAGAGGGAACAGAATATTAAGGGAGAAGAAATAAGCGAGAATTGGGTGTCAGAAGAGAAGGGGGAGTTCTGGAAGAACAGGGACCAAAGGGGAAAAGTGAGAAGAATGAAATATTGATGGGGATAACAAGGGAGAGAACATGAGATAAAAGGTTGGGTGATGAGGACGTGAGGAATGAGAGATGGGTGGTAAGGTTGGGGGAATAAAGGGAAGAGCTTGGAAAGAATGAGAGGGTTGGTGATGAGTATAGAGTAGTGGTTCCCAAACCTGGTCCTGGAGGCACCCCCATCTAGTCAGGTTTTCAGGATATCCACAATGAATTTTCATGAGATAGATTTGCATGCACTAGAGGCAGTGCATGGAAATCTGTCTTGTATCATAAATATTGTGGATATCCTGAAGTTCTGACTGACTGGGATGCTTCTAGGACCAGGATTGGGAATCACTGGTATAGAGGGAAAAGGGTAGGTTGAGTAAGGCTGGTGGGGATACTTGAGAGGATTGCAAGGGGATGGAACTGAGTGGGGAGGGAGGAGAGACTGATGGATGGAAAAACCACAAGAGGGATCAAACAGGACAGAATAAAAGAGGAGAGAAGGTTTAGATGAAAAAACAGAAAACAAATAATAGTAGAGAATATGGAAGCAGACCAATGAAAGCTTTTTCAAGAGGGGAAAAGACAGGCTGTAGTAAGAAAGAGAATGAGAGAAAATGAAAAATGTTTGATATCAAGGAATAAAAAGAAAAACACTAAAATGGAGAGAACAAAATAAATTGACTTCATTTTAACAAAGTAAAATTGTTTTTCCTATTTATGTAATTTTTATGTATATTTTCTTTTTTATTGAATTTAAAAAATATTACATCAAGATATCTCTTGAAAAAAAAACAAGTGGTTTGTTCACAATAAAATATAAAGGAAACATCACATAAATCACAATAAAACCCCAAGCCATCCCGCAAGTCCTCAATTATGGGATTGACAAGAGATCAAACTATATGAATAAATATACAAATATAAAAAAGCAAGAATAATAGTAAAGTGCAGACACAATAATGACCAAATAGAGAGAAAAGAACAAGCCCATGGGCCTGGTTTCTCAGCTGAATCAGGTATCTGCCCTGGGCTACTCAGAAACATCACTAATTGTAATGGATCAAAAAAGATATAATTCTCATTGTTAATCATACATTTGCAGGGAAATTTCTGAAGAAATAGAGCACCCAGGGACTCAACCCTAGGTCTCATGAGCAGGAATTCCTTGTAGCGTTTCTCAGTAGCCTTAGCTACATCTGGAAAACATACCCACTTTTAAGGAACAAAACAATGTATCTTTGTGTCAAAAATAAAGTTTCAAAAGCCAGTCTCTATCATAGTCAAGCACCATGGTGACAATCAAAGTAGATGAGATCACTAATTCCTCTTTTGAAGACTCCAAAAACATAGCTAGATTTTAACTATCTTCAGATATAGGAGAAAGGTGATCCATTTCACCATCCCCTTGCTTCTTAAATGGAAGAAGATAGAAAACTCTAGATGCAGGGGGCATAGATTCCTTAAGAACACAAAGAATCTCTAAAAGATACTTCTTAAGCATATCTTGCTCTGATACTCTCGGTATCTTAGGAAAGTTAATTAACCGAAAGTTCCTCCTGCATACCTAGTTTTCCAAACTCTCTTATTTAAGCTTCCAATTTGCTTGACCTTTGACTAAGTTAGTGGAGAGGCTATCAGCTTGCTGAACTGAAGTTGATAAAGAGTCAAAAGAATTTTGTAGCACAGTCAATTATGATTCATGAGAATCCACTTTCTGCTCTAAAGATGCCATTGCAACAGCCTGGTTTTGACATCTGGGAAGTAATTGTCTGACCCAGAGAAACAATTTTCTTCCAAATTTCCTCTAGCGTAAAAGATGCAGGCCTTACTGGCTCAAAGACTGCAGCCTAAAGAGCTCTGGGCAGGTTCCCCACCTCATGAGAACCAGCAGCCACCGCATGATCTCTCATAGAGGTGGTATCCATGGCTTCTACCCCACTGGCCGCCATTGCAGGTCTCACATCGTGCTATTCAGACACCACCAAATCCATTTTCTTCTGCCCACTTGGGAAACCCCAGGAAACTTTCGCCTTCTGACTGCTTACTCACCCTGGAGTGGTCCATCCTCTGCAAGGCTGGATTCGACAGGGAAACTCTGACTTCTGGGGTGAGCAAAACACTACTGCCCAAGGGAGAGGAGTGCTGAGCTTCATCCTGCCTCACGCCAAGCGAGCTATCCCCAGTAGATGGAACAAGCACAGCAAACTTGTTAATCCTACATTGAATAGAGACAGGAGTACTGGTGACAACCAGAGGAATCATGGGTGCTACTTTCCTCGGTCCCCACTTAGGCATTATTCAGAGGTAAGAACTCTGCAAACATGTCTGCTCTCTAGGGTGCCATCTTGTCTCTCCCTATGTATATTTTTTAGTGTGTTATATTATTGCCACAGAAGTTAAAAACTTTGCTCTGGAATTTTCTGACTCTTGCACAGAAATCTGTCTTTAAGATAGGTGAAATATTAAATTCCCTATAGTATTAGTAGCCCTTCTAATGAAATTACTATTTGTATAATTTGATCATATTTTCATAGTTCTCTGTTGTCAGCGTCTCACCTCTTATAGAGATGAAAAAATATATAAATCACATCATGACCATTTTTCTGTCTTGTCAGTTTGTTACAAAAAAAAAAAAGGAAAGTAGAGAAAAGGGTTAGAACTTGGAACACACATGGAGCAAATTGATTGACTAATGATGGTGTCCTACATTTCTGGAAATACCATGTCACAGATTTAGGCCATTTTCGAAAGAGAAGGGCGCCCATCTTCCAACACAAATCGGGAGAGGGGTGTCCTTCTCTCAGGGTCGCCCAAATCGGCATAATCAAAAGCTGATTTTGGGCGTCCTCAATTGCTTCCTGTCGCTGGGATGACCAAAGTTCACGGGGGCGTGTTGGCACCGTAGCGAAGGCGGGACTGGGGCGTGATTAAGAGATGGGCGTCCTCGGCCGATAATGGAAAAAAGAAGGGCGTCCCTGACGAGCATTTGGTCGACTTTACTTGGTCAATTTCTTTTCACAACCAAGCCTCAAAAAGGCGCCCAAACTGACCAGATGACCACCGGAGGGAATCGGGGATGACCTCCCTTACTCCCCCAGTGGTCACCAACCCCCTACCACCCTTAAAAAAAAATTTTTTTAATTCTTTTTGCCAGCCTGTATGCCAGCTTCAAATGTCATACCCAACTCCATGACAGCAGTATGCAGGTCCCTGGAGCAGTTTTAGTGGGTGCTCCCTACCTGTTACACATGTGGTGGTAAATGTGAACCCTTCAAAACCCACATGTAGGTGCCCCCCTTCACCCCTTAGGGCTATGGTAGTGGTGTACAGTTGTGGGGAGTGGGATTTGGGGGGGGGTTGGGGGGCTCAGCAAAGAAGGTAAGGGAGCTGTGCACCTGGGAGCAATTTGTGAAGTCCACTGCACTGCCCCCTAGGGTGCCCAGTTGGTGTCCTGGCATTTGAGGGGGACCAGTGCACTACGAATGCTGGCTCCTCTCACGACCAAATGAGTTGGATTTGGTCGTTTTTGAGATGGGTGTCCTCAGTTTCCATTATGGCCGAAAACCGGGGACGACCATCTCTAAGGTCGACCATCTCAACATTTAGGTTGACCATCTCTAAGGTCGACCTAAATGTTGAGATTTGGGCGTCCCTGACCGTATTATCGAAACGAAAGATGGACGCCCATCTTGTTTCGATAATATGGGTTTCCCGCCCCTTCGCCGGGACGTCCTTAGAAATGGGCGCCCTTAGAGATGGTCATCCCGCTTTGATTATGCCCCTCTTAATCACCTCATTTGAAGATAGAAACAGTATGTCTCTTATGTAGTTTCATTCTGTTAAAACAGCAGCTGATAAAATAAAAATTAATATGTGCTGTGGAAATGAAGCATTGTCCAAAACTATATTAACCATAGAGTCACGTCCTCCTTCCCAATTATTCTGCTGCGTCCCCCAAACATTTTCCCCCTAACATTTTCCTGAGGTATTTTGTACATCTTTTGTTTGAAAACACCAAATCAAGGTGCATTAGGCACGCATCTAAACGAGTCTACCACCAGGCTACCGCTGCCCCCTGGAGGTAATTTTAGATTTGGTGCGTTCCCATAACACCTGGATGATTTATTTATTTATTTCCTCCCACGCACGTCGTTTCCAGAGGTAATTGGCAGTTGGCGTGTGCCGACAGGTCAGTGTGCGTGTAGCGCATGAGCCCTTATCGCTAGATCAATGGGTGGCATTAAGGGCTCAGGCTGGTTTTGGACACGCACCAGTTTCAGTTTTACCGCATGGCCTTTTCCCGTCCCATTTAAAAGAAAAGCCCTTTTTTGCAGACGCGGTAAAAACTGGCCCGGCGCGCCCTCTACCACAGGCCACTTTTTAACAGCGGTTTAGTAAAAGGACCCCCAAAAGATTAATGCTTTGCTGTGCAGTACACCCTAACATAGAACTAATCCCCAGAACTTCTTGGTGTTGTGGTATTGCTTAATTAATAACCACATGTTCCTGTGATTTCTGGGAATCATCCAGCTCTGAGTAACCACACCAGCAAATTACAAGAAACCTACTTATATCCATGTAAACTAGCCAACTAGTACAAGCTCCTCTTGAGTGTAACAACTTCTTTTGTCCCACAGAATCATATCTTTATTGTAGAAATGGATGCTGCAGGGAGAATGAGTGATAGTGGGACAGTTTCTCCTTTTCGTCTATTGGTGTTAGAAAAAGCTGACTGTCTTTTTTTTTATCACTGTCTCTCTGGAAACCTTCTTAGGTTTTCATGAAGGAGAGGGAGCGTCAGCAGCTACAGGATATGCTGCACCAGGAAGTCTTGAGACGCATCATACAGCTCCAACGCTGGTTTCGAGCCATGATCTACCAGAGGCACTTCCTGAATTTGCGGCAGGCAACCCAGGTTATACAGGTGGGATGCTGGCAGTGCATGTAAATTCCTTTATTTGTATCACATTGGATAACAAATGGTTCCATAGCAATAGGCTAGGACAGAAACATAGTATGAATAGGAAGAGGTAGTGCTCTAATGCAATAATGTAGGCAGAGGAGGCAAAGCCAAATATATAATGGCATAGTGATCAGGAGGAGTGGACGCAACATACTATATAAAAACTGTCTTAGCTTGTAGCAAGCCTAGTCTTCATGGTGCACTACTGGGAAAGGGGTAATAGCAGATGGAATTTTTTGCCTGCATTTACTTCATTACAGTTATTCTGATTTTTGTCAACTTTTTAAAAATAAAACACTCCAATCCAAGTTCAGGTATTGTACATTTGCTATAAATTAATTGTAAAACCTCATTATCGAGATTAGTTTAAAGAAAAACCTTCCAACTTCTACAGATCCTACCAGCCATTTAGGGAGCAACATTAAATAGCTCTGCTGTTTTAGCAGGTAGCTGACCGGGGCAAAACAGAGTTCCTAGCTTTGAAAATCACATCTACACGGGCTACTTTTCTTCTCTAACCTAAACGTAGTCCTGAGAATGTCTTTCTTAATCCAGCTAAAAGTAAACTTGCTGTGAAAGCCTATGCCTATGTACAGCTGCTGTCAGGGGAAGGGGAGGGAGGAATTTTCAACCAGATCAAGCTCTCCAGGTACATCCCTTTGAAAATTGGCTTCTAGTAATAATGCAATTCCACTGGCAAGTATTTAAAATTAATATACAAATTTATTATGTGTCAGTAGCCAATAAACATTTTGGCTTGTTTTCAGATTTTTAGGGGGCTTTTTTTCCAGTTTGTTGTACAGATGAGCAAATTAGCCGTACACGCACAATTTCATTTTCTGTGAATTAAATTTTATAATAGAAGCTAAGGAACTAGATATACAAAAATAAATGCACATACCTAATAGCTGGTACAGCTTGCTGTTTAGCAATTTTTGTCTTAAGGGAGTCATTTTGTAAAGCTTTTTCTGCATGGGTGAAGTCACAGTTTATACACGTACTTTTTAAAATATGTATTTTCACATGGATTTTGCACACAAATATTTACTTCTGTTTGTAAGCAGGCATTAATGCCCACAAGTTCACTTTAGGTGCAATTTCTGCAGGATTTGTGCTGGTATTTTATAAAGACACGTGGGTTCCTACATTTTTATTTTATTTAAAAGTTTCTAGTCTGCCTATAACTAGGCAGATCACAGATCAGCATACATAATTTTAAAAATTACTAAAATAATAACAAGCATTGAATTATACAAGAAAACGGACAAAATCAGCCCCATGCATGTTCAAACAAATATATCTGAATTGAACCCTACTACTACACAGTCTCAAATAACCTGGTCATTTGTTCCAGATTTGTGGACCCGCTATCGAGAATGCATTGTTCCGTGTATTAGCATATGCCACAGTTTGCAGTTTAGCATTTACCAAAAACTTCAAATTTTTACACCACAAAGATCTAACAGGTTGATATTCCTGAATTACATCTTTAAAATATCGAGGAACACAATCAGAGTACAGTGCTCGGTGTACCAAACTTACCGCCTTGTACTATACTCAAGTGTGTACTGGCAACCAGTGCAAAGAGCGTAAAATTGGAGATACATAAAGAGGCTACAAATAAATTCCTTCTTGCCTTCTCAATCAAGGAGACCTATTGTAAAATTTCCCTCTATGCATATGTGTCTTTATAAAATTACCCTGCAAAAGCTACAGAAATGGTGGCTAAAAAAGAAACTGCTACGCCTGCTTGGAAGCAAATGTAGCACCTATGTTTACTAAGGTGCACTATGGGCGCGTTAGCGTTTTTAACGTGTGTAAATGGTTTACGCGCATTAAGCGCTAATGTGCCCATAGAAATGTATAGGCGCGTTAGTTAGAGTGTTTTGAGATATTGTCTTTATACCTCTGGGACTAAACAATAACAGACAGCTCCCTCTGTTTTTTACTGCAGAACTTTTTTCTCCGATGTGAGTTGTTTTGCTCTGCAGGTGTTTTTGGAGGAGGCTGGAACCAATGATGAGAGCCCATTAAGGGGCTGTCCAAACATTTGGTACCCTGGGCTTATGAGGCTTTATTTGTTTAAAATATAATACCTTATATAGTGAAATATTGTCTTTAGAGGTGTGAGGCCAATATCATGAGTTTAGAGCAAATAGTGTGATTAGTTTCTTGAAGAATTGCTCTTCAGCAGATTTTTGAATTTTTGAGAGCTCATCGTTAACAAATGTCAGTAAACATGGTGCGTTAGATTTCTCCTTCTTCTTAATTAAGTTGTTCTTTTTTCAGAGATGCTGGCGTAATTACAGAAGGAGAAAACTTGCAAAGGAGCAAGGCACACAGGCTGACCCCCTTGTGCTCAACAATGCAGTGTTGCTCATCCAGTCATATTGGCGAGGATATGTGGTGAGGAGGAGATTTCTGCAACAGCAATCTTCAGCCTCCATTATCCAGAGCTGCTGGCGGGAACACTCACGAATCAGGCATGCTGCAGCCACTTCCCTGCAGGCATCATGGCGAGGGTATCATGCAAGGACATTGTACAGATCTCAGACAGAGAAAATTGTACAATTGCAAGCAGTTTGTAGAGGCTATCAAGCGCGGAAAAGGTAATACTTTCAGACAAGGAAGAAGGCCCTCATTTATTTTATTGTTTATTTTTAACACATTTATATTTTGCCAATCCTGTGTTCAGTAGATTTAAACATACATAATCAGGTAACATATGAGTGACCAAAGTCACATCACATAATAAGAATTATCCATAAACACAAAAAGAAACAGTTCTATAAAGGACACCTAAAATTTTGCGCCAATTCTGTTATAGAATAGGCATACCCACACGGATGAATGATGTCACAAATTGGCATTTACATGTGTATGTTCTAGGCTGTTCAGTGGGTGGAGCATGGGCGTGCCAAGGGCGTTCCACCTAGCAATGCATGTACCTTATTGACTAGTATCAGATGTGTACATTCTATAACTGATTAAGGCATGCTTTAATGCCATTATAGAATTGGCACTAAGCATGCTGGTTTGTCATGCCTTCATTTAGGTGCCATTTTATAGAATTGCCCACAAAATAATAAACACATTAAGATGCAGCATCAGAAGCTTGATGGACATAAAAGTTCATTTTAGAAGCAATTAAACATGGAAATTGCAGCATTTACACATATAAATGGCAGTTTCAGAAAGCCACTATTAATACATGAAGATGGCCGGAATGCAGTGATTTCAAGGTGATTTGGATGGACCAAAAATGTATATGTGCATTTATCATTGTCTTTTATGTCTAACAAAAAAAATCCCTGGTTGCCTTTGCACCAGCTCCAAGGCATGCATAAGTTGTATCAAAATGCTTGTTTCAGCCAGGCATAGCAAACAGTGATAGGGTAATTTTGCTTATCCTCCTGGGTCTTTTTGGTGTTTCAAAATGTCAAATTTCACCTTGTAGGGCTTCATGTTTTAGTATGCAACACCTGTAGGTATATATTTTTGAAATGACGTCCCTGTTCATGTAGTTCTCAGCACTTATATGTGAAGTTGTTGAAAACTGATATTTCTGCAAATAATCACCTGCATCTATTCATTGAAGATGTTGAATGATGCTGCTCTTTTGTTCATGTGTAGGTTTGTGAAGTAGCTGCTCACACTATGTGTCTACAAATATATATAAGGATGCCAGCAAATACCCATGTATTTTACAAAAGGTTCCACATTCAGCAGAGCCTTTTATAAAATACTAACCCCCTGATATTCAGCCAACGGCAGTGAGCGTTTTGTTACCCACTGTCAGCATTATTCCTGAATATTCAATCCTATCCGGGCTTTGGCGTTGAATGTCTGGTTTGCTTGGGGTTTTTTTGGTGCTGGCTAAGTCAATATTCAGTGTTTGACCACGTAAGCCAAACCACTTAAAGATGGGACTGCTATTTATGAGGCCCAATTTAAGTGGTTTATTTATGCAGTGAGGAGCTGAATATCGGCACTTAACCTGAGCCCGCCCCTGGAACACCCAGAAGTTAGCCGCTTTTGAATTTGGTGCTAACTGGTCATTTTCAGTGAAGATAACCGGTTAAGTGCCACTGAAAACGGCCAGATAGCTGTGAACAAGTGAAAATGGACATTGACCGATTAAATCATTCTGAGTATCAGCCAGTAAGGGAACTGGGAATATCCAGCCTCATACTTTTTTGCCTTTTCTCCTTCTCTTTTTTCCAAATTTGGAAGAAATTTGTTTTGAGCTGAGTATCCTATGGCAGACTACTCCACAGTAAAGGAGCTGCCAAAGAAAAGGTTCACTCGCATGTATCAGCCAAGTTCTTTTCCAGGATCTTATTTTTATTTCTTTCTTATTATGTCTCTGACATTGATCATTCCCCTTAATCATTTTTCTCTATTTCACTCTTCTGTGCATCTCTGCACAGCAGCTAGATTTTACCATTCATCTTCCCCTTCTCTCACCTTCTAGTCCTGAGTTTCCCTCTTTTCACATCTGACCTACTATCTTCCACTCTCACTTCTTCCTGCAAGTCTCTCTCATTTCCTTACCAACCCCAGCTCATTACCTGTCATTCAAACCCACCTGGCTTCCAGTCCCCTTCTTTCTGTTACCAGCTACCCATTTTCTGTGTTCCCTTCTCAGATTTGTCCCTTTCATCTGTTCCTTTTCAGTGCCTCTCAACCCTTTTCCACCTTTTCCAGCTCCTTCATCCTTTCCCCTTTCTTACCTTCTTCCTCCCTCCATTCTTCCTGCTTCTCACCCCCTTCCTTCCACACTTTTCCCTTCTTGCCCTCTTTTCCTTCATTCTGATTCCTTCTCACCACTTCCCTTCTTATTTCCTTCCATTCAGACCCCTTCCTTCTGGTCTGCTCCACTCTCTCTCTCTTCTCCCTCCTTACCTGCACTCTGAGCTCCTTCTCCCCCTTTCTTTTCTCTCATTTCTCAGCCCCTACCCCTCTCCTCCCAGCCCCAGCATCAGCCCTATCTCCAAGCTCCAGCTTCCTCTTATCACCAAGCTCCAACTTCCTCTTATCACCTGCCTCCCTTCAGCCCCAGCCTGTGTGATAGCCCCTTGCCCTCAGCCCCCTTCTCCTACACCTGTCCCTTAACATCTGCCCTTTCTCCCATTCCCAGGCTCTGTGTTATCTCCAAGCTCCCTTCTCCCAGCCCTAGCATCAGACCTTTTTTCCCAGCTCTAGTATGAACCTCATTCTGCCACCCCATCCTCTGCCATCATCATCCCCCTTCTGCCATTCCCTGCCATGTGTCAGCCCCCAGACCACTTCTCCCCTCCTCCATGTCAGCCCCAAACCCAAGCATCAGCTCTAGGGCAATAGTCTGGGGACCTCTGGCATCTTGCAACTCCCTTCTTCCTCATGCCCCCCCCCCCAAGTGGTCCATCATCTCTACCTCTCTCTTTTCTCTTGTACCCCCTCCCCATGGTCCAGTATCTCTGCCTTTCTCGTTCTTCCTGTACTCCCCCCCCATAGTCCAGCATCTTTCCCTCTTACCTCCCATTGTCTGCATCTCCCCTTTCCTCCTATCCGCTCCCAGGTGGACAACATCTCTCCCTACCTCCCGTTGTCCTGCATCTGTCCCGCCCTTCTGCCCACAGGTCTGGCATTTTTTGATTCCCTTCTCCTCTGCCTGCAGTCCAGCATCTTCCTTTCTCTCAATTCCCTCCATCTCCCAACCACTCTTCTACCTTCAAATTAGTCTTTACTGGTAAAGGCAACCTGTGGACTGTGCTGGAGCCTTCCCTCTGATGCATCTTGCCCATGCAGAAACAGGAAGTTGCATCAGAGTGGGGTGGGATGTGTCAGAGGGAAGACTCCAGAGCAGGCTGGATGCTGCAGTGGTGAATCACTGCAGCTGCCAGCAACGTCTAGTGATAAAATATGTTTGAAGTTAGGATGTGATGGGTGTGTGGGGGGATGAGGTTTGAGAGAAAGAGAAATATTCCAGATCATGGGCAAGAGGGCACAGGAGTGGAGGAGAAATACCAGACTATGGGGAGTTGGGGGTGGGGGAAGAATGATTTAGTAGGCCTTAGGTCTAGCAGCCCTTATCAGAGCGCAGCCCTGGACTTTTTGCTGGCCTCACTAAATGGTAGCTATGCCCTTATATATGCTCCTTTTCCTGTACATACTTTTTTTTCCTGCAAAATTATATGCTTCATTTTGAAAATACAAAACCATGCGTGATGCTGCCTCCCCCCAACTAACCACCTCATTCTAGTCTGATTGGATAAAAGTCATTGATTCCCGCATATACTTTTATCTAGGGAAAGGTGGACAATTTTAGTAAACTTTAGTGACCATTGAGTTGGCTGGTCTAATCCAGCGCTTGCTTTCATAAGTACATAAGTACATAAGTACATAAGTACATAAGTAGTGCCATACTGGGAAAGACCAAAGGTCCATCTAGCCCAGCATCCTGTCACCGACAGTGGCCAATCCAGGTCAAGGGCACCTGGCACGCTCCCCAAACGTAAAAACATTCCAGACAAGTTAGTTAGTCCTTGTTTTTATTTAGTGTACAAATTTCAATGAATCTATGTGAGTGTTGCTTTCCTATTTTACTTTGGGCGTTCCTTTCCATACCATGATATTTTTGTTAACTGTCTTGATCTGCTCATCAGCAAAGATGGTATATCAAGACTGTAATAAACAGAGGAACATAAGTGTTGCCACACTGGGACAGACTGAAGGTCATCAAGCCCAGTATCCAACAGTGGCCAATCCAGTCACAGGTACCTGGCAAGATCTCAAAAGAGTAGAACAGATTTTATGCTGCCTATCCTAGAAATAAGCAGTAGATTTTCCCATTCCATCTTAATAAAGGCTTATGGACTTTTCTGTTAGGAAACTATCCAAACATTTTTTTAAACCCTGCTAGGCTAACATAAACATAAATTGCTTTTTGGTAATTATTACATTAATAATACTTGCTAAATCGATTCATGATTGATGCTGTTAATTTGATGTTGTTTTAAAGTTACTTATTTTTTAATCCCTGCTTAGTAGATGTTAATGGGGGGGGGGGGGGGGGTGTTCATATTCACTGTGATTTAACTAGGCAGGAAAGATTCCTACATGGTTAAACCACACTGACTGAGCTGGTAGTAGATATTCAGCACCACATAACACATAACCAGAGTGTGCCACTGAATATCTGCTCTAACTACCACAGCACTCTTTGATTAGTGCCAGGGTGGTATGGGGGCGGAGTCAGGGTGGAGCCAGGAGTTACCTGGCACCACTGGTATTCAGCAGCGGTAGCCAGATAACTATTCAGTTAACTTTGGACACCAAAAAGGCTGTCTTATGTTAACTGGGAGCTACCTCGGTACTGTCCCTGAATATCAGCAGTGTTCATGTACTCCCAATGGTCACTCCAGACCCAAATATTAAGTGTCAGTACCAGAACAGAGGCTGGAACTGAATATCCAGGTCTAATTCATCTGCCGGTGACCAGTATTTATAAAAATACCAACTACTGCTGGCTTAATATTGCACCCTATGTTGAATATTAGCTTGATTTGTGTGTGTCTAACATTCCATACTAAGTTGAGCTGTACGCCTATGAGATTTCAGATGACAGTTAAGATAGAAACATAGAAACATGATGGCAGATAAAGGCCAAATAACCCATCCAGTCTGCCCATCCTCTGTAACCCCCAATTCTACCTGTTCCTAAGCGATCCCACATGCTTATCCCTTGCCTTTTTAAATTCTGGAACAGTCCTAGACTCCACCACCTCCACCGGGAGGCCATTCCATGCTTCCACCACACTTTCTGTGAAATAATACTTCCTTAGGTTACTCCTAAACCTATTCCCTCTTAACTTTGTCATATGCCCCCCTCATTCCAGAGCTCTCCTTCATTTGAAAAAGGCTTTCTTCCTGTACATAAATGCCCTTAAGATATTTAAACATTTCTATCATGTCTCCTTTTCTGCATATTGAGGATTGCATGGCTCTCTTACAGGATCAGGGTTCTAATATATGTGGATTATAGAGTGATTTGCAAGAAGGTCCATGTTAAAAAAAAAAAAACTATTTGCAGAAAACGTTCTGCCTCTCTGTCTAATGTATGTATCCACAGGGCCGGTCTTAGACCGAGGCGGCCGCATAGGGCCCCGTGCTTAGGGGGGCCCCACGTGGCGCGCCTCAGTCAGCCTTGACCTAGTTCCGGCCGCCCGGGGATCGCCGCCGCTTGTCCCAACTGCCCGCCCTCTTCTCTCCCCCACAATCGATCCCTTTCCTTTTTTTCCTTTTAAATTTACCTCCAGTCTGGCAGCGTCAGTGAAAGCGCTCCCAGTAAAAGCGCTTCTCTTCGCTGTGTCCCGCCTTCTTCTGACGTCATGACGTCATAAGAAGGCTGGACACAGCGAAGAGAAGCGCTTTTACTGGGAGCGCTTTCACTGACGCTGCCGGACTGGAGGTAAATTTAAAAGAAAAAAAAGGAAAGGGATCGATCGTGGGGGAGAGAAGAGGGCGGGCGGTTGGGGCAGGGGAAAGAAGGACATGGATGGGATGGCAGGGCTCAGGGAGAGAGGGGAATTGCTGGATACATGGGTGAATGGAGGGGGGCAGGGGAGAGAGGAACAGATGGGAGGGCAGGGCCCAGGGAGAGGAGAAATTGCTGGAAATGGAGGGGAAGGGAGAGGGGAGAATTACTGGATGTGGATGGAGGAGGGAAGGGCAGAGAGGGCCAAGGATGGACTTGGATGGGATGGCAGTGCTCAGGGAGAGGAGAAATTGCTGGAAATGGAGGGGAGGGGAGAGGGGAGAATTGCTGGATGTGGATGAAGGAGGGAAGGGCAGAGAGGGCCAAGGATGGACTTGGATGGGATGGCAGGGCCCAGAGAGAGGAGAAATTGCTGGAAATGGAGGGGAGGGGAGAGAGGAGAATTGCTGGATGTGGATGGAGGAGGGAAGGGCAGAGAGGGCCAAGGATGGACTTGGATGGGATGGCAGGGCCCAGGGAGAGGAGAAATTGCTGGAAATGGAGTGGAGGGGAGAGAGGGAAAATGCTGGATGTGGATGGAGGGGAAATTGTTGAATTTAAGGGCTGCATCGGAACACTTTGAAGGCAGATGCTGAAACTGGAGAAAGGATAGGGACAGGGGGCTACAGATGGTAGACAGAACACATAAGGACACAGGAGGATGGTGGACATAGTGAGAGAAAAAATATCAAACGGAAAGAAGACACTGCATAAAACAGACATTGGGACCAAAGCAAATAGAAAAACTAAATGATCAGACAACAAAGGTAGAAAAAAAGTATTTTATTCAGAATTTATTAATTGGAATATGTCAGCTTTTAGAAATGTGCATCTGTGATATTTTGCATGTAAGTTTCAATTTTTCTAGTATTGCTGCATGCTGAGTCTGACTTCTTGAGGTAACTTTCCATTCAGTATTTTGCCTTCATATTTGTTGTGGCGTGTGTTTTTCATGTGTGATCAAGGTATCCTGCTAGCGTGTAGTATTTGCAGCCCTTTTTTCTTTTCACAAGGTAGTGTAATGGTGTTTTAGAGCCTGGTGTAATTACAGTTCTGCCTTTCCATGCATAAGGTTGTAGCTCGTCCTGTCCTTGGAATTAGTGCTGTTATGGTTTGGTAAGGTTCTGACTGTGTTTTTGCACAAGTTTGTCTATAGTGTTTTGCAGTGGAGAGATTGAGTGTCCGCACCTCTGACCCCCCCCCCCCCCCCCCCCCCCCCCCGGGGTTATGAGAATTGGAACTACTAATTGTGGACTTGAACTGAATAATTTCTTGGGAGAGGGGGTTTCATGATAGCATTGTGCTTATTTCAATCAGTTTTTCTGTACAAGTTTAGCTTCATTTGTCTTTATTTGAAATTTCATAAATAAAAAAATTTTCTAAGAATTGAATAATCTTATCAATGGGCGGGGGCGGGACTAGGATAGGGGTGGGGCTAGGATGGGGCCCCACCAAATTGGTCTGCATAGGGCCCCGCACTTGCTAAGACCGGCCCTGTGTATCCATTACTGAACATTGTGCTGGTAACAATACTTGTAAAGACTATTAGCTGTTAATATTTTCCAAGATGCATATAGTAAAACTTCTAAGAATTTGTAGAGAAGACTGATCACCAATTGTAACTATCCGTTCAAAGAAATACAATACCATAAAAAAAGAGACTGCTGCTTTGTGATTTATTCATACATTCCTTGGATTTCCATGGTTATAATCCAATAACCCAGTTTGTGGCATGTAGCTAGATTATGGTGTCATTTGCAATCACAGATCATGAATTTTTTGACCCATCTCTAACATGCAATACAGTTTTGTTTTATATGTCATCTAAAAATATTTGACAGCTATCATTAAGAAGATTGTGCTATGATTGTTTTCTTGTAGGTATCATACTTTAAAAGGACGAATTTTAAAAGAACAGCAGCTGGAAACTGATCTAAGGACAGGAGAAAAAGAAAGGCCTGATATTGATATCCTTGTGGAAAGTAAAAATGTAGATCCTTCAAAGTGTGTGGACAGTTCATTTGAGAAGCGATTCATGGTAGCAGAGGAACATAGAACCATAATGGACAATAGCAAAGTAGATCTGTTTGGGGCAGTCAGTGATAATTCTGAAGATTTGCAGTGCAGTCATCACAAGAAAGCAAGCTTCCAGAGTGATATGGAATTGGAACAGGAAGTGGTCATAAGAGAGCGACCCAAATCATTGGAGGATCTCAACCAGAAAAAGGTGGTGCGGACCAAGAGAAAGAACCGCAGAATGCGTGAGTTGGAACAAGCAGAGTTTAGTTTGGAATTGCTTAAAGTTCGAACCACTGGGGGAACAGTGTCTCCTACTGAGCAGCGACGGTGGTCCACAGAGCTTATATCTGATGGTCTTAATTCTCCGCAGGGAACTCCTGAAAGTGAAAGTTCCCAGGGGAGTATGGAATTGTTGAGTTGTGAGGATAATACAAATAAACAGGACAGTACAGTTGTTTTAGATGAGCAAAGTTTGACTGTGACAATGGGTGAGACAGACTTTTTAGACAGCAACAGTTCCAGGTCTGCTGGACAGACCCCTACCATTAATGCCATCAATATAAATTTCAGAATGTCACCAACCAGAAGGAGGACACCTTCTGAGTCAGAGATGCCAGATCGTGTTCCAGCTAGGACTAGTGATTACATTTCTAATTATAGGTCACATACTTGTCTACCCAGTAGCTTGCCCACCTTCTATATCCCACCTCAAGAAACCCTCAAAATAACTCAAGAACAATCAGTGAACAATGCAAAGGATATTGAGATAAAGCAGGAGAATCTAATCATTCCAGCAAATCCAAAAGTGAACAGTGAACTGGTTGAGGAAGACCTGACAACACACATTGACAGTGCTGCAGAGGACGTTCTCCTTGAGATAGATGAAGGACTCCCAGACAGATATTCTTCTGACTCTGTGCTTAAGAAGCTAGAACAGCTGAATGAGGAAAAAGAAGAAAGACTGAAGCAATTGCAGCAGCAGAATGAGAAAGAAATGATGGAGAAAATCCGACAGGAGAAAGAAATCTTGGAGAAACAGAGAATAGCCTTCAAGCAGCATGATAAGGATGTGCATGAGAAGCAGAAGACAGAGGTCTTACCCAAGACTGATCATATCAAACAACAAGATCCCACACAGGAAATTTCACCCCAGCCTTCAAAGAAAGCAATTGAGCGACCTCAGTCTGTATTTGTTCTAGATTTTCAAGGTAGAACAGAGCACAGTGTGCCCTCTATTCCATTAGCACCCTCTTCCGCTGTGGATATTAAAGGTCTTAGTATGTCCATTGGAGGAAGAGATCGGCCTGTCAGCATGTTCATGGAGACAAATGATGGCCTACCTGGAACAGCCCAGGAAGTGACTCGAGTGGATAGATGGAACTCAAAGCATTCTGGAGAGCCAAAGGACTTCTCGAGCAGAAAAGAACAACTCAGGAATTCTCGACAGCAGAGCCAAGGAGTAGACAGCTCCACTACTGACAGGACCAGTGTTATATTCTTCACACCTAAAGAAAATCACATCAGTTTCCCCAAGTAAGTATGTGATTGTCATTTAGAGCAGGGGTGGGAAACCTTTATACACAGAGGGCCGCATGAATGTCAGTACTATCCCTAATGGGCCACACATAGAAAATTAACAAATGCACCATATAATTCAATTCTAATTAGCTAGAAGCCTTAAAGAATAGCAAGAAACTACTTGGAAAATAGGTTTTACAGATTCAAACATGGAAACAATCAAAATTGAAAGGTACTATGAATAAAAGACTTCAAAAATAAAGCCTCACCATGAAAAATACAGAGCCCCTCACAAATAACAGCTTAAAAGACAAATGGCATTTTGAAACCAGAAATTAAATCTGACCTTCAGGTAATTTTGCATTCTAGGCGAACCTTCAGTTTTGCCTCCCCCTCTAACCTTTAGACACCTAAGCAACCCCTCTTTCCCTACCCAGTTTTGATAAAGTCATGATCATTACAACACCACCCCTTCTAGAACAATTTTAAAAAGCATAATTGACATCATACATGTATATTAAACTTTGCCCTCATTATGGATGTGTGTGTGTTTATATATATATATATATATATATATATATATATATATACAGTGGGGGAAATAAGTATTTGATCCCTTGCTGATTTTGTAAGTGTGCCCACTGACAAAGACATGAGCAGCCCATAATTGAAGGGTAGGTTATTGGTAACAGTGAGAGATAGCACATCACAAATTAAATCCGGAAAATCACATTGTGGAAAGTATATGAATTTATTTGCATTCTGCAGAGGGAAATAAGTATTTGATCCCCCACCAACCAGTAAGAGATCTGGCCCCTACAGACCAGGTAGATGCTCCAAATCAACTCGTTACCTGCATGACAGACAGCTGTCGGCAATGGTCACCTGTATGAAAGACACCTGTCCACAGACTCAGTGAATCAGTCAGACTCTAACCTCTACAAAATGGCCAAGAGCAAGGAGCTGTCTAAGGATGTCAGGGACAAGATCATACACCTGCACAAGGCTGGAATGGGCTACAAAACCATCAGTAAGACGCTGGGCGAGAAGGAGACAACTGTTGGTGCCATAGTAAGAAAATGGAAGAAGTACAAAATGACTGTCAATCGACAAAGATCTGGGGCTCCACGCAAAATCTCACCTCGTGGGGTATCCTTGATCATGAGGAAGGTTAGAAATCAGCCTACAACTACAAGGGGGGAACTTGTCAATGATCTCAAGGCAGCTGGGACCACTGTCACCACGAAAACCATTGGTAACACATTACGACATAACGGATTGCAATCCTGCAGTGCCCGCAAGGTCCCCCTGCTCCGGAAGGCACATGTGACGGCCCGTCTGAAGTTTGCCAGTGAACACCTGGATGATGCCGAGAGTGATTGGGAGAAGGTGCTGTGGTCAGATGAGACAAAAATTGAGCTCTTTGGCATGAACTCAACTCGCCGTGTTTGGAGGAAGAGAAATGCTGCCTATGACCCAAAGAACACCGTCCCCACTGTCAAGCATGGAGGTGGAAATGTTATGTTTTGGGGGTGTTTCTCTGCTAAGGGCACAGGACTACTTCACCGCATCAATGGGAGAATGGATGGGGCCATGTACCGTACAATTCTGAGTGACAACCTCCTTCCCTCCGCCAGGGCCTTAAAAATGGGTCGTGGCTGGGTCTTCCAGCACGACAATGACCCAAAACATACAGCCAAGGCAACAAAGGAGTGGCTCAGGAAGAAGCACATTAGGGTCATGGAGTGGCCTAGCCAGTCACCAGACCTTAATCCCATTGAAAACTTATGGAGGGAGCTGAAGCTGCGAGTTGCCAAGCAACAGCCCAGAACTCTTAATGATTTAGAGATGATCTGCAAAGAGGAGTGGACCAAAATTCCTCCTGACATGTGTGCAAACCTCATCATCAACTACAGAAGACGTCTGACCGCTGTGCTTGCCAACAAGGGTTTTGCCACCAAGTATTAGGTCTTGTTTGCCAGAGGGATCAAATACTTATTTCCCTCTGCAGAATGCAAATAAATTCATATACTTTCCACAATGTGATTTTCCGGATTTAATTTGTGATGTGCTATCTCTCACTGTTACCAATAACCTACCCTTCAATTATGGGCTGCTCATGTCTTTGTCAGTGGGCACACTTACAAAATCAGCAAGGGATCAAATACTTATTTCCCCCACTGTATATATATATATATATATAAACTGTGCATGTACCTACAAACACACATAACAGTTGCTTATGTTTCTTTTGAATTTGTTTGGTTTTCAGAACCTATTCCTTTGCTTTCGACTGCAGTCGCTCTTTGCTGTCCCCTAGAATCAACTGCCTTAGGGGACCGCCAATTCTTGCTAGTAGTTAAGCTTACCCTATTACATAAGTAATGCCACACTGGGAAAGACCAAGGGTGCATCGAGCCCAGCATCCTGTCCACGACAGTGGCCAATCCAGGCCAAGGGCACCTGGCGAGCTTCCCAAACGTACAAACATTCTATACATGTTATTCCTGGAATTGTGGATTTTTCCCAAGTCCATTTAGTAGTGGTTTATGGACTTGTCCTTTAGGAAACCGTCTAACCCCTTTTTAAACTCTGCTAATCTAACCGCCTTCATCACGTTCTCCAGCAACGAATTCCAGAGTTTAATTATGCGTTGGGTGAAGAAAACGTTTCTCCGATTTGTTTTAAATTTACTACACTGTAGTTTCATCGCATGCCCCCTAGGCCTAGTATTTTTGGAAAGTGTGAACAGACGCTTCACATCCACCTGTTCCATTCCACTCCATTATTTTATATACCTCTATCATGTCTCCCCTCAGCCATCTCTTCTCCAAGCTGAAAAGCCCTAGCCTCCTTAGTCTTTCTTCATAGGGAAGTCGTCCCATCCCTGCTATCATTTTAGTCGCCCTTCGCTGCACCTTTTCCAATTCTACTATATCTTTCTTGAGATGCGGCGACCAGAATTGAACACAATACTCAAGGTGCGGTGGCACTATGGAGCGATACAACGGCATTATAACATCCTCACACCTGTTTTCCATACCTTTCCTAATACTCAACATTCTGTTCGCTTTCCTAGCCGCAGCAACACACTGAGCAAAAGGTTTCAGTGTATTATCGACGATGACATCCAGATCCCTTTCTTGGTCCATAACTCCTAACGTGGAACCTTGCATGACGTAGCTATAATTCTGGTTCTTTTTTCCCACATGCATCACCTTTGTTCAAGTTTTTACTAAGTTGTCCTGCCTGTGTGTTTGGATTGCTCCCCAGTCTTATTTGAAAGAGAGATGAGAGCCAAACTAGACCGATGATGAGATCCATGCAACTTTGACACAATAACTTAGGGCCCCTTTTACTAAGCGGTGGTAAGCCCAAAGCGGGCTTACCGCTCGCTAAACAGGAAGTACCGCTGGGCTACCGCATCAGCCCAGTGGTACTTCCCACCCCTATCACGCCATCATATCCGGTGCTACAAAAATATGTTTATTTTTGTAGCGCCAGAGTGTACCCGGTGGTAATCGGGCAGTGTCTCGTGTTGCCTGTTTACCGCCGGGTTAGCGCGGAAGCCCTTGGTAATGGCTCCCTTATGAAATTGACACACAGCAAGTGCTTTACTTGCCACATGTCCATTTCCTGCAGGAAAGAGAGACTTCCCTTTTACCTGCTTTGGTAAAAGGGGGCCTCGGCGCACGTGAAAAACACACGTCGATGCCAGCGCAGGCCCATATTTGCCGCAGCTTCATAAAAGGGGCCCTTAATTCCCAAAGAAATATGCAAAACAACATATTTACCCACTAACTCCCAAATTCTATAGAAGTCGCTAAAAGCTGTACGTGCAATATAATTGAATAATGAGCTAATTAACATGCAGTTCTTAGCACTAATTAGATTTCATTGGAATAAACTCATGCAACTTTAGGTACGGAATCCGCACCTAGATTTTATGTACAAGTGGAAATGAGAGGGTCATTGGCAGAATGGAGGCATTCCTAAAATTAACACGCATAGTTATAGAATAAGGGGGAAAACGTGCATAATTTAGACATGAAGATTTGCACCACATTTCAGTAGGTGCAAATGGTCACGCCTTAAATTAGCCATGATTCCTGGGTGAAAGCGCTATTCTATAAACCACATCTAGTTTTAAGTGTGGCTTATAGAATAGTACTCTTTTTGGCGCCATATATAGAATTCAACACTTAGGGGTCCTTTTACTAAGCTGCAGTAAAAGGAGGCCTGCGCTAGCATCAGCATCTGTTTTTAGCGCGCTGAGTCCGCCTTTTGCCACAGTGGGTAAAAGGCTGTCCATTTTTGGGAAAAATAAATAGCTGTGCGGTAAGTGAACCATTTACCACACAGCCATTTTGGTGGGGCACCCTTACCGCCACCCATTGAGATGGCAGTAAGGGCTCCCGCACTAACCCGGGACTAACAAAAATAGGACATATTTTTGTAGTGCCAGAAATGGCATACATTAGGGGTGAGAACTTCTGCCAGGCTCCTGTGGTAGCTCCGGATTGGCGCCTGATAGGGCTGCGTGCGCTTACTGCTGCTTAGTAAAAGGACCCCTGAATGACTGTTACAGGTTTTGAACGGACAGATTTGGTTTTACCCTTCAATCTGATCGTTTTTGTTTTTAATCACTGTAATGCTAGCTGATGACGGAAGCCCAAAAATCGTATGCTGATGTGTTCTATTGTAGAACAATTCCAGCAATCATTTGTCAGCAAATTCTTATTCTGTAGCATTAGAGCTCACTGCATAACACATTCTTGCTTTCTTTGGTTTGCTGCAGAAAATGAGTTGGACTGAAATTCAAAAAATGTGTGTCTATTACTTCATTTTATTTATATATTGTAATGTCAGAATTTAGGAAACCACTAAAAGTTTTTTTTTAAATCATCATTGAAAAGTCTAAACAATGTTCCTTTCAAAGAGGTATCCAATCCCATTCAATCTTTAGATCCCTATATACAATATACCCTTCTACTGCATTTACATCAAGAATTATGAAGATTCCCTAAGTTCACTAACTGGTACATCTTATTTCCATATATGTCACTATTACCATTTTAAACCCAGATGGAAGTGGTGCTGATAGTTTGTTATATCGACATTATTTCATTAAATTTCATCTGCTGTCATCTTACCTTCTCACTAATTTCAGTGTTAACATTTTTTTTTAAGTTTCAGCAAAGAATCTTCAAATCCAGGAAATTACCAACTGCGTTCCAGAGATGAACCATCCAAGAATCCAGTGAAAGCGCCTGTCACAGGCGAGGTAAACAGTGACTTTCATTTTTCAACTACAGGTTCTACTGACTCTTTCACACAATCATGCCATAAGACACATCTGTCCACCCGCCCCGTGATAATCCTGGCAGGCATTCATACAATACAAACAGATATTCAAATCTGTCCTGACCCTCATGTGCTTAAGTGAGCAGAGAAACACCCTAATGCCTGCCTTACACTTCATGCACACACACAAATCCAGCTTATTGCTCGGACACTAAGCATTATGGGAAATTCCCGTTAACTAAGTATATAATCCTTTCCCAACAATAACAATGAAATCTTTCTTGATTTCTGGCTTGAGCCCCAGTCATATGTCTTGTTTGGCATCAATGGATTCTCTTAGGGTGGGTTTCTCTGGTGCTATACAGTGCCTTGCAAAAATCGTCACACCCTTATACATTTTACAATTCACAGTTACCGTATTTTTCGGACTATAAGACGCACTTTTTTCCCCCAAAATTTGGGAGAAAAATGGGGGGTGCGTCTTATAGTCCGAAGGTAGCGTTTTTGGACCTCCGTTGTGTACTTACAGGATTCCGGAAGCAAGAAAGGCCCAGACGATCCCATCTCAAAAAGACTCTATTATCCTTCCCAGCCCCAAATTTCGGCTCCCATCGGATCTCAGCTCTAGTTGATACTCCCTCTCTCTGTCCCCACTCCCTCCGAAACTCCTCCCAAGTCCGTAGGAGATGCCTAACAAATGGATTTTCCACCCCAACTAACCTTTCCCCCAATCCCTCCGTTGTCCATAAGAGTGATTTTAGGCCCCTCTGCGGGAAATACTCCTGTTCCACCTGCCCCACTAACTTTAGTAGTTTCTTTTCCCACTCCACAACCATCTTAACCTGAGCTGCCTGATAATACCATTCCAATCGCGGTACTGCTCTGCCCCCTCTTTCTATTTCTCCCCATAACACTTTCCATGCTAAACGCGGGTGTTTACCCCCCCAAGCAAATTGAAGGATTTGGCGTTGTAACTTACGCAACATCTCCTTGGGCACTGCCACCGGCAAGCTCTGGAACAAAAACAGCATTCTGGGTAAGATATTCATTTTAATAACCACCATCCTCCCCCACCATGACAACCACATACCCTTCCACCGGGATAACTCCAGCCGGATGCGGTGTATAATTTTCCCATAGTTAAGGTCGAAGATTTTATTTTGATCCCTGGAGACCAGAACCCCCAAATATCTGAAGTGGTTCCTAGCCCACTTGAAGGCAAACCTACTTTTCAGGTGAATTTCCACTTCCTGGGGGACCGAAATGCCCACAACCTCACACTTGTCCATATTGACTCGCAACCCCGTATACCTCCCAAACTCACCCAGCACTTCCCTTACCACCTCTAATGTGGTCTCTGGTTCTGTCATATAAAGCAGCATGTCATCAGCATAAAGGGCCACTAGATGTTCCTTCTTTCCCAATCTAAACCCACGGTACCCAGGGTGACTGCAAAACATCACGGCTAGGGGCTCAATATATATGGCAAACAATAAAGGTGACAGTGGGCATCCCTGCCTGGTCCCCCACCCTATTGCAAAGAGTGGTGTATATTGGCCATTAATCTGAATGCAAGCTCTTGGGGCTCTATATAAAGCTGCTATCCACCTGCAAAAGTTCCCTCCTATACCCATACGCCGCATCACCTCTCCCAGAAACTCCCAGTCTACCCTATCAAACGCTTTTTCTGCGTCTATTGCTAACATCAGGGCCCCCGGGAGTCTCTGTTGTGCCTCCCACTGTAGGTGAAGAGTACAGCGTATGTTATCTCCCACCTGTCGACCCGGAATGAATCCTGACTGGTCCTCTCCTATCAATCCCGGTAAAACCTGTCCTAGCCTATTGGCCAAAACTTTGGCCACTATCTTCACATCGATATTTAATAAGGAAATGGGGCGGTATGAACCACAAGTAGTGGGATCTTTACCTGGTTTTAACAGCAATGAAATCCCCGCCTCCATCATTGAATTCGCAAAATCTTGTCCCTCCAAAACCCCGTTCCCTAATCTAATGAGCTGAGGCCCCAGTTCTTCAGCATAACATAAAATCGCGCAGTGAAGCCATCTAATCCCGGGGCCTTCCCATTCGGAAGATTCTTGATTACCCCTTGCACTTTCCCCCCATCTGATCGGCTCATCCAATCTAGCTTGCTCAGCCGCCTCAAGACTTGGGAGCTGTATCCGGTCGAGAAATGACTCCAACCCTACCCTGTCCGTAGCCTCCCCAGCCTTATATAACTGTTCGTAATAAGACCTAAAGCTTTTAGCTATATCTGCGTCTGTATAGTACCACCTACCCCTTTCATCCTTTAGGTTTTGTATAAGAGTCTTAACTCGCTTTGCCCTCAACTTACGAGCCAGAAGCGCACTGGGTTTGTTCGCAAACTCAAAGATCTTCTGCTTCCATTTAGTTTGCTTATGTTCTATCTCTATCATTTGCAACTGTGCCAGTGCCCCCCGTACCTCCCTGAGTTCTTCCCCCACCTTCTTTGTGGGCTGCCTTTTATGTTGTTTCTCCAGACGCACTAAGCGTGTATGCAACTCCAACGATTTCCAACCACTTTCCCTCTTTTTCCGAGCCCCCCATTTAATGAACGTGCCCCTCACCACTGCCTTCATTGCATCCCATAAAGACCCATCCGAAACTTCACCATTGTCAATAAACTGGTAATAGTCCTTTATAGCGCTCCTGACATCTTCTCTTACTGTTTCATCCCCCAATAGGGTTTCATTTAGCTTCCAAATCCCTCCCCTCTTCCTACCTACTAACCCCTTTAACCTAATCCAGACAGGAGCATGATCAGATACCTGACACGCTTCTATCTCTGCCTCCTCTAACATATGCCAACTGTTGCGATGCACCCATATACTGTCCAATCTGGCATATGACTGTGCAGTATAATTTCTTTGTGTCCCATGCAACAATCTCCATCCATCCACCACCTCGCATTCTTTCAAAAAAGACATCAAAGCCTTACGTCCAGAACCCCCTCCGCCCCCCCGTCCTCTGGAGTGATCCAGGTCTGCATCAGGGGCAATATTGAAATCGCCCCCTATTATCACTTGGCCTTTAATGAAATCCTGAAGTTCTCCCTTCAATAAGTCAAAAAACTGCTTCTGACCTTCATTCGGAGCATAGATATTAATAAAAGTAATCTCCTTATCATGTAAGAATCCCCTGATTCCCATACATCTGCCACTCGAATCCCGAAATTCTTCCTGTATGTTCAGCCCGCAGGTGTTTCGCACCATAATGGCTACCCCCACAACCCTTCTGGGTTCCCGTCCCTGGTGCGTCAATACCACCCCAAAGGACCTGTGCTGTAACAGATGTGCATCTCTCGGTCTCAGGTGTGTCTCCTGAAGCAATATCACATCCCAGTTTAACCTATTCAGTTCTTTAAATACTCTGCATCTTTTCCCCTGGTGGTTGAGCCCATTTACATTCCAAGAACCCATCTTTAGTGTTTCCCCAAGTCCCACCCCTCTCCTCCCTCTTCCCTTTGACAGTCCCCGTTCCCCTCCCCCCACCCCTCCTCCCTTCTCCCGACCCTCCCTCCCCTCTCCCCCACCCCTTGCCGATCCCTGGAGCAGCAGATCAGCCATAGTAGGAAATTAGACGTACTGTCCCTGAGGCCTATATCAATATTATCTAAGAACTTACCAACCCTCTTCCCCACCCCTTCCAATATACCATAAATTCCTCCCGCCCTCCCACCCCCCATTGCCCCCTTCCATCTCCGCTCCCCTCAAACCCAATCTTCTGTCCCCCCTGTAACAAACATCCCAACATATAACTACATTGAGTCTTACTCCTAGCCCTCAACAAGCATTTATAGTTCAGTAAGAGACAGATCAACTCCTCCCCGTCTGGACGGTCTGTCAACCGCTGTACTTCTGGTCTTCCACAGCCTCCTTTCTGCTATCCTCTTCTTCGCCCCCATCAGAGGCCATTATAGTCCGTGACAACGTACAATATTGTTGCCTCCACCTCAGAGGAAAAGGAATCGCTCATGCCTCCACTGAAGTCTATCACTCCATCTCCACGCCTTGCTTGTCAGTCCCATTTTACTATATATCTTAATTTCTCCCATAGTCAAACCTGATATCCTCCCTGTTCTGTCTGATGACCCCAACAGTGCACCTTTTAGGAAGCTTGTTTGTCTCTCGACCACCACTTGCCATGCAGAGTCCCGTCGAGGAACTGCTTGAGCCCGCGTGTCTGGAATCTGTGCCGGAACCTCCCTGCATCCCAGGGCTCTCAATGCCGACCACGCTTCCTCCGGTGTTGTGACCTTGCGAGACTTGCCATCCACAGTGATCCAGACTGCAAAGGGGAACAGCCACCGGTATTTAATCCCCTTAGATCGCATAAACTGGGTAACTTCTTTAAATGTTCCCCGCTTCAACAACGTGGTGCGGGCCAGGTCCTGAAAAACTTCTATTTTATAGTTTTTCCATACAATCTCTTTGCTCACCCTGGCTTGCCGCAAGATCAGTTCTTTTAATGGGAAACCCTGAAAGCACACAACCACATCTCTCGGCTGAAGGGCTCCACAAGGTCCCAGTGCTCTATGCGCCCGCTGTATGTGTATTTCCGGGGGATGAGCCTCTGACCCAAGAGACAAGATATGTAGGCAAAGATCTTTAATAACAACCTCGCAGTTGGCAAAAATGTCTAATTCAGGGATACCCTTAAACCTAAGGTTGTTACGCCGTGACCTATTTTCGAGGTCCTCCACTTGGTCTCTGAGCTGGCTCAACTCCCCCTGTTCCTCTGCTGCTTTTCTGCGCATCGAATCCACTTCTGACTGTAGGGCCACCATCCCCTCCTCCACTTCACTCACTCGGGACCCTAAGTCATGCACCTCTGCTCTTATTTCTTTAAGGGCATTCTGGACATCCAACCTAATCCCCTCAAAGTTTGTTTTTAAATCCTGGAGCAGCCCAGCCATATCAGATTGCAGCATGCAGGCTGCCACTGCCGTTTCTTCGCCCCTTACCGCAGGTTCCTGCACTTCGGAAGCGGTCGCCATCTTGGCTCCTTTCAACTCCGGTCCCGCTTTCCCTTCGCCCGTTGTTTCGCGCCGGTCCGAGGTGTAGCGAAAGCGCTCCAACGTTTTTTTTGGAGGCATAGCCCGGAGGGACGTCCTTCTTCACTCCCGATCCGTTTTTCGCCGTGAGGGTAAGCTTTTTAGCGCCACTTTCTTTTCGGCCCCGGCGGAGCTCTTCAATTAGACCTCCACGTTGGATCGTGACGTCATTTCCTCTCTCACAGTAAGAATAATCTTACCGCACAACCATGTCTTTCTTAGATGCTGTCTACCCACTACGGTAAAAAGGGTCCTGGTATGCAATAAAAACGGCCTCTGCTGCTGTTGCAGGGCCATTTTTACTGCAGCTTGGTAAAAGGACCCCTAACTTTCTTCTTACTTAGTCACTCCATTGTTGCTTTTGCTTTGTGTTTGGATCATTATCCTGCTGAAAGTTGAATCTTCTCCCCAAGCCAAGGTCTCTATCTGCCTGAACAAATTTTCCTCCAAGATCTGCCTGTATTCCATCCATCTTTCCATCACTTTTCACAAGGCTCCCTATCCTAACTGCTACAAAGCATCGCCACAATTCTATTACCAGCATGCTTTACTGTAGTGATGGTTTTCCTAAGGTGATGTTCTGTGTTTGTTTTACACTGCATATATTGCTTAACATTGAGACCAAAAAATTCCACTTTATTCTAAGACCACAAAATCTGCTCCCACTTATGTAGAATGTCATCTAAATGTGCTTTGGCAAATGGTATTATGGCACATCATATGACTTATTTTTTTTTATCAGTGGCGTCCTTCTTGTACCCTCCCATTCAGTCCCTGTTTGTGGAATAATCTCTTCAGTCTCAGCCAGAATCCACTTTAATTCTTTTAAAATAATTTTAGGACTCACAGAGATCCTCTTGAGCAGGCTACTGACATTGGAGAGATGGCCTGATCAAGGCAATGTCTTGGTGGTGACAAACGGTTTCCACTTCCAGTGATGGTCCAGACAGGGTCCCAAGCGATAGTCAAACATATTGATATTTTCTTGTAGCCTTTTCACAATTTGTACCATTAAAGGGGAAGGGATTGTGGATTTAGCTCAGTTTGTTGTTAAGGCACATTGCATCTGGGTATAGTAGGTATTTTTGCTGTCCTTGGAGGGTTTACAATCTTAGGGCCTCTTTTACTGTACAGAACTAGTAATTCCCAGCACGGCAATGCCAACAAAGCCCATTCAGTTTGAATGGGCCTTGTTGGCACTGTTGCATGGGAATTGCTAGCGCGGTTTATTAAAAGAGGCCCTAATATGTACCTGAGGCAGTAGAGGGTTAAGTGACTTGCCCAAGATCACAAGGAGTTGCAGTGGGTTTTGAACTGGGTTTCCAGCCCATTGCTCTAACCATTAGGCTACACCTCCTCTCTTTTGAAAACTTCATCTTGGAATGCTTTCAACCTCTCAATGTTTAGCCTGTTTAGACCCTTGCTTCAAATTTGCTTCAGACAACAGAAACAGTTTGATTCTTTCTCCAGTATTCAAATCAGGTCAACTGCTGTGATTGGACACAGGTAGACTCTGTTTAACTTATTGGTTGTGTTAAGGCATTACTTAGACATGGAGCTAATTGGGGTTTACTGTGACAAAGGGTGCAGAGACTTTGGGTTTTTTTTATTCTATTGAAATATTTCTATATATGCTCTTTTATGTCAAAGTGTAGAGTATGTTGTCTAGATTAGTGAAATAAACTCCTACTTTTTGAATTGTAATTTTAGACAGTGGAATGTAAAAAAATGTAGAATGGTTTTTCAAGGCTCTTTATTTTCAGTTTTGCTTTACATTTTTCATTTTACATTTGTTTTATGTTTGATTTGAATATGGGATAGAAGGATTGGCTATGCCTCATAGATTGTTTGCTTCAAGGAAGAGCTGAATTTCCTCTTTTTTTTTTCATTTTTGCTTTGAACATTTTGATTTTATCTCTCTCATTATTTGGTTAAATCAGGTGTCCCGAGTGGCCCATAAAAAGAAAGTTCGCATGGCGCGGACGCGCTCTGATTTCTTGACTAGAGGGACTTTTGCTGATGGGGAGGGGGATACAGAGGAAGATGATTCTGATGAAAATGTGAAGCCCACAGTCTGCCCTGAGCAGCCCCCTCCCATGGAGCTCGGGCCTGCAGCCAGGCTTGGACAGGCCTATCACAGTGACTCGGAAATGGTAATTGATGATATACACAAAAACCTCAACTAACTGTGGAAGTGGGAGGGAAAACCTTTTCAGAGCCGATGGGTGAGGGGAGTATTTCTCTGCTAACCCTTAGTTGCACTGTCATCCTTAGCTGCTTCTTTTTTTCCCTCTATATTATGGGATCCTCAGACAACACAGCTAATAGAACAAGGAAGAATCATTCACCCAATGGGAAGTTACGTAGATATTACAGATTATAAAGGATTTAGGCATGTAGAAATAGAATAAAATGAGTCTTTGTTGAATTTGTTAAAATTCACCACTTAAATGTTTTTCCCCAACTGGTAATGCACAAGTTCACACAAGTTATTGGTAAATAACTCCCTAAATGTGACCAACAAGCGAATTTAACTGGTTTAAACAGGATGAACCACAGGTGTAGCTAATCAAGGAGCAGAATTTGGCTGGTTAGTGCTGATTTACAAGTTAATTCTCAGCAGAAAAATAAGTCTTAAATTCTGCGAACTTTCGGCCCTGTTCACTAAGCTGTTTGCTAATGCCGACATAGCCCATTCGCTTTGAATGGGCTGTGTTGGCATTTCCACACAGCAGCCACTAGCATGGCTTAGTAAATGGGGGTTTGTCTGATTAGATTTCATTAAGCTAAAAAAAACCTTGCCAGTTAGGTTTCGCTGAAAGACCAGTTAAAGTTACCAGGTTAGCTGTCTGTCTTTGGCAGGTTTTTGAAAATGAACCTGTATTTTTCTTTTTTTTTGGGGGGGGGGTGGGAGTTATCAACATGGGCTACCATTAAGACAGGTTATTTTACCACAAGGCATCCCATTTTAGAACAGGATCCCATTTTATGCATTGAGACCCTGTGCTAAAACAGCATGACTTGTGATAAAATAACCCATCTTAGTGGTAGCCCACATTGATGATTTCCCCCCTTATTTTTTAAAAAGAACTTGATAAAACCAAGTAATATAAAATAATATAAAAGAAAAGAGATTTTTTGTAGGTATATGAATAATTTGATTCCCCCCCCCCCCCCCCCCCGTTTACAAAGCCGCGCAGCAATGGCAACTTTGCCCATTCAAAGTGAATGGGCTGTGTTTGCCTTACCGCACCGGCAGCCACTAGTTTGGATTTGTAAACAGGGGGCTTAGATATCTAGGCTCAAAAACATTTTTTCCAAGTGGATTTCAAATATTAAGAATTTTCTGATCATTGGGGTATATTTTCTACCAAATAATAGATATTAAAGGAGCATATTTAGTGTCACATACAGTATCACAGATTGGGGGAGGGGGGTTCTGTGTTTGTGGAGCAGTATGGGTGGTAAGTGACTGCTCTAGAATCACTGCAGTTAAATTCCTTGAGTACAATGCTGTGTTCCTGAGAATTCCCTGATTAAATTGCTCTAAAGTATCAGTAGAATACTATGCAGTAGAGGTGGAAAGGTCTTGCACCTTGGGAATTCATCTTTAGTTGGTGATGGCACATTACTAATTAGTAACTATGGTATAAATCGTTTCTTAGCAACATTATATGCCTTTAAGGTGGAGTCCACCTGTATGCATTTCATTGTCTCTCATTTCAAACTGTACAGTACTGTTAGCGACCCTTTGTCATTGCCTACAGGTACTTCTCTCTCTCTCAGTCTCCTGCCTTGGGAACTCACCTATTTCTTGGTACTATAACTTGGGAACTTAACTCTCCCTCAGCCTGCTATCTTGGAAGCTTAATCTTATGCTCTGTTCTGTGGTTCAGGAGCTGGTCTTGTTCTCTGACCTCTGGCACAAGGGATTCACCTTGCTTTCTGTTCTGGATAGTGACTCATCTGTCCACTTTGCTTTCCTATCTTAATTCCTTGCAAGGTATAGAAATGTTACATTTTCCACAGTACTGTATTGCACAAACAATTCAGAACTTCTATAATGGTATATATTGTTTCATCTCACTGTTTTTCTACACATAGATGTAGTATTTTTTTCCCCAGCATCTGATTGTGGTTTGACTTGACTTCCCCTCATGACTTTCCTTTCAATATTTGCTCAGTTTTATATCTGTGATGTAGTTGCATGAATTTTGAGGTTCATTAAAATCTTAATACATTATGTTACATATCACAAGCAGTATTCATTGTTCCCATTGGATTGCAGTGAGTCACTCAGGGCATTTATTGTTCATTGTATCAACTTGTCATTTCATGAAATTTTAGGGTACTAAAATAAGAGTAATCATGCATTTGTTTTCATCCTGCTAGACTGGCCCATAGTGATGGATTATTCTATGTTACCAGCAGATGTAAAGGAAATGGGACTTGATATACTGCCTTTCTCAGGTTTTTGCAACTATATTCAAAGCGGTTTACATATATTCAGGTACTTATTTTGTACCAGGGGCAATGGAGGGTTAAGTGACTTGCCCAGAGTCACAAGGAGCTGCAGTGGGAATCGAACTCAGTTCCCCAGGATCAAAGTCCACTGCACTAACCACTAGGCTACTCCTCCACAGAGAAGCTAAACTTTATAGTGACATCACCGTTATAAGGAGGAATGCAGCTTGTAACTAGTTAGTATTTCTGTGTTTCAGCACCTGGAAGGCAGTCTATAAATGGGGCCTATTTGGAGCATATTCTATAAAGGAAAATAAGTGCCTACTGCCTAACTTCCTTTATAGACTATTTGCATAACCAGGTGTATACGCACATATGTGTTTAGGCATGAGCGCTTTTGCCAGCCATAGAATAAATCAGTGCTTTTTTTGTAGGAAAAAGGTACCCGTACTCATTATGGGCGTGGTCACCATCTGTGGCTCCGCCCCTATGGTAGCCACACCCACAGTAGCCACGGCACATATAAACAGGTATCATTGAAAATACTATACCAGTATAGGAGAAAAAAATAACTTGTGATTTTTTTTTCATTATAAATAATTTCTGTAAGTTGTTACAGCTCCAGTATACCCAGTGCAAAATAAGACAGCAGATGTAAATTCTCAAATTGGACATATTCCAAACACTAAAATGAAAATAAAATGATTTTTCTACCTTTGTTGTCTGGTGACTTTGTTTTTCTGATAATGTTGGTCCCAGTCTCTGATTATGCTACTCTCTATCTGTTCCCTTAATTCCGTTTCCAGGGCTTCCTTTCCATTTATTTCTTTACTTTCCTCCTTTCTTCTTCATTTTTTGCCCTACATCCATAGGTAAAAACTGGGTCCTGGAGGAGTTATAGAGTGGATCCAGCTTTTGCCTATTTTCTCCATCCATGTGCAGTTTTTCTCCTCTTTTCCCTTTCCCTCATCTCCGTCAGTATGCATCTCCTTCCTATTCTTCCCTCCCCTCCATCCATATGCATCCCCTTCCTCTCTCTTCCCTCTCATTCATCTATGTCCAGCATTTTTCCTCTCCTCCTGCATCTATGTCCAGCATTTCTTCTCTTTCCTCCCCTCTTTCCATGTGCATCTCACTTCCTCTCTCTTCCCTCCCCTCCATCCATGTTCAGCATTTCAACTCTCTCCCCTCCCCTCCATCCATGTGCATCTCCTTCCTCTGTGCTCCCTCCCCTCCATCCATGTCCAGAATTTCTCCTCTCGCCCCTAAATCCATGTGCATCTCCTCTGCTGTCTTCCCTCCCCTCCATCCATGTCCAGCATTTCTTCTCTCTCCCTTCCCCTCCATCCATGTGCATCTCCTTCCTCTGTCTTTCCTTCCCTCCAACATTTCTCTCCCCTGCCCTCCACTCCATCCATGCCCAGCATTTCTCCTGCCCTCCCCTCCATCCATCCATGTCCAGCAACTCTCCTCTCTCCCCTGCCCTCCCCTCCCATCCATGTCCAGCGATTCTCCTGTCTTCCCTGCCCTCCCCTCCCATCCATGTCCAACGATGCTCCCCAACTTTCCGTTCCTGCCGCCCTTCGTTGGCAGTGAAGGCAGCAGGCAGGCTCGCCTACTCACTTCCCTTCCCTCAGCGTCCTGCCCTCGCGGAAAGGAAATTACATGAGAGGAAGGCGGGACGCTGAGAGGGAAGGGAAGTCTGGAGGCGAGCCTGTCTGCTGTTTCACTGCCGGTTCGCCGCTCCGGCTTCAGGTAAAATAAAAGATTTCAATGCAGGGCGGCACGAATGGAAAGTCAGGGAGCTGAGGGCGGGCAGGTGAGCCGGCCATGAGAAAAAAAGGTGCCGGTACGCCATACCGGCGCATACTGGCACAAAAAAGCACCCTGCCTATATTTTGCCCAGACTCCGCCCATGTATGTGCTATCAAAGATATGCATGTACTTACAGGATAGCATGTAGCCAGATTATTGTTATTTACATACATATGTGTTCACATGTGCAAATCAATGACTAGAACACTGGCAGATACGCCACCTAATTTTAGGAAGTTCCCTATAGAATTACCTCCATTGTTCAGGTTGGACTGGTGCAGCAGGATTTTTCATGACAGGCCTGACTCCCCTAGGTACAGTCCATGACCTGCAGCCCTGTGGTTGAGTCCCCTGACCGGTGTCACCCGCCAGGTATCATTTAAGGACCTTTTTCTTGGTTGACCTTGGAGGGACACTTGCTCCTCTGTAGCTTGAGCATTAGCCAGTGGGCTATTACATGCGGTGGCGTGGCAGGCAGGGGTGCCAGTGGTCATGGTGCAATGCTAGCTGGCAGATGCTGCAAGACATGTGGGTGCTGGTGGGTGAGTAGTGTTGCTGGCTCTTTCTCCCCTAAGTGCAAAGGTGGAAACGTGGCAGCAACAGTCTGCAACACCGGGGAACAACCTGGGCTGCTTGCATCTGTGGAGTCAGTGTCTGAAGTTTCTTCAAGTTCAGCAGAAAAGGCCACTGCAGTCCCAATTTTGGCAGGACTGGGCATGGCTCCCATTTACGTGCATAACTTATAGAATACTGTAAGTTACTTGCGTCTCTGCAGCATTTATACTAGGTCTATGGGTGGTATTACCAGGGGGACAATAAATGTAAGGCATGCCAATACTGAGTTGCACCCAGATGCCATTATAGAAGAAGCTTTCACCTAACGGCTTCTGGGCACCCAAATATAGGTGCCCAGCTCCATAAGAGTACAGCAGTAGCCCAGTATTTTAGTTTGCTTTGCAGCTGCATGTAAACCCATTTCATGGTGTTCTCAGTGGCTCACATAGTGGGAGTATACATCAGGTGAACTTGCTCATACAGCAGTTGCTGGATCCAGGAGAGTGGGACCTGAGCCCGATGGCTTTTCAGAAGGTAGTGGACTCCACCCTTCAATCTGAGGGCAACACATGGAAATTCCAAGTGTAATCTCTTTTGCAGTTGCAGGAAAATGTAGCCGGAATTGACACACTATTACAATCCTGGCCAATATGAGAGCCTTTGTAGATCTTTCTGCCATGGCTGTGATCAGCCATGGTATGCAGATCTGGTTCATTTGTAAATAGCGTCCCTGCTGCTGTTACAAAGAGTTTTAAGTCTCTTGAGGTAAGGACCAGTCGTCTTGCAGGATTTGGATCTCTTCTGGCTTACAGCTTGGCCCTTGAGAAGTGACAGTTGAGATGCAAGGGCTATTTAACACCAGTCGTAGCTACTCTTCTTAAGGCTTGCAGGAGTACCACATCCTTGGCTTATGTCCACATGTGGCATATCTTTGAGTCCTGATTTGGGGAGTGTGGATTGTCAGCCCAGCACATGAAGATGCTATCCATTGTAGCCTTTCTGCAAGAGGGACTTGTCAGTAGTTGGCTTTAAGTTCCCTCAGAGTTCAGGCTAAGACTCTTTCCTGTTTCAGAGGTAAGGTGAAGGATGTGTCTGCATCATATGTGAATGTCATGCGTTTTTTTTGAATGGGTTGAAACTTATTTAGACCTCGCTGTGGTTGATTGTGCTGCAGTTGAATTTTACCTTGGTGTTGAAAGCTCTGCCTAAGCCTCCCTTTGAGCCATTAAGGCAAGTGCCATTGAAAGATCGTTCCTCGACCAAGTGCATGTTGGAATATAAGCCTTGAGATCCTTTTTTGGCATTTTCAGCAGACTCTGTGTCTATTCACATGGTGCCTTCTTTCTTACCCAAGGTAGTCTTTTCCTTTCATATCAATCAGTCTCTCTCCCAGCATTTTCCAGAAGAGCAAGATTCTAGGGAAGTGTAGCTTAAGTTTAATGTTCACAAGATGTTGCACTGGTAATTATATGTCACAAATGCCTTTGAAAGTCCTTTGTCTTCATTAGTCTTCCACAGAGAAAAAGTGCAACATCTGTCCTTTTTGGATAAATGGATTAAGGCTACAATTGAATTGTCGTACATCCTCAACTGGAAGGTGGTTCCAGAAGGTCTCCGGACACATTCAACAAGGACTAAAGCAACTTTCTGGGCAGAAGCCTTGGTGGTTGCCCCACAAAATATCTATTAAGTGGCAACTTAGTCATCCCTACATTTCTTTGTGAAGCACTATAAGATTGATGTCAGATCCAACATGAAAGTATATTTGGCAGGACAGTTTTGGAGAGGGCTGTGTCTTCCTCTTGCCCTGAGGGACAGAGCATTGGTACATCCTCTCAGGTTGGACAGGTCTAACAGGATGAAAAGGAAAGTGACATTTCTTTTTACCTGTGAATTTTCTTTCTTTAAGTCCTGTTAGACAGTTGTGTACCCAGCCAGGAAGACTTTATATTCAAAGGATCTGTGGGGGGGTCTATCTTGCTGTAGATTGTCTCTGTTAGAAAAATGGGGATACTGCAGAAGGTTCCCTTTTAGGAGGTTCCTAGGTATTTGTGTATATATTTGTTCTGTACATAGTTGCTTTGGCGTTCACATACTGATTAGTTACTGGCTGCACTATTCTTTATATTAGTGTTATTACTATAAAGTTCAACTTCTCTGTTGCCTCCTGCTGTAAAGTGGCATAATCTATCAATATGGCTATTAATCTAGCAGTACTCAAGGAATGAACATTAACAGATAAGAAAAAATTGCACCATTGGTAGGAATATTGAGCCGCTCAGCTGCCATATTCTTTTAGATAGGACCGTTTAATATGTAATCTTAAATGGATAATTTGTCTGTTTAGATTAGGACCACTATTTGTGTGGTCATGATCAATGGATTAAGTTTTCTGAGCAGCGTGATCCAGATCATTTGTAGCCTTATCCCCAGATCAACTCTTGCCCCTCATTTTTTTATGAGCATACATTTTGGTTGGATATTGAGTGGTCTAGCCAAACGTTATCTGGCAGTTTATATGAACCATAGGTGCCAACTTTTCAAAATGATTGGGGGTGCTAGACCCAATGGAAATTACCTCTCCTTGGACACAATCAAGGAATTTGTTCAATATTGGGGGTGCTCAAGCACCCATAGAGCTGGCTCCTATAATTATGAACCCTTTTGTTTTTGTATGATAATATACGAAGAAGCACTGCTAATATTTGGATATCTTTAACTAAATCTGCTGTGAAATGTTTGCAACGAGCAAGAGTATCATTTTGCTTGTGCATTTAGCAAATATGAGGGCTCTTTTACTAAACTGCATCAGACATTAATTTGTGCCTAACACAGCAAAAAATGGAGTACCGTGAGACTCGCTTTGGTGTCCTGCAGTAACTTTGAAATGTGCTAAAAGATTTTTCAAAATTTTTTTGAGGTGGTGTGTCAGGGGCAGAGAGTGAGCATCTACATTACTACGTGTTAAGTGTTTAGCACACAGATAATACAGGGGTGCATACTGCCTACAGATGGGTGGTGGTAATTGCTCACATATTAATTTTAAAAGATGGCTCTACATTAATGGCCACTGTTTACCTCAACTTAGTAAAAGGATCCCGTGATCTGAAAGTTATGGAAGAGGTATTTTTATACAATACACTATGAGACCGATGCAGTCCTCCAGATAGACTTTTTAAATGCTGTTCCTGAGACTTCTTGTTACTATTAAAAGCTTACTCAATAAGCATTGTTGATGAGAACTAGCGCACTGAGGCTGAGCCTGCTGAGGCTGGTGAGAAGGAAAGGAGAAACAGGGGTGATATGATACAGACATTCAAATATTTGAAAGGTATTAATCCGCAAACGAACCTTTTCCGGAGATGGGAAGGTGGTAGAACGAGAGGACATGAAATGAGATTGAAGGGGGGCAGACTCAAGAAAAATGTCAGGAAGTATTTTTTCACAGAGAGAGTAGTGGATGCTTGGAATGCCCTCCCGCGGGAGGTGGTGGAAATGAAAACGGTAACGGAATTCAAACATGCGTGGGATAAGCATAAAGGAATCCTGTGCCGAAGAAATGGATCCTCAGGAGCTTAGTCAAGATTGGGAGGCAGGGCTGGTGGTTGGGAGGCGGGGATAGTGCTGGGCAGACTTATACGGTCTGTGCCAGAGCCGGTGGTGGGCAGCGGGACTGGTGGTTGGGAGGCAGGGATAGTGCTGGACAGACTTGTAAGGTCTGTGCCAGAGCCGGTGGTTGGGAGGCAGGGCTGGTGGTTGGGAGGTGAGGATAGTGCTGGGCAGACTTATACGGTCTGTGCCAGAGCCGGTGGTTGGGAGGAGGGGCTGGTGGTTGGGAGGCGGGGATAGTGCTGGGCAGACTTATACGGTCTGTGCCCTGAAGAGCACAGGTACAAATCAAAGTAGGGTATACACAAAAAGCAGCAAATATGAGTTATCTTGTTGGGCAGACTGGATGGACCGTGCAGGTCTTTTTCTGCCGTCATCTACTATGTTACTATGTTACATCTCTGAGAATAGTAGATAGTCCTCTTTGACTTGACGAAAAGCCTCCTGAATGTAGAAGAAGGTGCAGAAGTCATCCAGCGGGTGAGAGTGTCAATGGTGCTAGTGTGTTTCTTGATGGGTCAGTGACCTCTTTCACCTACTCCAAAAAGGTTATTTCCGCCCCCCCCCCCCCCCCCCCCGGTACGTGGCATCCACCAATCTCTGCTGGACTGCTGGGTCCAAGTCAGAAAGACACAGCCATGAGAGTCTACTATACTCTGTGCAGAGATCCTGGACACCACATCAAAGGTGTCATAGGCACCCCTGGCCAAGAACTTTCATCACACCTTCTCCTCTACCAACTGGCAAAGAGATTCAGTCTGCCCCTGTGGGAAAAAATCTGCCAAATTACATATAATGTGCACCAAGTTCAGCAAGTAGAGGCTCATGTAGAGCTTGTAAGATTGAATACGGGAGATGAGCATAGAGGCCTGATACATCTTCCACTCAAAAGAATCCAGGTTTCTTTCTTCTCTGCCAGGGCATGCCAAAGTATAGTCTGTAGAACTCACGGCTGTTTTGAGTACGGATTCCACCACCAAGGAGTGATGAGGCAACTGGGGCCTATCAAACCCAGGGTAGCTCTGGGTCTGGTACATCATGTCTATCTTTATGGGGAGGAAAGGGACCAACAGAGGGGATTCCCAGTTCTTCACCTGGATGTCCCACATGATCTTGTGAAGCGGGGCCATCACTGCCTCTCTAGGAGGGGAATCGTAGTCCAGGACCTCAAACATCTCAGCCTTGGGTTTGTTCTTTGTAAACGAATTGGAATGGCAGCCATGATTTCCCTGACAAAACATGGAAAGGAAAGACTTTCAGGTGCAGATTTTCTTCTTTCTTCAGGAGGGGTGGGGTCAGATGGGATACAATAGGACTCCTCCGAGGAGAAGTACCATGGATCCCCATCAGACTCCCATGAGTGCTCCTTATCAGTGTCGGCAAAGAACTCATGGGAGGGCCGAGACCAGGCCTGCTTCAGTAGAGATGGGAGTCTCCTCAGCTCGAAACCTTGGGGTCTTCTTTGACTCTTCTCTCTCCTTCTCTGCTCATATCCAGCAGATCGCCAAGACCTGTCGTTTCTTTCTTTACAAAATCCGTAAAATCCGCTCCTTTCTTTCCGAGCACTCTACCAAAACAATCATCCACACCCTTGTCACCTCTCGTTTAGACTACTGCAATCTGCTTCTTGCTGGCCTCCCACTTAGTCACTTCTCCCCTCTCCAATCGGTTCAAAACTCTGCTGCCCGTCTCGTCTTCCGCCAGGGTCGCTTTACTCATACTACCCCTCTCCTCAAGTCGCTTCACTGGCTCCCTATCAGTTTTCGCATCCTGTTCAAACTTCTTCTACTAACCTATAAATGTACTCACTCTGCTGCTCCCCAGTATCTCTGCACACTTGTCCTTCCCTACACCCCTTCCCGTGCACTCCGCTCCATGGATAAATCCTTCTTACCTGTTCCCTTCTCCACTACTGCCAACTCCAGACTTTGCGCCTTCTGTCTCGCTGCACCCTACGCCTGGAATAAACTTCCTGAGCCCCTACGTATTGCCCCATCCTTGGCCACCTTTAAATCTAGACTGAAAGCCCACCTCTTTAACATTGCTTTTGACTCGTAACCACTTGTAAGTCCTCGCCTCCACCTACCCTCCCCTCCTCTCCTCCTTCCTGTACACATTAATTGATTTGATTTGCTTACTTTATTTTTTGACTATTAGATTGTAAGCTCTTTGAGCAGGGTCTGTCTTTCTTCTATGCTTGTGCAGCGCTGCGTATGCCTTGTAGCGCTATAGAAATGCTAAATAGTAGTAGTAGTAGTAGTAGAGTCGAGGTGTCATCTCCACTCTCGACTTCAGTGAAGCTTCCTTCACCGCCATCGAGGCGGTGCCAGCATGGGCAGCTGTTGACACTGGAGCCACATGTGGCACCAGCATCGGAGACCTCACCACAGGCTGAGAGCCTGGCAGGGCAGCAGCAAGAGGCATGGTAGGTACAAGCACCTCCGATGCTGAAGCACACTCTTGTAAAAGCGTCGCCAAGTGCTCATTGAGAGAGGCCATCAGGAAAGGCTGGGGCATCGAGTCAGAGACAGGCTGCTGAACTACCGGGTTCGAAACATGCACCAGGTCCTGGATGCATGGAGACCAGCGCATTGGCACCTATTGTATGGAGGAGGAGCAGTCCTCCCAGTGCTGATGCTTTTCAAGGGGCTCCCTTGAATTCTCACGTCGCCTCAGGGTTGGGTCTGATGCTGACCGGTCCCGGAGACCCGCTTGATGCATGCCCATTCCCAGTGTCTGAGACAGGCCTAGCAGCCATGCGGACCAATTCACCCGATGCCGGTTGAACTCTCAATATTGATGCCAATGCCAACATCAAGGATTCAGACCAGGCTCAAAAAAGTTTCTCACTGTGCCTCTCTGGCCAGCTGGGTTCTTTTCTTCATATGAAGACACAACACAGCTGGAAGGGGGGATATGTTCAGATCCTAGACACTGAAGACACCAAGAATGACTGTCTTTGCAAGAGATGGTCCTATTGCACCAGGCACAGCGCTGAAAGCCATTGGGAACCTCAATGAAATGGAAGGGAAAACAGCCGTGGCCAAATCAAATGACTCAATGGTGCCAGGAAAAAAGGGGCAAAGCACCCAAAAAAATACAAGGAATGAGTCCCGACCAGAGCTCAGGCCTATGAGGGCCTAAAGAGCGCAAAAAAAAAACCCCAAAATTTTTAAAGTGGGAAAAAAATACCTAAAACATTAAGGGAGAGCATAAGAAAAAATAGAAAAAAAAATCTCCCAGGGAAGGCACAACTCACTCAAAAAAAGTACTCACACCAGAGGGTATGAGGACCCACAAATACGCGTCCTTTCCTCACAGCGAATGAGAGGAGACTGCTGGTCCCATGCTGTCACAGCGGGCGGAAAGGCACTTGCGCGAGCATGGTGGAGACTTAAAGCAATATTAGCTTTTTAATGCTCATCGCCAGGCGATGTAGATGATGTCACCCACATGTGAGAATATGGCCTGCTTGTCCTCGGAGAATTGCTGTTATAGAATACCTAGTATAAGTCAGCAATAGTGCACATACATTTAGGTGTTAACATTATGCCAGGTCTATGACTGGCATAAATCTTAACACTTAAATGTGACATTAGAATACATAATATATAGTATTCTATAAGGTAAGAGTGTAAATGTCAGCCCAGCCTATGCCATTCTCCTGTGAAAGGACATTTTAGTCCATTAGTATAAAATACTGATTGGTCACACTACTCGTGTAAATACTGGTATTCTATAGATGTAAGCATGCAGCAAGCTCTTAAATTTAAGCAATCTGTTAAAGAATGAGGTTGATGATATGTGGTGTAGACAGACCCTGGCAGATAGACTTTTAACCTCATTCTTATTTCCATTTTATACTGGGGCTGTATGTAGGATATAGTTTCAAAATGTATAAGACCATATTAATTTAATATGGAGTTTGTAGTCCACTTAGCAAACCAGTAGAAGGCAAATTACAGTAATTATTTACAAAGCATAATCTAGTAACAAAATCAAAGAACATCAACCCCAACCATGTTTCATTAGCTCCTAATGAACATACCTTTATACCAGTTCCCATTATGAAGTATAATGTATAAAACATCTTCCTTCTCTATTCATCCTAAGATCTATTTAAACTAACCACCAGCTCAGAAGAAAATTTTTATATACATTTCACATAACTGCCAACAGTAGTTGCTACTTGCTTTGTATTTTTGCTTTGGAGTCTCAGAAGCTTAACACGTTTTTCAAAATATTTATACATTAAGTATTCATTGTTGGGCCTTTAAAGTTTATTCATTGGTTTTCATATAGAATTCCTTTATAATTCATAATTAGACTTTTCCTGTGTAACAATTATAGATGCTGCAGCGTTCAACAGTATCTGAAGGGCAGACCAAACTACATAAAACCATGTCTCAAGGGGAGATTGGGAAACTGGTTGCTGCACAGAAGAATTTGGCACCAGATAGCAGGTAGGAGGCTTGATGTGGAAGGTCACCTAGGCAAAAAATATAATAACTTCCAAGATTCCACTTTATCAAAGGCTGAAAACGCAATGGGCCTAATATTCAAAAGGAATTATCAGGAAATGTGGATATCTAGATAGTGCTGCTGAATATCTTTACAGATCACCATGGCACTATCCAGATAGTGACAGATCAAGAGTGGAGTGGCAGGTTATCCAGACAGCTGTGATATTCAGCCCACTATCTGGATTAGTCTTTATGCTGCATTTCGTTTTTTGTTATGTTTCCTCTGGTTAATATTTACTTTGATCCCCATTTAAAGGACAATTCTATGAATGGCACACAAATTTACGCACGAGAAATTACTTGCTGTTTTGAAATGCGCACACAAATTGGCTAATGAGCCAATTAGCACCAATAATTGAGTGTTAATTATTGGCAGTAATTGGCAACTCAAACGGGGATTGGGACATAGGTGGGTCAGGGGTGTTCACTAAAAATGTGCGCATTTACTGAATATTGTGGATCCACACCTAACTTACTTACCAGGATTTACACCAGGTTTCAGCTGTTATAAATCCTGGCACCCAAAGATTGGCATGGAAATTGGCTCTAAGCGCTATTCTGTAAATTGCAGCAACTCGTAACACTGTTTATAGAATACCACATGTGCCATTTACCAAATCTAGAACTCAGTGTGGGCTAATTAAGTGATCATACTTTTGTGGCATTTTCCTTTATGTATTTCCTTATGTTCTGTAACCATAAATTTTTCTTACTGTATTTCCTTTTCAAATATTGATTTTGTAATATTTTGAAGCTTAAAAAAAAAGTTAGGACAGCAAAAAGTTGGGCTGAATATTGCTGCTCTCCAGACAGCTAGTGCTGAATATCCATGATTAATGTCAACACCACTGCTGGTGCTTAAAACTAAGCCTGACCACAAAGTTTAATTATTTATCTGGATATTTCTTCAAGTTCTGAATCATGTTCATGCAGAGTTTCCTACAGGTAGAAGTTTGAATTGAGCGTCTGCAAGAAGTTTGTGTTTTTGATTTACAGACCACAGCGAGGCAAGATGAGATTCTGGGGAAAAGGGAAACAGGGAGAGAAAAAGATGTCTCGAGAGAAGCTGGCAACACAGTCTGAGCTGCTGGAGGTCTGCGCTGAGCAAGAGGCACCAGGAATGGACATGATGGCTGGGCTACAGTTTAATGAAGGTGACTATAAAAAGAGGTGCAGGGGAACATACCACAAGATGAAACAGGCTACTTCTATAGTTAATAGATGTGGGATTTGAGGATTTGAAAATTAAAACAGTATACTTATATATATAAAAATGTCAACCATACGTATTAAGGAAATGCATAAATCATTTTGAGGTATATCTAAATGTATTTTTTCTTTTGACATAATTATTATAGCAATCCTTACCAGACCAGTCAACCTGCAGATGGAGAAGGAGACTAAAGACTTGTGGACTCTGACCTATAAGGGCACTATGCAGTCTTAAGTGCTCAGTATTTCTCTGTCTGCAGCAAATGGTGACAGGCAAACCATGTGGCTCCTGGACTTCTGGAAGGAATATTTTATTTCTTATATACCACCTATAAGCCCAAAAGCTATTAAAGTGATGCACAATCATGTGCCAGTTAAAAGGCTACAAATGTAATTAGGGCATCTTTATCAACCAGTAATTAGCTCTTATAAATATAGACTACTTAGATCCATAGAGGGGAACCTACTAATAACATTAAAACAATAATAATAATACAAACTAAGTATTAGCCTAAAACTAGAAATCTTACGGGACTTTATATATTCCCACTCCATTAGCAACTTAATAAAGAAATCACCCATAATAAGATGCAGGCAGCAGACCCGAAGCGAGATGGGGGCTATCCAGTTTTTTGCACTGAGTTTCACATATTTGATTATCTCCCAGTTGTTAAGAAGTCATATGTGTGTACTTGGTGCAAAGAGCACCTAGCACCCAGGAAATGGGTCCAATCTCTGGTGGCTAGAATAGCAGACCTGGAAGAGCTGAGGCAGACAGAGAGGTTAATAGAGAAGGCCTACAGGGACATAGTAGAGAGGTCCCACCTCCAGTCTGGCAACCTCTGTGCTGCCACAGAGGAGAAGGGTCTTCTGGAGGAAGAGCATCACTGTGGAGAGGCAGAAAGTGATCCTGTAGCCAGGACCTGCCCTCCAGAGGATGCAACTTCCTCTTGCACTGAGGATGTGTCTCCAGGGGCATCTGCCCAGGACAGAAAGGTTAGGATTGTGGTTGTGGTTGGAGATTTAATTGAGTGATTGGGTGACTGGTGGACATGAGGATCGCTTGGTCACTTGCCTGCCTAGTGCGAAGGTGGTGGACCTCAAGTGGCACCTAGATAAGATTTTAGTCAGTGCTGTGGAGGAACCTGCTGTCTTGGTTCACTTGAGTACCAAAGATAAAGGAAAAAGTGGGCGGGAGGTTCTGGAAGCCAAATTTGTGTTCTTAGATAGAAAGCTCAAATCCAGAACCTCCAGGGTAGCATTTTCAGAAATGCTTCCTGTTCCATGCTCAGGGCCCAAGAGACAAGCAGAGCTACAGAGTCTCAATGCGTGGATGAGGTTATGGTGCAGGGAGGAGGGTTTTAGACTTGTTAGGAACTTGGCAACATTCTGGGGAAGGGGAGCCCATTCTTCAGTGATGGGCTCCACCTTAACCAGGGTAGGCCAGGCTGCTGGTAACAGCATTTAAAAAGGAAATGGAGCAGCTTTTAAACTAGAAACTGGAGGAAGGCCAACAGTTGCTCAAAAGTGCAATGTTCAGAACAAGGTGTCTTTCAAAGATATCACCATAATAAGATAGGGTATCCCAATAACCAAGTTGCAATAGAGACCATAGTAGATCAGATGTCTTTAAATAAAAAGCAGACAGATTTTCAAGTCTTGCTGAACAAGTTGTAAATAGGAACAACAAACATAGTTTGAAATGTCTATATGTAAATGCCAGAAACCTAAAAAATAAGATGGGAGAGTTAGAATATATTTCAGTAAATGAAAAGATAGATATAATAAGCATCTCTGAGACCTGGTAAAAGGAAGATAACTAGTGGGATACTGTCATACCAGGGTACAAATTATATCAAATAACAAGCCAGTGGGGAGTTGCAGTAATTGATCTCATGGCAGCAAAAAAAACCACCAAAATTCCTCGGGTTTTTCAGTCACCAGAAGGAGTCAGGATCCTTAGGGACTGCATGTCTTACTTCAACCTTGGCCTTCAAACAGTCTGGTTTATGTGTCTGCCTCTACTAATGCTGGGCTGAATACTTCAAAGGATCTCATCACAGCCCAGTAATTCTCATGACACCGGATTGGCCCAGGAGGCCTTGGTTTGCAGACCTTATTCGTCTCAACTTGGACACTCCCACAGGAAACGTCTTCTATTCCAGGGTTTAGTCATTTTGGAAAACTCAACTCCATTCTCTCTTACAGCTTGGCTCTTGAGAAGTCTTGTTTGAATGAAAGGAATATTCTGAGGACGTGATTCCCATATTACTTCAAACTCGAAATCATTCCACTTCCATTACCTATACAACATTTGGTGTTTGTTTGAATCCTGGTGTTTGGATAGAGCAATTTCCTCCTTTGCAGCTTCCTTTCCAGATATTAGCCTTTTTTGAAAGATTGCTTTCTAAGTGCTTGGTTTACAGATCTTTGAAAGTTCAGGTTACAACTATTGGCTTGTTTTAGAGGTCCATTACAAAGGTCTTCATTGGCTGCTTATCCAGGGGCCCTTTTACTAAGGCACACCTAAAAGTGGCCTGCGCTTGTGTAGGCGCGTGTTTTGGATACGCACTGGTCCATTTCCTCAGCGCACCTGGAACAAAGGTGCTTTATTGTGCTGGAAATGGATGTGCGGCAAAATTAAAAACCAGTGTACGTCCATTTTTGGCCTGAGACCTTACTGCCACCCATTGACTTAGCAGTAAGGTCTCACGCGCTAACTGCGTGGTAAGTGTTCAACGTGTGTCAACTGTCAATTACCACGTAAACGCTTACGCAACTTAGTAAAAGGGCCCCTGATAATTTTATTAGTCATTTAACAAAATCTGTAGGGACAGTATTAACCACAGGTTCTTTTTCAGAGGATATGGGACATATTATACTTATGCCGATCCCCAAAAATGTATCTTTAAAATTAACAGAAGTTAATAATTATAGACCAGTGGCATCTATTCCATTATTGACCAAAATGATGGAATGTATTGTTACTGAACAACTCAGTGATTATTTGGATCAGTTTGATATTTTTATATAAATTTCAGGATACAGTACTCAGACAACTTCAGGTACACTCCTGACTAAGGTCAGACATGAAATTAGTTTTGACAAGCGAGTCTTGATAATGCAATTTGATATGTCAAGCATATTTGATCTGATAGATCACAATGTTTTTGTTTACTTACTTTGTCGCTTTGGAATGGAAGATGGCATTTTACAATGGTTTCAGGGATTTTAGAAGAATAGCTCACATTGGGTTAGAATGAATCAGGTGCTGTCTACGCTGATAACTATGATTTAGATTATTCTTTCCAATGTGCATCACTTGGCATTTGTCCATAATAAATTTCATCTGCCATTTGGCTGCCCAGGCTTCCAGTTTCCTAAGGTCTTCCTGCAATTTTTCACAATCCGCATGCATTTTTACAACTTTGAATAACTTTGTGTCATCTGCGAATTTAATCACCTCACTCGTGGTTCCATTTTCCAGACCATTTATAAATATGTTAAATAGCACCAGTCCCTGTACAGATCCCTTCGGCACTCCACTATTCACGCTCTTCCATTGAGAAAAATGGCCATTTAACCCTACCTTCTGTTTTCTGTCCAATAACCAATTCCTTACCCACAGAAGGATATTGCCTCCTGTCCCCTGATTTTTTTCATTTTCTCCGGAGTCTCTTATAAGGAACTTTTTCAAAAGCTTTCTGAAAATCTAGGTACACTACATCAGCCGGCTCACTTTTATTCACATGTTTATTTATGTCTTCAAAGAAATGAAGTAAATTGGTGAGGCAAGACTTCCTTTGGCTTAACCAATGCTGACTCTATCCTATTAAACCATGTTTGTGTACGTGTTCCGTAATTTTATTCTTAATAATAGTTTCCACTATTTTCCCCGGCACTGAAGTCATGCTTACTGGTCTGTAATTTCCAGTTTCACCACTGGAACCCTTTTTAAAAATTGGCTTTACATTGGCCACCCTCCAATTTTCAGGTACTATGGACGATTTTAATGACAGTTCACAGATCACTAACGACAGATCAACAATTTCATGTTTGAGTTCTTTCAGTACCGTAGAGTATATACAGTGGGGGAAATAAGTATTTGATCCCTTGCTGATTTTGTAAGTTTGCCCACTGACAAAGACATGAGCAGCCCATAATTGAAGGGTAGGTTATTGGTAACAGTGAGAGATAGCACATCACAAATTAAATCCGGAAAATCACATTGTGGAAAGTATATGAATTTATTTGCATTCTGCAGAGGGAAATAAGTATTTGATCCCCCACCAACCAGTAAGAGATCTGGCCCCTACAGACCAGGTAGATGCTCCAAATCAACTCGTTACCTGCATGACAGACAGCTGTCGGCAATGGTCACCTGTATGAAAGACACCTGTCCACAGACTCAGTGAATCAATCAGACTCTAACCTCTACAAAATGGCCAAGAGCAAGGAGCTGTCTAAGGATGTCAGGGACAAGATCATACACCTGCACAAGGCTGGAATGGGCTACAAAACCATCAGTAAGACGCTGGGCGAGAAGGAGACAACTGTTGGTGCCATAGTAAGAAAATGGAAGAAGTACAAAATGACTGTCAATCGACAAAGATCTGGGGCTCCACGCAAATCTCACCTCGTGGGGTATCCTTGATCATGAGGAAGGTTAGAAATCAGCCTACAACTACAAGGGGGGAACTTGTCAATGATCTCAAGGCAGCTGGGACCACTGTCACCACGAAAACCATTGGTAACACATTACGACATAACGGATTGCAATCCTGCAGTGCCCGCAAGGTCCCCCTGCTCCGGAAGGCACATGTGACGGCCCGTCTGAAGTTTGCCAGTGAACACCTGGATGATGCCGAGAGTGATTGGGAGAAGGTGCTGTGGTCAGATGAGACAAAAATTGAGCTCTTTGGCATGAACTCAACTCGCCGTGTTTGGAGGAAGAGAAATGCTGCCTATGACCCAAAGAACACCGTCCCCACTGTCAAGCATGGAGGTGGAAATGTTATGTTTTGGGGGTGTTTCTCTGCTAAGGGCACAGGACTACTTCACCGCATCAATGGGAGAATGGATGGGGCCATGTACCGTACAATTCTGAGTGACAACCTCCTTCCCTCCGCCAGGGCCTTAAAAATGGGTCGTGGCTGGGTCTTCCAGCACGACAATGACCCAAAACATACAGCCAAGGCAACAAAGGAGTGGCTCAGGAAGAAGCACATTAGGGTCATGGAGTGGCCTAGCCAGTCACCAGACCTTAATCCCATTGAAAACTTATGGAGGGAGCTGAAGCTGCGAGTTGCCAAGCGACAGCCCAGAACTCTTAATGATTTAGAGATGATCTGCAAAGAGGAGTGGACCAAAATTCCTCCTGACATGTGTGCAAACCTCATCATCAACTACAGAAGACGTCTGACCGCTGTGCTTGCCAACAAGGGTTTTGCCACCAAGTATTAGGTCTTGTTTGCCAGAGGGATCAAATACTTATTTCCCTCTGCAGAATGCAAATAAATTCATATACTTTCCACAATGTGATTTTCCGGATTTAATTTGTGATGTGCTATCTCTCACTGTTACCAATAACCTACCCTTCAATTATGGGCTGCTCATGTCTTTGTCAGTGGGCAAACTTACAAAATCAGCAAGGGATCAAATACTTATTTCCCCCACTGTACCATCCGGTCCAGGTAATTTATAACTCTTTGACTTTTCTATGTGGCTCGGTACATGTTCCAGGTTCACAGAGATTTCTTTCAGTTCCTCCACATCATCACCCTTGAAAACCATTTCCGATACAGGCAGATCTTTTATATCTTTTTCCATAAAGACCAAATCAAAGAATTCATTCAATCTCCCCGCTATGGCCATGTCCTCCCTGAGTGCCTCTTTTGTTCCTTCATGATCTAACGGTGCCACAGATTCTCTCACAGGCTTTCTGCTTCTGATGTATCTGAAAAAGTTGTTACTATGAGTTTTTGTCTCCGTGGCAAGTTTTTCTTCGTATTCTCTTTTAGCCTTCATGATCAGTGCTTTGCATCTAGCTTGACACTGCTTATGTTGCTTTTTATTTTCTTCATTCGGATCCTTTTTCCATTCTTTGAAGGATGCTCTTTTGGCTCTAATAATCTCTTTCATTTCACCTTTTAACCTCGCTGGCTGTTGTTTGTCCCTCTTTCCACCTTTGTTAATACGTGGTTTGGGCTTCCACGATGGTATATTTAAACAACGTCCATGCCTGATTTAAAGTCCTAACCTTTGCGGCTGACCCTTTTAGCTTCTTTTTAAATATTTTCCTCATTTTGTTATAGTTGCTGTTTTGAAAATTAAATGCTGCTACAGTAGATTTCTGACTTCACTCCAGATATCAGCTCAAATTTTATCACGTTATGATCACTTTTTCCCATTGTATCCAACACAGTTACCTCTCATACCATGCCTTGCATTCCACAAAGAACTAGATCTCCCCCTCTTGTCTGTTCTTGGACCAGTTACTCCAAGAAGCAGTCATTCATTACATCTAAGAATTTTACCTCCCAAGCGCTCCCTGATGTAGCATTTAGCCAGTCAATATTGGGATAATTGAAATCACCCATTCTCCGAGGACAAGCAGGCTGCTTGTTCTTACTGATGGGGTGACGTCCACGGCAGCCCCTCCAATCGAAACACTTTCTAGCAAAGTCCTTTGCTAGTCCTCGCGCGCCGATGCGCACCGCGCACGCGCGGCCGTCTTCCCGCCCGAACCGGCTCGTGCCGGCCAGTCTTCTTTTGTCCGCGCTCGGTACGGTCGTGTTTTGCCATTCGCGCCCCGAAAGTTGACCTCGCGCATCGTTTTGACTTCGCTTCAAAAAAAAAAAAAAAGGTGTTCGGAAGGAGACCTTTTCGGTCTGTTCCCCTTCCGGTATCTCTAGTTTTGCCCCGGTAAGTTTTCTTTCGTCGTCGGGGTAGGCCCTATTTAGGCCTCGGTTCGAAGTTTTTTCTTCCCCTTGTTTTGTGGTGCCATTTTCGCCATTTCGAGTTTTGATCTCGCCGGCGCGATTTTTCCACCCATGACATCGAAGTCTCCCAGCGGCTTCAAGAAGTGCACCCAGTGCGCTCGGGTAATCTCGCTCACTGATAGGCACGCGTCATGTCTTCAGTGTCTGGGGGCTGGGCACCGCCCGCAGGCCTGTAGTCTGTGTTCTCTTTTGCAAAAGCGGACTCAGGTAGCGAGATTGGCCCAGTGGAACGTTTTGTTCTCGGGCTCTTCATCAGCATCGGCATCGGGAGTATCGACTGCTTCGACGTCGTCGGCGCCCGGACCTTCATCCTCGCCCCCGATTGCATCAAGTGCATCGAGGCATCGGCCCTCTGCATCGGGGCCGAGACATCGGAGGGCTGCGTCGGCGTCGGTGGTACCGAGACCTCCTCGTCTGCTGATGTCGTCGGACGGTGGTGCTTCGTCTGGAGTGCAGGTGAGAGCTGTCCATTCCCCTGCTGGTGACGGTGAGCCTTCGGGTGGGTCTCCCCCTACCCTGTTGGCTCCTGCGGTACAGCCCCCCCGAGACCGACCTCCTTCGGCCTCGGCCGCAAGGAAGCGACGGCTGGATTCTACGTCCTCCTCGTCGGTGCCGGGAAGCTCCGGTGACATGCTTCGTCCCAAAAAATCGAAGAAGCATCGTCACCGGTCCCCTTCCTGTGTCGGCACCGAGAGCTCTGGGTCGCCGAGGGAGTTGGCACCCAGTAGGCATCGGCACCTAGAGGACCGCTCGCCCTCTGTTCAAGAGGTGTCGGTGCGCTCCCCTTTGGACAGCCCGGAACAGCCTCCACGCCCGGAACAGATTCTGACATCGACACCTGCATCGGCTTCCATGTCTTTTTCCACAGCCGCTCTGCACGAGAGTCTCCGGGCCGTTCTCCCAGAGATCCTGGGAGAGCTGTTGCGCCCTACCCCTCCGGTACCGGGGGTGCTTGCGCCACCGGTACCGTCGAGCGAGGCGCCGGCTGGCCCCTTGCCTGGGGTGAGGTCTCCGACATCGGTGCTGCTTGTGGTACCGACTGCGGTAGCCTCCCAGGAAGGCTCCCCGACTACGTCGGCGGAGGGAGCTTCGCCGGTGCGGGTGAGGGAGTCTACCTCTCGACGCTCCCACCGTGGCCGTGGTTCCACGGAGTCGAGCCGGGCACGGTTGCAGACACAGGTCCGTGAACTTGTGTCTGACACCGATGGTGAGGCCTCGGGGGAAGAAGAAGAGGACATCAGATATTTCTCTGACGAGGAGTCTGAGGGTCTTCCTTCTGATCCCACTCCCTCTCCTGAAAGGCAGCTTTCTCTTCCCGAGAGTCTGTCTTTCGCTTCCTTTTCCGGGAGATGTCTACGGCCATCCCCTTCCCAGTGGTTGTGGAGGACGAGCCCAGGGCTGAAATGTTTGAGCTCCTGGACTATCCTTCTCCACCTAAGGAAGCATCCACAGTACCCATGCATCATGTCCTAAAAAAGACATTGCTGGCGAACTGGACCAAGCCATTAAGTAATCCCCACATTCCCAAGAAGATCGAGTCCCAGTACCGGATCCATGGGGACCCAGAGCTGATGCGCACTCAGTTGCCTCACGACTCTGGAGTTGTGGATTTGGCCCTGAAGAAGGCCAAGAGTTCTAGGGAGTATGCTTCGGCGCCCCCGGGCAAGGACTCTAGAACCTTTGGGAGGAAGGCCTACCATTCTTCTATGCTCGTGGCCAAAATTCAGACCTACCAGCTCTACATGAGCATACACATGCGGAACAATGTGCGGCAGTTGGCGGGCTTGGTGGATAAGCTCCCCCCTGAGCAAGCCAAGCCATTTCAGGAGGTGGTCAGGCAGCTGAAGGCGTGCAGAAAATTCCTGGCCAGAGGGGTGTATGACACCTTTGATGTTGCATCCAGGGCCGCTGCTCAAGGTGTGGTGATGCGCAGACTCTCATGACTGCGTGCCTCCGACCTGGAGAATAGAATCCAGCAGCGGATTGCGGACTCGCCTTGCCGTGCGGATAATATTTTTGGAGAGAAAGTCGAGCAGGTGGTAGAGCAGCTCCACCAGCGGGACACCGCTTTCGACAAGTTCTCCCGCCGGCAGCCTTCAGCCTCTACCTCTTCAGGTAGAAGATTTTTTTGGGGAAGGAAGACTGTTCCCTACTCTTCTGGCAAGCGTAGGTACAATCCTCCTTCTCGACAGCCTGTGGCCCAGGCTAAGCCACAGCGCGCTCGCTCTCGTCAGCAGCGTGCGACTCAGCAAGGCCCCTCGGCTCCCCAGCAAAAGCAAGGGACGAGCTTTTGACTGGCTCCAGCAGAGCATAGCCGACATCCAAGTGTCAGTGCCGGGAGGTTGAAAGTTTTTCACCAAAGGTGGCCTCTCATAACCTCCGATCAGTGGGTTCTCCAAATAGTCCGGCAAGGATACACCCTCAATTTGGCCTCAAAACCTCCAAATTGTCCACCGGGAGCTCAGTCTTACAGCTTCCAACACAAGCAGGTACTTGCAGAGGAACTCTCCGCCCTTCTCAGCGCCAATGCGGTCAAGCCCGTGCCATCCGGGCAAGAAGGGCTGGGATTCTATTCCAGGTACTTCCTTGTGGAAAAGAAAACAGGGGGGATGCATCCCATCCTAGACCTAAGGGCCCTGAACAAATATCTGGTCAAAGAAAAGTTCAGGATGCTTTCCCTGGGCACCCTTCTCCCCATGATTCAGGAAAACGATTGGCTAAACTCTGTGGACTTGAAGGACGCCTACACGCACATCCCGATACTGCCAGCTCACAGACAGTATCTGCGATTTCAGCTGGGCACACGTCACTTCCAGTACTGTGTGCTACCCTTTGGGCTCGCCTCTGCGCCCAGAGTGTTCACGAAGTGCTTGGCTGTAGTAGCAGCGGCACTTCGCAGACTGGGGGTACACGTGTTCCCATATCTTGACGATTGGCTGGTGAAGAACACATCCGAGGCAGGAGCTCTGCAGTCCATGCAGATGACTATTCGCCTCCTGGAGCTACTGGGGGTTTGTGATAAATTATCCAAAGTCCCATCTTCTCCCAGTGCAGAAACTCGAATTCATAGGAGCTCTGCTGGATTCTCGGACGGCTCGTGCCTATCTCCCAGAGACGAGAGCCAACAACTTGTTGTCCCTCGTCTCGCGGGTGCGAGAGTCCCAGCAGATCACAGCTCGGCAGATGTTGAGATTGCTGGGCCACATGGCCTCCACAGTTCATGTGACTCCCATGGCCCGCCTTCACATGAGATCTGCCCAATGGACCCTAGCTTCCCAGTGGTTTCAGGCTGCTGGGGATCTAGAAGACGTGATCCACCTGTCCACGAGTTTTCTCAAATCCCTGCATTGGTGGACGATTTGGTCCAATTTGACTCTGGGACGTCCTTTCCAAATTCCTCAGCCACAAAAAGTGCTGACCACGGATGCGTCTCTCCTGGGGTGGGGAGCTCATGTCGATGGGCTTCACACCCAACGAAGCTGGTCCCTCCAGGAACGCGATCTGCAGATCAATCTTCTGGAGTTACGAGCGGTCTGGAACGCTCTGAAGGCTTTCAGAGATCGGCTGTCCCACCAAATTATCCAAATTCAGACAGACAACCAGGTTGCCATGTATTACATCAACAAGCAGGGGGACACCGGATCTCGCCCCCCTGTGTCAGGAAGCCGTCAGCATGTGGCTGTGGGCTCGCCGTCACAGCATGGTGCTCCAAGCCACATATCTGGCAGGCGTAAACAACAGTCTGGCCGACAGGTTGAGCAGAATTATGCAACCTCACGAGTGGTTGCTCAATTCCCGTGTAGTGCGACAGATCTTCCAGGTGTGGGGCACCCCCTTGGTAGATCTCTTCGCATCTCGAGCCAACCACAAAGTCCCTCAGTTCTGTTCCAGGCTTCAGGCCCACGGCAGACTGGCATCGGATGCCTTCCTCCTGGACTGGGGGGAGGGTCTGCTGTATGCTTATCCTCCCATACCTCTGGTGGGGAAGACTTTATTGAAACTCAAGCAAGACCGAGGCACCATGATTCTGATTGCTCCTTTTTGGCCGCGTCAGATCTGGTTCCCTCTTCTTCTGGAGTTGTCCTCCGAAGAACCGTGGAGATTGGAGTGTTTTCCGACCCTCATCACACAGGACGAAGGGGCGCTTCTGCATCCCAACCTCCGGTCCCTGGCTCTCACGGCCTGGATGTTGAGAGCGTAGACTTTGCCTCTTTGGGTCTGTCAGAGGGTGTCTCCCGCATTTTGCTTGCTTCCAGGAAAGATTCCACTAAGAGGAGTTACTTCTTTCTATGGAGGAGGTTTGCCGTCTGGTGTGACAGCAAGGCCCTAGATCCTCGCTCTTGTCCTACACAGACCCTGCTTGAATACCTTCTGCACTTGTCTGAGTCTGGTCTCAAGACCAGCTCTGTAAGGGTTCACCTTAGTGCAATCAGTGCATACCATTACCGTGTGGAAGGTAAGCCGATCTCAGGACAGCCTTTAGTTGTTCGCTTCATGAGAGGTTTGCTTTTGTCAAAGCCCCCTGTCAAGCCTCCTACTGTGTCATGGGATCTCAATGTCGTTCTCACCCAGCTGATGAAACCTCCTTTTGAGCCACTGAACTCCTGCCATCTGAAGTACTTGACCTGGAAGGTCATTTTCTTGGTGGCAGTTACTTCAGCTCGTAGAGTCAGTGAGCTTCAGGCCCTGGTAGCCCAGGCCCCTTACACCAAATTTCATCACAACAGAGTAGTCCTCCGCACTCACCCTAAGTTCTTGCCGAAGGTTGTGTCGGAGTTCCATCTGAACCAGTCGTCTTGCCAACATTCTTTCCCCGTCCTCATTCCTGCCCTGCTGAACGTCAGCTGCACACATTGGACTGCAAGAGAGCATTGGCCTTCTATCTGGAGCGGACACAGCCCAACAGACAGTCCGCCCAATTGTTTGTTTCTTTTGATCCCAACAGGAGGGGAGTGGCTGTGGGAAAACGCACCATATCCAATTGCAGATTGCATTTCCTTCACTTACGCCCAGGCTGGGCTGGCTCTTGAGGGTCATGTCACGGCTCATAATGTTAGAGCCATGGCAGCGTCGGTAGCCCACTTGAAGTCAGCCACTATTGAAGAAATTTGCAAAGCTGCGACGTCGTCATCTGTCCACACATTCACATCTCATTACTGCCTGCAGCAGGATACCCGACGCGACAGTCGGTTCGGGCAGTCAGTGCTTCAGAATCTGTTCGGGGTTTAGAATCCAACTCCACCCCCCTAGGCCCATGTTTTATTCTGTTCCAGGCTACACTCTCTGTTAGTTGGATAAGTTGTTAGGTCAATCTCAGTTATGTCCTCGCCGTTGCGAGGCCCAATTGACCATGGTTGTTGTTTTGAGTGAGCCTGGGGGCTAGGGATACCCCATCAGTGAGAACAAGCAGCCTGCTTGTCCTCGGAGAAAGCGAATGCTACATACCTGTAGAAGGTATTCTCCGAGGACAGCAGGCTGATTGTTCTCACAAACCCGCCCGCCTCCCCTTTTGGAGTTGTGTCTTCCCTTCTCTTTGTCTTGCTACATATGAGACTGGCCGGCACGAGCCAGTTCGGGCGGGAAGACTGCCGCGCATGCGCGGTGCGCATCGGCGCGTGAGGACTAGCAAAGGACTTTTCTAGAAAGTGTTCCGATTGGAGGGGCTGCCGTGGACATCACCCCATCAGTGAGAACAATCAGCCTACTGTCCTCGGAGAATACCTTCTACAGGTATGTAGCATTCGCTTTATTATAAAGTATACAGGTTGGGCTGTACTACTGTTCTGTCCTGACAGACAGTAGTACAGCCCAACCTGTATACTTTCCCTTCACACATGGAATTTCTGTCCACAAGGATTCCAAACTATCTGTTTCATGAAGAATATTTATTTTGTTTGACTGAATTCCCTCTTTAACATATAGCGCAACTTTTCTTTTTTTCCAGCATTACCTCTGATGGCCTAATTTATTTCCTCATTTTCTATTTATAATTAAAAGTAAGAAGAAAACATTAGAATATGGGATTGAATGTAGCATATTTGACTGTCATCTATTTTGTTATCTTTATTGAAGAAATAGGCCATCGGTATCCAACACCTCCACAGAGCCCAGAGCTTCATGGGCACAGCGGAAAAGAGAAAGAGAACAAGGAACCATCTCCAAAAGTGAAGCGAAAACGAAGTGTAAAGATCAGTAATGTGACACTTGAGCCCACCCAGTGGCAAAATGATTCCTTGCAAATTATAACTAGTGCCAGTGACTTGAAATGTATGGATGAGTTTCTTCTTAAGAAGGTATGTGCATCTTGGGTCTTCTCAATGAAGCAATCTTAGAAAAAAATGGTTGAAAAAAGGATAGGCACAGCAAACAGGAAATACCTCTACATAGACAGTACAATCAAACAAAAGTCAGAGCATCAAATAAAGTGTCTTTTAAGCACCATCTTCTGTGTTGGTCTGTTGGCCAGCCTCTACTTTTGTTTGATTGAAAAAAGGATAAAAATAAAAATATTCAAAGCTGGAACATATCCTAGTTTAAATGGCTAACCTGTGGGATACTGTGTTCTGAAATCATTCTTAGAATGAACATTGATGATTTTTATTTAAGTTAAGTTAATATATAGATTTATAACCCACTAGATCCCACAAGGTTCTGAGCAGATATCAAAAATAAAAACCAAAGGGTTAATAGAAAAGATAAAACAATCCTCAAAATATAGCATATGCCAGTATTCAAGAAGTACAGAAGAATGCATCATATTCCGATATGCAAAATAAAGTAAAAATTAAAAGTAATACAAAAAAATAATTGAGGTATTAAGATCAATACACAGCAATATATCATAGGCTAATATACAAAATAAAAGAATAAAACAAAAAACAATGCTAAATAATACATCATATACACACAAATAAACCTAATCTAAATTATTTGTCAAAAGGATCTTTCAAACAAAATAATTTTTTAGTTGCTTATGAAATGCCATATGTGTGAAGCATTTCCTCTAAATTCAAGAGGGAGAGTGTTCTACTCTTGAGATTCCAATTAAGAAAATTAAGTTGCATGCAGTTACTTAGGTTTCTAACACCAAAGGAAAAATTAAAGCATAAAAATCAACAGAAAAAAGTCTCTTGTTACATTTTAAATAGAAACCTGGAAAACAATGACAGATAAAGGCCCTGTAACCTGTCCAGTCTGCCCATCTATACTATCTGCTTATCCCTTCCTCTCCCTTAGAGATCCTGCGTGTTTGTTCCATGCTTTCTTGAAGTCAGATACAGTCTTCATCTCTATCACACCCTCTCCGTAAAGGCGTATTTCCTTAGATTATTCCTGAGTCTATCCACTTTCATCTTCTTCATATGCCCTCTCATTCCAGAGTTTCCTTTCAGAGAAAGAGACTTGCCTCCTGTGCATTTATTCCATAGAGTTATTTAAATATCTATATGATATATCTCCACTCCCGCCTTTCTTCCAAAGTATACGTATTGAGATCTTTCGTCATAAAACATATGGAGGAGCATTTTCGAATGGGGAAGACCATCTCTAAGGGAGCCCAACTCTAAGGACGGTGCCGCGAAGGGGCGGAGCAACACGTATTATCGTTTTGGTAATACGGTCGGGGACGCCCAAATCTTGACATTTAGGTCGACCTTAGAGATGGTCGTCCTCGGTTTTCGGCGATAATGGAAACCAAAGACGTCTATCTCAAAAATACCCAAATCCAAGCCCTTTGGTCGTGGGAGGAGCCAGCATTTGTAGTGCACTTGTCCCCCTGACATGCCAGGACACCAACCAGGCACCCTAGGGCAGTGATGGCGAACCTTCCAGAGACCGAGTGCCCAAACAGCAACCCAAAATCTAATTATTTATCGCAAAGTGCCAACAGGGCAATTTAGCCTGAATAACAGAACTTTAAAAGCATTTGGCATGCTTTTGAATAATTAATGTGATTTTTGCTGTTGCATGCATGCTGATAACTCCCTTCCCCTCCATCCATTTGCATCTCCTTCCTGTCTTCCCTTCCCTCCCTTCCCCTCCATCCGTCCAACAATTGCCCTCCCCTCCATCCATCCATACCCAGCGATTCTCTTCTCTCCCCTGCCCCCCCTCCATCCATCCATACCCAGCGATTCTCTTCTCTCCCCTGCCCTCCCCTCCTGCTCCCACCCATGCCCTGCATGTAAATCTTTTTTATTACCTCCGTCAAAGCGGCCGCGTCTTTGAAAGCCCTGCCCGTTTCTAGCAGAAATGATGTCAGAAGGCGGGACTGACTCTGAGGGAACAAACTCACGAAGGGAAGGCTAGAGATGGGCAGAGCTTTCAAAGACGCGGCCGCTTCGACGGAGGTAATCAGCACCGGCGGGGAGGACATGCGAGAGGATGTTGGGTGGGCGGACCTAGAGGGAAAGTGGCTGGGCCTGGGCCCGTCCAGTCCCACCCGTTTCTACACCCCTGGCGACAGCATGCGTGCCAACAGAGAGGGCTCTCCGTGCCCTCTCTGGCACACGTGCCATAGGTTCGCCATCACTGCCCTAGGGGGCACTGCAGTGGACTTCAGAAATTGCTCCCAGGTGCATAGCTCCCTTACCTTGGGTTCTGAGCCTGCCCAAACACCCTCCCCCAGGTCCGCCTGCCTGAAGTACACTGCACCCAGTACAACTGCTCCAAGGACCTGTATACTGCTGCGATGGACCTGAGTATGGCATTTGAGGCTGGCATAGAGGCTGGCAAAAAAGTATTTTTAAACTTGTTTTTATGGGGGGAGGGATTAGTGACCACTGGGGGAGTAAGGGGAGGTCATCCCCCATTCCCTCCGGTGGTCATCTGGTCAGTTGGGGCACCTTTTTGAGGCTTGGTCGTGGAAAAAAATGGACCAAGTAAAGTCGGCCAAGTGCTCGTCAGGGACGCCCTTTTTTCTGTTATCAGCCGAAGACGACCATCTCCTAATCACGCCCCAGTCCCGCCTTCGCTACCCTGCCGACACGCCCCCATGAACTTTGTTCGTCCCCGTGACGGAAAGCAGTCGAGGGTGTCAAAAAATCGGCTTTCGATTATGCCGATTGCGAGAAGGACGCCCATCTCCCAATTTGTGTCGAAAGATGGGCGTCCTTCTCTTTCAAAAATAAGCGTGATTGTCTCCATATGTTTTATGACGAAGACCACTGACCATTTTAGTAGCTGTCTTCTAAATTGACTTCAACCTATGCATACCTTTTCGAAGGTGTGGTCTCAAGAATTGTACACAGTACTCTAAATGAGGATTCACCAGAGACTTATACAGAGGCACTATCACTTCCTTTTTCCTGCTGACCATTCTTTCCCTGTGCACCCAAACATCTTTCTGTCATTTGCCATCACTTTTTCTACCTATTTGGTCACCTTAAGATTATCAGATACGCACCCCCAAGTCCCATAATCATGCTTTTTTTAGTATTAAATCTTAGCTGCCAAATTCTAGACCATTGTTCAAGAATATAAGAATAGTCATACTGGGTCAGACCAATGGTCCATCTAGCCCAGTATCCTGCTTCTAACAGTAGCCAATCCAGGTCACAAGTACTTGGTAGAAACCCAGTTAGTAGCAACATTCCATGCTACCAGTCCTGGGGCAAGCAGTGGCTTCCTTCATGTCCATCTCAATAACAAATGAGCTAAATCTCTCCTGATGTTATCCACACTATCAGGAATGTTTATCCTGTTGCAGATTTTTTAATAATCTGCAAAGAGCAGACCTTCTGCAATATCACTTACAAAAATGTTAAAGTCAAGAACCAATAAATGGTATACCAATGATGATGGCCATGAAGGTTTTTTTTCACAGGACCAAAACCACAGCAAAACTTTGGTACAGGTGCCTCCATTAGATATAGCATGCCCTGGTGTCTATAATGCTTTTATTTGTGTGTATGAGAGAGCTTACGTCAATGTGGTTAATTATAGCCACAAATACAAACATATGTGTATCTAACACAAAGCTTGACAAATTCTGGGCACCAAATGCCATTGGGACTAGAAATTTTGCCATGGCTTATGGTACTTCCTTGTCCTGCTTCTGCCACCAATGCCAAAAAAAAGCCATTTCTTCCTGGCACCATATGTCCTTTAGTAAGTTTGACCAAAAACACAAAACAGGTAGAAACCTCTACATAATATAGTAACTTACATAGTTACTATATATATCTATCTATATCTATATATATATAGATATAGATAGATAGATAGATATACACTATATACTATATACATAGTCCAAAGCAAGAGTAGAAAATGCCATAAAACACTACCAGCCATCAGGTTGGTTGGTTGTGTTTTGTGGCATATTTAGTAAGTTTGAGCCATGCAGTGCACAAGACTAGCCCAGGAGTTTGTGCCCCTCGTGGTAAAGACTCTTCTAAAACTCAGAAGAGATTGGAGCTCAAACTATGATACTCATAATTATTGGGCAAGACAGACCTGCTTCCCAATCAAGTAGGAATTCTGCATCAGGGACCATTCTAATTGGGATCTTTCCCAACCCTAATCATGCAGAATTATGGAACACTGTTACGTACCAACATTAATTGTTTGGACTTCGCAGTGTCTATATTGATAGGGTATAACTCAGTTCACTAAATCTACCTAATGCCATCTCTGAAATCTTTATAGCTTCTTCAAGAAACTTCACTAGATTTGTGGTTTTTAGTAGAAGAGATTCATCATTTGGCATGATAGAAAGGCCCTCGACCCCTCCCTTTTCTGTCCCACACAGAAAGTGCTTTAGTATATCATACATTTTTCTTAGTCAGGTTGGAAACCAGTTCCACTAGGATTCATCTTTGTGTAGTTGACTCACATCACCACAATGTAGAAGGTAAACTCATTTCTCTGTAGCCTTTAATTGTTCATATCATGCAGGGCTTGCTTCTTTTGAAACTCTTATCAAGTCTCCTACAGTGTCTTGAAACCTCTATGTGGTTCTTATCTAGCAGATAGATGCCCTCTTTTAGCCACTAGACTGATGTGAGCTGATATGGAAGATCTTAACACCAGTAATTGGGAAGCAAAGCCAGTGCTGGGTAGACTTCTATGGTCTGTGCCCTGAAAATGGAAAGGACAAATCAAGATCAAATATACATGTGTAGTATCACATCATACCTTATACTATGGGTTTATCTTATTGGGCAGACTGGATGGGCTGTACAGGTCTTTATCTGCTGTCGTCTACTATGTTGCTATGTTATATTTGGTGGTTGTAACTACAGCACACAGAGGGGCCCAATTACTAAACTGTGCTATTAGCCACCTAACATGGGTTATGCCTCAATAACTTCGCCATGACACACAGCCAAATCATGTTTAACACATGTTAAAAGTAATGAGTTACTGTGATGCATTTCCTTTTGGGAGGAGGGTGGGACACAGCAGTGCTTGAACGCGGGTCTCTTCTGAAAGGACCTGGGCCAGCGCAGAGTACTTTTGGACTGGAGCAGAAAGAGGTAGAGTGACAGCAGCCGTGTGGGGAAGAGCAAATAGAGAAGACACTGCCCATAGGACCTGGGGCAGGAATGGTAGATGAGACACTGAACCCCAGGGGAGAGGAAGGGAAGGGTTGATCCTGAACCCAGGGTATGTGGGTTGGGAAAGGAAGGGGAAATGCTTGATCTGCGACTCGGCTCGCGCATAGGTTGTCTTCTTATGTTTAACTAGGGATGCCTACATGTGAAGACTAATATCCTGTTTATCCTCAGAGAAAATAAAGTTGTTTACTTGTTATCATGTTCTCCTCACAGAACCAAACCATCTCCCCCTGGGTGTTGGATTCTTCTAATTCAAAGCTTTATAAGGGACAGAGGTGGCCCCATGTGACAATGCAGGCGTAGAACGCTCCGCACATGTACACTCTAGAAAACTCAGAGTTTAGAGCTTTATTAATGTTTTCTCTAACCTGGTCTTTGTTGGATGATGTCACCTACTTGTGAAGACTAATACCCAGTTGTTCCTGGAGAACATCTGTTACATGTAAGCATTGTTATCCACTTCTCCTTCTGGAGCAGGATATCACAAAACCTAGAACACTTTTATAGGAAACTTTTGTTTGTGAAATTATGCTTTGTAGAGGAATTTAATTACTAACTGCATGGAGCAATATGTATATTTTACTGGTTTAATCTTCAACATGTTTGCATTTGACAGATGAATGATTTAGATAATGAGGACAGTAAAAAGGACACACTTGTGGATGTAGTGTTTAAGAAAGCTCTGAAAGAATTCCGGCAAAACATCTTCAGCCTGTATTCAACAGCTTTGGCTGTAAGTATAAGGGCCTCCATACTACAAAACTGTGAAGGAAAGAGGTGATACCAGTATAGTCTTTGTACTGAAAGAAGAGGGCAATGTGTGTAAAAAAAAAAAACCAAAGAAGGATGAAACAAAGTATGGTGCAACTTCTGTTTGTGCTTAATTCTGTATTGCAGAAATGTACTCTAATCAGGATAAATGTTATGATTGATTGAAGGCAATGCTTGTGCTGAAAAATATCTTATCAACTGGGTGATGTAAAACTGAAGTTTGCTTTCTATATCAGCAGATGAGATGATGAATATTATGGATGAAGTATTCAGGTGTAATGTGGCAAAAATCCTTCTAACATCTGATGGCTGTCATGTTCGTTAAATCCTGACTATTGTTGGTGGCTATTTGTTTCTGCCAAACTGCTGCTGAACCTCATAGTCATATTGCTGTTTCTAATGAAAACCAGTTGTCAACAATGGTGCATCTACATAAAGTGCCTATTCTATAAAGAAAAGTAGGAGCCTAATTTTGTTTATAGAATACTAGTATTTAACAGGGCAAATATGCCCCTATAATTTAGGTGTGAGACCTTAGGCCAGCTATAAAGCTGGTGTAAGTTCTCTTGCCTAAATGCTGAAAATACGTGCATAAAGTATATTGTATTCTGTAAGTTAGCACGTTAACTGTGAATCCAGCCCATGTATGCTCCGACTTTGCATATATGTACGCCTTCTTGTAAAATGCACACTAAAATATGCTCATATTTACAGAATACCACATAGGTGGAATTTTGGCATTTATAGACACTATCAGCCTTATTTTTGAAAGTGATGGGCGCCCATATTTCGACCCAAATCGGGAGATGGGCGCCCATCTCGCAAAGGCGCCCAAATCGGTATAATCGAAAGCCGATTTTGGGAGTCTTCAACTGCAATCTGTCGCGGAAACAGGCAAAGTGGACGGGGGCGTGTTGGAGGTGTGGTGAAGGCGGGACTGGGGCATGTTTATCGGCTGAGAAGAGATGGGCGCCTTCGACCGATAATCGAAAAAAGAAAGGCGTTTTTAGCGCGAATTTGGCTCTTTTTTTTAACCCTTTTTTTTTTCATGAACAAGTCCCAAAAAAGTGCCCTAAATGACCAGATGACCACCGGAAGGAATCGGGGATGACCACCCCTGACTCCCCCAGTGGTCACTAACCCTCTCCCACAAAAAAAAAGCAACTTTAAGAACTTTTTTCCAGCCTGTATGCCAGCCTCAAATGCCATACCCAGCTCCATCACAGCAGTATGCAGGTCCCTGGAGCAGTTGTTAGTGGGTGCAGTGGACTTCAGGCAGGTGGACCCAGGCCCATCCCCCCCTACCTGTTACACTTGTGGTGGTAAATGGGAGCCCTCCAAACCGCCCCCTAAACCCACTGTACCCACATGTAGGTGCCCCCCTTCAGCCATAAGGACTATGATAATGTGTAGAGTTGTGAGCAGTGGGTTTTGGGGGGGATTTGAGGGGCTCATCACCCAAGGGATGGGAGCTATGGACTTGGGAGGTATTTAACTTTTTTTTTTTAATTGTTACAAGTGCCCCCTAGGGTGCCCGGTTGGTGTCCTAGCATGTGAGGGGTACCAATGCACTACGAATCCTGGCCCCTCCCACGACCAAATGCCTTGGATGTGTTCGTTTTTGAGCTGGGCGCCTTCGGTTTCCATTATCGCTGAAAAACAAAACTGCCCAGCTCAAATCCGCACAGATCCGATGCATTTGCCTGGCACAAACCGTATTATCGAAAAAAAGACGGACACCCATTTTTTTTCGAAAATACAGTCTGTCTGGCCCTTCACGTACCCGTTCTCGGACATAGACGCCCATGGAGATGGGCGTTCGCGTTCGATTATGCCCCTCTATATGTACACATGCATGTGTATATGCCATTATTCTAATCATTTATGCATAATCGATGTATAAATGTTAGTGTTGACTCTCTAGAATTACCACCAGTATTTTTGTCACACTGATTTGATAAGTGATAAGGAGTGGAGTGGCCTAGTGGTTAGGGTGGTGGACTTTGGTCCTGAGGAACTGAGTTCGATTCCCACTTCAGGCACAGGCAGCTCCTTGTGACTCTGGGCAAGTCACTTAACCCTCCATTGCCCCATGTAAACCGCATTGAGCCTGCCATGAGTGGGAAAGCGCGGGGTACAAATGTAACAAAAAAAATAAATAAATAAATTAACATTTAACATTTGTTTTTCAAAAGCATTCTTTGTGTAGAACATGAAGGGATCAATATTCATCTGTCGGCAGTGAGCGTTTTGCTGAACACGACCAGCTTTATTCCAGGATATACAGTGCCGGGCCATGTTAGCCATACTCTTAACCTAATTTGGTTGGCCAAAAGGTGTACCATTAAACCTACAGGGTTTGATAGGGTGGAGTGAGAGTTCATGCAGCCAGTTTTAACTTCTTTTGGGTTTGGTCTTAATTTTAAAAAATGGATCTCTGGACCTTAGGTGTTCCTGCGGGGTAGCAAAAATGGCTTTCTACCTTAGTTCTGGCATACATTAGAGCCATAGTGGCATATTTAAATCCTGGCTCACTCAGTTGCCATCACTGCTGCTGCTGCTAATTTGGATGGCAGTCAAGCAGAAGCCACAGGGCCTCCTGTGTTGCATGAGTGATTAAATGTTCTGCCAATCCTTGTCTGTCCCTTAAAAACAGGAAGTGAGTTCAGAGGGAGCGGGACTGGAACCAGCAGAGCCTTTAGTCGCACATGCAGTCTGCAAGGCTTCGGCTTCTTGACTGCCATCCAAGTTAGTGGCACCAATGGTGGGTGATGGCAACCGAGTGATGCTGCTATTGCAGAGTGCCAGAGGAGACAGAGAGGGTAAAAGTGAGGTGCCAGTGCAGGATTGTGGCAGACTGGCCATGAGAAGAAAATAGAGATGCTGGATTGGGGGAGGGGGAAAGAAAAGGGATATGTATGTTTTGGAGTGGGATGGTAGACACTTGGCTGGGGGAATAGAGGGAAGGGAGTTGTTGAATCAGGATCAGGGAGGAGAGTTACTGGAACCAGGTGAGGGATGGGGTGGGCGAGAGAGAGGAAAATGGACAGGATGGGAGGGGATGGTACATACAGTAGGATAGGGTGGGGTGGGAGAGTAAAGGTACAGAGGACACCAATGTGGATACTGTAACCTTCAGGGAATAGGGTGCTAGGGGAAATTCTGGAAATGGAGGGGAGAGTAGGAAGACAAAACGGAGATGCTGGACTTGGAATGTGGAATAGAAGGATAAAAGGGAGATGACTAAGCATGGGAAGGGGAAATAGTGAGACAGAGGAAATACGCTGGAGAAGGGAGAGGGAGAGCAGGAGACAAGAGGAAGATGTTAGATGGAGAGGGAACAAAGGAGGTGCTGAACAGGAAAGAGGGAAGGGGGAGAGAGAGAGGATAGAAAGAAAGGGCATATGCTTGCTTGGAGGGAGAAGGGAAGATAGTGCACCATGGGGGGGGGGGGGATTGGGGTGGTAGAAGGGAGAGGCTGGATCAGGATGGAGGGAAGAGGGGAAGTACTGGAATAGGATGGAGAGATGCTGGCTTAGAGAAAGGGGGAAAGAGGAGAGGATCATCAGGGAAAAAGGGATATAGAAGGATGCTGGACATGGGGAGTTGTAGGGTGAAGCAAAATATTGGATATGGGGTAAGTAGGAAGACAGGAGAGATGCTGGACATGGGGGGGATGTAAGACGGCAAAGGGGATGCTGAACATTGGGTGGGGAAAGGGGGAATGCTGGGCATGGGAGGTATAGGGAGATGCTGATACAGGACACAAAGGAAGGCTAGATATGAAGGGGGAGTAGGATGATAGGGAAAGATGCTAGATAGGGGTGGGGAACAAAGATATTGGATTGAAAGGGGAGAGAGGATATGCTGAATGGAGGGGGCGAGAGAAAGAGAGTTGAGATACTGATCAGATGAGTTACATTAGAGAGGTGGTGCTGAAAGGGGGAATAAAGGGCAGAACAAAAACTGGGGAATGTGAAGGCTAGTATGAGGGAAATGGGAAGCTGTAAAAAAAAGGAAAATGAAGATTGAAGACGTGCACAGGGTGGGTTGGGGGTTCCTGACTTTCTGGATTACTATAGGACAGCACATCTTAGGGTGATCATGGATTGGTATGACTCCCATGGGTCCGGATAGAATGTACCATGTTACCTTTATATCAATGGACTAATCTGATTTGGGGCCCTAGGGACATCTTAACTCATTCTTTAAGAATCTCTCCATTTTTTGAAACACTTGATTTCCCTATGGGCTGAGGTTAGGAAAACACTTTTGAGCCGTAGTTTCTCCATTGAGAGTCCTTTTAATTTTGCACCTAAATGGGATGCTAGATTATTAGAAGTGTGGGGGAAGAAGGGCATACTACTCGTAGGGAACATATACTCTAAAGGTATAATTTTTTCTTTTTAGCAATTGAGTTCTGACTGTTCACTTCCAGCTACAGAGTTTTACATGTATTTTCAGGTTCACCATCTTGCAAGCACACCAATCTTTCAGGAATATATGAACAGTAAGCTGTCTCCCTTTGAGGAGGCTCAACTCAGAAAAAGCTGATACCAAACACTGTGATTTACTTCTCACATGGGAGCATACATCGCCTAAGTATATGATTAATTTGGGATGCTCAGTTTGGGAAAAGGAATAATATAATATTCATGAACATGCCAGGCTATGTCCATTCTTTGGCACTGAATATCCGGTTTATGTGGCGCTGGCTAACACATGAGCACTTAAGTTGATATTCAGAATTTAAGCAGCCATGGGTTGCTGCATAAAAGTAGGACTGTGTTTTATGTGGTCCCATTTATGCAGTTATCCTGGCCGGTTGAGTGGGGAATATCAGCACTTAATCAGCCAAGGACTCTGCCCCCAGAATGCCCCCAAAATAGCTGGCTTTCACTTAGATGCTAATCACTAATTTTCAGCAGCAATAACCAGTTAAGTGCAGCTGAAAATTAGCGGAGAGCTCCAAACAAGCGATTTCACCAGTCTGTGGCCATTTCTGGCCGGTTAAATTGTTTTGAATATAAACCAGGAAAAGATTACATTATTCCTATGTGATTAGATCACCAACCACTGAATTTGTCCTTTGTCAGCATGTGATTGGTGCACTGAATTTTGATTTATTTTCAGCCGAAGTTTCTGATATATCCTCATTTCCTGTCTCCTACCCCCCCCCCCCCCCAATTTTCTTTATCTCACAGATGGATGATGGGAAGTGCATTCGCTATAAAGACCTGCATGCGTTGTTTGAGCAGATCTTAGAAAAGACAATGAGGCTAGAACAGAGGGACTGGAGTGAATCCCCTGTCAAAGTCTGGGTCAATACCTTCAAAGTATTCTTGGATGAGTTCATGACAGAGTATAAACCTTTGGAATACACTTCTGGAAAGGTAAGTGCAGAATATTTACTGTGAATAGACTGTAGTTAATTTATTGTATCAAAATAACACTTTAATGTCAGAAGTACTTAAAGAATGAGTTAATATTTTCTATATATGCAATGGAACATTTGTCAAATGTAGTGAAGAGCAATATTAATGTGGAGGAGTAGCCTAATGGTTAGTATAGCAGGCTTTGACCCTGGCTACTTGGGTTCGATTCCCACTGTAGCTCCTTGTGACCTTGAGCAAGTCACTTAACCCTCCATTGCCCCAGGTACAAAAACTTAAATTCTGAGCCCTCTAGGGACAGAGAAAGTACCTGCATATAATATGTACAGTGCTGTGTATATCTAGTAGCGCTATAGAAATGATTAGTAGTAATATCATATATTCGCACGTCGACTTCAGAGTAATACTATTTAGGAATTTTAGTGGGGGGATGGTTATAAAGGTTTGTAGTGCACCTTAATTCCCTATAGGAGTGACTAACCTGTGGTATCTCAGTACCGCAGATTAGTCACTCCCACAGTATATGAATAATGCAGCATGTGATCAACTTTGCAAGCTGCAGTATTCATAGTTCCCGGGAGCATTGGGCACTAATCCATGGCCCGATGCTCCCGGGCTGCATCTTAGACAGCATGCATTAGTTAGCCCCTCCTTACCCCAACTTCCCCCACCATATCAAATCCCTCATTTTGATGTCCTCCCATATCAGATCTCCCTTTCCAGTGTCCCCCTTTATCAGATTCCCCCCTCCTAAAGGGCTCCCAAGCTGCCTGGGCCCTTGCCCTATTCTATTCTATTCCAGCTTTTCTATCCAGCTAATTTCCCTCAAGGAATCGTAGCAGGTTACAGTAAATGATCAGAACATAGGTAAACACAAAAGTCAAAGTATTTCTGAAATAAAAAAGTTTTCAAAATCTTCCTAAACAAATTATAATCTGAGATATCCCAAAGTTGGGTAGGGATGGACTTCCATAATTTAATAGCAAAATAGCTAAAAGAACAATCCAAATAATGTTTATAACAAATCTTATTTGCTGAAGGGAGAGCTAAGTTTAGAGAATGTTGTCTAGGAGTAGGTCGATTTAATGATATATACTGGACTAAATTAATGTGTTCTGATAGACTACAATCATAAAATATCTTATGGACCAAACAGACCGTCTTAAAGTCCACTCTTGCATCAATAGACCACCAATGAAGATCCCTAAGCAATGGAGTCGTATGCTCAAATTTCTTACAACCAAAAATTAATTTTGCTGCACAATTCTGCAACAACTGAAGCCTTTTTAAAAGAACCAGATTGATGCCAACATACAAATAACTACAATACTCCAGATGTGGCAAAACTATAGCCTGTACTAGCAGTCTAAACTGTGTTGAAAAAAAAGGAAGATCTTATAGCTCTAAGCTGTCTTAATTTAGCAAACACCCCTTTACACAAATTATCAACTTGATGTTTCATAGATAGTTGTGTACATAGACATCACATGAACAATACAGCCAGTAGGGCCCCCACCCCGGTGATTTCACAGGTAACTTTAAAACCATACAAGAACGTAAGACCTTTGAAGTCAGAATGATTGAATATTTTAACACCCAACATTTCCGATCTGACGAAGAAGGGCAACCTTCGAAAGCTAATCAAGAAATGTATTAAGTTATGTCCAATAAAAAAGGTATAATCTTATTTTCTTTTCCATGTTTTATTTTGTTTGATTTCTATTGATAACCTTAAGAGTGGACTAACACGGCTACCACACTCCTCTGTTTTTCCTAACAATTTGCTGTTTTTCCTAACACTGTACTGTACTGGCTGTTGCTATTAAAGCCCTTGAACCACTCCAAGATATTACCAGCCAATCCCAAATCACTCAACCTGTTTGGCAATAATGTATGATCAACGGTGTTGAAAGCACCTGAAACATCGAATTGCATCAACACAGAAGGAATATGTTAATAAGGCCTTAACTTTAGTAACTAATGTTACCAATAGAGATTCAGTACTGTGCATGAGTGAGTCCATATTGAGATTTATAGAGACACTGATATGAGTCTTAAGTACGACATGCAACAATCGATTCTATTAATTAGTGAGCCAAGGGATACTAGCAACAGGATGGAAGTAGACACTTCAGTCAAGTCTGCAACATTTGATTTTGGGATTAGAGTTAGAACTATTTTCCCAAGTTCCTCAGGGAAATTACCTTCCCTAAGTAACGCATTTATTAATAATGTTTATCCAATCAACTAATTGGGTTGGGATAGTCCTTAATAAATAGGAAGGGCAATGATCATAGAAACAAAACTTACTAACTAGCTTTATTAAAAGGGAATTTACCTAATCAGATGTAACTTTACCAAAATCAGAGCAAACTAAATCAGCTTTAACACCAAGCACCTGCTAATTAGTTATGTCACATGGTCCCAAATAACAGTCAGGGCCAGATTTTAATAAAGCGGAGCTTATATTTTCAATCTTATTTCTAAAATGAGTAGCCAGTTTTTCCATAGTTGGCTGTAACTACTCAGATGTTTGAGTCACTAATGAAGAGTTAGTCAAAGATCTGAAGATTTTAAATAAGACCTTACAATCTAATTGTCCAGTTCTTATAAATTTCTGGTAATAGTCCTTTTTAGTCTCAGTCACTGTAGAATTATAAGACCTAATCATGTTTCTCCATTCCAATTTCTATTCAGTATTTTTGGTTTTGTGCCAAGTGCTTTCTAAACATCTACATGATCTATTCAGATCTCTTAATATATTATTAATCCAAGGAGATGTTTTGCCTTTAAGATTTCCTTTCAGTATTTCTTTGGGAAATTGATCTAAAGCTTTATCTACAATGCAATCCCAGTTTCTTAACATCTGAGGTGAATCAGTAAAGGTGGAATCTAGATGTTTTGTTAGAAAGGACCAAAAGCTATTGGTGTCAGTTCTCTTTCTAGGATTAAGATTAGACTTTTCCTTAATAATATTAAAGTTTCTTCTATGATTACATAATAGGTATAGAGTAAAATTAGCCATATAATGGTCAGACCATGCAACTGCGGTCTAGTCTATTGGGGATGTTGACAAATCCTCAGTTAAACTACCGGAAGCTATTAGATCAAGATAGCCTTAGAATTTGGATCTTGTACTGTGGACAAAACTTTAGTTCCCCCCTCCCCCCATTTTTGTGATATTTTTCTTTTGTATCCCCATGATGTGGACTAGCTTATTATTTGTTTTCTTTGAAATATTTGCAATTTAAAATAAAAGATATATGGAAAAATTGAGCTGATTTTCAAAGGCATGATACTTGCTTATGTTGTGCCTGCATATTGGCTTGTTGCATGGCAAAAAGTACATAACTTGTCTTACGTATTTCAAAATGATGACATAAGGTACAAGCACCCCTACAACATGTGACAGTATGCAAATGCATAGGAGTGAGCCATCCCCAAATGTTTAGTGACACTTAACTGCATACTACTGCTGAATATTGATCGATCTACCAGCTAGAAACACATCCGAATCAACACGAACATATCTAAATCTGCACTACCCAAGCGGCAAAGGACTTAAATACAAATCAATTTACGCATCCAGTTTTTCCTACATAAGCATACAACTGTGGAACGCATTACCGAAAGCCTTGAAAACGACATACGACCACCTCAACTTTCAGAAAACAAAAAAAACTTACCTGTTTAAAAAGGTATACCCTACCGATCCAACTTAAATGCCCGATCTCTGCAACACAACAAAACTAAAGTACGTAATGGACATAACACAACTCTCCCGCTGTACAATTTCCTAATGTAACTGTGCCACACAAACTTTACCTACCACAACATCACTTTGTATTTGTTCACACCGATGTCGGCAAACGCCTCTCCGGTACTATGTAAGTCACATTGAGCCTACAAATAGGTGGGAAATTGTGGGATACAATTGTAACAAATAAATAACAAGTAAAATATCCACTCTGACCATCGTGGCACTGTGCAGTAAGTGCCAGGGAGGTCTGTGATCGGAGTCGAGGTCAGCCTGGCAGTTATGTGGGAACCGGCTATGTTCAGTGCCAGTGCCCACATTGCTAAGTGGTAAGACTAAAAGGCAGGCCTATATTTCTCATCTTAGCTATGCAGATGCCAGCACTGAATATCAGCCGTCATCTCATAACTTCCGGGTCGATAACTGACTGGATATTCAATGTTGGTGCCCAGACATGGCCCTGGCATTGAATAGCCAGGTTAGATTCAGCCCACAGTGGTCTCAGCTTAAAAACCACTGACCATTGCAGGCTGAGTATTGGGGGGGGGGGGGGGGGGGGGGGGGGGGGAGGGGAGGATAGTTTCCAAACATGCCTCTGAAACACTCCTTTGAAAGCATCTTTTCTATTTGGCCAAAATGTATGCTTCTATTTTCAGGAGGCTAAAATTCCCCTCACCCAGGAATGGCTGATTTAGATGGGTTGTGTTCATTTTTACCCGTTCTAAGCCTTGGAAATTTTACTCCATAGATCTAAGATGTAGACAGCCATACAATATGTAAAACATAATCTACAATGTGATAGATCTAAAATGTGGAAAACATGTTGCAAATAATTTAATATTGGTACAAGCTGATAACTGACTTTTGACTTCTTTTCCTGTTAGGTAACAAAAACGGAAAGGAAAAAGAGAAGAAAAAAAGAAACAGATGTTGTAAGTTGATATCTTGATTCTATATAGTTCTAACATATAATTCCACTGCTCAATATAAATTTATATCATAATGTGTAATGTAAAATTGGAGAGCATATATGGAAACCCACCAAACATTGTGGAAAGGTAGGCATGCCTTTCCTCACTCTTCCCTAACCCTCTGTACCTCAGCCACTACTTACTGTAACAAGTGTTTAGGCCCTCTCTCTGCCTCCTCCTGGGCCCTTGCCTACATCTGCTTTTAGTTCATTTCTCCTCTTTCCTCTCATTTCAAAGCTTAGCAGCCCTATCCTCTGTACAGCACAAGCCATATGAATAGAGTGAACTCTTTCTGCCCAGCAACTTCTACTCAGCTTTGCTCTGGGAGTAACAGTTTTCAGAGCTCCGTCTCCTGGACCACAAAATCATCCTAATAACGGACCTCCAGCTGGTTGTCAGTAGGCACCAAGTACATACTGTGCCAGTCCCCTACATACATGCTTTCTGCACTGGAGAATTGAGCAGCACTGGAGAATTGAGCAGCTCTAGAATGCTTTTTGCTTGGTACATGCACATGTCATTTGGTCCCTGAGAATCCACTATAACAAATAGAGAGTGTAGGGAACATGTAAACACAGTACAATAAGCAAAGGAAAATCGACTCCCTTGATAAAATAACAAGAAACAATAATCTAGCACTATTAACAGATAAAGAAAAAAGGAAGGAAAAAGTCTCAAACGAGCTCCAGGTTTCGTAAAACTTTCAGAGCTGAAACTTTCATCATAGGCACAGAAGACCTTCCTAAACAACCATCTGTATATTGCAAAAGTCTTGAGTGTCCACTATCCAGGCACAAAAAATAGCAATTGCACTTACCTTTCAAAACTCAGAACAAGTTGCAATCCATTGTTGAGCTGTCTTCATCTCCCGTGCTGTTAATAAGCCAGGTCCCACGCCGACAACAGATGGTGGTCAGTGTTTCACTACGCTGCTTCAGGGTTGTACTATCTGGGACTGCAAGGAAAGAGTACAAAGGCTGAAACTCTATGCCAAGATCTAGATGTGCTTCAAAAATACATTTACATACTTCCTAATAGCGCACTCTTGCTGCTTTTGCTTGGATCTCACAGTTACCCAAAAAATGGCTCCTCTCCTGATACAGTGACATCAAACGGCAGCAACCCCTTCATCCAATCAACTTTTAAGGCAAACAGACTCTAAATCTTCAAGCAAAAAAGAATATTTTTTGAAAAAATAACACTACTCTATCTGTGAATTTAAACCATGGGGTTCCAGGGATGCTCAAGGCCTCTGTACCGGCTGACTGTGATGCAGTCAGTGTCGGCTAGGAGAGTTATCTACCCCAGACTGGTGAACCTGGGATGCTGCTGAGTGAGGAACTCTGAGTGAGGAACTCAGCATCAGCCGTGAGAAGAAGGAAACTTCAGAAAATAAAGAGAGTTCAGGTGTGTGCTGGTGTGCCAAGGCCAGACTGGCAGTTCTCACCTGGGAGGTGAAGTGGGAGGCGCTGCTGAGTCCAGGCCATCTCTCGGACATCCTGTCCGGGCCAGGTCGTCGCTGAGAGCTGACCGCGGCTTCCCCCTGCCTCGGGGCCGCAGCACTGCCCAAGCCTCGGCGCCCACCCGCACCTCTGGCATCGCCGGCCAGGCAGCAACGCCCCCAACCTCAGCTGCACACCAAAAGGAGCGCCAGCCAGCAACCATCCGCACCTCTGACATTGCTGGCCAGGCAGTGACGCCCCCCGGCCTCCGCTGCACACCGAGATGAGCGCCAGCTGGCCAGCCACCCGAGGCTGCGAAGAGAGGAGGAAAGCAGGGAGCACCACGCACACAGCTGTGGAGCCGGGGGAGGGCAGGCGAGAGGAGCAACTTTCGGCAGCAACTTCGAGCCGCGACGTGGGGGACCTGAGTAGTTTGTGGCCAATCAGCGCTGTACCACACCGCACACGGTGACTTTCTGTGTAGTAATAGTGCTCTTATGTTCAGTCAACTGCATAATTTCCTACTAGTCTTTCCCACATATATTTTACCGCATGGACACAACTAACCATATACCACATAGTCTCTGAGAACCAGCATGTTGACAGTTGGTAGGCTTTGTGTTTACTTCCTTTCTGTATCTGTTTTTCAGATTTGCATGATGGGTTTTGTCTAAAATAGTATTTGTTGACAAATCAAGAGCAAGTTCCCCACAATGGCCTTAACACACAAGCTGCCTATTCACATAGAGAGAGAAACCTAAAACGATTTTTTTCTGAAGTTGAATACCTGCTTGAAGCAGCCAGTATTTTATACCATTAATCACTAGATTAAGTCTGTAGAAACACCATGAAATATAAGATGTGACAATCGTCATAACTTCTACCTGCTTTGGAGACATGGGGTGGGGGGAGGTTGGCATTTTCCCCTTTTGTTGACTTTCATCTTTAAAAACATGCAGATGACACTAAGAATACATGCCAAGGGCATGTCTCCTCCAAGAGACATTTTTGGTCCTGGTCATTGGACAATGGAATCACCACAGTAGCAGCATTTGTCCTCATTCCCTAAGCCTGAGCACACCACAGCTTATTGACTCAGGATGCGATGATCAGAATCCCCGTGCTGTCCCGAATTGCTCTGTAAAATTAGCACTGGAACAGCGCAGGGAAACAACGCACCAATAATCAAAACTAATAGAATGCTAATTTATGCACACTATTGGTTTTGATCATTGGGTACTTCTGCGGGAGGATTGTGCCTGGGCATGCACCCAAGGCACAATCCTCCCACAGAAGTTGTTTGACAGGTCCAGGCTGTCAAAAAAAAAAAAAAAGGCCAGACCTGTCAAACGTAACCTGACAGGGGAGCTGGAGGACCTCAAGACCCCTCTACTCCACCGCACACCCCCCATAACAAATAAAATACCTGGTGGTCCAGTGGGACCTTAGCTATAGTCCCCCAACCAACCCCAGGCCCGAACACACCCCCGGACACTGACAAAGAGGGCTGAAGGTCCAGTGTACCTCCAGCCCCCCTATCACCCCCCCATCACAAGGGGTTGGAAGTCGGTTAGACCTCCAGCTCTCCCCAATACAAAACAAATACCTAGTGGTGTAGCAGGACCCTAGCTTTAGCCCCCCCACCCCAGCCAACCCAAATCCCAACTTCCACCCCCCCCCCCCCACCGTTCCTTAAGGCAGGAGGAAGGAGTGGGGTGGGGTGTGGGGGCCTGGGGGGCCTTAGCCATTGGGAGAGTGGGGGGTCTGGGGGTTCACTGGACCACCAGGACCAATGGTGACAGCCTAGGCTGCCTGGCTTGGACGGGGGGGGGGGGGGGGCAGGGGAGGAAGAGGAGAGCCTTAACCCAAATGCCAGCTCCAAGCTGGTGTAAGGTTAAGGTGGTACTCCGCTCATGCAATCAGAGTGCAGTGATCTGATCATACAAACAGAATACCACAGAGCTTATTTAAATATCATTTAAATGAGCTCTGCAGTATTCCTTCGCGCTTGTTGTTTGCTGCGCAAGACCCCCCTGATCATTCTGCGCTGGTAAATGAAGGCGCTAGTTCCCTCGCTTTTACCTTTGATCATTGGAACCTCAATGCGTCAGCAGTTCAGTTTCTTTCTGTTAATGTAATCATCTTTGAACTAATTGGATGTCTTCTTACAAACCTAAAGCTTCTTTAAGTTTGTGTATATTTATGTAAATAATTGCATGTGGGAAATAACATGGTTTTAATGTAGTTGTAGAGACATATTTAAGTGCATTTCTGTCTCATTCCTTTACAGGGAAATTGTGTTTTACCCAAAAAGACTGTTCAGTAGTTAACAGGGGCTTGGTGCTTGAAGCCATAGGCACTATCCTTCTTCCTTAGAGATTTTTGATAAATTCATCACTATTACAGTGTCTCCCAAAAACAATCCTATTCAATTGCATGCCATCTTTCTGATCGCTCTGATGCACACACCCTCCTTCTCCACACCCTTCTGGCATTCTTGCACATTCACTCCTTGGTACCCTTACTACCTGTCTGGTATTTCTCTGCCTTCCCCTCTCCCTTACCTGTTTCCATGCATTATGTCAGTAGCTCTTTCACACCCCTTTCTCCAAGGACAAGCAGGCTGCTTGTTCTCACATGTGGGTCGACGTCCGCGTTGGCCCAGGAATCGGCATTTTGCAAGCAAAATATAAAAAAGTTTTGCCAGAGTCTTCTGGCGTTCGTCCAGCACGCACCGCGCATGCACGGACTGATTTCCCACCCATCACGTGAACGCGTTCCTCAGTTTTCTTTTTTCGGCGTTGAGGTGCAGTAGAGTTTTTCTGCGCTCCTTTCAGGCCCGGGAAAGAATCTTCAACTGTTTTTTGGCTTTTTGCCTTATTTTTTTCCTTTATTTTATTTTCAATTCTACAGTTAAAAAAAAAAAGGTTCCCGTAGTTTTCTTTACTTTTGTCCACCTTTTAAAGTTTCCATTGTTTTCGACGCGGCCGGGTTGTTCCTTTATTTTTGTGCCCTTTTTTCTTTTAACAGGCACAATCGCGTCTTTTGATTTTGCCGAAGCCGTTTTTCCTTCCATGTCATCAAAGACACCCAGCGGCTTCAAACGTTGTACTCAGTGCAACCGGACCATCTCAGGTACCGATCTGAAAAAGCTAGAAGAATGGTCTAAGGTTTGGCAATTAAAATTCAATGCGAAGAAATGCAAAGTGATGCACTTAGGGAGTAGAAATCCAAGAGAGGCGTATGTGTTAGGCGGTGAGAGTCTGCTAGGTACGGATGGGGAGAGGGATCTTGGGGTGATAGTATCTGAGGATCTGAAGGTGATGAAACAGTGTGACAAGGCGGTGGCCGTAGCTAGAAGGTTACTAGGCTGTATAGAGAGAGGTGTGACCAGCAGAAGAAAAGAGGTGTTGATGCCCCTGTACAAGTCGTTGGTGAGGCCCCACCTGGAGTATTGTGTTCAGTTTTGGAGGCCGTATCTTGCTAAGGATGTAAAAAGAATTGAAGCGGTGCAAAGAAAAGCTACGAGGATGGTATGGGATTTGCGTTACAAGACGTATGAGGAGAGACTTGCGGACCTGAACATGTATACCCTGGAGGAAAGGAGGAACAGGGGTGATATGATACAGACGTTCAAATATTTGAAAGGTATTAATCCGCAAACGAACCTTTTCCGGAGATGGGAAGGCGGTAGAACGAGAGGGCATGAAATGAGATTGAAGGGGGGCAGACTCAAGAAGAATGTCAGGAAGTATTTTTTCACGGAGAGGGTGGTGGATGCTTGGAATGCCCTCCCGCGGGAGGTGGTGGAGATGAAAACGGTAACGGAATTCAAACATGCGTGGGATAAACATAAAGGAATCCTGTGCAGAAGGAAGGGATCCTCAGGAGCTTAGCCTAGAATGGGTGGCAGAGCTGGTGGTTGGGAGGTAGGGCTAGTGCTGTGCAGACATATACGGTCTGTGCTGGGGCTGGTGGTTGGGGAGGCGGGACTAGTGCTGGGCAGGCTTATACGGTCTGTGCCGGGGCTGGTGGTTGGGCGGCGGGGATAGTGCTGGGCAGATTTATATGGTCTGTGCCAGAGCCGGTGGTGGGAGGCAGGGATAGTGCTGGGCAGACTTATACGGTCTGTGCCAGAGCTGGTGGTTGGGAGGCGGGGATAGGGCTGGCCAGACTTATACGGTCTGTGCACTGAAGAGGACAGTACAAATAAAAAAGTAGCACATATGAATTTATCTTCTTGGGCAGACTGGATGGACCGTGCAGGTCTTTTTCTGCCGTCATCTACTATGTTACTATGATACCCACGCCTGGTGTATCCAGTGCCTTGGGCTCGACCATAGCCCAGCCGCTTGTAGTCTGTGTCTTTGTATGAAGAAACAGACCCAAGCGTCTCGAGAAGCCCAACGCAAAAAGCTTTTTGGGACTCGGTCCAGTCCTTCGACATTGACATCGGTACCGGGTCGGCGGCGTCAACATCGACTTTCAGGAAAGCATCGATGTGGGGAGCAGAGGTAATGGCTGCTGAAAGACCTCTTCGCGCTGGGAGCAGTGAGGCGTCGAGTGGGTCTCCACCTGCCTCGAGGCCTCCTGCTATGCAAGTCCCCCGGGACCAACCTTCATCGGCCCCCGGCCCCTAGGAGGCCTCATTGGTACTGAGGAGTCTCGATGACGTGCGTCGAGCAGAGGCAAAGAAGCACAGTCATCATTCTCCTTCGACACACGGTGCCGGGAGCTCCGGGGCGTCGAGAGATTCTGCACCCGAGAAGCGTCGAAGCCGAGAGGATCGCTCCCCCTCTATTCAGAAAGTGCCAATGCGTGGGGCTTCTGGCAGCCCGGTACCTGCTCCCAAGCTCGACAGATTCTGCCACCAGCTCCTTTACCGACCCCACAGCCTTGTCTGACGGTGGCTCTCTATGAGCGCATCAGGGCCCTGCTTCCAGAACTTCTGGAAGGATTGCTGCGCCAGTCTGCTTCGGTGTCGGGGGTGCTTGCGCCTTCTGTACCGTCTGCTGCAGCGGCATCTGGCCCTTCGCCTGTGGTGAGGTCCCCGACCTCGGTGCCGCCTGCCATCCATGCCGAATCCCCTACAACGTCGGTGGACAAAGCTTCACCAGAGTCCAGACGGGCGTTGACTTCTCGGCACCGCCATCGAGGATGTCGTTCCTCGGCATCGAGGCAGGCTCAGTTTCGGACTGCTCTGAGAGATGTCTTGTCCGATACTGAAGATGAGCGTTCGTGGGAGGAAGAGGAAGATTCCAGGTACTTTTCTTCTGACAAGTCCTATGGGATTCCCTCTGAACTTACCCCTCCACCAGAAAGGAGACTTTCTCCACCGGAGAGTCTATCCTTTACCTCCTTTGTCCGGGAAATGACTGCGGCTATTCCTTTCCCTATGGAGGTTGAGGATGAGCCCAGGGCTGAGATGCTCGAGGTCCTGGACTATCCTTCTCCGCCTAGAGAGGTTGCAACGGCTCCTTTGCATGATGTACTGAAGGAAGTCCTTATGCAAAACTGGCTGTTCCCTCTGTCTAATCCCGTGATCCCGAAAAAAACTGAATCCCAATATCGGATCCACTGTGAGCCTGGATTGATGAGGTCTCACAATTTCATGGTGGTGAACTCCGCCCTCAAAAGAGCCAAGAGCACTAGGGACTATGCCTCGGCACCCCTAGGCAGAGAATCTAGAACCTTGGACTCTTTTGGGAGGAAGACGTATCAGGCCGCTGTGCTCGCTGCCAAGATCCAGACATCCCAGCTCTTCACAAGTGTCCACTTGCAGAACTCGGTGAGGCAATTGTCCAGCTTGGTTGATGCACTCCCTCCGGAGCAGGTCAAGCCTTTTCGCCAGGTGGTCAGGCAGCAGAAGGCGTGTCATAAATTTCTGGCCAGGGGTACGTTCGACACTTTTGATGTAGCATCCAGGATCGCTGCCCAAGGTATAGTGATGCACAGACTCTCATGGCTGCGTGTCTCTGACCTGGATCAGTCGGTCCAGCAGCGGATGGCGGATGTTCCTTGCCAGGGGGATAACCTTTTTGGGGAGAAAGTAGAGGAACTTGTTGACCAGATCAAGAAGCACAATGATGCTATGGATTCTCTCTCCCGCCGGGCGTCTTCTGCTACTACCTCCTCATCTAGGAGGTTTTTTGGAGGGAAGAGGAGTGCTCCCTATTCCTATGCTAGGCATAGGTACACTTCTGCTTCTCGGCAGCCTTCCCAGGCTCAGTCCCAGCGTGCTCGTTCTCTTCAACAGCATGCGCCGAAGGCCACTGCGGCTCCCCAGCAAAAGCAAGGGACGGGCTTTTGACTGGCTCCAGTTCAGCTTATCCTCTGTAAATGTGTCCGTACTGGACGACTTGCCGGTTGGGGGGAGGTTGATATTTTTTCACCAACCGTTGGGTTCTTCAAATTCTCCAGTTAGGATACACCCTCAATCTGGAATCCAAGCCTCCAAATTGCCCACCGGGAGCTCAGTCCTACAGCTCCCAGCACAAGTAGGTACTTGCAGAGGAACTCTCCACCTTTCTACAGACCCAAGCAGTCGAACCCGTTCCACCAGGGGAAGAAGGGCTCGGATTCTATTCCAGGTACTTCCTAGTGCAAAAGAAAACAGGGGAGATGCGTCCCATCCTAGACCTAAGGGCCCTGAACAAATTTCTTTTTCGAGAATAGTTCAGGATGGTTTCCGTGGGCACCCTTCTTCCCATGATTCAGGAAAACGATTGGCTATGCTCTCTGGACTTAAAGGATGCTTACTCACACATCTCGATACTTCCAGTTCACAGGAAGTATCTTTGATTTTGGCTGGAAACACAGCACTTTCAGTACCGTGTACTGCCTTTTGGCCTGGCGTCTGCGCCCAGAGTGTTTACAAAATGCCTAGCTGTAGTCACAGCGTCGCTACGCAGTGTCATCATGGAGAGCGCTCCCGGTACAATCAAGAAACAAATGTCCACCAGCAACTTCAATTTTAAGGCTTTTATTCCATGCAGGTTTCTTGTAGACCTGATACACAGTTCCAACAGCAGCATTCACCTTCAGTCTTAAGCACATGTAAGCCACCTGAAAGTGTGTGGCAAATAGTCTCCTTTAAGCAGTAGGCTATCAGCACATATCAAGGTTCAATACAGGTTCAAAGTCCGCTCCAGCCTGGGCTCTTTATCCAGTGCACAATAAACAGTAGTTCAACTCCAAATAGAAGCAGTTCTTTCAATTCATCATCACGGTTAAATCACAAAGCAGCAGTTTCTACCTTCTACTCTCTTTACCTTCAGGAGAGTTCAATACTTTAGGGACGACTCATACCCAAGGGATTTCACCCTGCATTAGCTTCACTGGTAAATTCAATACTTTAGGGACCTCCCTTACCCAAGGATTTTCAGCCTGCAAATACTTTTGGGACTTCCTCACACCCAAGAGATTTCAGCCTGCTTCAGTACTTTAGGGACCTCTCTTACCCAGGGGTTTTCAGCCTGCAACTGCTTCTCTCTTCTGGGACTCCTTCCCACCTGCCTAATCAATCTCTGGCGTCTGCTCTCACAACCAATCATTCTCCTTCCATTAGCTTCCCCCACACCCATACCAGCTGAGTTGAGCATTAGACTAATGATGAGCTCCTGCACACAGGGTTTCCTATCTCTCTTTCCCCCTAGTGGCAGCCAATCTACACGTCCTGCCAGCTTACACCCATGTCTTCCCCTATTGCAGCTATGAGACCAGTCTGGGTTCCTCATCTCACCCCCTGGCTCCTTGCCTGCAATGCCTTCTGGGACTTGTATTTCAAACTGACACTGCCTTAACCCAGCTATCCTGGATGTGACTTTATCACAGCAGACTTGGAGTGCATGTGTTTCCTTATCGACGATTGGCTGGTGAAGAGCACCTCCAAGCAAGGTGCTCTGGATTCCATGCGAATGACTATTCGGGTGCTAGAGCTACTGGGGTTCATCATCAGTTATCCCAAGTCCAATCTCACCGCAGTCCAAAAATTGGAATTCATTGGAGCTCTGCTGGACACTCAGACAACTCGAGCTTATCTTCCCAAGGCAAGGGCGGAAAACCTTCTGTCCCTGGTATCCATGGTTCGAGCGTCTCAGCAGGTCACGACTCGGCAGACGTTGAGACTTCTGGGGCACGTGGCATCCACAGTGCATGTAACACCCATGGCACGCCTACATATGAGATCAGCTCAATGGACCCTAGCTTCCCAGTGGTTTCAAGCTGCGGGGGATCTAAAGGATGTAATCCAACTGTCCACCGAATTTCAAAATTCTCTTCAGTGGTGAACAATTCGATCCAATTTGACCATGGGGTGACCATTCCAAGTTCCTCAGCCACGAAAAGTGCTGACGACGGATGCATCTCTCCTGGGGTGGGGGGCTCATGTAGATGGGCTCCACAATCTGGGAGCCTGGTCCTTTCAGGAAAGAGGTCTGCAGATCAACCTCCTGGAATTAAGAGCGATCTGTAATGTTCTAAAGGCTTTCAGAGATCGGCTGTCCAACCTTAATTCAGACAGACAATCAGGTTGCCATGTTGTACACCAACAAGCAGGGGTTCACCGGATCTCACCCTCTGTGTCAGAAAGCCGTCAAGATGTAGCTTTGGGCTCGCTGTCAAGGCATGTTTCTCTAAGCCACTTATCTGGCAGGCATAAATAACAGTCTGGCCGACAGGTTGAGCAGGGTAATGCAACCTCACGAGTGATCACTGACCATGGGCGTAGTCCGCAGGACCTTCCGAGCGTGGGGCACCCCCTCGGTGAATCTTTTTGCTACTCAGATCAATCACAAGGTCCCTCAATTCTGTTCCAGGCTTCAGACCCACGATAGACTAGCGTCAGATGCCTTTCTCCTACATTGGGGAACAGGCCTTCTGTATGCGTATCTTCCCATACCTCTAGTAGGGAAGACTTACTGAAACTCAAACAAGACTGCGGAACCATGATCCTGATTGCACCTTTCTGGCCGTGTCAGATTTGGTTCCCTCTTCTTCTGGAGTTGTCCTCCGAAGAACCGTGGAGATTGGAGTGTTTTCCAACCCTCATCACTCAGAACAAGGGGTTGCTTCTGCATCCCAGTCTCTGGCTCTCACAGCCTGGATGTTGAGAGCTTAGAATTCTCCTCCTTGGGTCTTTCAGAGGGTGTTTCCCGGGTCTTGCTTCCAGAAAAGATTCCACAAAAAAGTGCTATTCCTTCAGATGGAGGAGGTTTGCCGTCTGGTGTGACAGCAAGGCCCTAGATCCTTTTTCTTCTACACAGACCTTGCTTGAATACCTTCTACACTTGTCAGAGTCTGGTCTCAAGACCAACTCCGTAAGAGTTCACCTTAGTGTGATTAGTGCTTATCATTGCAGTGTAGAGGGTAAGCCTATCTCTGGACAGCCTTTAGTTGTTCGCTTCATGAGAGGTTTGCTTTTGTCAAAGCCCCCTTTCAAACCTCCGCCAGTGTCATGGGATCTCAATGTCGTTCTCACCCAGCTGATGAAAGCTCCTTTTGAGCCACTGAATTCCTGCCATCTGAAGTACTTGACCTGGAAGGTCATTTTCTTGGTAGTGGTTACTTCAGCTCGTAGGGTCAGTGAGCTTCAAGCCTTAGCAGTACATGCACCTTATATCAAATTTCATCACAACAGAGTAGTCCTCTGCAAGCACCCTAAGTTCCTGCCAAAGGTAGTGTCGGAAACCTCTCATGAAGCTAACAACTAAAAGCTGACTACTTCCGCAACAAGGTGCAAAAGATCAACCTTGAGTTCACTACCAAGCTTCCTCTTCACCCCTCAACCCTCTTCCTCAACCAACCAACCCAGGCCTCTTTCTCCTCCTTTCCTGATATCACCGTGGAGGAAACCGCCCGCCTTCTTTCCTCCTCGAAATGCGCCACTTGTTCCTCTGATCCCATCCCCACCAACTTACTTAACACCATCTCTCATACTGTCACCCCCACCATCTGTCAAATCCTCATCCTCTCTCTCTCCACTGCAACTGTCCCTGACATCTTCAAGCACGCCGTAGTCACATCTCTCCTCAAAAAACCATCACTTGACCCTACTTGTCCCTCCAACTACCGCCCCATCTCCCTCCTACCCTTCCTCTCCAAAATACTTGAGCGTGCTGTTCACAGCCGCTGCCTTGATTTTCTCTCCTCTCATGCCATCTTCGATCCGCTTCAATCCGGTTTTCGCCCTCTACACTCGACAGAAATGGCACTCTCTAAAGTCTATAATGACCTGTTCCTTGCCAAATCCAGAGGCCACTACTCCATCCTCATCCTCCTTGATCTATCCGCCGCTTTTGACACTGTCAATCATGATTTACTTCTTGCCACACTGTCCTCATTTGGGTTCCAGGGTTTTGTCCTCTCCTGGTTCTCCTCCTATATCTCCCACCGCACCTTCAGAGTACACTCTCATGGATCTTCCTCCACCCCCATCCCGCTCTCTGTTGGAGTACCCCAGGGATCTGTCCTTGGTCCCCTTCTTTTTTCAATCTACACCTCTTCCATGGGCTCACTGATCTCATCTCATGGTTTCCAGTATCATCTTTATGCTGATGACACCCAGCTGTATCTCTCCACAGCAGACATCACCGCGGAGACCCAGGCCAAGGTATCGGCCTGCTTATCTGACACTGCTGCATGGATGTCCAACCGCCACCTGAAACTGAACATGTCCAAGACCGAGCTTATCGTCTTTCCACCAAAACCCACTTCTCCTCTTCCTTCACTCTCTATCTCAGTTGATGGCACCCTCATCCTCCCCGTCTCATCTGCCCGCAACCTCGGAGTAATCTTCGACTCCTCCCTCTCCTTCTCTGCGCATATCCAGCAGATAGCTAAGACCTGTCTCTTCTTTCTCTTTAACATCAGCAAAATTTGCCCTTTCCTTTCAGAGCACACCACCCGTACTCTCGTCCACGCTCTCATTACCTCTCGCCTTGACTACTGCAACCTACTCCTCACTGGCCTCCCACTTAGCCATCTATCCCCCCTTCAATCCGTTCAGAACTCTGCTGCACGTCTTATATTCCGCCTGAACCGATATACTCATATCAACCCTCTCCTCAGGTCACTTCACTGGCTTCCAATCAGATACTGCATACAGTTCAAGCTTCTCCTTCTTACCTACAAATGCACTCAGTCTGCAGCCCCTCATTACCTCTCTACTCTCATTTCCCCTTACGTTCCCGCCCATAACCTCCGCTCACAGGACAAATCCCTTCTCTCAGTACCCTTCTCCACCACTGCCAACTCCAGGCTTCACTCATTCTGCCTCGCCTCACCCTATGCTTGGAATAAACTTCCTGAGCCCTTACGCCAAGCCCCCTCCCTACCCATCTTCAAATCTTTGCTGAAAGCCCACCTCTTCAATGTTGCTTTTGACACCTAACCTTTATACCTTTCAGGAAATCTAGACTGCCCCAATTTGACTGCCTCTATTTGACTGACTGTATATTTGTCCTTTAGATTGTAAGCTCCTGTGAGCAGGGACTGTCGTTCTATGTTAAATTGTACAGCGCTGCGTAACCCTAGTAACGCTTTAGAAATGTCAAGTAGTAGTAGTAGTAGTAGTTCCATCTGAACCAGTCAATTGTCTTGCCAACTTTCTTTCCCCATCCTCATACCCACCCTGGCAAAAGCAGTTTGCACACCTTGGACTGCAAGAGAGCATTGGCCTTTTACGTGGAGCGGACAAAGCTCTATAGACAGTCCGCCCAGCTGTTTGTTTCTTTCGATCCCAACAGGAGGGGAGTCGCCATCGGAAAACGCACAATCTCAAACTGGCTAGCAGATTGTATTTTCTTCACTTATGCCCAAGCTGGATTGACTCTAGAGGGCCATGTCACGGCTCACAATGCAAGAGCCATGGCTGCGTCTGTGACTCACTTAAAGTCAGCCTCCATTGAAGAGATTTGCAAGGCTGCAACGTGGTCATCAGTCCACACATTCATATCTCACTACTGCCTTCAGCAGGATACCTGACGCGACAGTCAGATCTGCTCGGGGTTTAGAATCCAGCTTCCCCCCTAGACCCATTTTTGTTCTGTTCCAGGCTGCACTGTCTGTTAGTTGTTTATGTTTTCAGGTCAATCAAAGTTATGTCCTCGCCATTGCGAGGCCCAATTGACCAATGTTCGCTGTTTTGAGTGAGCCTGGTTGCTAGGGATACCCCACATGTGAGAACAAGCAGCCTGCTTGTCCTCGGAGAAAGCGAAGGTACTTACCTGTAGCAGGTATTCTCCGAGGACAGCAGGCTGATTGTTCTCACAAACCCACTCACCTCTCTTTTGGAGTTGTTATTTGTTTCTTTTTATGCTTTTGATTTAACTGAGGAATGCGTTCACGTGGCGGGGGGGGGGGGGGGGGAATCGGTCTGCGCGCTGCACGCGCACCAGAAGACTCTGGCAAAACTTTTTTATATTTTGCTTGCAAAATGCCAATTCCTGGGCCAATGCGGACTTCGACCCAGATGTGAGAACAATCAGCCTGCTGTCCTCGGAGAATACCTGCTACAGGTAAGTATCTTTGTTTTATCTCTTCCTCCTTGTTTTTTTAGCCCATACTGTCCTGGTCCTGGTCCTCATACACATTCTACCATCCTGACTGTAATCTTTATGCCCTCTGCTGCCCCCATTAAGAAAACTTTGTAGTATTAGAAAATATTTTTCATTTGACCTATTTAGGACAACAGTAGAAACTTGAATTTTGTTCGCTATGGATTACTGCAACTTTCTTTATGTTGGCTGCTCTGTGAAACTACAAGAGTGCCTCCAGACTCTTGAAAATACTGAAGCTAGGTTAGTATGCCAGGCTTGAAATATTTGATAGAGCAAGTCATCTGCTGTCCAAACTCCATTGGCTTCCTATACAAGCTTGTATCTTTTTTAAGTCTATTCATTGGTATTTAGATCTACCATACGCACTCAAATATAAGCCAAGAACTTTTGGCTAAAAAGTTTTCAAAATTAAATCTTGGTTTATATTCAGGCCTGCCCTCCCCCCCCCCCCCCCCCCCCCCAATGGCATCCATCATTCCTGCCATTCCTTCTCTTCTCCAAGGTATCCTGCCTTGGCCGTTTCTGCACATTCCACTCACTTCCTCCTTCCCATTGTACAGACGAAGCCCCCTCCCCATGGCCTACTTTACAGCCCTAGTGGTCCAGTGGTGAGCTGGGGCAGAAGCGATCACCCTACACTCCTACCCATGCAGTCTCGTGAGATTGCCACTGGAACTCGCAGCAGCCATATTCGGGACAGAGACCGCATGAATAGGAGCGTAGGGGGATTCCTGCTATCCTAGCTCACCGCTGGACCACCAAGGCTGTAGGGTAGGCCTATGGTGGGTCTGTGAAGGGGGCTTCATCTGTATAATGGAAGGAAGTGAGTGAGTGGGAGTTTCTAATTCAGGGGTGGGCTGGAGGAGGAGCCGGCCATGGCAGGACACTTCAGGAAAGGGAGGGAACAGCAGGAATGCCATATTACTACTACTACTACTCAACATTTCTAAAGTGCTACCAGACTTACGCAGCGCTATACAGTCAAACATGAAGAGAGAGACGGTCCCTGCTCAAAAGAGCTTACAATCTAAAGGACATAACAATCAACTTAGGACAGCATAGTACATCTGATTACACAATAGTTCATAGATAGATTAATAGATCTAAACAGCTAAAAACAATTAAGGTATGCAAATGCATAATACAGACAGATTGGTAGTGGTATTGAATAGAGGAGTAATGGTAAGGTTAAGTGCCAAAAGCAGAGTCGAAAAGATGGGCTTTGAGCAAGGATTTGAAGATGGGTAGAGATGGGGCCTGACGTATCAGTTCAGGAAGTCTATTCCAGGCAAAAGATGAAGCGAGGCAGAAAGGGCGGAGTCTGGAGTTAGCGGAGGTGGAGAAGGGAGCAGAAAGGAGGGATTTGTCCAGTGAGCGGAGGTTCCGGGTAGGAATGTAGGGAGAGATGAGGGTGGAGAGGTAAGGAGGTGCAGCAGAGTGAAAGCATTTGTAGGTTAGTAGGAGAAGCTTGAATTGTATGCGGTAACAGATCGGAAGCCAGTGAAGTGACTTCAGGAGAGGGCTGATGTGAGCATATCGGCTCTGGCGGAAAATAAGACGTGCTGCAGAATTCTGAACAGATTGAAGGGGGGGGGATAATGGCCAAGTGGGAGGCCAGTGAGGAGCAGGTTGCAGTAATCTAGGCGAGAGGTAATAAGAGTGTAGATGAGGGTGCATGTGGTGTGCTCTGAGAGGAAAGGACGAATTTTGTTGATGTTAAAGAGAAAGAAGCGACAGGTTTTGGCCATCTGCTGGATATGAGCAGAGAAGGAGAGGGAAAAATCAAAGATGACTCCTAGGTTGCGAGCAGATGAGACAGAGAGGATGAGGGAGGGTGCCATCTACTGAAATAGAGAATGGGGGGAGAGGCGAGGTGGGTTTGGGGGGAAAGACAATAAGCTCAGTTTTGGCCATATTCAGTTTAAGGTGGCGGTGTGACATCCAGGCAGCTATGTCGGTCAAGCAGGCTGAAACTTTGGCTTGGGTTTCAGCAGTAATGTCAGGTGTGAAGAGGTAGAGCTGGGTGTCGTCAGCATAAAGATGGTATTGGTGTTATGACCTGGGAGGTGTGAGCCCTTGTGCCCCGACTGAGCACAGCGAAGATGGAGTGACACCGCACTCGGTCAGGCAGCCAGACAACACCTAGCTTCACCTGGGAAGCGACCGCCGTTCCCTGGGAGTTGAGCCCCCAGGTGCAGGCGGCCACCAGGACTTCCGGAACCGGCGGGGTTGCACTACCACTGACCAGACATGTGGGCAAACAAACACAGTCCAGGAGCCCGTAATCAGCAGAGCAAAGAATAGTCATGAAACAGTCCAAGGTCAAGGCAGGCAGCAACACAACGCATAGTCCAGGAACAAGCCAAGGTCAGGAACACAGGAACTGAAGACAAGGAGCACCGGCGTGGACCTCAAACACAATTGAGGCCGAAGCAACGAAGGACTGGCGGCAGGGCTTTAAATAGTGTAGGAATCAGTCTCAAACATGTGCAGCTGATCCAAGATGGCTGCCCCCATCAGTAGAGTAGCACAACGCCCAAATATGGGCTTCCTTCCTGTTCTCGTATACAAGATGGCTGCCCCCTCCTGAACTAGCCAAGATGGCTGCTGTCCTTGATCCATCCAAGATGACGGTTGCCAGAAATAGGAAACAGAAACAGACCCATCCTGGAGAAACCACATCCAAAAAAGCCAGCTATCTCTGCCGGACCGCAGCTCGCCGGCGAATCGGCCGCGCAGGCCTGGAATCAGGTGAGGAACGTAACAATTGGAAACCGTGAGATGAGATCAGAGAGCCCAGGGAAGAAGTGTAAATGGAAAAAAGAAGGGGTCCAAGGACAGATCCCTGAGGTACTCCAACTGAGAGTGGGATAGGGGTGGAGGATGATCCACCAGAATATACTCTGAAGGTACGGTGGGAGAGATAAGAGGAGAACCATGAAATCGAAATGAGAACAGTGTGGCAAGAAGATTGACTGTGTCAAAAGCAGTGGATAGATCGAGGAGGATAAAGGATGGAGTAATGGCCTTTGGATTTGGCGAGGAATAGATCATTACAGACTTTAGTGAGCGCTGTTTCAGTCGAATGTAGAGGGCGAAAGCCGGATTGAAGCGGATCAAGGATAGCACGAGAGGAAAGAAAATCAAGGCAGCGGCTGTGAACGGCACGCTCAAGTAACTTGGAGAGGAAGGGTAAGAGGGAGATGGGACGGTAGTTGGAAGGACAGGAGGGGTCTAATGACGGTTTTTTGAGGAGCGGTGTGACTACAGCATGTTTGAAGGTGTCAGGGACAGTTGCGGTGGAAAGAGAGGTTGAGGATGTGACAGATAGAGGGGTTGATAGTGGGAGAAATGGAGTTAAGTAAGTTGGAGGGAATGGGATCAGAGGGACAGTGGGATGGAGGAAAGTAAGGAGGGAGAGAACTGCTTGAATATAAACCATTGGTTTATATTCAAGTTAACATTTCCCCTCCTCCCCCCCCCCCCCTTTTTTTTAAGGGAGAAATGTTATCTTGGTTTATATTTGGATGGGTTTATATTCAAATATGTACAATATTTATGGACAGATTCTCCATGATATAAATAGTTTACTACACAATAATGGCCAATTGATCTTACTACTACTACTACTATTTAGCATTTCTGTAGCGCTACAAGGCATACGCAGCGCTGCACAAACATAGAAGAAAGACAGTCCCTGCTCAAAGAGCTTACAATCTAATAGACAAAAAATAATGTAATCAAATCAATTAATGTGTACAGGAAGGAGGAGAGGAGGGTAGGTGGAGGCGAGTGGTTACAAGTGGTTACGAGTCAAAATCAATGTTAAAGAGGTGGGCTTTCAGTCTAGATTTAAAGGTGGCCAAGGACGGGGCAAGACATAGGGGCTCAGGAAGTTTATTCCAGGCGTAGGGTGCAGCGAGACAGAAGGCGCGAAGTCTGGAGTTGGCAGTAGTGGAGAAGGGAACAGATAAGAAGGATTTATCCATGGAGCGGAGTGCACGGGAAGGGGTGTAGGGAAGGACGAGTGTAGAGAGATACTGGGGAGCAGCAGAGTGAGTACATTTATAGGTTAGTAGAAGAAGTTTGAACAGGATACGAAAACGGATAGGGAGCCAGTGAAGCGACTTGAGGAGAGGGGTAGTATGAGTAAAGCGACCCTGGCGGAAGACAAGACGGGCAGCAGAGTTTTGAACCGATTGGAGAGGGGAGAGGTGACTAAGTGGGAGGCCAGCAAGAAGCAGATTGCAGTAGTCTAAACGAGAGGTGACAAGGGTGTGGATGAGGGTTTTGGTAGAGTGCTCAGAAAGAAATTGGCGGATTTTACGGATGTTGTAAAGAAAGAAACGACAGGTCTTGGCGATGTGCTGGATATGAGCAGAGAAGGAGAGAGAAGAGTCAAAGATGACCCCAAGGTTTCGAGCTGAGGAGACAGGGAGAATGAGAGAGCCATCAACAGAAATAGAAAACGGGGTAGTGGGGAGGTGGGTTTGGGGGGAAAATGAGAAGCTCGGTTTTGGTCATGTTTAATTTCAGGTGGCGTTGAGACATCCAGACAGCAATGTCAGACAAGCACGCTGAAACTTTTCCTTAGCTAAAGCTATTAAAACACAAAAGAATAGCCACTTTGAGGTTAACAACCAGGTACCTTTATATGAAATTCCCTTCCTGTCGATATTAGATTAGAAACTCAGTATTTACATTTCTAGAATAAACTGAGATTACCTATTTGAAACATTATTTTAACTTGCTAATTAGATTAGTATCTACTTTTATTTTGTTCTTGACTTACTTGTATTTTACCTTTTTAATTTACCTTATTGTACTTCTTAGTAATGCCTAATTTCTTTGTTTGATCCACAGCCAGTTATTGGTAATTTGTGGAATATAAGTATATGTGTATTGCATTGTTATTGTATGCCAAATAACCCAAGTTTGCATTGGATTCAGAAATGGCTTTCACTTCTTTTTTTTTTGTTGTTGTTGTTACATTTGTACCCCGCGCTTTCCCACTCATGGCAGGCTCAGTGCGGCTTACATGGGGCAATGGAGGGTTAAGTGACTTGCTCAGAGTCACAAGGAGCTGCCTGTGCCTGAAGTGGGATTCAAACTCAGTTCCTCAGTTCCCCAGGACCAAAGTCCAGCACCCTAACCACTAGGCCACTCCTCCACTCTTGTCCAAGTCCCCTCTCAGTATTACTCCTTACCTTATACCACTCCCAATATTGATCCCCTTCTAATCTCCCCACTCCAGTACTGATTTCCTCCTCCTTTCCATGCTCCTGGAATCAATCCCCTCCTCACCCATTCCCCTGCAGTTTATCCCCTTTCAGTATTCAACTTCTCTCCCTCCACCCAAACCTTCAGATGACCCCAGCACACTTGTCCAACTTTTGTATTGTTACAAACCCTATGAGAGAACTGTTGTCATCACAACAGAATTTACTGTCTCCTTTAACAATAGCTAAACTACCCTGTACCAGGCAGTATACCTTTAGCTGCTTTGAATGCAATTCCCTTGCTATCTATACCAAAAAAAAAAAAATTACAACCTTGTTGTTGAATCATCTTGTTTACTCTCAGAGGGAGCTGACTGGCAGACTGAAATTTGCTTCTAGCCAAAATTTTTATTTCACAGGATGTAGTTGTTTATGAAGTTCTGCTTTTTTGGTTGTTTTTATGAATATTCACTATAGATCAAACGTATGCATATTCTTTTTATGGAATGTGCTCTCTGTGGCTTTGGAATTTGTGGGAAATCAAATAAAATAAATGGGGAAAACCCCCCACCATTCACAGCTTGTTTGCCTCCTACTGTTGGTTGGCCCCTTTCTCCTCCTCCTTGTGTCAGCTAGCAATGAGCAGTTTAGAATGGCTGGATTGGAGTAAGCAGCTGTTAGATATGCTTCACCCCTTGCTCCGCTCAGGGCTGGTGCTAGGGTTTCTGGCGCCCCCCTGCAGACTATCATTTGGCGCCCCCCCCCCCCCCATCTCCTTTCTCTCTTCTCCCACCCTGCCCCTGTCCAGCGATTCTCCTTCGCCCCCATCCCCCTCCAATTTATGGCCACCTGCTCGCCCTCTTCTCCCCCTAACATCCCCCTTTTTCTTCTTGCCACCCTGCGTGGCTTAAGTCTTTTTAAATTTACCTCTGTCCCAGCGGCTGCATTATTTCAAAGCCCTGCCCATCTATAGCCTTCGTGAGTTCGTTCCCGCAGAGTCCCACCCTGGAGGAAATGACATCAGAAGGCAGGACTCTGCGGGAACGAACTCACAAGGGGAGGGAAGGCTAGAGACGAGCAGGGCTTTGAAATGATGCAGCCGCTGGGACAGAGGTAAATAAAAGATTTAAACCCCCAAGGGCGGCGCGGTATGGCAGCGCAGCGCTGCAGCGGCACCCTTGAAGGCAGGCGCCCCCTGCGGTGCTTACCCCGCTTACCGGGTTTGACCGGCCCTGGCTCCCCTCCCCTTTCCTCTGTGGTACTGAGAGAAGGGGTAGGATTTGCAAAGGACACAGTAGTGTCTGCTGGTTCATATTTATTTCTACTGGCAGCACATGAACTTCATCTTGGCACACACTGAAGGGTAAGGAATGAGAATGAGCAGCGCTGTGTGAAGTGCTTTATCTGACCTGAACCACTGCACTCCTGCTGCTATGTGTTCTTTTTCCAGCAGCACCAAATTTGGGACATTGTCAAGTTAAAGAAGGGAAAAGGAGTAGTGTATCCAGCAAGGCTCTTCCATAATACAAAAGCAGGACAATTGATGGAGAAAATAAAACTTTAATTCTTCAAGAGACCCAAACATTTTACTTCTCGCACTGCTGTATTTTCGAGTCCTGCATAGACTCCGGTTTTTGTTAGGATTGTGTCTTTCTAAAGATGTTTTTCCAGTGATTACTATTGGCTATACTCCTCAGTGAGCCTTTAAGACAGACCCCTGATATAGGCTGTGTTGCGGAAACACAGTGCTGTGTCGGGTCTCTTGAAGAATTAAAGTTTATGTTCTCCATCAATTGTCTTGCTGTTGTATTACGGAAGTGCCTTGCTGGTTACACTACTCCTTTTCCCTGCGCTTCTATCGTAGTGCATTACGGTTCTCCGCTTTTGTGGTGCTCTCTCCAATTTAAAGCAGGATATGGTCTGCATGTGCCAGTGCCTAGCAGGTATCTCTGGTTTTTAATAGTGGCAGAACCAAGTGGTTTCACTTATAAAATGATTACCTTAAAACATAAGTATTGCATAAAGTGGGGGTTTCTCACGCCATGCAGCCCTAGAGGCTTTGAAAATATCCTTTTCATTAAAAGTTTTATATATAAATTTGATATTCAGCTAATGACAGGTTTCGTTAGAAAAGAGCTTCCCAAACTGTGAGTCAGGAAGCCAAATGGGGCCACAGAAACCACATTTGTGGTCGCAACCTTGTGGGCATTCCATGGGTGTATCATTATTCTGCTCCTCCAGGGGTCACACTATTTTATTGTGCTGCAATCATAGAATCACAGCCACAATAAGATTGACAAGCACTGGATCAGAGTCTGCCACCCTGAGGAAGGCTCATGATAACACAGAAACCCTTGATAAAGCTGTTCGAAGCTGACGAGTCAGAGAAACTTAATGAATTCTTTGTAAACCTGGAGGATGTAATGGGGCAGTTCTACAAACTGAAGAGTAGCAAATCTCCTGGACCGGATGTTATTCATCCCAGAGTAATGATAGAACTGAAAAATGAGCTTGCGGAGCTATTGTTAGAAATATGTAAGTTATCCTTAAAATCGAGCGTGGTACCGGAAGATTGGAGGGTGGCCAATGTAACGTCGATTTTTAAAAAAGGTTCCAGAGGAGATCCGGGAAATTATAGACCGGTGAGTCTGATATCGGTGCCGGGCAAAATGGTAGAGACTATTATTAAGAACAAAATTACAGAGCATATTCAAAAGCATGGATTAATGAGACAAAGTCAACATGGATTTAGTGAAGGGAAATCTTGCCTCACCAATCTACTACATTTCTTTGAAGGGGTGAACAAACATGTGGATAAAGGGGAGCCGGTTGATATTGTGTATCTGGATTTTCAGAAGGCGTTTGACAAAGTACCTCATGAAAGACTCCAGAGGAAATTGGAGAGTCATGGGATAGGAGGTAGTGTTCTATTGTGGATTAAAAACTGGTTAAAAGATAGAAAACGGAGAGTAGGGTTAAATGGTCAGTATCCTCAATGGAGAAGGGTAGTTAGTGGGGTTCCCCAGGGCTCTGTGCTGGGACCGCTGCTTTTTAACATATTTCTAAATGACCTAGAGATGGGAGTAACTAGTGAGGTAATTAAATTTGCTGATGACACAAAGTTATTCAAAGTCGTTAAATCGCGGGAGGATTGTGAAAAATTACAAGAGGACCTTACGAGACTGGCAGACTGGGCGTCTAAATGGCAGATGACGTTTAATATGAGCAAGTGCAAAGTGATGCATGTGGGAAAGAAAAACCCGAATTATAGCTACGTCATGCAAGGTTCCACATTAGGAGTTACAGACCAAGAAAGGGATCTAGGTGTCGTCGTTGATGAAACGTTGAAACCTTCTGCTCATTGTGCTGCTGCGGCTAAGAAAGCAAATAGAATGTTAGGTAATATTAGGAAAGGAATGGAAAACAAAAATGAGGATGTTATAATGCCTTTGTATTACTTCATGGTGCGACCGCACCTCGAATATTGTGTTCAATTCTGGTCGCTGCATCTCAAAAAAGATATAGTGGAATTAGAAAAGGTGCAGAGAAGGGTGACAAAAATGATAAAGGGGATGGGATGACTTTCCTATGAGGAAAGGCTAAAGCGGCTAGGGCTCTTCAGCTTGGAGAAAAGGCGGCTGAGGGGAGATATGAGAGAGGTCTATAAAATAATGAGTGGAGTTGAATGGGTAGATGTGAAGCGTCTGTTCACGCTTTCCAAAAATACTAGGACTAGGGAGCATGCGATGAAACTACAATGTAGTAAATTTAAAACGAATTGGAGAAAATGTTTCTTCACGCAACGTGTAATTAAACTCTGGAATTCATTGCCAGAAAATGTGGTAAAGGCGGTTAGCTTAGTTGAGTTTTAAAAAGGTTTGGCCGGCTTCCTAAAGGAAAAGTCCATAGACCGTTATTAAATGGACTTGGGGAAAATCCACTATTTCTGGGATAAGCAGTATAAAATGTTTTGTATATTTTTGGGATCTTGCTGGGTATTTGTGACCTGGATTGGCCACTGTTGGAAACAGGATGCTGGGCTCGATGGATCTTTGGTGTTTCCCAGTATGGCAGTACTTATGTACTTATGATGGTTGCCCTGTGTGGCACAACAGCATCAAATGGGTTATAATTGGGACTTCTATTCTTAGGTAATTATAAATTTCATATGTAGGTTTTTATTTTTCAACTAATTAGGGGTTCTATGAGAGTACAAAAATCAAGTTTTGTCACTTAAGATTTGTCAGCACAGAAAAGGCACAAAAGCTGAGTGAAGGATAGAAGTTAAGTTGGGGAGGAGTATGAGAGTACTAGGGGAAGTTGTGGAGTTTTGGCTTTTTTTTCCTTCTTTTTTTGGTGTTTATCCAAAAATCACCTATTTAATTTTTTTTTTTGCATCAATTTTATCAGTGTTTATTGATTAAAACCTAAAATCAAAAGTCAGGGCTGAGTTAATCCCAGACATTCCCTCCGGCATTGAATATCTAGGTTAGTGCGGCACACTTAAATGGTTAGCGGACTGAATATTCCCGTTAACCAGTTGTGCTGGCTCTGCCCATGCTCCACCCCCAGACTGCCCCTAATCTAGCCGGTTAATACTTTGATGTTCAGAAGGGATAATCTTGGCGCTATCCTGTTAAGTGCTGCTGAATATCCAGGAATGGCTAGCTCAGTGAGATTTTAACAGTGCAAGAACCTCTCTTGCCTGGTTAAACTCTTTTGAATATTGACCACTTAATTATTTTCAACCTACTACTGGACCTGTATCAAATGTAAAACAACTGTTGATTTGATTTATTCATATGGTATAGCACATTTACACCTTAAGTTACTAAAGCATTTCACAATACAACAATTACAATTTGTAATTACCTTTGTAATTTAATCAGGTGACACTTTTCAATCCCTTAAAATGAACTCCCAACATAAATGTATATGCATGTTTATGTTTATTTTAAAACTTACTATACCGCTAATTCTGACTTATAGGTCTAAGTGGTTTGCAATCTAAAATATTATACAAATATAAGAAAAGGAACTCCATTTGTTGAACGGACAGAGAGACCCCAAACACACAAAAACACATACAGTCTGACCAATAGATCAATTCTACTGCTCCAAAGTACTCAGATGTCCCATCCAACCCATCGACCCCATTGGTCTACTGAGGAACGGGACAAGGAGGGCCATGGAGAAATGCCACAGTGGGACATTGTAAGCCAGTCTAAAACATTACGTTTTTAAAAAAGTTTTAAACTTAGCAAAACACAGTTCATGTTATAAAATATGTCAGACAATTTTCATTAGCCAAAAGAATGAACAAAGCAGTTCTCCAACTGATCAGTCTGTCCATCTCATCATATTTGCCTTGTTAACTTCTGAGATAAAAGAGAATATTTGAAAGGTAGTGTAAGATTTGAGAGAGGAACATCCTGGGATTTCATTATGACTATCTATGTTATAATAATAATCATCATCATCATAATTTTATAGCACTACTAAGTGTACACAGATCTGTACAGTGATGTGTGTTTATGTGTGGTATTTTATATTGTTTTATTATGCTTTTTATGCATGTTTCATTGTTATCCACTTAGTTTAAAGCAGAATATAAATATGATAAATAAATAAGGATTCAGGTACAATATGTCTGCACCACAGAGAACTTAGTTGTGAAGGGCAGTTCTATAATAGGGTGCCTGGTAGGAGTCTATTCTGTAAAACAGGAGTTCTTAACCCAGTTGTCAGGGCACACTGTGTCAGTCTGGTTTTTAAAATATCCACCATGAATATACATGAGATAAATGTGCATGTGTTGCCTCCATTGTATCAGATATATCTCATGTATATTCATTGTGGGTATCCTGTAAACCTGACTGACTGGATGTGTCCGAAAGACTGGGTTGAGACCCCCTACTATATTGGAACATAGGTGCTTACTTTCCTTTATAGATTGCTAAGATAACCAGATATATACACATTTAAGTGTTAGTACTTGAGGGCTGCAAATACCTGCATAATTTGTAGTATTCTGTAAGTTGCACACACAAGTTTGAGCCCAGTCTTTGCCCATGTGTAAATACGCGTTATGTAGGTTAAACAGGTATTTACAGAATAGCGCTTATGTGGAATTTTGGCAGTTATGTACATTTGTGCCATTATTCTAAACATTTATGTGCATAATTAACTTATAAATGTTGGCGCCTGTGTTATAGAATTACCTCCTAAGTGGGTACCTGGGTCAATGGGAGATAAAGGGTGTCTTTTACAAAGGGACGATAGCATTTTTAGTGTGAGCTAAGTTTTAGCACACGCTAAATGCTAGAGATGCCCATATATTCCTATGGGTATTTCTAGAGCTTAGCGCGTGCACTAAAAACGCTAGTGCTCCTTAGTAAAAGGACCCCAAAGTGACTTGCCAGAAGTCATATCAAGCAGCAGTGGCAGAAAAAAAGAGTTAAAGCCTGGTTTCTCTGATGTTCTAACCACAAGGCCACGTCACATACTTTGCAAGTCATCTTCTCCTTATTTAGTACTCTGTCTTCTGACCATATTCTGTCAAATATGAGCTGATGATATTTATCAATTCATGTTTACATCTTCCTTGGGATGTTTTAGAGAACATAACATTCATTTCACCCCACTCCTTATTTGTTTTTGGTTTTTTTTTCAGGTTGAAGAACATAATGGTCATATCTTTAAATCAACTCAGTACAGCATCCCTACCTACTGTGAATTCTGCTCCTCCCTGATCTGGATCATGGACAGAGCAGCTGTGTGTAAATGTAAGCAAGACTTGTTTTATTTTTCACAAAACCAGAGTAAGCCAAGGTATTTTGAATTAACAGAACATCTATACACAGTTTTTCTGTTGTGTATCAACCCTCCAGTTTCATCCTTCCAAGGCAAATAGGATGGTATAATTTTTTTGACTAGGAGAAATGGGAAGCAGTGGATTTTTTTGTTCTTATAAACTCATAAGAACCTCAGTTCCTACATTTTTCTCAGGACAAACAGGATATCCAGCTCTCACAAGCAGGTGACTTCATCCAGTGAATATTGAGCTAGACATGTGTAAACAGAGCTTTCTAGGGCAGTGTTCCAGTTTTTCCATGTAACCCAGGGGTTCTCAACCCAGTCCTCGGGACAAACCTAGATAGTCAGGTTTTCAGGGTACCCACAATGAATATGCATTAGATAAATTTGCATGCACTACCTCCATTATATGCAAATCTAGCTTATTCATATTCACTGTGGGTATCCTGAAAACTTGACTGGCTGGGTGTGTACTGAGAACTGGGGTGAGAACCCCTGATATAGCTCATTAGATGTTAGTTTTTCTCTCCATTACTTTCCTTGATGTGTAGCATGTTAAAATTTATATTTCATCCTGAGTTATCTCAGTTTAGCTGTTCTTCCTCTTAGTGATCCTATAGTTAGGGTTTCAAATGTATCCACTTGTCCTTTAGTTTTGGTGTGGCTCTGACCTGCACCAATATCAGTGCATTGTCCTGCACCAATATCAGTGCATTGTAAGGCATTGGATGAGATTTTCAACATCAAAAGTTTTATTCTGGTTCAGGTACTTTTTTCCGTTGTCCTAGAAGCAGAAGACCCTCAGTGGCTTCAAGATGTACAGATGATGTGCCAATTGAATATAAAAAAATCTGACAAAGATTGTATTTGCAACTGTGCTTTGGGCCTGAGTATGCTATCTCTAGTTATGCCATTTGTGAAAAGACTACATCCAGGTGTCTTATGACTCTCAGGAAAAGAAAAGAATGAAAAGTCCAGTCCAAGTATATCAGCATCAGTGGTACTGACCCCAAGGACCCCCTTGAGCTTCATAAGACATTGGGGATACATTGACATCAAGAAACATTTTGTACCTATTGAGATCCAGCATCAATAGATCATTAGGACAGACCATCATCAAAGTCTTCTCTTATGCCAGGATCGAGACAAATGTGAGAAAGCATCAGTACAAAAAGGAAATCAAGGCAGCTGCCGTTTCACCTCAAGTATCCCCCTAGAGAGGAGCTCTCACCCATGAGCAGATCTGGACATCACAGCTTTTAAAGATCCTTGGTCTAGCCACCAATATACTTAAGTGACCCAGGAAGATGTCACCTATCCTCCTGCACCACAAACTTCATTGAATTCTTCACTCTTCAATGGGGAATTGGACAAGAAAGTCCATATGATGCTGAATTGTCTTCTTACAGTGATTGCTGCATTGGCAAAACTGCATAGACTACAGTGCCAAGAGAGGTTTGCCAATCCTGAAGTGCATGGAATCAGTGCCAAGGCATAGATATCAGTCATTTCAGTGTCTCCAATGCCTTTTGGGAGGAAGCTTAACTGAGACACCAGTCTACGTTGGAATCTAGGCCCCCAGAAGAAAGATGAACCTTCATGAAAGACTTGTCTGACAACCAAATATATAGTAGTATACTCAGACATCTCCAAAGGAACATTTTTCAGAAACAAGAGTCTGGATAGTCCTAGACATAAGCACATGAGTAGCCATACTGGGTCAGACCGATGGTCCATCTAGCCCAGTATCCTGTTTTCCAAACAGTGGCCAAGCCAGGTCACAAGTATCTGGCAGAAACCCAAATAGCAGCAACATTCCATGCTACCATACCCAGGACAAGCAGTGGCTTCCCCCATGTCTGTCTCAATAGCAGACTATGGACTTTTCCTCTAGGAGTTTGTCCAAACCTTTTTTTAAACCGAGATACACTAACCACTGTTACCACATCCTCTGGCAAAGAGTTCCAGAGCTTAACTATTCGTTGAGTGAAAAAATATTTCCTCCTGTTTCTTTTAAAAGTATTTCCATGTAACGTCCTTGAGTGTCCCCTAGTCTTTGTACTTTTTGAAAGAGTAAAAAATTGATTTACTTCTACTCGTTCTACACCACTCAGGATTTTGTAGACCTCAGTCATATCTCCCCTCATCCGTCTCTTTTCCAATTGAAGAGCCCTAACCTCTTTAGCCTTTCCTCATATGAGAGGAGTTCCATCCCCTTTATCATTTTGGTCACTCTTCTTTGAACCTTTTCTAATTCCGCTATATCTTTTTTGAGATACAGTGACCAGAACTGAACGCAATACTCAAGGTGTGGACACACCATGGAGCGATACAAAGGCATTATAGTATTTTCAGTCTTATTCACCATATCCCTTTCCTAATAATTCCTAGCATTCTGTTTGGCTGCTTCCGCACACTGAGCAGAAGATTTCAGCGTATTATCTACAGTGACACCCAGATCTTTTTCTTGAGCGCTAATCCCCAAGGTGAACCTTAGCATCAGGTAACTATGATACACATGCAGACTGTGAAATACTGCAGGCAGACCTTAGGAAATTGGAAGACTGGGCATCCAAATGTCTGATGAAATTTAATGTGGACAAATGCAAGGTGATGCACATTGGAAAGAATAATCCGATTTAATAACCTTGAATAGTTTTGTATCGTCTGCAAATCTGATCACCTCACTTGTCATTCCGATTTCCATATTTATTTATTTGTAACATTTGTATCACACTTTTTCCACCCATTAGCAGGCTCAATGTGGCTTACAAAATACCGTAAAGGCGAATGCCAAGTCCGGTAGGGTAAACAAATATAGATTGAAATAGGGGTCAGGTAAGGTTAGGGTATAAGGTACAATAAGGGTCAACGATAATAAGGAATATATAATGTCCAATATGATCTAAGGTTATGTTGTGTTGCATAGTTGATGCATTTAAGTAGGGTCAGTGGGATAGGCCTTGCAAAACAGGTAAGTCTTTAATGATCTCCTGAAGTTAAGATGGTCGTAAATCGTTTTCACAGTCTTTGGTAGTGCATTCCACATTTGTGTGCCTAAATAGGAGAAATTGGATGCATAAGTTGATTTATATCTGAGTCCTATGCAGCTCGGCTAGTGGAGGTTCAAATAGGTACGTGATGTACTAGTTCTATTTCTGGTCCGAAGATCAATCAAGTCAACCATGTATCCTGGAGTTTCACCGTAGATAATCTTGTGGACCAAAGAGCAAATTTTGAAGGTAATGCGTTCCTTGATTGGGAGCCAGTGCAGTTTTAAATAGTACCGGTCCCAGTGCAGATCCCTGCATCACCCCACTGTTCACCCATCTCCATTGAGAGAAATGACCATTTAACCCTACCCTCTGTTTTCTGTCCAATAACCAATTCCTAATCCACACCAGAACCTTGCCTCCTATCCCATGACTCTTTAATTTTCTCAGGACTCTCTCATGTGGAACTTTATCAAAAACTTTTGAAAATCTAGATACAGTACATCAGCTGGTTCACCTTGCAGCAAATTGGTGAGGCAAGACCAAGAAGCAACATAAACTTCTCTCAGCTGAACCCATGCTGACTCTGTCCCATTAAACTATGTCTATGTGTTCTATAATTTTATTCTTTATAATAGTTTCCACTGTTTTGCCCAGCAACCACATCAGGTAGAGCTCTTATTTCTTCTTCAGTGAAGACTGAGGCAAAGAATTCATTCAGCCTCTCCACTATGGCCCCTTCCTCTCTGAGTGCCCCTTTTATTCCTTGATGATCTAACAATTCCATGGATTCTCTCACAGGCTTTCTACTTCTAATATACCTGAATAAATTATTGCTATGAGTTATTGCTTCCAAGGCAAGTTTCTCTTCATATTCTCTTTTGGCCTTCTTTATTAGTGCTTTGCATCTAACTTACCAGTGTTTATGTTGTTGCTTCTTCTTTTCTTCATTTGGATATTTTTTCCATATTCTAAAAGGTGTTCTTTTGGCTCTAATAACCTCTTTCACTTCTCCTTTTAACCATGCTGGCTGTTGTTCGCTCTTCATTCCACCTTTATTTGTCACAGATGTCAGGAATAGAGTGAGCCCTTGTGCTGATCCGGAGACCAGCGGTCAGAAGCCCAACGCTTCACCTGCAGTGACCACCATTCACCAGTGGTTCAGCCCCTAGGTTCGCGTGGCCAACAGGACTGAGGAAGTGTGGCAAGAGAGAGGACTCAGGCTCAGACAGATGGAGGAGGCGAGGTCAGCTATACCGAAGACAGGTCCAAGCGATGGTCAGAGCACGCAGAGGACTGGCAGGTGTCAGGTCCAGACAGTGGTCAGGGCAGGCGGTGATGCAGCAGAGGTCAGGTCCAGGCAGTGGTCAGGTCTGGTGGCGATCCAGCAAAGGTCAGGTCCAGGTAGTGGTCAGGTCCAGCGGCTATCCAGCAAAGGTCAGGTCCAGGCAGTGGTCAGCTATCCAGCAGTGGTCAGGTCCAGGCAGTAGTCAGATCAGGCAGCGATCCAACAGTAGTCAGGTCAGATAAACAGCAACAGGAACAATGCAGCAGTCTCCAAGAAGATAGTAGCTGAGGCAAACTTATTATACCGCTAATTCTGACTTATAGGTCTAAGTGGTTTGCATTCTAAAACATTATACAAATATAAGAAAAGGGTCTTTCAGTTTCACAGTATCATCTGTGTTTCAGCTTCACAATATCTGATGGAATTCAGCTTTTTAGTGCCACATGCGCTTCATTTTCACCATATTAGCTGTACCCTAGTGGTTAGTTCAGTGGACTTTGATCCTGGGAAACTGGGTTTGATTCCCACTGCAGCTCCTTGTGACTCTGGGCAAGTCACTTAACCCTCCATTGCCCCAGGTACAAATAAATACCTGTATATACCATGTAAACTGCTTTGAATGTAGTTGCAAAAACCATGGAAAGGCAGTATATGAAGTCCCATTCCCTTTCTCCTTACAGTATCTTCATATTTTTCAACCTATTCTTTACTTTGTCACTTATAAGCGATGTTTCACCCTCTCAGTAGAAGCTGTGCTTCAACCTAATTTTTTTCACTGTGCATCAGCTTTACAATTTTAGTTAGCATTCAGCTTGGCTTTCACTGCTGTGCTTCGGTCTGGCAATCTTAGCCATACTTCTTTGCAGTGTCAACGACATTTGTGTCTCATTCTGTGCTTTCCTTTCACCTCTCAGTATCTTCAGTGCTACAACCTCTTGGTCTAAATGGTATTTCTCTTACACTTTAATTTATTTCTGTAATGTCTAAAGCTTCTCTATACTTTGGGTTGAGCTTGTTGGGTTACAGGCATAAACTCCCGCTGTATTTACAAACTGCCTTGCTATATCCCATCAGTAGTGGACTGATCTGTGGGACACTAAAGAAGTAAAAATTATCTTACCTGATAATTTTCTTTTTGTTAGTTCTAATAGATCAGTTCAGAAACTTGCCCTTTCTGTTTTTATACTGGGTTTTATTTTATTGTTGCATCAATTCTATTTATTTAAAAGAGCACATTTTTTGGGAGATGTTTCTCAGCATCATCATGTCTTCTGTGTCAAAAAAGTAAAGGGTTAATGACCATCCACAAGTTGATGTGGAATTAGTCTGACCAGGTCCTTATTCTGAGGGGGCCTTATGGGTTCTGATCAGTAGACTACAATAGCTATTGTATCACTTCAGTTCAATTGCTCATGCATCAGTTGCATAAGGCTATGTTGGTGGACTATGATAGTTCATGCTTCAATTAGTTGACTCTTTGTTAGTCTTCAGTAGTTTCTGCCTCGTTCAGAGGTCTGTAGGCCAATTGATATTGATAGTGTCTTCTTAGTTTGAGTATTTCATGATTATAGCACATGCTGTGGATTCCATATCAGAGCATCATTGCTTTGTCATCTGAAATACTGAGTGTTCAAGGGCTGCATACAAATCACGACAAACTACTTTTTTTTTTACCGCTGTCTCCATCCATTGGTCAATCGACATAACCCACAAGTTCTGAACTGATCTGTTGGAACTAAAGGAAAAAAATTATCAGGTAAGATATAATTTTTCCCTTAAAATTCTGCATCTTAAACAGTGCAATACAAGTTTCCAGGATTGATGTATAAATCACACAGCTCAAATATTCTGTCTTTCAGTGTGCAAGTATGCGTGCCACAGGAGGTGCTGTCTAAAAACCACCATCAAATGCTCCAAAAAGGTAATCTTCATACATGATAGCATAATTACCATATTGGTACTTGTTTTATAAAACTTTGTTCCCATTAATTTTAAAGGAGAAACTTCTCAACAATAAAGTTATAATTATTCTTAGGGTAATTCGATACATTTTTTATATGGTACAGTAAAGAGGATGTTCAAATAGTATGCTAGATTAGCCAAATACATCATGACGGGTTTTGTACAGTTCCAAGGAAAGGAACACGGACCATTCTACTTGCTAAAGTGGTGAAACTTGAATACCTGGCCATGTCACTGCTTTTAGGCAGAATTGATTTAACCTCTCTGACAAATGTACTGTTTATCTAGCATGATCTTAAAAATCTCAAACTATGAAGTGCCTATTATATCTCTAAACTAATTTATTGCAGTGATTGACTACCCTTGTAGGTAGGTAGTTTTTTGTTTTATTTTTTTTTTTATAATGATTGACCTAAATTTTCCCTTCTGTAATGTAGCCTCCTTAATTTATTTCCTTTCATCAGTAGAGAAAATTGATCAGTACCTTTTCCTATGTACTTGAAGACTGCTATTAATTCACTCCTCTTTGGGGCACTCTACAATTTATCTTTCTGCATTGAGAATAGTGTATTTCATTTTACCTTCCTAAATGCAGTACTTGTACCTTTTTTGTATTTCATTCCCTACAACTAGTCCAGAACACAGCCATTCGGATTCTTTGTCATCTCAAAAAATATGATCATGTTATCTACTATCACAAATCCTCTCACTGGCTTCCTATTTCCTACCATATTACTTATAGAATTCTCCTGTTAACTTACAAAATTCTAGCTACCTCTGAGCCTCTTTATCTTTTGAGATATTTCACCCCTTAAACACAAACATGCAGGGCCGGTCTTAGGCAGGGGCGACAGGGTCGGTTGCACAGAACCTTGTGCTTCCAGGGGCCCTGCTGTGCTGCCTTCCATTCCCTGCTATTGCTGCGATCTGACTGCTTTGCCTCTCCTCCCCTGAGCCTCAGGGTGCCCTCCCGGCACATACCTGAACCCACCCTGGTGGTCTAATGGAGTCTTCGGGGCAGGAAAGAGTCCCAGTCTTTCCTGCCGGCGCTGAACCTCTTGCTGCCGCATCGCTCTTTAAAAATGGCTGCCGAGACTTCCAGCAGACTACCACAGAAGTAGTATAATAAGTAGAGTAATAATTTGTTATAAATCGTAATCAGTGTGTCATTTGAAGGGGCTGGTTAAAGGGACACCCTAGTACTATTCATGCAGAGGTTTTTTTTTTTTCTCCTGGTAAAGGGCCACTAAACAGACATCATGTTATGAGAATCAGGTGCTCAACATTCAGAGTTTCTATCTATTTATTTACTTATTTATGGCATTTTATCCCACATTAAACATGAATTAGATTGAAACCTGGGAGCATTTAAAACATTTTTTTTCTTGTTTCTACATCAAAAGAAAAAAGGATGGCATGTGGGAACTTGCTTCTTTTGCATTGTGTAATGCAGTGGTACATTATAAAAATGCACTTGCCTTTTTTATTAATACTATTTCACAGAGAAAGTGTTGATTAATGAGGGAAGGGTTTCTTTCATGTAGAAATGTCCAGTCAGTCTAAATGTGCCAACATTGTGCAGTTCAGCACACTATTAGCAGCCAAGTTCATACAAAGTTAATTATGTTCAGTGGAAAATAAATGGGTTGGCTCAGGCTGCTTGCTATGTGAATATTCAATCACTGTTTCATTATTGCTACCAAGTATTACGTATTAAGGGAATATGTTTTAATTCATTTATCCAGTCCTTACATGGATATGGTTTTGCTTTTTTAAACCCACAGTTGTCCTATGATAGCATTGTGCATATTTGAATTATTTTTTTCTATACAAGTTTTGCTTGATTTGTCTTTATTTGAAATTTAAAAAATGTTTAAAAACACATCTTGTCAACAAGGGTCAGGGCTAGGTGGGATTGGGGGAGGGGGGTCAACTGAACTGGTCTACATAGTGCACCACAGTTGCTAAACCCAGCCCTGCAAACATGAGCACTAATATCATCCCAACTTAACCTCTTGTCTATCCCATCACATAGAGAACTATTTTATGAACACAGCAGACATACTATGTTTTCATTCAAAGGCCCAAAGTTGTGCAACTCACTATCATCCCATCTCAGGAAAATCACTTCTCTACCCCTCTTCAAAGCAGAGCTCAAGACTTTTCTTTTTCAAGATGCCTATATTTAGGTTTTTTTTTTTTCAGATGAAGCTTCTCTTACCTGATAGTTTTTTCCCTTCCACATTGTTTTCCCTCCTCCTTCCATTCCTTTCTACATTGTAGCTCCACCCCAATCCCTCCTGTCTCCTGTCAGTTTTGTAAATCCGTTATTCCCAGATGGTTTGTTCTGTTAGGCGGGATAGAAAGTATGTAAAAAACATGAAACTTGATTTATTACTACCCATTTTGATAAGAATGTAACATTACTCTGATAAGTTTCCAAAGTTTAGCTGATATTGTTTCCCTCTGGGCTTCCAATGCCTCTTGCTAATCCAGAGCATTATTATCCCATTATTCTAAGAAGCCAGGCTATTGTGCTTAGCGAATTCATTAAGAATTTTAATCCTGTCCTCTTCCCAGGTTCTGATTTATATAAATACTCTTTAACTTGTCCTTTCACTGTTTTAACTTGAACTCTTACCCACTTTTTCCCTTACTTGCTCCACCATGGCATCTTAACCATCAATTTATTTTCTTTGAAGTTTAAATTATTTAGTTTGTGATGTTCCCATTGTTTTTTCTTTATATAAACTCTCAAGAACCCTCATTCCTTGCAACTTTACTCAGTTAACTCTTCCTCAGTTATTCCCACCTGTAATCTACCCAATTTAGTGTTTTTCTTACTTATGGTGTCCATATTAACATGGAGGCTCTTATTTGTTTATGTCTGTAGGTTTTGTCTGTCCAAGGTGCAGACAGAGACTCTCTATGCTGCACAATAATAATGATAGATAAAGTATAAATAAGTAAAATATGTATTCACTTTTACTGACTCTTAAGAATTAACCTATTTTTTTCCTCCAACAGTATGATCCAGAGCTTTCTTCTCGGCAGTTTTGTGTTGAGCTTTCTCGACTGACCAATGAAGAGCGAGCAGTACCAATGTTGGTGGAAAAGCTGATCAACTATATTGAAATGCATGGGCTTTATACTGAAGGGATCTACAGAAAGTCTGGCTCCACCAATAAGATAAAAGAGTTGAGGCAGGCAATTGACACAGGTAGAAAATGGGCTTCTCTTTTTGTCATCCCCAGCAAGAAAATGTGCATTTGCTGTAGGAAATGCAGTTACTTTCTATTTAAAGAGCCATGTGGATTTGTGAGCAAATGTTCATCACTGCAAACACCATACTAAACGGTATTAATGGTTCATTAGCTAAAAGTATCATCATGGGGCCATAGATTGTTATGCTATATCAAGTCTTCTATTCTGCCACTACCTTCATAGTTCAGATTGGATTACATCCAGGGATGGCCCAAGTCAAAGTGCTGCCTGAGGTGAGAGATGAGATGGTGTCCCCCCTCCTGGTACCAAGAATGGGGGGGAGTTCCTCCTCATAGCTACAGTCATTGAAAACAAACAGTTGTTTATTTCCTATAACTAAATCATGAAATTAGAAATACAGAAAACAGTGCAGATAAGGACCACATGGCCTATCTAGTCTGTCCATCCATACCACATACTATCCTGTCCTCTACCTCAGAGATCCAACATGCTTGTCCCATGCCCTCTTGATTTCAAATACAAGCTTCATCTTCACCACCTCTGCAGTTCCATGCTTCCACCACCCTTTCCATAAAGATTATTTTCTTAGAGTACTCCTGAGTATATCCCCTTTCACCTTCATCATATGTCCCCTCATTCGTCCCCTCTGGCACCTTTCTTCCAAAGTATATATATTGAGATCTTTAAGTCATTCCCTATATGCTTTATGACAAAGGCCAACATCTGCAATAGAATAGATACTTCTAATGGTATAGATAGCATGGAGAAGGATCTAGCCAAGTTTGAAGAATGGTTTAAAATACATAAACCACAGATATTATGTACATTATATACACAGAACAACCTGATGGACTCAAACCTCACCAGGTTGAACCCTCTGGTGCTGACTGCCACCATTACCGTCTAGCTGAACACTTGAAAGGCCTGAGATGAGGAACACAAGTACTCACAAAGAAGTCTCAGACCAAGTCTAGCTATTTCTGAAAATAAAGTGAACACCATATTAGAAGTGGCATCAAGTAACCTCCTGGCTTCCTCCTTCACAAATGCATCAAAAGGGGCTTGGTGTTACCAACAGGGGTCCATAGGGAGAACACTCAGACAGGCAAGCTCTAACCCCTGTTCCCACCCAGATTTACACTTAAGTTATACATTCACATTAAAACTCTCCCAACGAAGATATTTCACTTTCTCCGAGGACAAGCAGGCCTATTTACATAAGTACATAAGTAGTGCCATACTGGGAAAGACCAAAGGTCCATCTAGCCCAGCATCCTGTCACCGACAGTGGCCAATCCAGGTCAAGGGCACCTGGCACGCTCCCCAAACGTAAAAACATTCCAGACAAGTTATACCTATTTATTCTCTCAAGTGGGTAGCGCAGTGCTGCGTTGCCCAGTTCGGAGCTTCTAACAAGCTCAAAACAGAACTTTGTGGAGTGTGAAACACAATCCACTGTGCATGTGCGAGTGCCTTCCCACCCACCGTGAGGGCCCAGTTCCTACAGTTCTTTTTTTTACTGCAGAGAAGAGAGGCTGTGTTTTGTTTTGTTTTGTTTTGTTTTTTTATGTCTGTTCACACACCTGGTCAAAGAGCTTTTTTGGTGCTTTTCGGCTATTTTTGGGAAGATTTTTTCTTCTGCACATCATCGGGTCCCCTATTCCTCTCTTCCCTTAGTATTTTGTAGTTATTTTGCCTTTTTTTAAGTTTCCTTTATTTTCCAGTCAGTAGGCCACGCTTAGACCTTGACTGCGGCCGGGTTTTTTCCCAACTCTTAGGGCCCAACCATAGCCCTGCTAACTGTGTCCTCTGTTGAGAGGCTCAACAGGAAAAAAGTTTTGGAGCCAGATTCAAGTCCTCAATACTTACATCGGGGTTGGCGGAGGCATTGTCATTGAATATTGCAATGGCACGGATCCTAGGTATGGCTACTTTGAGACCCGTGGACGCTGGGAGCAATAGTGCGTTGAGTGGGTCTCCACCTGTCTTGACACCTGCTGCTGGACAGGGCCCCTGGGATCTGCCAGTGTCAGACCCAATCCCGAGCCGATGTGAGGATTCAATGTCGTCCTCGTTGATACCAAGGAGTCTCTGTGCAGATCTTTGGGCAAAGACTAAAAAGCATTGACACCGGTCCTCCTTGACGCATGGTGCCGGGAGCTCTGGGACGTTGAGAGAATCGGCATCCAAGAAGTGTCAGCGTCGGGAGGATCGCTCCACCTCCATTCAAGAAGTGCCAATGCACCAGACTCTGAGCAGAGAAAACCTGGCTCCCGTCTCGACCCCAGCGGTTCTGCAACCTGTTTCTGAGTCAGCACCCAACGTCCGTCTCAGGGACATGATTCCTCTACATTGAGACAGGCTCAGTCTCAACACTCCCATGTGGAGGTTTTGTCCAACACTGATGAGAAATGCTCTTGGGAGTCAGAGGAGGATCCAAGGTACTTCTCCTCAGATGAGTCCTGTGGCATCCCCTCTGAACCTTCCCCTCCACTTGAAAGGTTAAAGTCTCCTCTGGAGAGCCTTTCTTTTCCATCTTTTCTAAAGGAAATGGCTGCGGCCATTCCATTGCCTTTAGAAGTGGAGGATGAGCCCAGGGCTAAAATGCTCGAAGTCCTAGACTATATGTCTCCTCTTAGGAAGGCTGTGACTGTCCCTGTCCATGAGGTACTCAAGTAAATCCTCGATTGGAACTGGGAGTCCCCTCTGTTGGTCCCTGTCATGCCCAAGAAGATAGACACCCAGTACCAGATCCACATTACGCTTGATTTTAGTAGGCCCCAGTTGCCTCGCAATTCCATGGTGGTGGAATCTACTCTTAGAAGGGCCCAAGAGTACTACAGACTATTGGGCTCATTTTCGAAAGAGAACGACGTCCATCTTTCGACAAAAATCAGAAGATGGACATCCTTCTCCCAGGGGCGTCCAAATCGGTATAATCGAAGCTCGATTTAGGACGTCTTCAACTGCACTCTGTCGCAAGGACGCCCAAAGTTCAAGGGGGCATGTCAGAGACATAGCGAAGGTGGGACTTGGGCGTGCCTAACACTTGGACGCCCTTGACCCATAATCAAAAAAAACAAGGACGTCCCTGACAAGCACTTGGGTGTTTTCACCTGGGCCTATTTTTCTTATGACTAAAACACAAAAAAGTGCCTGAAATGACCAGATGACCTCCCCTTACTCCCCCAGTGGTCACCAACCCCCTCCCACCCTCAAAAAAACATTTTTCAAAATATTTTGTGCCAGCCTCAGATGTCATACTCAGGTCCATGACAGCAGCATGCAGGTCCCCGGAGCAGTTTTAGTGGGTGCAGTGCACTTCAGACAAGTGAACCCAGCCCCACCCCACCCCACCTGTTACGTTTGTGGAGGAAACAGCGAGACCTCCAAAACCCACCACAAACCCACTGTACCCACATCTAGGTGCCCCCCTTAACCCGTAAGGGCTATAATAGTGGTGTACAGTTGTGGGTAGTGGGTTTTGGGGGGCTCAGCACACAAGGTAAGGGAGCTATGTTCCTGGGAGCAATTTCTGAAGTCCACTGCAGTGCCCTCTAGGGTGCCCGGTTGGTGTTCTGGCATGTCAGGGGGACCAGTGCACTACAAATGCTGGCTCCTCCCATGACCAAATGGTTTGCATTTGGTCGTTTTTGACATGGACGTCTTTGGTTTCGAAAATCGCCGAAAATCAGAAACGTCCATGTCTAGGGACGTTCAAATCTAGGCACTATAAAGGAAAGTAGACTACTAACATAACCAGGTATATATGTGCATATATGTTTAGATGTGATCACTTAAGCCAGCCATAGAGCTAGTATAAATGCTGGCATCTAGATTTGGGAGATAACACACATAACTTTTACCATTCTGTAAGTTATGCACTTAAGTGTAAGCCTTGCCCATGCCCTGCCCCCAGACTCTTCCCATATGAACAGCCACTTATAAAGTACACATAATTGAAGATATGTACATACAGAATACCACGTAGCTGGATCATTGTCACTTACATGTGTTCATGTTCACATACATCTGCAAATGACTAGAATACTGGCATTTACACATGTGCATGCTGTCTAACTTTAGATGATTCCCTATAGAATTACCTTCATAGAGTACACATACACTTTCACCTTCTCTGGAGCAGGTGTAAATTTGTGCAAGAGAATTTACATGCTATTAGGGATAGATGTGAGAGCCAGTTTATAAGGGCACATTGAGGCATCTTTTCAAAGCATTTAGGGGTCCTTTTACTAAGCTGCAGTAAAGGGGGGCCTGCACTAGCATCAGCGAGTGTTTTTGATGTAAGCTGAGGCCCCCTTTTACTGCAGTGGGTAAAAAGCTGTCTTTTTTTTATGGAATAGAAATGGCCATGCGGTAAGTGAACCACTTGCTGTGTGGCTATTTCAGAGGGAAACACGTACCTCAACCATTGAGGTGGCGGTACCGGGCAGCACACGGCATTGCCTGATTACCGCTGAGTAAGCACTGGCACTACAAAAATAGAAAAAATATTTGTAGCGCTCGAAATGACGCGCGCTAGGGGTAGGAACTACTGCCAGGCTCCTGCAGTAGCCCAGCGGTAGTTCCGGATTGGCGCATGGCAAACCTATTGTCACATGCCAACCCTTTAGTACAAGGGCCCCTTAGTCTTACAAAGTTCCATAGTAACCTATGGAACTTTGTAAGTGTAAGTGCTTTGAAAATGAGCCCCTTAGTCACCTTTGTTGCTCCTATAAAACAGACACATTCAGAGTTCACATAGGCACCCTTTTATGGCATGACCCCCCCCCCCCCCCCCTCATTATGTCATCTTTGAAAAAGCAAACTTTTCTTACTAATCCTTCAGCAATGTCGCTCACAAAGATATTGAACACAATCAGCCTCAGGACTGACCCTTGTGACACTCCACTACTCACCTTGCTTTCTTCCAAGTGAATTCTCTCACATAAATTACTATACTACTAATTTCTGTAGTGCTACTAGATGTACACAGCACTGTACACTTTGTATGCAGGTACTTTCTCTGTCCCTAGAGGGCTCACAATCTATGTTTTTTTGTATCTGGGGCAATAGAGGGTTAGGTGACTTGCCCAGAGTCACAAGGAGCTGCAGTGGGAATCGAACCCAGCTCTGAAGAAAGTATAAATGTGTTTCATGTACATGAGTATTTTATGGAAAATAAAAATATGTTCTTATTTATTTATTTATAGCAGTATTTGTATCACATATTTTCCAAACATGTTTGGTTCAATGTGGCTAACATATAAGTAATAGAGGTGCAAGATTACATGTTAGAGATGTTACAGACAATTTGTCCTAGTGGATTTACAGCGAGAGGGCATGGAGTTGGAGGCAAATAGTAGATAAGAGGATTAGGTCGAAGTTACATGTGGGTTAGATAAGATGATAAGGTAATATACAATGAGAGGAATTAGTTCAAGGTACCTATCACAAAGCTGAGCTTCCTATTAATGTCAAGGTAATGTAAGGAGAATAGTTCTGTCAATCATATTTATTTATTTATTTATTTTATTGCATTTGTATCCCACATTTTCCCACCTATTTGCGGGCTCAGTGTGGCTTACAATACATTGTGAATAATGGAAATACAGTTTGTTACAAATCAGTTATGGATTACATTGTGAGAAGTTAAGCGAAGACAAAGTCAAAGTATCGTTGGGGAATAGGACAAGGAAAAGAACAATGGAACAGTGGAAAGAGACAACGGGAAATTGATAGGGTAATAGAACATTAGCAAAAGAACATTCGGTATAACATTTTCTGTGAGTAAAGGTTTAAGTGTGATAAAATTACGGGGGATGGGTGTTCAGAAGAGAATGTATTGGTGTATTTCTGAAACAGTGAGTGTGGGTTTCATATGTATTGATCCTTAATAGATTTTATCAAAGAGATGAATCTTCAGTAGTTTGTGGAAGTTGATTAGTTCGTGGATCGTTTTCAAGTTGCGTGGTAGTATATTCCAGAATTGCGTGCTTATGTAAGAAAAGGTTGATGCGTGCATTGCTTTGTATTTTATGCCTTTGCAATTAGGGAAGTGGAGGTTAAGGAAAGTTCGAGATGATCTTTTAGCGTTTCTGGGTGGTAGGTCTATTAAGTCAAGACATGTAGGCTGGAGCTTCACCGTGGATAATTTTGTGGACTAATGTGCATACTTTAAAAGTAACGCGTTCCTTAAGTGGAAGCCAGTGTAGCTTCTCTCGTAAGGGTTTTGCACTTTTGTATTTTGGTTTTCCGAAGATGAGTCTGGCTGCTGTGTTCTGGGCTGTTTGAAGTTTCCTCAGTATTTGCTCTTTACAACCTGCGTATAGTGAATTGCAGTAATCCAGATGGCTAAGTACGAGGGATTGCACTAGGTTGCAGAAGACGGATCTTGGGAAGAATGGTCTTATTCTTTTCAGTTTCCACATGCAGTAGAACATCTTCTTGGTTGTGTTGTTTGCATGGGTTTTGAGTGTTAGATGGCAGTCGATAGTGACTCCAAGGATTTTTAAAGTTTCTGAGATTGGAAGGTTTAGTTTTGGTGTGTTTAAGGCAGTAAATTCATTCGTGTTGTATTGGGAGGTGAGTATTAGGCATTGAGTTTTTTCTGCGTTTAGTTTCAATCGAAATGCATCTGCCCAGGTGTTCATGATGTGTAGACTTTGGTTAATTTCATTGGATATTTCTTTGATGTCTTGTTTGAAAGGGATGTATATTGTTACATCGTCGGCATATATATATGGGTTGAGGTTATGATTTGATAGTAGTTTTGCCAATGGGATCATCATTATGTTGAAAATGGTTGGTGAGAGGGGTGACCCTTGTGGTACTCCACATTCAGGTGTCCATGAAGCTGACGTAGTTGAGTTTGATGTGACTTGGTATGAGCGCAGGGTTAGGAACCCCTTGAACCAGTTTAGGACATTTCCTCCAATGCCAAAATATTCAAGTATGTGCAATAGGATTCCGTGGTCAACCATATCAAAGGCACTTGACATGTCGAATTGTAGGAGGAGTATATTGTTGCCGGTTGCGATCATTTGTTTGAATTTAGTCATTAGGGTAATTAGTACTGTTTCTGTGCTGTGGTTCGATGGGAATCCTGATTGGGCATCATGCAGTATTGAGAACTTGTTTAGATAGTTTGTGAGTTGTTTTGTTACCATCCCACCTCCTTAAATCCTTTGGATGTATTCATATTAAGTTTTCCTAAATGCAAGCACCAAAACTAATAAGGAATAAAAATATCTGGTGGCGCCTGATAACTACTATTTGAATATCAGAATGTTAATAGTACATCATGCTGTAATACTATACAACTCACTGAATTTTCTGTATGATATTGTATCATGTAATATTGTATGTCCACTTGCACTCCACAGCTCGTCTAACCATGGCTATCACTACTGAATTTTATTTATTTATATTTGGATTACTTCATATATCACAATTTGAACTGAACAACTGGCAACATTGCTGTGTACAATAGGAGATTATCCAGCTCATTTTCGAAAGAGATCGCCAGCGATCTTCCGACACAAATCGGGAGATCACCGGCGATCTCCTGATCCCGGCCAAATCGGTATTATCGAAAGCTGATTTTGGCCGGCCCCAACTGCTTTTTCGTCGCGGCGCCGGCCAACCTTCAAGGGGGCGTGTTGGTAGGGTAGCGAAGACAGGGCGGGCTGGGGGCATGGTTACGAGATGGCTGGCTTCGCCTTATAATGGAAAAAAAATGGTCGGCTCGAACGAGCATTTCGCCGGCTGGACTTGGTCCATTTATTTTTAGGACCAAGTCTCAAAAAAGTGGCCCAATTGACCAGATGACCACCGGAGGGAATCGGGGATGACCTACCCTTACTCCCCCAGTGGTCACCAACCCCCTCCCACACAAAAGAAATTAAAACAAAAAAGTTTTTTTGCCAGCCTGTATGCCAGCCTGAAATGTCTTACCCAGCTCCCTGACAGCAGTTTGCAGGTCCCTGGAGCAGTATTTAGTGGATGCAGTGCACTTCAGGCAGGTGGACCCAGGCCCATCCCCCCCCTACCTGTTACATTTGTGGTGTTAAATATTGAGCCCTCCAAACCCCCCCAAACCGACTGTACCCACATGTAGGTGCCCCCCTTCACCCCCTTAGGGCTATGGTAATGGTGTAGAGTTTGTGGGGAGTGGGTTTGGGGGGGATTTGGGGGGATCAGCACACAAGGTAAGGGAGCTATATTCCTGGCACCTATTTTTGTTTGTTTGTTTTTTTAATATTTAGAAGTGCCCCCTAGGGTGCCCGGTTGGTGTCCTGGCATGTCAGGGGGACCAGTGCAGTAGAAATGCTGGCTCCTCCCATGACCAAATGCCTTGCATTTCGCCGAGTTTGAGATGGCCGGGCCCGGTTTCCATTATGGCTGGAAAACGAAGCCGGCCATCTCATGTAAACCTGGTGATCCTGCTCTAAACCTGGCGAGCGATTTGGCAGGCGCCAAGCATATTTCGAAAATACGCTTGGCTCTGCCCCCTCGCGGAGCCAGGCCCGAAGATGGCTGGCCATCGATTTGACCGGCGCCATTCGATTATGCCCCTCCACGTAATAAATACATTTTTATATATGCAGGAAAGGGTGGTTTCAGTAGACAGTAGAAAGGAAACTGATGGGAAAGGAGGGATTATGCTTAGTGAAATATTTTCCAAATGACAATGAGATACATACCAGAACACATAAATAAGGGGAAGAGAAATAACTGCCTTAACATCTGTCATAAAACTCACCTCAGAATTTAACTTTGACCATGAAATGAAATGCTACTCCTCAGGTAGTAGTGCTTTTTGTTAAGATAAAAAATGCTTCTAGCTCATTCCATGTATCCACATTAATAGTTTCCTGTCTTCTGCTATTAGATATTGACGCTGTGAATCTTGATGACTACAACATTCATGTTATTGCAAGTGTCTTCAAACAATGGCTAAGAGATCTACCCAATCCTCTCATGACCTTTGAACTCTATGCAGAGTTCCTGCGAGCTATGGGTATGAAACATTGATAAAATGCACTGAAACCTTCTAGATCTTATAATACATATTCAGTTACATGTGCTGTATATGTCCTATCCAAAGCATAAGATGTTGTATATTTTGAGTGTACAGCAAAACCTTTTTCTATGTCATTTTAGGACTTGTATGTTATTAATAGCAGTCGAGTGTTATAGTTGTACGTATGGATATAGGGGTCGATATTTAAAGCTAGTTTCCAGGTATTGTTTAGGATAATCCTGCTGAATATCATCTGGGTAACACCAAGGTGGTCTGAGGAAGAGCTAAAGAAGAGCCAGATGTTATCCATTATTTAGCGCCTGTAGCCAGATAACCATCTGGCCAAGTTAGGTCAGACTAGTAGCTGTATTAACTTGCCTGCATAGCTATCTGGGCACTGGCATTGAATATTGATAGTATCTAGATAACTTCCAACCGCTGCCAGATACCTGAACATTCAGCGTCAGTATCCAGGTATAGTCCTGGTGCTGAATATCTGGTTATAGAGAAACCATGGCAGCCAGCCTTTAAGAAAAAAAGCAGCAGTTTAAATATTACACCAGTAGTATTCTTGACTTTGAGAGAATTCTGTGACTTATCTGTGGTTTTTAATAGAATTTAAACATTTTTGAAAAAAAACTCATTAAGGGGTGAATTCTATATATGGCACCGAAAAAAGCGCTATTATATAAGCCGTGCTTAAAGTTTGGTGCGATTTATAGAATAGTACTTATGCCCAGGAATTGCACCTAACTTTAGAGTGGCCATTTGTACCAACTGAAATGTGGTGTAAATGTACTAGCCAAAATTAGTTGTGTATTCCCCGTATTCTGTAACAACGCACGTAAATGCTAGGAACCCTCCCATTTCCATACCCCTTTTTTTATTTACTCATGCTTAAAATGTAGGTGTGATCCTGCCTAAATTTATGTGTGTAAGTTTCAATTAAATCTAATTTTTGGCAATAATTGCTTGTTAAAATGCCAATTATTGGCACTAAGCTCGTTATTCAATTAAATTGCATGTTCAAATTGGGTGAGCACCCAAATTTGTGCGTGCAATTTTTGCAACATTTATAGAATTAGAAGGTAAGTGTATATCGGTAGCAGATGAAAAGAAATGTAAGAGCTTATACCACAGCTAAGCAGTCATCATACCTGTACTCCAAAAGGAAATATGTAACTGATAATTGATGTTTTCTCTGTAAGTTTAAGTCCAGCCAGAGATGGGGCTTCTGTTTTGGTTTCTCTAGGTCTTCAGGAGAAAAAGGAGACCATTAGGGGAGTATATTCTGTAATTGATCAGCTCTCTCGCACACATCTCAGTACCTTGGAACGCCTCGTCTTTCATCTTGTGAGGTAATCACAATAACCCAACCCTTGGAAATGAGATATCGAGGACAGAAGAATGATGTCATATGTTAAAGCTATTAGCCCTAAAGGCTTGAATGAGAGCATTGAGTGGAATACTATAATTTAATATGTTAAAGCAAAGCATTGGGAGTTCGGAGAGGAAACAGGAGTTGAATTTTGGAAACATCAGATCAAGGTTTTCTTCTTAGGTAGAGGGGGGGGAGGAGGCTGTCAAAAATATCTACTAGCCAAATGTGGATAAGCTGACTGGCTAGTACAGCAGTGCAAGAGATCTGAACCTTGTCCCTATCTTTGATCTCGCATAGCTCTTTAATCCAATCACAAAGGGATAAGTTTACAACTGCATTCATTCAGAAAATACATGTGGGCTTCATCAAGTTTTCAAAATAAAAGTATGCCTGTATTGCTACCTTAGAAATTATCCCAGAGAATTTAATCGATTATATTTGGCACATATAGATTTTCTAGGTTAATCTATATACTTATGGGTGAATTCTCAAAAGTATACATATAATTACAAATCCCTCCCCAACTCCACTCAGCCCAGGTAAAGTCATGTACAATTTTGGGGTTTTTAAGCTATTGCTTTATCTACATAAATACTTTTGAAAATTATCCTCATTTAAAATTTAAAAATAAACAGCTTGTCCTCACACTGTAAATTCTGTTTAATTAGGGATTTTAGAGTAGCTAAAGCATGTTTTTCTTTGGAAATACAAAGGGTTATCTGGATATGTTGCATCTGTGTTGTTCTGTGATATTACGACGGGTAAGAATCATTGACAAAATAGACTGGAACACTCTACATCATTAAATACATCTTCATTTGCATGCACTATACATGTCCTATACAGAGCTTAAGATGCTGCATATTGTGAGTGTAGAGAAAGACCACCTCTGTCTTTTTAGGACTTTTATATTATTAATAGCAGTCAAGTGTTATAGTTGTTATTATAGACATAAGGGTAAATATTTAAATCTAGTTATGTAGGTAGTGCAAAGACAGTAAGAACAGGAATAAAACAACAAACCATTACTCAGTAAAGACTGGTAAGAAGACAGGGGAAATGCATTAATGGTTCATTAGCAGTGCTGTGCCATGTACAATACCACCTGTTCCATTCTTGAGTTGTCTTTCGTACCTGGCTGTGTATGCCATGACCATTGCTTAAGGGTGACGCCTAGTGTCAGGATTATGGCTCATGGTAGCAGAGTTCTAGAAGGAACACAAGTACGTGGGCCCTGCTGAGGACTGTCACTGTGATGACTGAATTAAAGTAACTTAGCATGGAATATAAAGTATGGGAAAAATCCCTAGGTGATTGTGAATGAAGGTTCATAGTAATTGAGCTAGAAACCCAAAAGGGCAGTAAAAAACTGCTGGGTTGAATTAAAAGAGAGAAAGAAACTAGAAGAGAGAGAAAAGGCAGATAAAAGAAGGAAGCGACATAGGGGCTCATTTTCAAAGTGCTTAGACACACAAAGTACCAAAGGTTACTATAGTACTGTGCCTTAGACACTCTTGCACCTTTGATGACCCGCCCTGTAAGGCGTACAAAACCCCAACCTTGGCTGACTTCTTATATCCGCTACCTACATTCCTGTACCCGCTCCGCCGAACGCCTCTGGCGGAAATCTCGGGCCCTTGCTGATTTCTTACACTTTAAGTTCATGCTGACCTCCTTCCAATCTGCTCTTTTACGTGCCAAACAGGATTATTATATCCAACTGACCAACTCTCTTGGCTCTAATCCTCGACTTCTCTTCACCACATTGAACTCTCTCCTCAAGGTGCCCCCTCCCCCAACTCCCCCTTCATTATCTCCTCAGACCCTTGCTGAATTCTTTCACAACAAGGTTCAAAAGATAAACCTTGCTTTCTCTACCTCACCAGCTCTCCCTCCACTAGTCCGTTCCCCTCTCTCTCCTTCCCCTCATTCCCTTTCCTCCTTTCCTGAAGTTACTATTGAGGAAACTACACTTCTCCTTTCTTCCTCAAAATGTACCACCTGTTCCTCTGATCCCATTCCCACCCACCTTCTTAATGCCATCTCTTCTACTCTTATTCCTTTTATCTGTCACATTCTCAACCTCTCACTTTCCACTGCGACTGTCCCTGCTGCCTTTAAACATGCTGTGGTCACACCTCTCCTTAAGAAGCCTTCACTTGACCCTACTTGTCCCTCTAATTACCGACCCATCTCCCTCCTTCCTTTTCTCTCCAAATTACTTGAACGTGCTGTTCACCGCCGCTGCCTTGATTCTCTCTCCTCACATGCTATTCTTGACCCATTACAATCTGGTTTTCGCCCTCTCCACTCAACCGAAACTGCGCTTACTAAAGTCTCCAATGACCTATTACTGGCTAAATCCAGAGGTCAATATTCCATCCTCATTCTTCTTGATCTTTCCGCTGCTTTTGACACTGTCGATCACAGCATACTTCTCGATACCCTGTCCTCACTTGGATTCCAGGGCTCTGTCCTTTCCTGGTTCTCTTCCTACCTCTCCCTCCGCACCTTTAGTGTTCACTCTGGTGGATCCTCTTCTACTTCTATCCCTCTGCCTGTCGGCGTACCTCAGGGTTCTGTTCTTGGTCCCCTCCTCTTTTCTATCTACACTTCTTCCCTTCGTTCATTAATCTCATCCCATGGCTTTTCCTACCATCTCTATGCTGATGACTCCCAAATCTACCTTTCTACCCCTGATATCTCACCTTGCATCCAAACCAAAGTTTCAGCGTGCTTGTCTGACATTGCTGCCTGGATGTCTCAACGCCACCTGAAATTAAATATGACCAAAACCGAGCTTCTCATTTTCCCCCCCAAACCCACCTCCCCGCTCCCCCCGTTTTCTATTTCTGTTGATGGCTCTCTCATTCTCCCTGTCTCCTCAGCTCGAAACCTTGGGGTCATCTTTGACTCTTCTCTCTCCTTCTCTGCTCATATCCAGCAGACCGCCAAGACCTGTCGTTTCTTTCTTTACAACATCCGTAAAATCCGCCCCTTTCTTTCCGAGCACTCTACCAAAACCCTCATCCATACCCTTGTCACCTCTCGTTTAGACTACTGCAATCTGCTTCTTGCTGGCCTCCCACTTAGTCACCTCTCCCCTCTCCAGTCGGTTCAAAACTCTGCTGCCCGTCTCATCTTCCGCCTGGGTCGCTTTACTCATACTACCCCTCTCCTCAAGACCCTTCACTGGCTCCCTATCCGTTTTCGCATCCTGTTCAAACTTCTTCTACTAACCTATAAATGTATTCACTCTGCTGCTCCCCAGTATCTCTCCACACTTGTCCTTCCCTACACCCCTTCCCGTGCACTCCGCTCCATGGATAAATCCTTCTTATCTGTTCCCTTCTCCACTACTGCCAACTCCAGACTTCGCGCCTTCTGTCTCGCTGCACCCTACGCCTGGAATAAACTGAGCCCCTACGTCTTGCCCCATCCTTGGCCACCTTTAAATCTAGACTGAAAGCCCACATCTTTAACATTGCCTTTGACTTGTAACCACTCGCCTCCACCTACCCTCCTCTCTTCCTTCCCGTTCACATTAATTGATTTGATTTGCTTATTTTTATTTTTTTTTGTCTATTAGATTAAGCTCTTTGAGCAGGGACTGTCTTTCTTCTATGTTTGTGCAGCGCTGCGTATGCCTTGTAGCGCTTTAGAAATGCTAAATAGTAGTAGTAGTACTGTGCAAGACTGATTTTTGCAGCAATGATCACTGTTTTCAGTTCGATCTTGGTTCCTTATTCTTTTTTGCATTTTTACTAGCAGAAAGACTTTCAGGCTCATTTTCTAAAGAGAAGGACATCCATCTTTTGACATAAATCGGAAGATGGACGTCCTTCTCCTAGGGACGTCCAAATCGGTATAATCGAAGCTCGATTTAGGACGTCTTCAGCTGCAAGGACGGCCAAAGTTCAAGGGGGCATGTCGGAGGCGTAGCGAGGGCGGGATTTGGGCGTGCCTAACACTTGGACGTCCTTGACCCATAATCGAAAAAATCAAGGACGTCCCTGACAAGCACTTGGATGTTTTCACCCGGACCTATTTTTCTTATGACTAAGGCAGAAAAAGGTGCCTGAAATGACCAGATGACCTCCCCTTACTCCCCCAGTGGTCACCAACCCCCTCCCACCCTCAAAAAACATCTTTCAAAATATTTCGTGCCAGCCTCTATACCAGCTTCAGATGTCATACTCAGGTCCATGACAGCAGTATGCAGGTCCCTGGAACAGTTTTAGTGGGTGCAGTGCTCTTCAGATAGGCGGACTCAACCCCATCCGCCCCCCTTACCTGTTACGTTTGTGGAGGAAACAGTGAGCCCTCCAAAACCCACCACAAACCCACTGTACCCACATCTAGGTGCCCCCCTTCACCCGTAAGGTCTATGGTAGTGGTGTACAGTTGTGGGTTTTGGGGGGCTCAGCACACAAGGTAAGGGAGCTATGTTCCTGGGAGCAATTTCTGAAGTCCACTGCAGTGCCCCCTAGGGTGCCCGGTTGGTGTCCTGGCATGTCAGGGGGACCAGTGCACTACAATGCTGGCTCCTCCCACGACCAAATGGCTTGCATTTTGTCGTTTTTGACATGGATGTCTTTGGTTTAGAAAATCACCGAAAATCAGAAACGTCCGTGTCTAGGGACGGCGAAATTCAAGGATTTGGACGTCCCTGATGGTATTTTCGAAACGAAATATGGACGTCCATCTTGTTTTGAAAATACGGGTTTCCCCGCCCCTGGATTTGGACGTTTTGCAAGGACATCCAAATTGCAACTTGGACGTCCCTTTCAAAAATGCACCTCCTTTGGACCATGACACACAAATTTCAATATTTCAGTTTTGGTTGGATGTTCTAATATATATGAATGTATTTATTTACCTTCCTTTTCCTCCTATCTCAAATTCTGTTTGTAATGAAGTTCTTTAACAGTGGTAACTTGGACTTTCTGCTGGTTGTTTTTTTAGGATTGCCTTACAGGAGGAAACAAATAGGATGTCAGCTAATGCTTTGGCCATCGTGTTTGCCCCATGTATCCTGAGATGTCCAGACACTACAGATCCACTGCAGAGTGTTCAGGATATTGGCAAAACAACTGCGTAAGAATGTCACTTTCAGCTTTATCTTGTTTGTGATCAAAAAAGTATCAGAGGGTGTTGGGCTAAGTATCCTGTTCCCTCCTTTTACTTCATTTGTAGCTGCTGTAGGTGTATTTGTTTATTGCAATTGAGGGCATGTTTCACCCATTGTTCAAAGTGAGTTACAATAAAATAATCATAAACACAGAAATCCACATACCCATAAAGAATGTAACAAAGCATAACATTCCAGCCTATCTACATAAATTCTCACTCCCATCTGAGCATCATTTCAAAAACAGACCAAAAAGACGTTTGCATTCACTTGCAGAACCTTACAAAATCTTTCTCCTGCAACTTCAGTGGCATAACCAATAGGGGCCACAAAACTTAAAACCCCATAATCATGTACACTGAAAGTCTCAGGTGGTTTGAGAGCTGTAGAAGCAATTGCCATGATGACTGATACACTCTTGATGGTACATAAGCCAAAATACTCAAATACTGGGGGCCCTTATGAAACATTGACTTGGAGATTAAGCACAGAGTTTTAAAGTAAACCCTCAGCTCCACTGAGAACCAAGGTAACGAACAAAAGATAGGGGTCATGTGATCAAATAGTCTCTGGATGAGTGGATCATTCAAACAGAGAACATGATCATCTGTCCTGATGTGGGAGCAAGCTCTGTCCTGCTGAACTGAAGTCAGATGCTGTGATAATTGAAAATCCAGTTCTTGAAGGAACTTACCATCTTTCCTATTGATAGGGTTAGTTTTGCTAGCCTCATCATCTGTTAGCTGTTTCATTGTTCCTGCATTATTGTCCAGGCATGAAAGCAAGCTCCACCCTGCTGAACTGACATCAAATGCTGCATCACCTAAGGCGCAGGCTGAAGGGCGTGTTCCTTGGTGTCTTCTTTGCACCGCAACAATTTCTTCTCTGCTTACGTTTTTGTTTTTAGTTTAAGCAGTATTCTTATTGGTTTTATTGTATTAATATTATGCTCTGTTAATCATGGGAAGATTGTGGGTTGGGTTTCCTTTTTTATTTTTATGGTTAATAATTGATTTTTGTAGTTCTAATCTATTACTTGGATGGAAATCAGTGCCGTCATCTTTTATTTGTCTTTCTATGGCCAATGTTCATATTTTTTTTTATTTTTCATTCACATCGATCTTGCAATACCATTAACTATAGTAATTTTGTTCACTGTACATTAGTCAACTATATCCCAGTATTATATGGCCGAAGTCATTACAACTTTGCTTATCATTTTCCGCTAAGAAAACAAGTTCATCCCAGAGCATTGATACCTATCAAACGTAACTCTCCACAAACTGTTCACCGAATTCCGATGCCTTGTTTTTTGATCAACTCCAGATCAGTTTTTTAATAAATTGTACTTCTTAGGAGATGCGGAGGGGCATTTTCAATAAGACATCTAAGTCTGATTTTGGATATCTTGCTAGAAATGTGCAAATTTTGAGTGGCGAACATAGCCATTATGGAACCTGAAAAACGTCTTTTTGGTTCGATAATCGCCTTTTTCCTAGACATTTTATGCTCAGTGCATTTTTTTCTTCTGGACCATTTTGGAAAATAAAACATCTAAGAGAAAAGCACTCAAAAACCAGCCATTGGAATGTCTGGGAGCCATCATTCTTAGACTGGTCACGTAGACATCCCAGCAGAATAGTGGGGTAGACTAGGGGCACTGCAGTGGACTTCACATAAAAAGTGCCAGGAACACATCTCACCATAACCCCTTTATATTGTATGGTGAGCCCCCCCAGGAGCCGAAAAATAACTATTATACCTCACTATACACCACTACAATAGCTCTTAATTTTGCAGGTGTCACCAATATGTAGATACAGTAGGTATTTAGTGTATTTTAGAGGGCTCACATTTTCTACTACAAGTGTACCAATTAGAGAGGGATATGGGCCTTGGTCCCCTTCTCTATTTATTTATTTATTTGCTGCACTTGTACCCCACATTATTAGTTTATCCATTACAGTTTTATGTTTTATCATCTTTAGATGCATATTTGATACAGTACTGCTAATTGCAGTTTGCAGTAAATCAAATAGTGGTTAGACCAAGAAATAAGATGTATCAGGATGCTCCTAGACACCAAGCTTGTACCCTAAGAACTGAACAGTAAATGAGTCCCATGGCCTCCCTTAAGAGTGGAAGAATGAACCTCCTGAACTAATGCCAAATCATTCAAGGGATTCAGGAAATTACATTTTTCCCTACCCATCTTCTTGGAAAAGTGAATATTAAAATCACCCCAAAAAAACAAATGCTTAATTCAGTAGAAGACCAAAAACAAATGGCCCTGAATTAGAAGCTCTACAAACAAAAGAACTGACATGGGCACTTTGTGCCAAATTACCTCCCGTGCTAGTATTTACTGTTGTTACCATCTACTGAGCTGCTCTCACCTTGCTGTATAAATATCTGTTGCTGCTTGAGGAGGGAGGACTAGCTGGGAAGGCACATTTTTGATGATGTCACACACCTTCCATAAAACAGACCCCGGTTCCTGAGGTGTCGCACCTCAGGCATCTCACCGAAGGGGCATGCCAAAGGGGCATACCCTACCCCTATGCACAAAACTTTACATGTAACTGAGCACTGAACTTTGTTGAATATTGTCAGTTGAGTTGGTATTTCTTTTTATTTATATTTTATACTAGATACAGTCTTTATTTCTCATATAACTTTTATTTTCAATTGCAAATATTATAAAGAAAACAAAGAATAAACTAGTCCACATCATGGAGATACAGTGAGAAAAAACAGGAATATATCACAAAAAGGAAAAAAAGGACAACAATTATTGTCCATTTACTGTACCCACATATAGGTGACACCTGCAGACATAAGGGCTATTGTCGTGGTGTACAGTTGGATACTCTAGCTTTTTGGTGGGTTTTGGAGGGCTCACCAATATAAGGGGGTAGTGGTGAGATGTATAAATGGGACCTTTTATGTGAAGTTCAGTGTCTGTGTGGCCAGTCCACTAAGAATGCTGGCCCTCCATACATCCCAATGGCTTGTTTTTGTGCATTTTTCCCTTGAACAGTTTGTTTTGAGTTTTTTTTTTTTTTTTCCAAAAATGGTCACACAAAGAAAATGCACTGAGCACAAAATGTCTAGGAAATGGCCATTTTCAAAGCAAAAAGATAGACCTTTTTTTGGGTTTGAAAAACACTATGTTCGTCACTTGATTTTGAACGTTTTTAGCAGAACATCCAAATTGGATTTAGAAGTCATATTGAAAATGCCCCTCCATGTCAACTAGATGATTGCCCTACTGCTTTTATGAGATCTGATCTTCTTTGTTTTAGACTTAAGGTATTTGATTGGATGACCACTTCTCTTTCATGTGGTTTTTTCCCACCCTTTCTAGGGGAAATTTTTCTTACTCTCATTTTGAAAAATAAGGAGTCACGGGCGACTGTAAATAACTATAGACCAGTGGCTTCAATTCTATTCTTAACAAAACTTAAGGAAGGCGTAGTTAATATTCAATTGACTAAAAATCTTGAAATGTTTTGTATTTTACATTGGTCCCAATCAGGATTTTGAGCTAATTTTAGCACAGAAACCACATTATGCACTTTGTGCTTTAATATCTGAGATCAAAGCTTTGATGTGAGGGAAAAAAGGCACTCATCATGCAGTTCAACCTATCAAGTGCATTTGATGATTTGGATCAGAAGCTATCATTAAATGTTGTGAGCAATATTGGTACAACAGACAATTTTAAATTGGTTAGGGGTTTTCTCACTAGGAGATCATATCTGGTTAAGATGAGTGGGGCGGTTTCTGCTAAAGAGGTGGTGGAATGTGGTATCCCGCAAGGCTCACCACTCTCCCCTCTCTTGTTTAATGTGCTCATGTACGCTGATGATATCACAATTTTAATTCCTACTTTCACTGATATTTTTATATAGAAAGGTGTATTTCCTTAATTGTTTTTTGGATGGCCAGTAGTGGTAAAATAAAGTTTCTTCTGTTGGGATCAGTGGCGTGGGGGCGGTCCGCCCCGGGTGCACACCGCTGGGGGGTGCCGCGGCGCGTGCCTGTCGGCTCCGAGTTCGCTAACTTCGCTCGTTCGCTGCAGCTCCCTCTGCCCCGGAACAGGACCGCTTGTTCGCTGCAGCTCCCTCTGCCCCGGAACAGGTCCTGTTCCGGGGCAGAGGGAGCTGCAGCGAACGAGCGAAGTTAGCGAACTCGGAGCCGACAGGCGCGCGCCGCGGCCCCCCCCCCCCCCCCAGTGGTGTGCACCTGGGGGGGGGGTCATTTCGCGGGGGGGGGGCATCGGCGATCCACCCCGAGTGCCATCCAGGCTAGGAGCGCCACTGGTTGGGATGAAAGGGGCTGTTTTCCAGGATTACTCTTTTGTAATTAACAATTTACAAATTAAAATTCTCTCAAGATTCTAGCTGTAATTCTCAGAATTTAACTTTGGAAGCTCAAGTAAATACACTTGTTAGGCATTGATTTTGGTTGATGCACAGCCTTAGACAAATTCACAAATATTTAACTCAGGATAAATTCAGATAGATAGTACAAGCTCTAATGCTATACAGACTAGATTATTGTAATATAATCTATGTAGTCTGTGCCACAGGGATCAGTACTGGGACTGGCGCTATTTAACATATTTATAAATGATTGGAACGATGAGTGAGGTGATTAAATTTGCAGATAACACAAAACTATTCAAGGTTGTTAAAACACGTGCAGACTGTGAAATATTGCAGGAAGACCTTAGGAAATTCGAAGGCTGGGCATCCAAATGGCAGATGAAATTTAATGTGGACAAATGCAAAGTGATGCACTTTGGTAAGAATAATCCAAATCATAGTTACCTGATGCTAAGGTCCACCTTAGGGATCAGTACTCAAAAAAAGATCTAGGTGTCGTTGTAGATAATACACTGAAATCTTCTGTTCAGTGGGTGGTGGCGGCCAAAAAAGCAAACAGGATGCTAGGAATTATTAGGAAAGGTTATGATGAATAAGACCGAAAATACTATAATGCCTCTGTATCATTTCATGATGCGACCACACTTTCGAGTATTGCATTCAGTTCTTGTCGCTGTATCTCAAAAAAAAGATATAGCGGAATTAGAAAAGGTTCAAAGAAGAGTGACCAAAATGATAAAGGGGATGGAACTCCTTTTGTATGAGGAAAGGCTAAAGAGGTTAGAGCTCTTCAGCTTGGAAAAGAGACGGATGAGGAGAGAGATGATTGAGGTCTACAAAATCTTGAGTGGTGTAGAACGAGTAGAGCTAAATTGATTTTTAACTCATTCCAAAAGTACAAAGACTAGGGGACACTCAAGGAGGTTACATGGAAATACTTTTAAAACAAATAGGAGGAAGTATTTTTTTCACTGAACAAATAGTTAAGCTCTGGAACTCTTTGCCGGAGGATGTGGTAACAGCAGTTAGCTTATCTGGGTTTAAAAAAGGTTTGGACAAGTTCCTGGAGGAAAGGTCAATAGTCTGCTATTGAGATAGACATAGGGAAGCAATTGCTTGCCCAGGAATTTATAGCATGGAATGTTGCCACGATTTGGGCTTCTGCCAGGTATTTGTGACCTGTCTTGGCCACTGTTGGAAACAGGTTAGATGGACCATTGGTCTGACCCAGTGTGGCTACTCTTATGTTTGTATATTCATACCAGGCAGCCAAATTTTGGAATACTCTGCCTGTATAAGTAGTTTCCATGATTCACTATCAGGCTTATTTTCGAAAGAGAAGGGCACCCATCTTTCAACACAAATCGGGAGATGGGCGTCCTTCTCTCATGGTCGCCCAAATCGGCATAATTGAAAGCCGATTTTGGGCGTCCCCAACTGCTTTCCATCACGGGGATGACCAAAGTTCCCGGGGGCGTGTCGGAGGTGCAGCGAAGGCGGGACTGGGGCGTGCCTAACAGATGGGCGTCCTCGAGCGATAATGGAAAAAAGAAGGGCGTCCCTGATGCACACTTGGGTGACTTTACTTGGTTTATTTTTCTTACGACCAAGCCTCAAAAAGGTACCCGAACTAACCAGATGACCACCGGAGGGAATCGGGGATGACCTCCCCTGACTCCCCCAGTGGTCACTAACCACCTCCCACCCTGAAAAAAACAACTTTAAAAACTTTTTTTGCCAGCCTGAAATATCATACTCAGGTCCATCGCAGCAGTATGCAGGTCCCTGGGGGGGGGGGGGGGGGAAGTATGTGTGTGTCAGCGGATGCAAAGCGAAGGCGTGGACGTCCTTCTTTCAAACATTTTGGATGTCCTGAACTGCCCCCCCCCCCCCCCCACAGGGACGGCCAAATTTCAAAGGAGTGGAGGAGTGGCCTAGTGGTTAGAGCACTGGTCTTGCAATCCAGAGGTGGCTGGTTCAAATCCCACTGCTGCTACTTGTGATCCAAAATCCAAATAAATAAAGGGGTGTCGGAGGCATAGCAAAGGCATGGACGTCCTTCTCACAGAAACATCCACATTTTGGACGTCCTCAACTGCCGCCGCAGGGACAGAGGCATAGCGAAGGACGTCCTTCACCCATACTCTAAAAAAAAAAAAAAAAAAAAGACGTCCCTGATGAGCACTTGGACGTTTTCACCTGGACTTGTATTTTTCTAAGGTTTTAGACGGCTATTATACACGCAGCTTGTCTGCATGTATGAAGCCGTCTTTGACATGCGCAGAGCAGCCACGCATAATGCTTGGCTGCTCTGCACTGGCTTCCCCTCCTTAGGAAGGAAATCATGTGCAAATGACCTAACAGTGAGCAGCTCATTTGCATGCGTTTTCCTTCATGCATGCCCGTTCCTTTCCGAATCGCTAAGGGATCGGTAAGGGAAGGGCTTTTTCCATTCAGTTAGTGCATCAGTTAGTCCACTGCTGTGCCCCCTAGGGTGCCCGGTTCGTGTCCTGGCATGTCAGGGGGACCAGTGACCTACGAATGCTGGCTCCTCCCACGACCAAATGATTTGGATTTGGTCGTTCTTGAGATGGGCGTCCTCGGTTTCCATTATGGCTGAAAACTGGGGATGACCATCTCTAAGGTCGACCTTCTCAACATTTAGGTCAACCATCTCTAAGGTCGACCTAAATGTTGAGATTTGGGCGTCCCCTACCATATTATCGAAACGAAAGATGGTCGCCATCTTGTTTCGATAATATGGGTTTCCCCGTCCCTTCACGGGGATGTCCTGCGAGGAAGCCCTCAGGAAAACTTGGGTGCCCTGTTCGATTATGCCCCTCCACGTTTCCTTCCGTAAGGCTATTAAGACTATTTTATTTAAGAATCATGTATGTTCTAAATTCCATGTTTACTATATATATATATATAGAGAGAGAGAGAGAGAGATGTTATTGCTGGTTCTCTTTGCACTCTGTAATGGTGTAGGTGGAATATAAGTGACAGTTAATATAATGTAGGTTCTCAACCTGGGAGCTGGAGTGTGTTTGGGGAGTGAGAACCAAACAGTCTTTATTAAACCAAGCACCAGAGTAGAGACCCAACATGGGGCCATGTTTCAGCGGATATGGCTGCCTGCCTCAGAGTTCACAACTCTCTGTACATAAAAATCAAAAACATAAATGAATGTAAATATAATATAAAGCAGAACACATAAAAAAACTCAAAATGCCATAACAGTAAAATATTTGATGTGAAAAGATGAATAAATAAGTGAATATATACACATACGTCTAGTGATTGTCAGTAGGAACCCAACAAACATATCAGATGTACAAGAGGTCATTGAAAAAAATATATAAACTATATATAGATATAGATTATCTATTGTCATGCTGCACCTCCAGTGACAGGTAGAGTCCTGGTTGGAAGGTCTTCTTAGTCCATGGGAGTTTCATCCACTACTCCTGCTCTGAAAGGCTTAGAGTTATTCAACCAGCAAGGACCTCCAAACGGAACTCATCCTATAACACTTCATCAGGGGTTTCAGGTCTGTCTTCCCGGCTACTCATATATTCTGGGTGAAGTGGAGAAGAAAAGAACTACTATGACTCACAGCAGTCCTTATGGTTCTCTTTATTGTATTTACTCAAAAGGAAGCACTGCCAAAGCAGAGGACCATAATGCACTACGTATAGGAGCACAAAGGAAAGGAGTTGTTTAACCAGCAAAGCTCTTCCGTAAGGATAACAGCAGAAAAAAACTTTTATTCTTCAAGAGATCCGACACAGCACTGTGTTTTGGCAAAACCAGGAGTCTAAAAACAGTAATGAGCATACAATAAGGGTAAAAGGACTAACATAAAATATATTTTTTTAAAAACACATAAGTTATATGATACATAATTCAGTAAATGCTAAAACAAATAATATAAAATCATAAGATATTGTAAAAAAATAATGAGACATGATAACCTCCATGTGGAAATAAACAATAGAGGGCAAAATATATTGAAGAGACAAAATAAAATCACTAACCTATACTTAAAAGACCAGAAAAAGGCCCGTGAGAGAACATAAAATTACAAAAGAATACACCTGTCTGAAAACATCACTGAAGAATGTAGCCAATAGTAATCACTGGACAGCTGCCTGTGAAGAGATGCACAAAGACATAAATTTGAATAGTAATAATTAAGATACTTGTGTATATTTCAGCATGTATTGGTGAGAATGTGGGAGAGGTAACAAAAGAAACGCAAGATTATAACCTCTTGTGAAACTTTAAAATATAGAGCACAGTGATCATGCACAGGTATCTTATACTATTCAAATGTATTGGCTACATTATTCAGTGATTTTTTTTAGACAGGTGTGTTCTTTTGTAATTTAATGTTCTCTTATACCTTTTCCTGGTCTTCTAAGTATATATATATGTATATATATATATATATAGGTTAGTTATTTTATTTTGTGTCTTCAATATATTTTGTCCTTTATTGTTTATTTCCACATGGTGGTTATAATGTCTCATTATTTTTTACAATATTTTATGATTTTATATTATTTGTTTTATCATTTGCATAATTATTATGTATCATATAACTTACTTGTTTTTTAAATATATTTGATGTTATTCCTTTTACACTTATTGTTTGCTCATTATTGTTTTTATACCCCTGATGTAGGCTTTTTTGCCGAAACACAGTGCTGGGTCAGGTCTCTTGAAGAATAAATGTTTTTTTTCCTCCACCAATCGTCCTGCTGTTATCCTTACGGAAGAGCCATGCTGGTTACACTACTCCTTTCCTGCTTACTCAAAAGGAAACATAAATGCAAAACAATAGATGGAACAGTTCAAAAGAATAACATAAATATGGAAATTAGGCGGCCATTTCTCAGCTTATGCAAATTCAGTAATGCCTCTCCGCAAACAAATTTCAGCCAGGTGCCTTAAGATTCCAACAACAAAAAAAACCCCAAAACATCCAGTGCTTCCTTTAGCTTGGTTGCTTTTAGCACAAAAAGGGAGACAAAATTTAAATCACAAAGTCCAAGTTTCCTGTTTCCAAAAGTTCTTTTCCTGACCAGGGAACACAAGCAGGGAAAAGGGAGGAAGATCACCACCTGCTTACTTTCTCAGCCAGTTACATCCCCATCTGGTCTTCCTTCAAAAGGAAGAGAAAAATAAAATAACAATTTTTTTTTAATATCTCACTTTAAGTTTCAAAAAGGTTCAATCTCCATGTCATATTGGCTGGACCATTCGGTAGTAGAAAGGGCTTAGAGAAGTCCACTCTTTTTAAAACTGATTCTTGGCACAGGGCCTCCTGCATCTGTATGAATGCCTCTGTAACTGATTGGGATATATTTTCTTGAGCATCTGTGTTAAGGGTTGAGCTTTGGTTGCAAAATGGGGTATAAGCCTTCTATAATAGCCTACCAAACCCAAAAAAATTTGCAGCTGCTTGTTTCGGGCCTAGGCCAGGGCTGTCAAGAGGAAGGAGCAAGATTCCCCTGGCCCGGTGCCATGGTCTGTCTGTCTCCTGCTCCTGTGTGTCTGGACCTGGGTGATTGAGTTAACATGATAACCCGATCCCGGCACACAGGAGCAGGAGAGTGACAGACCGAGGGAAAAGCAGATGCAGGAAGGTAGAGGACAGTGGTGGCAGCGGCGGCCCTGCCCTGGGCCCGGCTCTTTCTCTATCTCTGTGGCCCTGGCCTAGGGAATACCCATAGCTCTGTACCTTATCAAACAAAGAATTTACCTCTCTATGTCCTACCCGATATCCCAAATATTTGACCTCCTCCTGAGCAATAGCATACTTCTTAGGAACTGTTAAACCTGCTGCCCATAGTGCCTCCAAAATTGTTCTTTCTCTAGGAAGATGAGTTTCCTAATCTGGTGAGAAAATCACTACACCATCCATATAAGCAGCCATATAATCGCTATGCTCTGAAGACTTCATTGATCATTTTTTGACAGGAAGCAGCGGCTCCGTTTAAGCCGAAGGTTATCCGCTTAAATTAGTAATGCCCCTTTGGTTTGCTAAAAGTGGTTTTACATTTAGCAGCCTGTGTTAATGGAATCTTCCAACATCCTTTTGTTAGATCAAGTGTAGTCATATAGGGCCCCTTTTACAAAGCGGCGGTAAGCCCAACGTTGGCTTACCGCTCGCTAAAAAGGAAGTAACACTGGGCTACCACAGCAGCCCGGTGGTACTTCCCACCCCCAGCGCACCGTCATATTTGATGGCACAAAAATATATTCATTTTTGTAGCACTGGTGTGTACTTTGCGGTAATTGGGCAATGCTGCCCGGTTACTGCCTGGTTAGCAAGGGAGCCCTTACTACCACCTCAGTGGATGGTGGTAAGGGTACCCCCCCTGAAATGGCCACACGGTAAGTGCTTCACTTGCCACATGGCCATTTCTTAAAAAAAAAAAAAAAGACCTACCTTTTACCCGCTGTGGTAAAAGGAGGCCTCGGCACGCGTCAATAACACACAACGACACCAGCACAGGCCCCCCTTTGCCACAGCTTGGTAAAAGGGGCACATAGAGAGCTGTTCCTAACTTATCTCATAAGTCCTCACTATGAGGCATGGGGTAAGCATCAAATTCTGATATTGGGGAAGTCAATGCAGATACTAGTGGTGCCATCTGCTTTAGTAACCAGGACAGTGGGATTAGACCATGGACTTTTGGATTTTTCTATAACCTCTAGTTCTTCCATTTCTTCCACCAACTGGATGACATAAGTACTTAAGTATTGTCATATTGGGACAGACCGAAGTTCCATCAAGCCCAGCATCCAGTTTCCAACAGTGGCCAATCCAGGTCACAAGTACCTGGCAAGATCCCAAAACAGTACAATACATTTTATGCTGCTTATTCTAGAAATAAGCAGTGGATTTTTCCCAAGTCTATTTTAATAATGGTCTATGGACTTTTCCTTTAGGAAGCCATCCAAACTTTGTTTAAACCCCACTAATTTAACTGCTTTTACTACATTTTCTGGCAATCAATTCCAGAGTTTAATTACACGTTGAGTGAAGAAATATTTTCTCTGATTCGTTTTAAATTTACTACTTTGTAGCTTCATCGCGTGCCTCCTAGTACTAATATTTTTGGAAGGAGTAAACAAGCGATTCACGTCTACCCGTTCCACTCCATTTATTATTTTATATACTTTTGTCATATCTCCCCTCTGCCATATTTTCTCCAAGCTGAAGAGCCCTAGCCGCTTTAGGGAAGTCGTCCCATCCCCTGGATCATTTTCGTCACCTTTCTCTGTACCTTTTCTAATTCCACTATATCTTTTCTGAGATGTGGTGATCAGAATTGAACACAATATTCGAGGTGCAGTTGTACCATGGAGCGATATAGAGGCATTATAGCGTCCTCATTTTTGTTTTCCATTCCTTTCCTAATAACACCTAACATTCTATTTGCTTTCTTAGCCACCGCAGTCATACCATGGAGCGATACAATGGCGTTATAAAGTCCCAATTTTTGTTTTCCATTTCTTTCCTAATAACACCTAACATTCTATTTGCTTTCTTAGCTGCCGCCACACACTGAGCAGAGGATTTCAACGTATCATCAACGATGACGCCTAGATCCCCTTCCTGGTCGGTGACTCCTAATGTGGAGCCTTGCATTATGTAGCTATAATTCTCCGAGGACAAGCAGGCTGCTTGTTCTCACGACTGGGTGACGTCCGCGGCAGCCCCCACCAACCGGAAATAAGCTTCGCGGGACGGTCAGCACGCAGGGCACGCCCACCGCGCATGCGCGGCCGTCTTCCCGCCCGTGCGCGACCGCTCCCGCCAGTTACTTTTTTTCCGCGACTGAGAGAGTTGTGTTTTCCCCTCTCTCTCGTTTCAGCCGCCGGATTTTTTCGACCGCGTTTACGCGGATCGTCGCTTTTGGCCTGTTCGGCCTCTTCTTCTTCTTCTTTCTCTTTTATTAAAAAAAAAAAAAAAAAAAGAATTTTGCGCGTGTGGAGCACGCGCTCCTTCTTTTCCCTCGCTTTCTAGCGGGGACGCCTCGTTGCGGCCTAGTGGCCGCTCGGTCGGTTACAATTTTCGTGGTGTGATTTTAGCCACCATTGCCGACTTTGACTTCGCCGACGCGATTTTTCCGTCGATGTCCTCGAAGGTCCCGAGTGGATTTAAAAAGTGTGGTCGCTGCGGCCGGCCGATCTCGCAGACCGACACCCACGCTTGGTGCCTCCAGTGCCTCGGGCCGGAGCACAATCTCAAGTCGTGCGTTTTGTGTCTCGGTCTCCGGAAACGGACTCAGGTTGCGAGGCAAGTTCTGCGGGACCGTCTTTTTGGAACTTGCGCCGGCCCCTCGACGTCGACCTCGACGGCATCGGTATCGAAGACCGGTTCTTCGGTACCGGTATCGATGCCCGAGACATCGGCACCGATGGCAGCGACCCCAGGAGAACAGGTCCCGTCGGCCCGCCGGTCCGCCGGCGAGAGTGGGGTAGAGAGACCGCGTGGGCAGTCGGCCCCGGTCACTCCCTCAACTCGTGAGCCACGGGACCGAACCCTGTCGGACCCGGTACCCCGAGACCGAGGGGGATCGACCTCCTCCTCCTCCATGCCCTCCGGCACCGGTGACGTGCACCGGAAAAAAGACAAGAAGCGCCGTCACCGGGAGCCCTCGGTGCACCCTGAAGAGGAGTCGACGCCGAAGCGTCATCGCAGAGAGGAGAGATCTCCGTCGGTGGTGGAGGTACCGACGCGTCGGGGTTCCGGCACCTCGGTGCCGTCTCCTGGCCCCCAGCAGCTTCCGGCACCGACACCCTTACCGGCCCCACCGCCTTTCCCGGCAGCGGGCCTGGACGAGTGCCTCAGAGCCATCCTTCCGGGGATCCTGGAAGGGCTGATGCGCCAGGCTGTGCCGGCGCCGGGGGTGCTTGCGCCCTCGGCGCCGATGACTGTGGCGCCGGCGAGCTCTAGCCCGGCGCCGGGGCAGTCGACACCGCCTCCGCTTGCGGTGCCGGTCTCGACAGCCACGCAGGTGGAGTCCCCGTCGACGTCGATGGAGGGAGCTCCGTCCCCGCCGGCGCGGGAGTCCACCGCTCGACGACACCGAGACCTCGGTGCCTCGACGTCGAGCCGGGCCCGGTACCGGACTCAGCTACATGAGCTAATGTCCGATACCGAGGACGAGGACTCGTGGGGGGAAGAGGAGGACCCGAGATATTTCTCCTCCGAGGAGTCTACAGGCCTTCCCTCGGACCCCACGCCGTCACCGGAGAGGAAGCTCTCACCTCCTGAGAGTCTCTCCTTTGCCTCCTTTGTGCGGGATATGTCTATAAGCATTCCCTTTCCCGTGGTCTCTGTGGAAGAGCCGAGGGCCGAGATGCTCGAGGTCCTCGACTATCCATCACCACCTAGAGAGTCCTCCACGGTACCGCTGCACAATGTCCTGAAGGAGACGCTGCTCCGGAACTGGGTGCGACCACTAACTAATCCCACCATTCCCAAGAAAGCAGAGTCCCAGTACAGGATCCACTCTGACCCAGAGCTCATGCGGCCCCAGTTGCCACATGACTCAGCGGTCGTGGATTCTGCTCTCAAGAGGGCACGGAGTTCGAGGGATACCGCCTCGGCGCCCCCGGGGCGGGAGTCTCGCACTCTGGACTCATTTGGGAGGAAGGCCTACCAATCCTCCATGCTCGTGACCCGCATCCAATCTTACCTGCTCTATATGAGCATCCACATGCGGACCAATGTGCAACAGCTGGCGGACCTGGTCGATAAGCTCCCGCCGGAGCAGTCCAGGCCTTATCAGGAGGTGGTCAGGCAGCTGAAGGCGTGCAGAAAGTTCCTGTCCAGGGGGATTTTTGACACCTGTGACGTGGCATCTCGTGCTGCGGCCCAAGGTATAGTGATGCGCAGGCTCTCATGGCTGCGTGCCTCTGACCTGGACAACCGCACCCAGCAGAGACTGGCTGACGTCCCTTGCCGGGGGGATAACATTTTCGGTGAGAAGGTCGAGCAGATGGTGGACCAACTGCATCAGCGGGAAACCGCTCTCGACAAGCTCTCCCACCGGGCGCCTTCAGCACCCGCCCCCACGGGTGGGCATTTTTCCCGGGCACGGCAGGCTGCACCCTATTCTTTTGCAAAGCGTAGGTACAACCAGCCGGCCCGAAGGCCTCGTCAGGCACAGGGACAGCCCCAGCGCGCTCGTTCTCGTCAACAGCGTGCGCCTAAGCAGCCCCCTGCGCCTCAACAGCAAAAGCCGGGGACGGGCTTTTGACTGGATCCACGGGAACATAGCCGCCCTACAAGTGTCCGTACCGGACGATCTGCCGGTCGGAGGGAGGTTAAAATTTTTTCACCAAAGGTGGCCTCTCATAACCTCCGACCAGTGGGTTCTCCAAATAGTGCGGTGCGGATACGCCCTGAATTTGGCCTCCCTGCCTACAAATTGTCCTCCGGGAGCTCAGTCTTTCAGCTCCCATCACAAGCAGGTACTTGCAGAGGAACTCTCCGCCCTTCTCAGCGCCAATGCGGTCGAGCCCGTACCACCCGGGCAGGAAGGGCAGGGATTCTATTCCAGGTACTTCCTTGTGGAAAAGAAAACAGGGGGGATGCGTCCCATCCTAGACCTGAGAGGCCTGAACAAATTCCTGGTCAAAGAAAAGTTCAGGATGCTTTCCTTGGGCACCCTTCTGCCAATGATTCAGAAAAACGATTGGCTATGTTCCCTGGATTTAAAGGACGCATACACTCACATCCCGATACTGCCAGCTCACAGGCAGTATCTCAGATTCCGACTGGGCGCACGGCACTTTCAGTATTGTGTGCTGCCCTTTGGGCTCGCCTCTGCCCCACGAGTGTTTACCAAGTGCCTCGTGGTGGTAGCGGCCTATCTACGCAAGCTGGGAGTGCACGTGTTCCCATATCTCGACGATTGGCTGGTCAAGAACACCTCGGAGGCAGGAGCCCTCCGGTCCATGCAGTGCACTATCCAACTTCTGGAGCTGCTGGGGTTTGTGATAAATTACCCAAAGTCCCATCTCCAGCCAACGCAGTCTCTGGAATTCATAGGAGCGCTGCTGAATTCCCAGACAGCTCAGGCCTACCTTCCCGAAGCGAGGGCCACCAATCTCTTGACCCTGGCTTCGCAGACCAGAGCGTCTCAGCAGATCACAGCTCGGCAGATGTTGAGACTTCTGGGTCATATGGCCTCCACAGTTCATGTGACTCCCATGGCTCGTCTTCACATGAGATCTGCTCAATGGACCCTAGCTTCCCAGTGGTTCCAGGCCACCGGGAATCTAGAAGATGTCATCCGCCTCTCCACCAGTTGCCGCACTTCACTGCTCTGGTGGACCATCCGGACCAATTTGACCCTGGGACGCCCATTCCAAATTCCGCAGCCCACGAAAGTGCTGACGACGGATGCATCTCGCCTGGGGTGGGGAGCCCATGTCGATGGGCTCCACACTCAGGGTCTGTGGTCCCTCCAGGAAAAGGATCTGCAGATCAACCTCCTGGAGCTCCGAGCGATCTGGAACGCACTGAAGGCTTTCAGAGATCGGCTGTCCTGTCAAATTATCCAAATTCGGACAGACAATCAGGTTGCAATGTATTACGTCAACAAGCAGGGGGGCACCGGATCTCGCCCCCTGTGCCAGTAGGCCGTCGGGATGTGGCGTTGGGCGTGTCGGTTCGGCATGCTCCTCCAAGCCACGTACCTGGCAGGCGTAAACAACAGTCTGGCCGACAGACTGAGCAGAGTCATGCAACCGCACGAGTGGTCGCTCCATGCCAGAGTGGTACGCAAGATCTTCCGAGCGTGGGGCACCCCCTCGGTGGACCTTTTCGCCTCTCAGACCAACCACAAGCTGCCTCTGTTCTGTTCCAGACTTCAGGCACACGGCAGGCTAGCGTCGGATGCCTTTCTCCTCCATTGGGGGACCGGCCTCCTGTATGCTTATCCTCCCATACCTTTGGTGGGGAAGACCTTACTGAAGCTCAAGCAAGACCGCGGCACCATGATTCTGATCGCGCCCTTTTGGCCCCGTCAGATCTGGTTCCCTCTTCTTCTGGAGTTGTCCTCCGAAGAACCGTGGAGATTGGAGTGTTTTCCGACTCTCATTTCGCAGAACGACGGAGCGTTGCTGCACCCCAACCTTCAGTCTCTGGCTCTCACGGCCTGGATGTTGAGGGCGTAGACTTCACTGCGTTGGGTCTGTCTGAGGGTGTCTCCCGGGTCTTGCTTGCCTCTAGGAAGGATTCCACTAAAAAGAGTTACTTTTTCAAGTGGAGGAGGTTTGTCGTGTGGTGTGAGAGCATGGCCCTAGAACCTCGTTCTTGCCCTGCACAGAACCTGCTTGAATACCTTCTGCACTTATCAGAGTCTGGCCTCAAGACCAACTCAGTAAGGAATCACCTTAGTGCGATTAGTGCTTACCATTATCGTGTGGAAGGAAAAGCCATCTCTGGAGAGCCTTTAGTCGTTCGATTCATGAGAGGCTTGCTTTTGTCAAAGCCCCCTATCAAGCCTCCTGTTGTGTCATGGGATCTCAACGTCGTCCTCACCCAGCTGATGAAACCTCCTTTTGAGCCACTGAATACCTGCCATCTGAAGTACTTGACCTGGAAGGTCATTTTCTTGGTGGCAGTTACTTCAGCTCGTAGGGTCAGTGAGCTTCAAGCCCTAGTAGCTCATGCTCCATATACCAAATTTCATCACAACAGAGTAGTGCTCCGCACCCACCCAAAGTTCCTGCCGAAGGTGGTGTCGGAGTTCCATCTTAACCAGTCAATTGTCTTGCCAACATTCTTCCCAAGGCCGCATACCCGCCCTGCTGAACGTCAGTTGCACACATTGGACTGCAAGAGAGCATTGGCCTTCTACTTGGAGCGGACACAGCCCAACAGACAGTCCGCCCAATTGTTTGTTTCTTTCGACCCTAACAGGCTAGGGGTCGCTGTCGGGAAACGCACCATCTCTAATTGGCTAGCAGATTGCATTTCCTTCACTTACGCCCAGGCTGGGCTGACTCTTGAGGGTCATGTCACGGCTCATAGTGTCAGAGCCATGGCAGCGTCAGTGGCCCACTTGAAGTCAGCCACTATTGAAGAGATCTGCAAGGCTGCGACGTGGTCATCTGTCCACACATTCACATCTCATTACTGCCTCCAGCAGGATACCCGACGCGACAGTCGGTTCGGGCAGTCGGTGCTGCAGAATCTGTTTGGGGTGTAAATCCAACTCCACCCTCCAGGACCCGAATTTATTCTGGTCAGGCTGCACTCTCAGTTAGTTGTTCTTCGTAGGTCAATTTCTGTTATACCCTCGCCGTTGCGAGGTTCAATTGACCTGGGTTCTTGTTTTGAGTGAGCCTGAGAGCTAGGGATACCCCAGTCGTGAGAACAAGCAGCCTGCTTGTCCTCGGAGAAAGGGTATGATACATACCTGTAGCAGTTGTTCTCCGAGGACAGCAGGCTGATTGTTCTCACCTTCCCTCCCTCCTCCCCTTTGGAGTTGTGTGTTTCATATTTTTTGCTAGTCATTCAACTGGCGGGAGCGGTCGCGCACGGGCGGGAAGACGGCCGCGCATGCGCGGTGGGCGTGCCCTGCGTGCTGACCGTCCCGCGAAGCTTATTTCCGGTTGGTGGGGGCTGCCGCGGACGTCACCCAGTCGTGAGAACAATCAGCCTGCTGTCCTCGGAGAACAACTGCTACAGGTATGTATCATACCCTTTCCAGTTCCTGTTTCCAATATGCATCACTTTGCACTTGCTCACATTAAACGTCATCTGCCATTTAGGTGCCTAGTCTCCCAGACTCTTAAGGTCATCTTGTAATTTTTCTCAATCCTGTGATTTAACAACTTTGAATAACTTTGTGTCATCATCAAATGTAATTACCTCACTAGTTACTCCCATCTCTATATCATTTATAAATATGTTTAAAAGCAGCAGTCCCAGCACAGACCCCTTGGAAACCCCACTATCTACCCTTCTCCATTGAGAATACTGACCATTTAACCCTACTCTCTGTTTGCTATCTTTTAACCAGTTTTAAATCCACAATAGAACACTATCTCCTATCCCATGATTCTCCAGTTTCCTCTGGAGTCTTTCATGAGGTACTTTGTCAAATGCCTTTTGAAAATCCAGATACACAATATTGACCGGCTCGCCTTTATCCACATGTTTGTTCACCCCTTCAAAGAAATGTAATAGATTGGTGAGGCAAGTTCCCTTCACTAAATCCATCTTTTTGCCTAGAGACTCTGACAAATGATTTTACCTGGTGTCATAACAACATCATGTTGTATCAATCTGGTGTGACCTGGTATAGGAGAGATAACATCATGGAATTCCTCAAACATGGCTAACACTTCATATTTTTGGGCCTGGGTCAGACTCTTATTAGACTCCACCTGACCACTATTTTTTTTATCTCTCCTAATTGAGGCCTCAAATCATCCTCCCTGTCCTCAGCTAAGGCTGCCAATAAGACTACTTTTTCTTTCCATGATTTCAGAAGATTGATATGGTACATCTGTACCCATCCTCTATTGTTCTTTACCTTATAACTCACTTTGTTTAACTGATCTATCACAGTTACTGGCTGTTTCCATCGAGCTGTGAATTTATGTGGGGAGGAGGGAATAAGCACTAAAGCTTTCTGCTCTACCTCGAATTCTCTATCCTTACTGTCCCAACCATAGTAAGGTTTTGCTTTCTCTTGGCTCTTAGCTAGATTCTGCTGAGCTATACTAGAGTCCTTCTGTAGCTTATTCTTCAAGCCTACCAGATAGGATATAACATTTTGGGGCTCTGGTATTCTGCTCTCCCGTTTCTCTTTCACCACATCTAATAGACCTCTAAGGAATCCTTCATAAAATAGGGACTTATCCGCAGAAACATTTGTTCCTTCTTTTTAGCAGCATAAGATACAAAGGGCAGCAATTGATCCAAATTCCTTATTTCCCCTTGAGTTCCCTTTCTTAGCATATCCTTAAGAGATTGATTGAATCTTTCCACTATGTTTAATTCCAAACGTATTGTAGCAATTTAAAAGATTCTAGCATTAGAACGTTGAAGAAAGAATTTATTACTGCTGTTGCAATTTTTTATAGGTGAGTTAAGTTCCACGTTTTTTTGGTTTTTAATTCCAAAAGTATCCCATAAGTGTTTTAAGTGACTGACTTAAAGTTAGTCCCTTGGTCTGTCAAGACTTCCCTAGGGAAGCCTATATGACAAAACAGCCCTATAAGCTGCCCTGCTATAACCCTTGCTGAGGTAGACCTAAGGTGAAAAGCTCAGAGAAGCCTAGTGGCATAATTAATAACAACTAGCATGTGTTTGTGTCCCCTGTTGCTGTGATCAGTGGACCCAACGATGTCCATCCCCAGTTTTGAGACTGGTTCCTCTTTTATGGGTAGGGGAATCAATGGGACTTTGATCACTTGAACCCTGGAAGTTCGATGGTAAGGACCACAAGAAGTACAATGATTCTGCACCTCTTTATATATCCCGGGCCAATAAAATCACTGTAGAATTTGTCTTAGCATGGCCTCCATCCCTTTATGACTTGCCTTGGATGTGCTTGGCTCAGGCGTAGTATTATGGATCAGAAGGCTTTCAGGCTTATTTTCGAAAGAGAAGGGTGCCCATCTTTCAACACAAATCGGGAGATGTCGGCATAATCGAAAGCCGATTTTTGGCATCCTCAACTGCTTTCTGTCACGGGGACGACCAAAGTTCACGGGAGCATGTCGGAAGCATAGCGAAGGCGGGACTGGGGCGTGCCTAACACATGGGCATCCTCGACCAATAATGGAAAAAAGAAGGGCGTCCCTGACGAGCACTTGGGCGACTTTACTTGGTCCATTTTTTTTTTACGACCAAGCCTCAAAAAGGTGCCCGAATGAACCACATGACCACCGGAGGGAATCAGGGATGACCTTCCCTTTCTACCCCAGTGGTCACCAACCCCCTCCCACTCTAAAAAAAAACTTTTTAAATATTTTTTGCCAGCCTCAAATATCATACCCAGCTCCATCACAGCAGTATGCAGGTCCGTGGAGCAGTTTTTGTGGGTGCAGTGCACTTCAGGCAGGCGGACCCAGGCCCATCCCCCCCACCTGTTACAATTGTGGTGGTAAATGTGAGCCCTCCAAAACCCACTGTACCTACATATAGGTGCCCCCCTTCACCCCTTAGGGTTATGGTAGTGGTGTACAGTTGTGGGGAGTGGGTTTTGGGGGGGGGCTCAGCACACAAGGTAAGGGAGCTGTGCACCTGGGAGCAATTTGTGAAGTCCACTGCAGTGCCCCCTAGGGTGCCCGAGGGGGACCAGTGCACTACAAATGCTGGGTCCTCCCACGACCAATTGCCTTGGATTTTGCCGGGTTTGAGATCGCCGGCATTTTTTTCCATTATTGCTGAAAAACAAAACCGGCCATCTCAAACCCGGCGAACACTGGCATTTGGCCGGGCCAAACCATATTATCGAAAGAAAAGATGGCCGGACATCTTCTTCCATAATACGGTTATGGCCAGCTGTTGCGCCGCTGCCAAAATAGAGCGCCGGCGACGTTCGATTATGCCCCTCCACGGTACCTAAGCTGTGGAGGGGTATCTGTGGTGCAAATAGGAGATGACAACAGCTGTTATTTAGTATAGTGTGTCAAGCTATGGGTGCACATAATTGTGGAGAGCACATCAAACTAAAACATAAATATACTCCCTAAGTCCCTCCCACTTGTTCATCAATAATGCATGAGAGTTATTTTAAATATGCAGTTGTGATGACGCAATTCCTTTTGACTTTCACGTTGCATTGTAAGCAGTGCTCTGTTCCGGTTAATTTGCTGCAGTAAGTGTTTGATTCTGTTCCATTTCTTCCCTTTAGCTTTTCCCTCTTATGTTTTATAGGTATTTTAGAGATGACGATTGATTCTTTGTGCTGTACTTTCTGTCAGTTTTGACACGCTTGGGTTAATTTTAACTCCAGTGCTGAGCTTTGCATTGCATGATTTGCATTGACGACAAGCCTAAATGTTTTCCCGTTGTTAGTGATTTTAAACTTTTTATGCCTTTTCAGTCCTCTTATACGAATTTCCAAGACAGTAGCTCTCTTGTTTATATATTTTTAAGTTACAGCTGCAAAATTTTAACTCAATATGCATGCATTTTTCTTCTTTTTTTTATATACTTTTTTCTGTTCCTTGTATCACTGCAGTATCCAATGCTGTCTAGTTTGATAGTTTTTCAGCATTTGATTTATGTAACATGAGCGCATTTATGTTTTTATTGGAAGTGCTCTCCACAGTCGTGTGCACACATTGCTTGACACTATGCTAATTAACAGCTGTTGTCATCTTCTATTTGCACCATAGATACACCACAGGTTAGTTACCATAGGCTATATTATATATTTTTTTTCTTCTCCCTTTTTTTTTTGTATTCCCCTTTTTGCCCTGTACTTGTTTTGACACCCCTTTTTAACAGATGGTTGGTTTATTATAAGTTCAGGTACTGCTCTGGATATTCTAATGGTTGCTATTGTACCTGATCAGTTCTCAGATAGACAGATAGATAGATAGATAGATAGATGTTCCATTTGTTTATTCCTTTTTATTGTCATTTATATTGTTATTGTCTTAATGTTTTAATCAGTGCATTTTTTTCTAGCAAAAAAGTTGTCGGCACTCAAATGTTAAGCCACCTTTCAGGGTGGGTTGATCACTGAGGGACCCACCCCATAATAGCCAGGCCCCCTGCAACCAGTCGCAGAATCTATAATGAGGTAGAATTTGTGTGTCGAGCCTAAGCTCTTTCATTAAAACTTAGGGTCCATAGGTCAATTTTAGCAGACAATTGAAAAGGTGCCAGTACTCAGTACCCCCAAGTACCCCCTCAGAAAAAGCCCTGGTTTTAATATACTAGTGT